>NC_138454.1:6000000-7200000 GCF_040668555.2 Bombus flavifrons
GCAGCGATCGAGCTCAAGTACGAAGTAGTACGAGTCAACGATGACGACGAACGACGAGGCGAGAGAATAAAAAGCGCAGAATAATCGAAGTTAAACGAGGTCGACGATTACATGATCTTGATACACGCTTAAGTTTGAGTTACGATCTTCCGTTTGTTTGTTTTTTTGGTACGCAGGGCGAATCGAACGAGACGAGGATAAAGGTGGCCAACGAGCGAGCCCATCAGCTACTCAAGTAAGGCCACTCTCGACCACTTGCACCCCGTCGGCCACCAACAGCAACAAATACCACCATCACCACTATCACAACCACAACTACACTATTATTGACAACAACAACAACAATAACACTAGCAACTACAACAAAAGACCAGGGCTATCAGCTACAGATACACACGATCAGTTATTATTCTCAGTTAATCGTGTTCATGTACTTGCAATTTATTTATTACGATTTACTTATACCTCGAATCACCGTGAACCTTTATTATTACGAGTTGACAAATAGACGATCGAAGGAACGAAATACAACTTCTATATCACATGTTCTTTTTTCCGTCCTACGTTCGAATCTTTTACGTTCTTCGTTCTGTTCGATTTATAGCGTATATTTGTAGACTGTAAACGCGTACGTTATAGAAAACGCCCAAGAGAGAATCGTTCTCATCGGTTTTCGTACGTATTTACTCGCAGTTAGTCTATTTATTGTTGTTCGTGCAACGCGTCGAAAGAGTTATTGCGTTCTGGGAAATAAATTGTACCATCTTACTCTGTTGTGCACTTTATTTTCGGCGAACGTTAGAAGTAAATTCTATTTGAATATACTACTTGTATCTTTATTGCCGTCGTTAGTATATCATCCAAGTAGCTCCATTCTCTAGCGACTATACCGTTTTTTTATTGTGAATCTTTGATTCCTCCTTTCGGTCAACTATCTTCGAATGGTCCTTCAGCGAATCTGCTCGGGCGTACTTACGAACATCATCTTTAACCCTTAAGAGAGCAAATTTTCATCTTTAAGACATAGAAATATTTAGGAGGAAAGTAGAAGAGAAAAAAAAGTTAGTTTATTTACGAATAATGTTTACATGTAACGAAGATGTCGACGCAACGTCGTCAAGTCAATTCAGTGATCCGATAGAGTTTTTTAAAAGACGAGCCAGATGTTTACAAGGAAAAAGATAAGAAAGGGAGAAAGTAGAGAGCAAATGATGAAAAAGAGGATACAAAAGTCTAAAGATTTTTTCGTCTTAATTGCACGTTTATCCAAGTTCTTCCTCTCGTGATATAGCGTTTACACTTTTAACGATTTATCTAAAAAGTTTCTAAAATAAGAAGAGTTATTAACAGAGAAAATACAAAAATAAGAATACAGAATACAACAAATACTAGAGATCCATTAGTTAAAAAAAAAAAAAGAAATAACGAATCGCAAGTATCGCGCGCCTGTTTAAGGGTTAAAGATTACCCACAGTTAACGAAAATAAAAGCATATACACAGGAAACGACAATGTCAGTTGGACGGGAGCGCACACACGCTGTAGTTCTCTGCATCGTTACACACACACACACGCGCAAAATCCAAACGACCCTGTAAACATACATACACATATATAGATACACATACATGTAGCTATGTTCAGGTATACAAAGAGAAATCTGGAATACAGCCACATACAGCGAACAATACAAAAGAGAAAAGGGAGAGTAGTATAGATCGCACAGCGTGTGGGAGTGCACATGTGAACGATACATACGCACAGCGAGCCCTCTTTAGGTAATACATACCATGTAATTTGTTATCACGATTAGCGTTACGACCAAAATATCCGTGTACAGTAGATCGATACGTAGATAGACATCAGAGATGCGTGTGTATGTGTGTATGTGTGTGTGTGTGTGTGTGTCAGAGCACACGCGCGTGTCGCGCGGTAATTCCAAGCAGCAGTAGGTCGTAGCGAGCGTGCTAGCCGAGGAGCAGCCTCGAGATATATATGTATGATGTACGAGATTACCATGTTTGAAAACGCGAATGTATATCGAATGGATCAAGGGAGCTTACCCGTAAATGGCAAATAATATTAGGTTCCTCCCGAAAGTGGTCGTTACTCGCTTACCTTTTTCTCGATACATACGCTCTACGTCGAACATCGTGCGATCAACGAAATATCTCGCTTCCCGAGAGAACATGAGAAACCGGACGGGATCACGACAGACGGGGCGAGGTAAAAAGCGGAGGAGGACGTTTAGCGCGGCAGCAAGTTGATGTTTACGAGGAAGAAAAGGGAGAGGAGAGAGCGTAGTGGTTCCTCCCGTGTGTAGAGTAGGAGGAAGGGAGGAAAAAAATATAAGAGCAAAATGATGGGAAAGGTACGAGAGTGAAGGAGAGGTGGAGATAAAAATGGAAGAAGAATTTGATAAACCAATGCAACGAAGAGGATGTCGTAGCGAAGAAGTCTGGAAGAAAGAGAGAGGGAAACGGAATGAGAAAGCGAGAGGGGAGAAAAGAAAGGAAGGAGGTGTTAAATGTGTAGATAGAATTTTGTTCATCGTTTTATCTGTCGACTCACCATAGAGCGTAGATCGATTCCGTTTCTTGCGGTCCCGCGCACGCTCAACGCGCCGGGTTTGTCACTGTAAGGTTTAACTCCAAGTGAAAGAAATCACGAATGCGATAGAGAGAGCAAGAAGAATACGACAAAAGATTTAAACAAAGATTGTACATTATTATATTTACACGAAGCGAAGTACCTCTACTTTGTACTATAGCGAGCGAAAGAACGAATGAACGAATAATCCATTGTACGTCGTGTCACCACGGCGCCCTGGGATTCTCCCGGTTACGTTTCTGTTTCGCGGTCTGCGAGTATCCACATTCCAGCATTTATCTCTTATTCAGAATCTTTATCTTATTGAACCGTGATCGTTGTTTACGCGCAATAAGTTTGCGATCGTTCTGACAATGAGTCGATATTTTTTCTTTCATTTCTCTTTGCTAGAGGACTGCAAATTTGCAAATACGTAGAAGTAGCGTACTACTATATAATAATTTGTAACTTGAAATAGAGATAGACATGACGTGGTTACCGCGGATTAGATCCAACGCTGCAGATAAGGGATGTTTCTCGAAGCAGCTGTCAGCCTTAACAGTATTCGCATCTTTACACTTACCTCTTTAGCTTTAAGAGAATGCATAGAGACAGAGAGCAGAGATGCTGTCAGCGCTGACGTGATCCCTCAAATCAGTAGCATCAAAATTAGTCCGTAGAAAAGAGAGAACGAGCGAGAGAGAGAGAGAAAGAAGGTGAACAAACAATAAGTATGAGGAGATTTTGTCGCGTAGAGATTTTTTTATGTAGACCACATTTGGCAAAGAGAAAAAGAAAATACGTGTACACCGCATTTAGCATATCGTCGATAAGAATGAAATGATTTCGATACACGTATTACTTATTATACATTCATGTAAACTTTATTTTGGATTTAACGAATTAATCATATATATATGTATATATATATATATATATATATATATTTATATATATATTTATATATATATATATATAACGATATTGTATAAATATTGCAAAGGGTATCGCCCTCGAGTCGCGCGTTGTATTAAGAATGGAGCACAAAAAGGAGGAAGGGGATATATTACGAGTAATTCCTGTCGATTTCGCTTGTTTGTTTGCTTTTCTCATTAACGTAGTAATGCAGTTATGATCGGTGGCTTGCAAAAATTCTTGGACGCTTCGCCGGACGAACGTACTAAGAGGAATAAAAGAGAGAATGTTAAGGGAAATTTGGTGAACGAGGGAACAGAGCAAATGGATGTATGAGAGAGAGAGAGAGAGAGAGGAAGTAATATTAGAGAGCAAGTGCGTGATATTTGATGATGATAACGATTATGATTGTTACTCGAGATCGTTAGGCCTATCGTAATTATTTACTTTGTCAGAGGAAAGATATACGAACGATTATAAATAGGTATAAATATATATATATATATATATATATATATAGATTATATATATATATATAAATATAAATACGATACAAACATATTACATGCATATATTTACGGAACGAGCGCGGTGAGCCCCCTTCTTATGTAGACCTCTAAAATAGAGTAAAAAAAAAAACGAAAAAACGGGAGGAAAAAGAGAGCGAAAGAATCTACTTTATTTGCGAGCGGATAATGTTGTTATATTATCATAAATATTATATATATATTATACAATACGGAATCGAGCAATATTGTATTGTTACTTCGTCGTTAACATTTATCACCGCCTATTCGAAGAATTATATTATGTACCTATTTTACAAAATAATCCCTCGTATCTGAAACGAGTAACTCATATCGAACCTGTTATAGGTCTATGTGGTACGCGTAATTTTAAATATTCACAGAATTGTATAGAACACGCAGATTTAAGTAGATAGACGCGTAGATAGGTCAAAATAGACGAAGTAGCCTGCGGAAAAGGGAAATGGTTTACGGTGTGAATGAGAGATCGAGTGAACGAGATGAAATTATAAACCGATTAATTGAACAGCAGTTTTCTTATAAAATGGAAAACTGTGAGAGCAGCGACCACAAAACGAAAAAAAAAAAAAAAGAAGAAAAGACGGAGAGAGGCGAAAGCTCGCGAAAGATCGTGTGCAACCGATTCGAAGATTCGCTGTTGATGCATTGTTCTATTTGGTTGACGTATTCGTAAAGTTTACGGTGGTTGCGTGCAATTTTTCTCGAGTCGATCTTTAAGAAAGGAGAAGTTTCGTGCGAAACTCGTCGTTCGAAATTTATCTTTCGACTGTCTCCTGACGAAGTTATTGCGGTATAGAGCGGTATTGTAAAGCGAGACAATGAGAACTGCGTGCACCGACGTCTAACGTTTGCAATAACATGAGTACGATCGCGATTATTAACACAAATTGGGACCACCGTGCAAAAGTGCAAGGTGCCGAGATGAAAACGACTACGGCGCGACGAGTACCACGAAGCTCGACGCTGTTAATTTCTTTTGTTTTTCGACTACGACGAACGTCGAACACCTCGTCGTTGCCGGCCGCTTTCCGATTCTTCGAAACGACGATAAAAACGAGACGAGAAATCGCGAATATTCAGTAGAGTAAACCACGAAGCCTGACAAAGAAGTTAGAACAAACGTAAAAAAGAAAAAATACTGAAAAATAATGAAAAAAAAAAAAGAAAAAACATAAGGATGGTGAAAGATAGAGGGAAAGTACGCGAACATTGTAAAGTATTTGGTAAACAGACAAATTGATGAAAAAATCAGCTTTTCTCTTTTTAGTACTGATGTATTGTCGCTAGATGTATTACAGAGACGTAAGAAGTATTCTTCGGCAGTACTATTATAACAAATGCCTATGTATTTTACTTCTCGGCAAATAAACCATCAAGTATTGTATGACTGCTGTTTCTTCTACCTTGGATTCTCATCTTCAATGACACTGCCAGGTATCGTTTTTCTATTCTTTATTCTTTTCTATTTATATTTACATTTTTACATCCAACTCGCTTCCAATCATGATCATTACTGATTACTACGGCAACAGTTTACAGAGAATCAGTTGAAGAATCGAGTTATCTACGTTGGACGGATTTAGAAACGGGAGTAGATCGATTCCAAGACGCGTAATCTCCTCTTAGAAACTCCCTATGCCGCGAGAACGTGGCGCGAGCTTTTCTTCGAGCTGAAACAGAAAATGTTCGAGCATCCTTACGAACTTCGACGAGAGATTCGCGAGAAGAAGAGCTGGGGCTTTGCTCGACTGGACGATTGCAAATGCTGCATTGGCGTTGTTCTCGCGGTAATGCCTTTGTTTCACAAATTCTCTCTGAATTTCTGGTCCATTTGATCGGATGTGGCGAAGGAAGTGGAGGTGGAGGTGGAGGTGGAGGTGGAGGTGGAGGTGGAGGAGGAAGGGAAAGAGGTGGAGGTGGAAGTGGAGGAAGAAGAGAAAGAGGTGGAGATGATGGAAGAGGAGGAACAGATAATTGTTGTATCGGATGTGGTTGAAAAATTGGTCTTGTGTGGAGCTCAAAATCTGCCAGTAAACGATAAGAAGGAGGAACATTTTTGCTTCGTATCCTAGCTAGAATATTGCTTCTTCTGATTTCCAGTTTCATCTGACTTTTGGGACTATAAAGTTTTGACGATCCATTTCGAGCTCTAATGGCCTCTCTTCTAGCCAGAGTGTGCTGAAGAGTACCACGGAATCTATTGTAAACGTCCGTTGAACTTAGCCTTGTACGAATTTCGCTTCTTGAACAATCGTATCTCAAATTGCTACTCGAAATATCTGCTCCTCCCCTTTCCCTATGCTGAGTACCTCTATCAATACGTTCCCAGATTTGACCAAATTTTTCTAATACTTTTATGCGCCTGCCAGAGTTCTGATTTGTAATTACGTCTTGTATCGATGGTACATTAACTTTTGTTATATTGGAGGACTTTGAAGGCACGATTTCGGAAAGAAGTTGATCTTCCTCTTCGTCTTCCACATCAAGATTTAGTACAAAAGGAGGTGGAGGTGGCGGCGGCGGCGGTAAATTCGTCGAGGAATTGTCCGATAATAATGAAAAAACAGAGAGATGATCTTTTTTCATAACAATCTCAGATCTCGTTTTATGTTCTGACAGAAGTCTCGTTTCTTCTTCCGGTTGCTCATCTTCTTCCTCGCCGATCTCTCTCAACCGCTGCGCGCTTCGTTTCTTACCTCGAGAATTGTTAGAAAAGAAAGTAGGTCTAATAGCAGGTAGGCTTTTCGATTTAACGGAAGAGATTTTCGAACGAATCTTCGTTAAAACTTTCATGCTACCCTTCCTGTTTTTACGACGCTGGGAACTCGTTTCCTCCTCGTCCCAACATTTCGAGAACGTAGAGGCTAACTTTAGTTTCGATCGTTTTCTCTGAGGACGCATTCGCTCGCTTCTTCGCTCGTTTCCAGGTAAATCTTCCGGCTTGAAGAATATCCAGACGTGGTAACGAGTCTTCTGAGGTCCTATGTACAGCTCGTTGCTATAGGCTGTTTGCAATAATCGAGACACGTACGACAAAATTACCTGAAAACCAAAAATGAAGTATGTAAAAATATTTTTGATTTTTAATTATTGAACTTTATTCTCGAAAGACTTTTCACCGTGTTTTTATATGAATTCCTAATTTTATTCTTTTTATACGTACCTGATATAGGGATAAAAGAGCAAGATATCCTGTCAAGTACGTTTTGATAACTTCACCTCGACTTATAATCTTCGATCTACACCCATTAGTGGAGATGGTTAAATGTTTAGGATCGTAGTTGTAGACGGCACTGGGGCTGAGAATATCGTGATGAACACAAGGTTTCGGAATGTCATTGGAACAACAGGAAAAAGGTACATCCAGGGGCGTGGAAGTTTCTTCTTCTCGCTCTTCTGGTACTGATCTTTATCACACAATCAATGCATTCAAGCATTAAGACAGACTAAAAAAACTTACTAAAAATGCTAATACCTCCTTTTAAAACGGACAAAAGTAAATGGGTAAAGCTGAGATTAAATGGTATTATCTACGTTCTCGTAAAATCGTTCGACAATCATCGTATTTTAAGGAACATTCTGAAAAAATATTTAGGAGCCACATGGTAAATACATTTATAGGTGCCGAGTGAAGCACTATGTTCGTATTTATTCTGTAAATATAAAACAAAAAAAAATTCTTCAAGACCACTATAATTATCGATAATTAAACGTAGTTCCTATTTAGAAACTAGTATTAAAGTACAATTTCCTCAATTCACGATGTAATTTCGTAGTTCATTTTCTCGGAAAGTTCCTCGATTATCCTTTTAACCATTTTTCATATTTATTGCTAACACTTTGTTTCCTTTTCTACACTAGCGTGCACGATGGTCACTAACCATTTAATTCTTGTTATTAACAATAATAAATGGTAATTGGTTCGATTATACCCACTGCCCTTCCAGTCGAGGACCGTTCTCCATATCCTCAGGTCCCTCCATAGACAATTTCAGCCACGGAATTCGAAACCAATCTTCGTAACTATTATCCCCGCAACATTCGAGTTCGGTTTGAAGAGCGTCCACCCTCGCCTTCACAGCGACGTCAATTCCATATTTCTCCATAGCCTCTATCAAGCCATCGCGGCTTTTTTGCTGAAATCCGCTCAACAGAATCAAGTAAGTGGCATTTAGAATAGCTACCAAGAATCCTGACAGCAGGCAGGCAATCACGTGGAAGAATAGAAGCCGATTCACATCGTGAGGATCTACGTCGTCGTCTACTTTCTGTTGATCCTCTAAATCGTTTCTAGCTGGTTCTAGTTTCAGGTAGAGCCAGCACTTAATTCCCAGGATATAGGCAGGGGAACAGCAAACGCCAGCAGACACGATGATCGCGGTCCACACGTGACCGTCACCTGCTCGTCGTGATCCGCTCGTTAACCCACACAATCAAAAAAAAGCGAATTCTAAAAAATTCGTCGTATGACCATCACCGAGAAATGGGAGAATTTTTTAGCGCTAGTCGTGTCTGACGATAGTAAAATATTATTATGTGACTCTGCTGCATCCCGTGGATCATTCGTAGCCCAATCGTCATTTTCCATTCTTAATAAGTTATTTTAGTTTCACGAGTTACTCTTGTTGCGATATTTTATGCATAATTCTCCGAACGTTCAGAGTCGTTTTATATGTTGAAATAATGGTAATATTAAAATTGCAGCAGTGTCAATATATACACTAGCGTTCATAAGTCACGAGAAAATCGTCCGTTTGAAACACTATCTTTAATAAAAGAGATCTGTAATTAATATACGTGATAATATCTGTGAAATATAAATAGTATGACCTAGACGCCGTTAACAAGTTTATTTTGCAATTACGATATCCACGATTTTGCAATTATGGCTATCCCAAATATGCTAAATCTTCCCTGATTTATTGACGATAGAGTACATTTCAGTGTACAGCAGAACTCCATTTATCTAAAATATGTTTCAGTTAATTTCTGTTCAACCGAAGTTCAGCTGATTAAATCTTCTTATCTGGACATCAACTCTCGCTATGTGAACGAAAAATAATAGATAGTAGGAAGAATTAATATACTTCAATTATGTGTTTATCACGATGAGTTCAGATAAATGAAATTCTGTGTATCATTTATACGATCACTAATTCCATAGATAAACGCTCGATATCTGATTAAATTGGAAAAAGATTCGATAGATTTAAGGCCGTATTTTAGAAAACTGCTACGAAATACAATCAGAAAATCTCCGGAAATCAGAGGATGAAACGAATCAGAATTAAAAGCAGTTCTTCTACAAACGACTGTTATCGATTGTTGTAAATGATTTTCGTACGTGGACTAACCAGGGGTGATAAGATTCAGGTAATCGGCAAAGCCTCTTTCGAATCGTACGGCCCAGAAAATGGCCAGAATGACGGCTAAAAGGCCAGCCAGGTTCATGGAGAAAACAATACAGTAGAGTACCTTCACGGAGGGCCAGCAATAAACGGCATTTACTAAGCCCATGTATCGTTCGCTTTGTGATGGATAATCTTCATTGGTATCCAAGAGCCTGTCATCGTAAATAGTTTATGTGATTTCCCTAATTATCTCCTCTAAAGGTTACGATACAAAATTGCTTTATTGCCAAGATATTGAAACCTGAAGTGCCATGCGATAATGCTATTTCTTTCGGTGCTATCTTTGCACTGCAAGTTTCATATAGATTGCTAATAATTTCAAGATATATTCGATTAAAAATTTGACACACGTCATATCATTTTATCTCTTGCAAGCTATCATGAAAATTCATAGCAGCGCATCTTTCTTAAATTAAGGAACTAATGAAATTGAATAAGTGGAATTAAATCGGACGAAGAGTAGAAAAATTATTGTTTGCAGCTGTCGCAACTAACGATATTACGACGGTATTATTACAGAACGATAATACTAAACCAAAGGTCGTATGGGATGAAACTTCGTCTATAATAGTTATAAAGGCTTAAATGAGGCTTATAAAGGCTTAAATATTTTAGATAATGAATCATTTTGTTTTTTCGAGTATTAGAATTAGTCTACATTAGATAAGACAAATAGTGAAATGTTAGAAAGATTATTTATTTATTTATTTACTTATAACACTTTTCTTCTCATGATAATATTGATCTATATCAGCACTGTAATATAGATAGGGTTATTAGTAATAACCATAGATGTTACGGTAATAAAAATACAGAGATGATAGTAAAGTAATAAAATTAGATATTACTATAGTGATTGTAATCAATAAGTGAATAAGTAAAAATATACATATATATATGTATACTACCTTAGAATTTATAATATTCCTTAATACACGTGCACAGAACGATAATACGATAATATGGTAATAACAACTGATTCTCGGGTTGGCCTCGTTAAAAACTATAAAAAACAGTAACAACGACGACAAGGATCGCGATAAACGCTATCAGCTCGCCATAAATGCCGTATCAATCGGCTATAATATAGAAAACGAGTGCCGCATGTGTTCCACATTCACACATCCTCATCTTATTTACCGTATATATATATCATATATTTTTTCTCTCAATTAACAATGTCCTCCATCGCCTTCTCTTTTACCTCGAATTTCTATGCATCGTCAAATTATCAACAATTCAAATCAATGAACAGCGAAACTCGTGGACTCGAATATATTTGTCTGAATGAGGTAAAATCATTATATATAGAGAGAATTATGCTCTATTATAGTCGAACCGAATCCCGGTTCGATTTATTCATAAAACAATATTATACCATACAGGTAGATCTGTTTTCTCATTATCCTTTATACTACAAGACTTAACGGCTAACGTCCTAAAAATGCATTGGCACTTTCGTATGAGAAAAACTATCATCACGAATCCATACGGCACGTTATACATAGCACAATTACCAATGAAAAAATATTGATATATTTGCACGATACGCGCTATCAAATCGTGCAAGATAAACACCCTGAATCATCTCCAACTGCGTCGCTTTAGCATTTCATTGCCCCGTAACAAACTGATCTTCTATTATCTCGCTCTAGATACTGCATTTCTTCTTCTTTTTTTTAATCCTCTCCTTTTTAATCCTCACGAAATCCGATCAACTCGATTGCGGAGTCGGCTTGTGTTCGGATTAAACACGACTGCTTAAACGAGATTCCGATTCAGTAGACTTCCAAATAGGTCCGGTTCCACTTGAAGCAAACCACTAGCCGACATACTCGTATCATAATCAAAATTATCGAATGGCATCATCGGTGAGGATGGCGACGACTCGATTGATCCTCCAGTTATAAATGTATTGTTGGATAGTTGCTTTCTCGCAGCAGGGCTCAGCTGGTCGAAGGATACGCTAGACCCTCTGGAATCCAGACATTGAGGCACCATTTGGTGGTTCTCCAGGTTCACAGACAGTGGAGACATCAGGCTTTTAGAGTATATGGACGGCACGTTCCGCGAGTCCATTAGGTTTTCCTAAATAATTTATACCAATCATTATCCTTCGTTCACAGATTTCTAGAGTATGATGGGTGTGTCGTTAAATATCGCGTGACTCTTGATATTTTAATCAACCCTCCGCGAGGGTAATATACTATAACACGTTACGTAACTGATAGGATGAAGTCAGTATACTAACCGGATAGCTATAATTATATACTTTTATAAGGAATGGAAACTTTGAGATAAGAAATAATGCAATTACTGCAGTTTATTTTTAATGTTTTTTAACTAAAATTTTCTAATTAAATGATAAATATTAATGGACAAAGTGCGGACTTTTATGCACTTAAGAACGATTTCAAAGATGGAAAAATGCACGTAATAAACTATATATAGCAAAGATTATATCGTGTTCTTAAAAATATAAATTTGGGTAAAAATTCGCAGTTTATTCAAAATAAAGATATGAGGCTAACATATGAATCAACACGAGTCCTGACTCCATCTTACTGATTCAACGTCAAATATTCTCTTTTTATTTATTCTGAAAATAAACCTCAGCCCTCCAAATATGAGCATGTCTTCACAATGTTATATGTTTTTCAACGCGTCACAGTCTCGAAAGCGTGTTGCTGCGTTTCGTATGAAAGACTAGGAAATTGGGAAACATTTCTAACTACGAAAGAAGTCAAATAGAAAATATTACTTCTGTACTTGTTACTTGCATTCACACGATCATTTCAAAGTTTTAAAATACATACAGATTCGTCAGCTTTGGTACAGATCCTGATCTAAACAACACATTTCTAATCAACTAGCATCTTTTTTAAATTGTAAAAACAATGATTGATATATTGATAAATGAAATGTGAAACGCATAAATTTTTGTCATAAACTTCAAGAAATTTTGTACGCGACTAAATCATATTTTATCAAGTATGTTAAACGTTATTCGCTTTTTCAAATTACGCAAAGCAATCGATGCAATATCTTTGAAAATAATCTCGTCACTACCGACAGATGTAAAAAAAGGTTCAATAATCAGCATTATCGATAATGATCGATTGTTTCTTCGATGTTGTTCATGATACATCGTTTAAAAGCAAAAGCATCGTTCGTTGAAACGTCGCTTGATATACTCAGCACGTGGACGTAGCATTAATATCAAGACTACGATGGAAGGCGATTGGAGCGGAAGGATGAGAAAGGAGGAAACGAAACGCAGCAGTTCAGATGATTCGATGTTCAATGTTCAATGTATTTGGACAATCTTCAATCAACAATTTTATATACTTTGAAGTAGAATACATAACGTGACGTTAAACAGCGACACGGTTAAACGAACTACGGCCGAGCGAAGTTACATCTCTCGTCTCGCCTAACAGATCCCCCGTGTATCCTTCGAAGACACGGGAGACGCGCGCGTGCTCTGTACTCTATCAACATCGTCCTGAATATTTTGTACTTTCGTCACCTCGACTCTCTAAATATTCTCCCTCTTTATCTTTCTCTCTTAAGATCCCTCGTTCACTCGATCTTCCTTTCTGCCTTTCTCTCTCTCTCTCACTCTCTCGGCGATCATATTTGCGAGTACCGAATCGAGTATCGCGATAGTAACTTTCCTAGGAAACTTGTAAATCCATCGTTGTCCGCATCGCGAGAAAAATTACACGAAGTTTGAAAGCATCGTTTGGTGAACTGCCAACTAACTCTTCGCGTTAATCCTTTATCGGTTGATCGGCTCAGCCTCGGAAAATATCGCCTCTAACTGTCTCAGACTGTCGCGAAACGTTGTCGAGAGTTAAAAAAAAAAAAAAAGAAAGATAAAAAGAATCGATCGACGATCAAACGTAGGGAGCGTTCGTGAGATCGGTGGACGGTCGACCCATCGCGACGCGATGTTTCGTTGATGTTCGTGTACTGGAACTAACTCGGCAATGATAGCTGAGACGCTAAGAACGCGGCTCACGACCTATGAAAGACCCAACGTTCCAGGCAGAAGACATATCGTAAAACGATCGCGAGTTCGAACAGTCGCCTGCTTCACGTGCTCGCTATGCTTTTGGAGGACTTCGGTTTCGCGAAACAAACGTATCCCGCACTCACGTCGCAGCCGGATACCAGGAGATTCATTAGCACGCTGTTGCACGCCGGATTCCGCTGAGAGACCTGACTGATCGCGTTGCCGTTTTCTACGCCGTTTCGACGACACCTTCCTTCGTTCGTTTCGACTTTTCTTCCTCCGCCATCGTTAACTCCTCCTCCGCCACCACTGTCTCCTTCGCCATCCTCCGCATTCAGATTCCCTTCTAATCGATTAACGCTCTGTCGACCTTTTACCGTACTGTCGTACGATTCGTTCGCGAAATTATTCCGCAGAACGTTCTGTTGAGACACCAGGCGACGCAACAGTTGACTGTTGCCCAAGTTCGACGATTTTCTCGAAGACGGCTGCTGGTTTGTTAACAGGTGATCCTCTAGATTAAGGTGACCGCTACATTTCGTGGATTCATCACATCTGATGCGCTTATTGTCGTTCCCTGCGTCTACGGAGGCAGTGTGAATACGCTTCGTTGGTCTGTCCATTTTGGAGGACCAATGGCAGTTATCTAGATTTATATCTGAGACAGGATAATAATAATTAATTTCTCGACGAAGTCTTAAGTCATCCAGATAGAAGAAACTTAATAGTTTCATACTTGTTAGAGTTGTACTAGTAGATAGAAGAAGGGACTTACTCTTTCTAGGGATCTGACCGAGAACTTGTACTGGGTTCACCAAACCTCCTCCATGGTCGTTGTATTTTCTGGAGACGACCTGATCCATTTTCAATAACTGCGCTAAACTAGAATCTGTCGTTCGTTGCTCCTTTTCCGTTAACGTCCTGTAAACAATACATAAAGATTCACGGTTCTCGTCCTGGTTCTCGTAATTATAATTTTCGTCCCATCATTTCGTACCATTTTAGACAACTTTTGTGATCTGTCGTCTGTGGCGGACTCCACATAACCATATCATTGCTTATAAGCAAATCCAGAGCCTCATCCTGATCCGACATTGGGATATAAGGTGCTCTAAATTCCAACTCGTCGTCGCCTATACTATCGTTCAGGCCTAACATTAACATCTCGTCCTCCGATAAACCGTCCGCACCGCTTCCCCCTGTCGGGCTACCCAACGAGTCTATACTTCGTTCTGGACTCTGAAATATAATACACAACGGGATTAAGCAATTTTTTACTACAATTACGATATTTAGAAGTACTTGGAAATATTTGGCAACGTTTGGAAACACTTGGAAACGTTGTATGGGAATACTTGGAAATACTTGAAAATATTTACGAATACTTGGAAATATTTGCAAGTAGTTGAAAATATTTGGGAATATTCATAGTATATTTGAGAAGATCTGAGAATATTTGTGTAATGTCTGCAAGTGTCTGAAGCAATCGAGTAAATCGGCTCACTTGACGGTACTTGGTGAGCGGCGGTGAAACCGCGCTGGGATCGATGCTACATGGACTGCTCGGTGAATCTCCGTACATGAACGGATCGCTATCGGCCAGAGACTCCCCTAGATCCTTGCTCCTCGAGGTGTCTCCCAACTCAGCATCTTTGAGAGAGTCAGTGAAATCTGTGGAGCGTAATTCAGGTGCTAGGGTTCCATCCGGGCTCAGTAGGGGACAATAGTTGTCGCTACCAAGAATAAACTCGTCGAGCATGTCCGTAAGGAAAGGCGTGTCTTCGAGGGGGACGCATACGTCGCCAGGTGTAGGCGCCAGATGTGTTAGATCCTCCGGTTCGTCCTTCAGCACTGTAACATTCCATAGATGAAATTCAAATACCTTCAAGGGTACACCGACCGTTGTTTACTTCCGTATTGTAACAAATATCGGTTATTCTATACGAAAATTGAAGGAAAGATACAGAAGAAGACGTATCTTCTGTATTTCATAAAAAAGCAATTTTTAAGTTAAGTTTATGTATTGTCATCAATTCCATATTATCTAATCTGTTGTTTCAATTACTTTCGAAATTAAACGTGCTTATGTCTATTCTTCCGTATATCTATCTATGTACCTATCTATCTATTCTTGAACATTTAAGAAAAATTGATTGTCGTACGTTATAACGTTAGCTACTTTGTTGCTTTTAAGAGAGAAACTTCTTACATTTATTATCTAATTCTAAAAGATAATATATCTCTTTACACAGCAAATCGTTTTTCTCTTCGACTAAGTAATATTGAAATCTTAGCCACTAAATAAAAATGGAAAAATTAACAAATATAATCTTATCATGTTGTTTCCATGTGCTCGTCATTTGATCCTAAATGTTCGCAATATCGTATCTCGTGTGATAGGCAAGATTTACTGTCTACCTACGAAGTTTTTCTTGTATAACGAGTACTTCTCCCTCACCTAATTATTATTTTCTCTCTCTTTCTCTCTCTCTCTCTCTTTCTCTTTTCATACTCTTCATCGTTATCGACCGAAGTCGCGTGTTACGACATTTATCTCTCGATTATTGCGCGAATAGCAACGAGTTTAAAGAGATAGGCAAACGAGTGAAATGTAAAGATACAAGACGAGGAAAAACAAGACTCGTTGCGAAACAATACGAAGGAAGAGATGAATGACACCCACTCGTAAGGCCTGGATGATCCTCGCTGAAAGTCAAGAAGCCTTTGTTCATGTCCTCGGTACGAGGAGCGAAGATACTCGCTGTCGCTGTCTGTGGCGGTGGTCTGCAGGTGATCTGGTCTTGCTGTTGTTGTTGTTGTTGTTGCGTCGCAATAGAAGCGAACAGGTGTCTGGTAACGACGTGTGGCCTGTCCTGACGAACCGTTGTCTCCGGATCGTATTCCACCGCGGGTTTGCCCTAGAAGATCATTTCCATCAACTCCAAAATTCTTTTCTCTTTCTTTCTCAAAGTGAACACACTACACTCTCTACAAAACGTATACTTGGAGAATATAGCGAGGTCGTAAAATTGATCAGTGGCTATCGTTCACAGCTTTGGACGGCCAATGAATCAATGAGCAATTAACGATCAATTAATATAAGATGTATCGCAGGTCATGGTTATCTATTTGGAAGGATAAAGATAATTTCTAGTAACGCGGATAAACCAAATAAAAATCAACTGCAAATCAATCAAACCTAAACCATATTGCTATTTCATAAGATACGTGCAATTTTATAAAACTCCTTATAGTAACAATTTCTATTGTCTGAAGACCTAATAGAGTGACCCAATAAATGAGCCACTCTGACGCCACATTGATCAACTGCAGAATTAAAAATCAAATAAAAGAGATATCATTCGATCCTCTGTTTCTCTTAAGTTTACCTTGGAATTTACTAGTACTTATACGTTATATCTTTGCAATAAATCTACAGAAGTAAATCGTTTCTTTTTTAAAGTTGTACGCTAATCCTACGATAAACCCGAGCGACAAAATAAAGAAACTAACAAACAAGAAAGTGGCGACAAGTTAGTCTGCCTGTTTATCACTGCAAGCCTCTTCGACTACCAATCCTACCGAAATTTAACTGTTTTACAGCCTCGCTATATTCTCCTTCCTCGTATCATACCTGGAACACGAACGGAGCGCGGCTAGCAACAGATTGCTGGCGGCACCGTTGCTTTCGTTTTGGCCCGTTGTTCTCTTTTAGCGACTCTTCCAGCGATTCTTTCAAAGCCTGTACACCGACGAACGATTTCTCTGTAGACTGGACCGGTCTCGGGAAGGTTTTATCCTTCCGCGAGCCGTCCTGAAGTTGAACAGACTCTTTCTTCGCCTTGTTGTCCGCCGCGCGGAAAATCGAACTGGTCACTGTCAACGGTTTCGCGTGATCGGAAGAGCCGGTAGTCGCTGGTTTCGATTTCGTAGCAGGTAACGATAATTGTTGCTGATTTCCCTCGAGCGCTGTATCCTCGAGCTTCTTGCTGTTCACTTGCACTCGAACACGAAGCTTTGTGGTAGCTTGAAGTGGTGGAAGTTGGACAATGTCGCTCGTGGCAGCCGGTTTCTCCTCCGGCTTCACGGCCTCCTCGCTGTCACGTGCTGCGAGCTGCCGCGCACTGTACACCTCATCCTCGCGTTCCACGCCGCTGAAAGCAGAAATCCTACCTGGTGGAAACTGCCGCGCCATCGACGATCCTGTTTCTACGTGTGACCACTTTCTCTCTCGATTCATTTAATAAACCTACGTTTTCTAATAGCTAACTCTTGCACGAAGTCTGAGTGAATTTCGGTTCATACAGCGATATTATGCCTGGCGTTTCTTATTTTCCAAGTTTCAACAGTTCCCGGTCAGACTGGCTCGCAAGTTCATATTCTATTCTGAACCGACGTTCTAAGGGATTTCAACTGATATTACGTAATTATATAACAGCCTTCGTTTGTTGTATTATATTCTCTTATTTGCCGCAGTGAAAATTCCCTTAGATAGCGCTTCTGGAATACAAAGCGAAATTCACTCTCGTTTATGCCAGCCTTTTGCGATAAACGATCCTACAGAAGCGAGTCACTCGTTGCTTAAGAATCGACCATTAATCGCGTACTTGTGCAATGAAATTGAAAAATTGACGAATATTTCCGAGAGACTCAAATATACCGGCACGTCCGTACATTCTACGCTCGTAACAACAAATTATCCACCCTCTACCGAGAGTTAACTCGTAAGAAACGTTGCGCGATAAAGTAAAGTACGTACCACTGCCACTCCTCAACGATCGAGAAAGAAAGTTCGGTCGACGAAAGATCAAAATCCGCGAAAATTCCCAATCACGGTGACCAAGAACCACGTTTACCAGAGTATTGAGGGAAATGTGAAACGTACCAAAGAACGACCGGCTTATGCTATTCGAACGCGAATAGGTTGGATGATCAACTGAGATGGTACTAGCCGTCTTCGACGGCCTAGTTAGACGTTCGAACGGGCGCACCGCTCGTGTTCCCCCCTCGTGTACTCCGGTTCGTTCGTTCGGGTCCTGACCCTCGTACGCGAGAGAGCGAAGCACATGGCCACGGTTTTTAGCTCGCGAGCCCCCCTTGCATAACAATTACCGTTTGATGGGCCGGAAAGCTGCGAACGCGTGCTGGAACGAAGCGAATTCCTTCGAACCAACATGGAACCAACCAACCGATCGGGCCGAAGCTCAATGAACGTGTACTTCTTCTTTTCGTGTAGATGCAGGCGAATGGCAGCAGTTGACTCGAGGTCGATCCTCGAGTTTGCCATTACCACGGCCAGATTTTATGGCTTTAGAAATCGTGTGACGACTTGAACACAAGACGCCTGCCAAAACCGATCTCTAGATACCGTTCTTACCAAAGTGCTTTCGTTTCTGGCGAATTTTAATCGCCACACGTGAGAAGACGAACAATCTTTGGGATAATTTTGTCCTCGTAACTCGTTGATCTTATAGACGAGACTCAAGTGTCGTCTTGGCAATTTTCTTGTGCCCGCCAGTTTGTTTATCATATTTATATAAGTGGGAATGATTTTATTGGGTTGTCTTATATATCCGTCCTATTTTCGTCCTATTTACAAACAGAGAATACGAAACAAATATAGGAGCCACACTGGGAAGTCGAACTGGGAAGTCGAACTAACCAGATTCGTTCTTTAAAAGTTTCTTGCGATTTTAGAATCGAGAAGTTACGACCGATGTTTAATTCTTCGAGAGCCAAATATAACTAACCTCGATGGAGTTGCTCGTCAGTTTGACGTCCGAGTGGCTCGTATATTATCGACCTAATAATTACTCGAAGCGACGAACAACCTTTGGGAAATATACATCTATACCTATATCTATAATTAATTGTACGAGAAGATGCAAATTCGATCTTCGTCGTTTTCTCCTATCTCGGAACGTTCGAATCTCTGTAGTAGGTTTCACGACCTCGAGATAAAGACAAGAATCGTCCAATCGGATATGACAAAACTACGTGTCGAAAATAAGATAAAGCTGCACATTGTAATCATTATGAAACTCGATCGCGCCGTTAAATTCTTGCAAATTGTTCTGCCGCGAGCGAAATAAGCTTGGTTCGTTGGAAAACGGATCAGTACGATAGAGGAGGTGTCAAGCGATTCTAATGTCACAGTGACACCTCGATCGGCCAAAATGCGTCAGGGACATCGTAGAAAAGCGACTACACGCCGATCTCTGGCGAGGAGCCGTGGCTTTCTCGCCTCTCTGCTCTCGATGTAGGTTATCGCGAAGGTTAAGGCTGCTAGCGCTAGCAGCCGATTCGACGACGAGCGTGATCGAGCGCGTGTGAGCCATCAATTTTCACGGACAAAAAAAAAAAAAAAGGAAAAGAAAGAAGAAAGGAAAGAATAGAGAAGTTACCCGCGGATTTTCGACTACGGAAACGAAAAATTCGAAATCGTTTTTTATAATTGCGTAGATAAATTACAGAAATTTAAAACGAAATACAGATATCAAATTTCTAATCTCGATGCGAAATTCGCTGATAACAGAATTACACATAGCGGATACCTCCTTAGGGCACGCCACGGTTCAAGGATTAACTCATTAACCTATTAAGAATCAACGTTGCATCAACATAACGCTTCATGCGCAATTTGTTGTTTTCCGTCAATTTATGTAACTTGATTGCGATTGCGAGTTATAATTTACATAACCAAATTTTGAATTGTGATTGTGAAAGGAGATTTCGAACACTTGTCTCGTACTTCTTTCCTCACTTCCCCGTATTTCCTTCTTTCGCCTACAGTCTACTGTTTCATGAGATTTGAAGAAGTCGAGCTGTTCGTACGACGTACAAACTGTCTCATAGATTGTGTAGGAAAGCTCCTTTAAGCTTCTGCGAGAAATTTATCTAGCGTACGCGAGACGATAAATATAATTTACATTGTCCGTATTTCTTTTAATAATATTGGAAACTTCACGCTGTCTGGATCAATGACTAAGCGCAACGAAACACTGTACTAAAACAGTGCACACTTGTTGCAAACTTTCAAACTGGATATCCAAATTTGACCGCTGACAATTGAACGATGGAAATAAAGTGACTTGTATAAAAATATATATCGGACCTTTGGAATTCCTTTTTATATCCAGAACGTTAAAGGAAAGAATTTGATGACATAAAGCGACTAAAAAGAAAAAGCTGCGAACGAAATGTTGCGTTAATGCAACGTTGTTCCTTAATGAATTAAATGCCACGAGACGAAGAGAGAGCGACAGAGGGTTTGAAGGGGAAACGGTGAGACGTCTGACGCTGCGTTACCGTATACAACAGTATAGGCCGAGTCGAGCACTAACTAACTTTAACCAGTCACAACGGCTCGGTAATTGTCGCAAATTGACCAGCGGGACCCCAAACGTGGAACGGCAGGAGCGTCGTCGCAGTCGCCTCGTGGTTGCGTGCAAATCACGCGACAGAATCTCAACGGGAATACCTACGCTTGTAAGCGAAGAACGTGGCTTCTTTCATAAATACAGAAGCGATAGAAATAAAGATAAAGAGTCGCGTGACTATCCATTCGAATTCTTCTCCTTTGACAATTTGAATTTCCCGCTTTAGTCAACCTGTTAACGGAGAAGAACGAGATACATAGCTCGCAACTAGGATCCTCAAACAAATAATAATTTCTCTGTAGAGAAATTCCTTCTATTTTCCGACATTTTCTATTACCCTCTTTATTAAGAAAAAACGATCTTTTAATGTGTCAAGAAAAAAGAAAAATAAAACGGAGAGTCACATACATCGACGATCATTCTTTCGTATTTTCCTGAAATTTCTGAAGCTTTGTAACGACGAGAATATTATTTGGTAAAAATGACCCAGAGAGTACGTTATATCGTAACTTACATTGACGAAGACTTAAATCGTTTCCAATATGAAATATAATTTGTCTCTATTAACTGCTATGTTCTCTTTAATCTCTAAAGTACTCGATGATTACGAGAGCTGTGATTAAAAATTGACCTGGTTAACAGAGTAATCTCGAGATTAAAAAAAAATTCACGAAATCCCGGGATCTTTGGGTCGTTTGGTTATCGTAGAGCGAACAAGCTTAATGAACTCGAACCGGTGGGCGCGGCGAGGTTTCGGAGCGTAGGATTTCGTGAGCCGTTCCGACCGATCGCGGGCCCGCGAATTCACTTGCATAACGGCGCGTTGCACGATAAAAAATGCGGCTTCGAGCGGGGCTTATTTTTAGTTGGCCACGGTTCGTTCGTCTTCGACTGTTTCGAGTTTGGCGAGCGAGATGAATTCTGCCGAGCCGCTCAAGTAGGAAAATAAACGGCGCGACCTCGTACACGATGATGTCACTTCGCGACAAGGTGTTCGACCTGCGAACTCGAAACTCCCGAGTTCTTTTTTCTCGGCATTTGTTTTACTCGCGTCGAACATTGCCACGGTTTTCTGTAGATTATTATCCATAAAGCTCTTCCATCTCCGACGCCTAATTGACTTTCGTTTAAAAATTTCGATGTGAGAGAGATCGACGTACCAGAGCGATTCTCCACCGGTCTGATTTGTAATAATTACATATAACGAAATAATTTGTAACAATATACGTTGTAAAGATTGTATTCTCTACCTACATATCCTTAAATTCTAAGGAAGCATTTGTCGGTCTCCACGCTTCACTTTCATACCATTAAACGTTTGCGCACTCGTACGAAACTAAACTACTAAACGATATTTCATAATCTCGAACCTAATTATTCGATATAGAATAGACGCACTTTCTGTATGCACCGTACGTTATTCTCAATGGCAGCGAAACTTTATAATTTTGTGCCCGATGACGCTAGTTTACATACACGATACACGTCGACTCACTACCACCTAGGCAATGCCCCAAATTTATGCCCCATCTCTTTGACAGGGGAAGTGACGACAAGAATCCGCGGGTTTGAACGTTTAGACAGAGAAAACGACGAACGGTCATGTGAACCGTGCGACGAAACGATAGGGAATTTAGGAGAGAAAGAGACGCATAGAGAGAGAAAGAGCGATTAGGTTGAGTTAGGTGCAAGTTAAATATGCGGCCGGTATTGTTAAAAATAGAGTGACGGCCGACCGCCCGGTTACTTGTGCAATCGAGCACGTGGGATCAGTCCCCTCTTCTCTTCGGTTTCCATCTGGTATACCCATGGCCCCCTACTGTTTTTCTATTCCTCCTGTACGTCAACCATCCTCATCCCCGCGTGGAAAATTTGTCGCCCACGCGTCAATCGCTCTTTCCCTCGACTGCTGTTCGTTTCTCTTTGCGACGTGTGTCTCGAAGGGGGACAAGCAAGAAGCGAACAGAGAGCGAGAAAGAGAGGAGGGCTTTGCTTTGCCAATGATTTTGGCACGAATCGGACACAGCACGCGTTCTGCTTCGCGGCCTTTGCCTCGTTCGCGCTTCTCGCCCCGAAGAAAAGGGATTCGTGCTCTGTCTTCGCTTTGACGTCGATCGAGAGAACAATAGGACGATTCAGTGAGTGGCTGGACAAACAAAGCGACGAGATCAGAAGCCCGGAGAACGAGGCAGATACTGGGTACGAGTGAAAGTGGGTCCTAACGAAATTCTTGTCTTTAAATCTTGTCGAGATACGAATTACAAAATATACAGCTGTTAGACTTTAGAAGCACAAAAACGTAGAGACGTGTGTGTCGGAATTTAGAGTCGTGGGGATATACGTTAGGATTCTGTCATCCAAACGAGAGAAGACGTTTTGTTTTCAGACGAACGATTCGCAGCAACTGGCTGCGATCAAACTCGGTATCCATTAGCATCCAATATCCACTCTATCACCAGCGAGGATTCAAAGTGTCTTCCTAAGATCGAAGGCGCTAACGAGAGCTGCCCTTGAGGCGCAAAACGCGGCGCGCGCGTCCGTTCACCAGGCGCGAAAATAACGTTCGTAACTCGTCAACGCGATGGCAAGGATTTTGGCTGGGATACAACGAACGAGCCTCCGTGCGCGTTTGACGTCCACAGCTGAAGATCGTCACGATTATGGACGACGACGTAAACGTGTTTATTCACGTTGCGAGAAAAAACGTAATATTACATGGTGGAGAAAAAAAACGTGTGGTGTCCGGTTTCGCGGGCGATACACAGCGGGAAGAAATTGCGTCCCCCGTGCGTGTTTGCCAGTGGTTTGCCGTTTGAATAGCGGTTCGTTATGTAACGAACCGAACCACGATCAACGCTCGTCTATCAGCCACCCTTCCTGTGAAAATTGATCGATCGTACGATCCGAGAGATCATTCTCTCTCTCGGCTATCCCTCGCCTATCGTCGCGTGTTTTAACGCGGGACAAAAATGAATAAACCGAAGAATCGCGACGAATAACGAGCGATTCCCCGTTCCTGCGCTTTGTCACGTTGATCTGACGTTTCGCGGCTTACAGCGGTACTTCGGTCTCGGAAACCTGTTGGCGATTCCGGGAATATCGATACCTTGTGTGTAAACTTCGGAGAAATCTATATGAGACGGGAGGATCCTCTTGTTAACTGCAACTTGCGCTCCTTTGCCTTCATCGAATCAGAAGTATCACAGCAATTAACGATCTTGCAGTATACTCGCTTGTAAACGATATCTTTGCGAATCTACATCTTCCGAATCTACATCCGAAGTTTCAACTTCCCGGATTTAATTGCAAATCGCCAGTTCTCAGCACCGAGTTACGTTCCAACATCTCTTTCAAGAGCGGAAACGAAAAGGCCGCGATGTCGAGGCGAGTGAAAAGGAAAACGAGACGAATGGGAGAAGTGAAGAGGATGCGGCGCGAGACAGAGGCGAACACGCGATCTCCCGACGTGAATGTTCCGGCAAATGTCCGAACGACGCCCGATTGGCACTGGCACTGACACTAACAGCAGAAACGTTGCACTCGCACTGGCGAGACTGGCTCGGAAGATCGCGCTTGCTGCATTTGCTGCAACGGCCGCGCGAGCGTGTGCGTCGGTGAGTCGGCCTCGCGTCACCCGTTCCTCATTCACCCGTTCGATTTGCAAATCGCGATTCCGCTCTTTCGATCGTTCGGTTCTGGCTGTTACCCGGCGATACACGAGCTAATTCCACGCGACCACGCTTTGTCACTGGATCGGTTATCTATCTCTCTCTATCCGAACGTGCTTCAATCGTACGACGATGTACGCGATAACTGACCGATAACAAGCAGACGAGTAAATTACGCTGATCGATTTATACGAACTACGACGAACATCGATAAATTGGTAGGAATAGATTGGATAAAGAGGAACTCTAACGAGTACTCTAACTTTTCGGAGTGGCCGGTAAAATGATGAAAAATCTAAATGTCACATATACGAATGAGCGAAGAATATAGGACGAATTAAAACTTGCCGGCGATTTCTAATTTTCAATTTTTAATATTCCAACTTTTATATTCCAATCCCGGTTTCATTTTAGCAGAAGGAAGAGATGCTACGTGTTGTAGCAAAATGTTCGCCGTGAAATTGAAATAAAAGATCATATACAAAAGCTTTTTAATGTTTCGCTGGAGCTTGCGGTATTTTTTAATGTTGGAAAAATGAATTTCGCTTGAGAGACATTCGGTCACCTAAATATATATCTCTTAACGTATTTACTCGATGCATTTTAATGTCTTTTTCTGTTCGTTCCTCCAATAAATAAATTAGTTACTTTAAGTTTCCGAGATTGTCTGTACGATGATTTTTGCCCCTAAATCGACTCTTCCAGATTAACGGAAAAAATTTGCCCAGATGTGCAGCTCGGAAGGCCGGCTAATGTAGAATGCGCGTACATTATCGGCGATTCTTTGAATATTCATAGTTACGAATGTCGTAAGAAGTTGAGTTACCAGTAACGTAAGAGATGACGTTAAACGAAAACGTTTTGAGAATAAAAAAAGAAGGCAGTTACGTGAACAACGTTTTGGAATTCGACTATTACGCGGTAGGACTAAAATTCCACAAAATACAAAGGTCTGACGCGTCACGCTGCGAAAACGCAGATTAGTTTTATCGTGGAATTTCATGACAAGCCGATTGCGTGATTTTCGCGTGAATTTCCGATATATTCATCCGGAAATTACTACGTGATGAATCGCACGATCGACTGGCGAGAGAAAAAAAGAACAGATTCGAAAAGAGGAAATAATAAAATATCAAACAAACCTAACTATATTTTATTGTTACAAGATCCACCAATTTTTCACTCCGATCTTCCGTTCCAACTTTCTGGCCGCGCACCTCGACTCTTATCAACGAGTCAATAGCTTAATGCACTCCAACGAAATACTCCTAATTCCAACGATCAAGCAAACGAAGACGATATTCACTGGATACAAGCAACGACAACTTTTCTGAATTGGACTGCCAGCCGCGCGATCGCCGACAATATTGATCGAATCTATAGACACTGCTGATCTCTATACGCTATTAAACACGGTGACGTGCGGTCGAGCGACTGCCGCGAAAAAGAAGGCTTTCTCTCGCGCACGAGGTACGGCGATTCACTAGCGCGGGCGTCGCGCCGCGTCGCGGCACGACGCAGTGTAAAGCGCGCGACAGATTATCTACCAGTCGAAGATAAACCTTTACTCGTTACGAAATCTTCAGTGGCAAGAGAGAAGAGGTGGAGACGACTGGCAAGAAGAGTTCGATAGCTGGACGTGACAAGAACAGCGTTGGCCGGTGTTGTTACTCGATAATTAGTTCATAAAGAATGGTTGATATATAGCAGAAACTATTATTAAACTGACAGAGGAAGAAACAGCGAAGCGAAATAGGTCAACGGAAAAATGCGTGAACGATGAAAAAGAAATAGATAAATTGGTCGGTAGAGATGTGTGACAAATACGTGGGTTGGAAATCTAGATGAACAAATAAAAAAACTGTAGCCAGGAGAGAACGCTTTCTGGTTGAAACGAAAATACTCTATGCTCAGTGCTCCTTTCCCTACGTTCCTGCGATAATTTACGTGGGTTCGATGCTCTTATCGCTCCACATCCTCGAACTACACATGCGTCACGGCGAGCTTTTGCGACCTCCTTTCGATTCGATTTCGGTTCTTTGAATTTCAATAGGAATTACGGTGTTTTGGTTAACTGACTACAGAATGGGACGCTATCTGGTCGGTTATCGAGCTATGTATATCTGTGGGAAATACCGAGTATTCTCTCGTTAAATGCAAATGACATACAGGTACCTGACGTATCGTTTTACGTAACATCGGAATATGGTGGATGGGCAATTGTCACTGCAACTACAAAATCAGTTGAAATCGACTGATACTGTTTGTTTTTACAGATTCCTAGGATATGCCAACGTTCTTGCTCGCGTTAATATTAACTTTTATAAAAACGTATAAATAGAGAAAATTCTTACGCCAGATTCGACTTAATTCGGTTGGTAATTATTTACAGCACCTCGGGATAGAATAAGAAATGCACTTCCACGTACAATATTACAGAAACCAAGTAAAGATAAAACTTCTCGTAGTATAATTAGTTGAGCTTACCATTTCTCTATTTATACGCTCGCTACTGTTCGATTCTAATTGGCTATATATAACCCAGTATAAGTGGATAGTTTTAACGTAGCGTTAACGGAGCCTGAATCCTTTTCACCTCCTTTCTGACCTATATTCCGCACGCGTATCCTGGACTCTTCGCCTGCGATCCTCTTCCGTGTTTTTGTCGCG
Source organism: Bombus flavifrons (assembly GCF_040668555.2). Taxonomy (NCBI): domain Eukaryota; kingdom Metazoa; phylum Arthropoda; class Insecta; order Hymenoptera; family Apidae; genus Bombus; species Bombus flavifrons. The sequence goes on from NC_138454.1 coordinate 6,027,198, forward strand.
AGACTCGGAGCAAGTACGCGCGGTCGATTTTTTCGTGGGAAAGCCGAACGCAAGAAAGTACGGTCCGCTGGGATCAGGTTAATCCCAGCCGGGGATCGAGATAAAAGCCTGGTCCCCCCTTTTATAGTCGTTTACGACGTCGATGGCAAGGAAAGCCCACCATTCTAACAAGAAAAACGAGCCAGTCTTCCGCGTCTTCGTCCTCGTATCCTACTATCTATTGACAGAAAGAAAATTCCCTCCTTTGTACCAATTGTAATTTCAAGAACTTCATTTCATCCTATGTACGCAAGTGCTCGACAAACGTGTCCATCGTGCCGACCATAGCCTGCATCAATCTTTACTGTATATACCTTGGTATTTATCTTTGTATATCGCGCGTTACTTAATCACACATAAGCACAGATATCCGAAACTCGACTTTTTCTCGGATATATTTGCCGTGTCAAGTTCGATAAAAGAGACTGCGCCGATATCTATATCGGGTAAAAGAATTTTTGGACCTCTTTTTTTCTTTCGTTTACACAGCTTAGAATACGGAAATTTATCTGCCGAAATTTACCTTCCACTTGTTGAAAAGTGGAGATAAATAAACGTTCGATAAGTCAGATCATTGACTGGTTTGTTACTTTACTACTTAAATCGCGTGACTGGACAATGCAATTGAGAAACTGATAGAAGGCAGAATTAATTAGAGAAACGTAACAGGGCCGTACATATCATCCTTTTAAAATTTACTTTCCAATTTACGATTGTTCGTAACATCGCTCAGAGAGGGATGTACGCGAATAGTTTGAATAGCTTCAAAAGATTGAATATCAATCGCGCGTCGGTGTAATGAAATTGAGAAATTGATAAAAAGTGACGTTGATTGGATCGTCTTTTGAAAGGCTCGTATATTTTGCAACCCATTAACCCGTTTCTCGCGAGCATCTCTTTGGAAAAAAACTTTATAGTGTTCAAACTGGCACCGACGTCTCGTATATCGCGGTTATCGTGGACGAACTTAAAAATATCCAGCCGGCGTAGAATCGCTTTAATCGAGGACGTCGAACTTGCGCGCCAACTCTCGTGGTCGACACGCGGCTTCCATCGCGAATACCTGAAACACGCGCGACGATCCACGCGCGATCATTAACGCTATCCCGTCACGCAACACGCCGTGTTGTTGCACCGTAGTTTCTTCAACAACTCCGCGTTCCATTTCGAAGCGATTTCGATAGGCGTCCAATTTGGCAAGTTCCTCGCGGTTCGATCTAAACAACGCTGGCTGGCTCGCGAAAAAGCTCGTGAAGAAGCTCGTGAAGAAGCTCGCGAAGGACACCTCCTTGTTTCATTTGTAATTCTTTCGTGCCAAAACAGGGAAAGTATAGTAATATCTCGTGTTACAAATAAAATGGAACTGATGGAATTTACGAATGCTCTGTAACTAATGAAGCTGGAAAGAGTTGGAAAGAGCTGGACTAGAGTTGGAAAAGTTACCCCTTTTTTTAATACTAATTTTCTTTAAATATAAGATTTTTGTATAAAAATAATGATATAATTCCATTGCTACCCGAAGAGACCAAGTTTCTATTACTCGTGTCCGAATAGACCACACGAAAATTTTCCACTTGCGTCTATTAACAAAGGACCGAACTCCCCTATGTGAAGAATGCAACGTACCAGTCACAATGGACCAACTTATTTTAGACTGCGCGGAAGCATACGACACGATAATCGTATCGTAATACAAACTGAAACCGTGTATCAGAGACAATGTCAACAAGAATAAAATCTCACGATCAGCCAAAATTCGATAAGGAAAGAAAAATAATTGACGCGACATTTTAAGCATATCCGGTCGTGTGACGTTAAATCTATGTATAACAGAAAGTACCCTGTTATCGGTCGTTTTACGTACGAGTTAAGAATAGACTAAAATCTTCCATCGTTTTTCTATTTTCTAGCGAATATATAGCTAGAAAATAAAATAACGTTTGTGCAAAGTATCAGCGAGTTTCTCGAAACCTATAACACGATATATATATATAACAGCAGCAGATTGAAGAGCGGTCCCCTCGAACCCGATAATAAATTATTAAGTTTCATGCGGGCTATAAAATTGCTGGAAGCTCGACTGGGCTGTGCATTGTGTGGGCATATTTAAGTTAAAAATATTTAGCGGTGCCAGTGATGCGTATTGCGTAATGTGTTGGAAACCGAACGATAACGTACATCGTTCCGAACCTTAAATGTGTGCCGCGGTCTCCCTCGAAAGCTATTTAACTTCAACGTTTTATAATACCGCGGGTTATAATACCGCAGCAGAGGTTGTACAAACACTATTTTATCCTCCTTCGAAAAGGATTCGTCCGTAGAAAAAAAGAAAAGAAAAAAAGGATCTTTCGAAAGAAGATGAATTCCTCTTCCTTCGTATTCGCCATTTATACAATCATAATGTAACGTAGACGAAACAGAATTCGCTAGCGAACTAGATCACGAAACGTTGATATGGTTTCGACATCGTTTACGACGACCTAAATCAATTCAAAATAATTCACGATCTTCCTGCAATTTATATCCATTTGTCGACGATCCTCGTTTTCCACTCCATACGTGAATACATTTACTTTCGTCGTTGTAGGATTAAATTCGACAGGCGAATTGGGCAAATATTAATAGCCCTTTATAGCTAGCGTTAATTTATTTCGGTGTGCTTTGGCCTTGCTCTCGATCCACCTATCAATCGAATCGCCTTCTCACGCCTCTTTTTAAAGATTTAACTTTTCCCCTCGCTATCGCTGTTTTCTTATACAGATATACGCACACACTTCCAGCACCGTTTTATCAGCGTCCAACCAACTTTTGCATGTTTAATTCGATTAAATTTCATTTCTATTAACTCGAACCTTCCACGAAACTTCGCGTCCAAAAATTCCATCGATCGTACTACTATCAAGAATCGGGACAGACTACACGGGCACGTGTGCTTTACCGTGACAAACTCGAAGTGACGAAGCGCGACAATTGCGCGAACAGTAACTGCGATTCTCCGAAGGATGCAGCGATCTATCGAGATCGCGATACACGAGCAAATCCGAGGATCACTGACGGTGAGTGTCGCGCCAACTCTCAAATCGTTCCAATACGTTTCCCCTCCTTCTGTCAGCCAACAACAGGATCGTTCGATTTGTTGCGATCTAATTGTTACTCTTGTGCACACAAATGCCCCCTTCTTCTTCTTCTTGGTGGTGGTACGCACGTAATCAGTCACTACTCGCCGACGACGCTCTAAAATGTGTGTCACGAGACGCTAATCCGAGGAAATCTCGCTTGCTGATCGCTCGCGTCATCGGCTTCCGCGACGTTCTTCTCTCTTTCTTCTTCCGTCTATCTTTCTTTCGAACACAAGGATTCTCTTCGACCGTTCTTACGTCTCTTCCGATCGACTCAGAGATTGTCGATGGTTTAATTCGCATGGGTTCCTATCGCAGTTGCAGCGTGGTTATCGTGTTTGTTAGAATTAGTGCTGATCGTGTAAGACGATCCAATTGTGCAGTTTCCTTAGATCGAAGGAGGTGACGAAGGAAAGGAGAGAAGTAACAGTTTGGTAAAAATTATTCGAACGAACTTCATAAATTTTCTAATTTCATGTTCGAATGAACAGGAGTTCAATTGGATGGGTACTGATTAAAATTTTGTTTCTATAAATCGAACTCTACGTAGTACATATGAACTGTTTGTCCCATTATGAATTTGGATAAATGAAATTCTACGCATCATTTGTACGATCATTATAATTCGACGAATATTAAAAAGTAGCTTTGATTTTTTTTCCGCATGATTTTAATATCAAAGGAACTTCTCTTTTTATTCTCCCAAGTTTACTTAACTCCTGATTTTTCTGCCGAAAATAGGATACCCCTACTACCTGTCCCGATTAAATCGTAGCACAGTTACATCGTTATGGTACTTGAATAAATTCTTAGAACATACTGAATCACTTTCTCACTTTGCGATTCTTTCCTGCCACTTTGATAAGAAATTCATCACCAGCTGGCGTCGACATTTCCCGATAAAGCCAAGTATAATTCATATATCGAAAGAAGGTAGGGATCGTGTTATCTGAAATAGAGGACGCAGACATTAGTAGAATGGCGTATACGAACGGGACAATTGACCATCATTTACCAACAACGTGCGCAAATCGTGTATGTTGACAGCAAGGCCTTTTTTAGATAAGAAATTGATGGAAATTTACGAAGTAGGGCAGGATACGAATCTCTCGAACGTATCGACGATACATCGATTTCTACAAACGGCTGTTGATCCGATTCTCAAATATGTTTTTCTAAATCTAGATGTTGACTTGAAATGTTGTTGATATCAATGAAAGAAGAATTGCTGTTTAAGTTGGATCGTCAGGAGCAAAAAAATAGTACTGTCCACTGTAGTTTAGTAATAGATATCGATCAATATGTAGTCGATCGGATCTATCTACCCCACCTCGTGCCACTCCTATCGTCACTGAAAACGATCCTTATGCAATCGAGCCGGCTGGCAGTCAAGGTCGCTCGCATGACGCGCCACGCGATTCTCGCCTCTGCGCCCGCGAAAACCGAGCAACGTCTTTTATGAAACTCACTTCTCACAATCAAGCCAAATCATACGAGCAAATCTAAACAGGAGTTAATCACATAGTCGTTAGTCTGAAACTTAAAGAAACGCATCTTTTAATTTAAAACTGCTACTACGAATTTAACTGCGCGCTACTGTTCCAGTTTCTTACGCCGCAGCCTCGCGTTAGCTTCAACCGAAAAAAGAATTTTTCATAATTTACCAATTAGCAGATTGGTAGACTGCGGATATTTATGTAAATTCGTATTTTTCCAAAGATAATTAGGAAATAATGGACAGAAAGTAGTTTTGTCCAGCGAATACATATTCCCAGATGCTTTACATATTTTTGCATGTTACGTGTCAAATAGTAACGTAAAAATTCATGATCTATTCATTAGCATAGAATGGGAACTAGAAATCACGCTACAAGTTATAATAATAATCTTCTTCCTTAAGAATCTTTTTTCAATTTATACGATTCTATCGCATTTTCCTTGAATTTAAATAACCCTTCAGTAGAAAAACGCGATTGCATCTAAAGCGATCGGAAGTTTGCGGGCAAAGTTTTGAAAATTGTTTCACGCTGTACGTGTGTATTCTGGCTCGTTGAATCATAGAGAAAAAGGACTACGTATGTAGAAATTCAATTGCCCAATTTTGTATCCGATCACGTGACGAAAATATGATCGATCTGTAGTGCGCGATACGCGTATCTTCGTCGCTGGCTACCGTGTAAATGTTATCTACATCGTTGCATAACGCGTGCGTATTGTTAGCTTCCTATTTGGAAGTCGTAAACACCGATGATATAAGAAACGAAACAAGACGAAACGAGACGAGAGGGAGCCTCGAGATGGAAAAGACCCGTACGTTTCCCCCAAGGCATGGTGCGAGTATCGCCTGTTCTCTGGCTGGCCTATAGGCAGGCGAGAAAACTGAAAAATAAAACGATAAGGGAAAAAGAGCGTGGCTGGCTGTATTCGGTTGGACATTGTCGCGTTTCAACGCACCGTGATCGGATCGAGGGAAGTCGTAATCGCTAAATCGCGTAATCGGCTCGAGATCGAAACAGCGTGGTTATCGCGCGACAGCAGCATCACCGGCTGCAAGGACGTTGATTAATTATCCTCATCGCGTTTCTGATATTTGAACATCTGATCGGAAAATATTCCTGCAAATTAGAGCAACAAGGGATTTAATGGCGGTAATTTTGTCATCTTTAGGACTTTGACTTCGGCGAAGTATAAATAAAACATTGAAATGAAACATGAGAAATTTGAATGAAGTAATTTATTACGTAATTTGTTATGTATGTTACAGCATTGTAAATAAATTTCAATTGTTTTAAGTCGTGTCGAAGAAAGGAAACGGATGAAGGAGGAAATACTAACTGATAAAAATACGTATTAAACAAATCCTTGAAAGTCTTTTTCATAATAAATGTAAATTAACTGGAAAGAATTGCAAATGAAATGTATTAACGCAATATCGTCTCTTAATGGGTTAATCACACAGTAAGCTGTATTTCTGGTTCTGCTTTGCTCTCTCGACTATGACAAATTTATATTTATCTCCGGTTGATGATAACCACAATTATCACCGATTAGATATTTATATTGCAACAACTTGACAATCTAAAGAAACTCCATTTATTCCTTTTCCGATCAAACACTTTTGAATCTTAATGCACACCATTGCAAATTTCCCTTTTTTACGATTAGATAAACATTTGAAATATCATTTCAAACAAATTGAGTGACGATATTATGGCATTTTTCGAATAGATTCTCAAGTAGAAGATTGTACATTAGGCTATCTACATTTGTATGTTCAATGCGTTTGCCCACGCGTCAGGATGTACCGAGAGATACTATTCCGACAAGCAGCAGGAAGTCTCGCTTCCCACAGGCTCGTATAGTCAAGAAACTTGAATATCCATTCGAATTGCACGGTAACGTTAGCACTCGGAGATCTAGTCCGCTATCGCGTGTCCACCAGACGTCATGTATCCGCACGTGTAAGTACGTATATGTACGAAGCGGTGTACTTCCGGCGCGTTTCCTATTCGCCTTTTAAGAAACGGTACTATCGCCAATACGGTCACTTTACATCGCTGCATCACGAGATACTACATTCTATTTCGATGAATCTTTAGAATCTTCCAAGAAATCTACTATCACGCGGTAAAATCACTTTGCATCGCTCGATTGCAAAGTTGTAAATTCTACTTCAATAAATCTTTATTACGTATAATCAAATCCTTATGTCGGGATAGTTGAACGCAACGTTCTTCGACGGTTTCCTCGCGAACGATAAATAAACAACCGCTAACGTCAAACACCAAGAGATTCATCATCGCCACTGTAATTCACGGAAGAGATACATTTCTACACAGAACATTGCGAAAATATCGTGAGCAAACTTTGATATTACAACGCAAAAGTACGAATCAACGGTAGCTGAACAGCGATGAATGAACACATAGCACAATCGACGTCCTCGTTTCCCTCATACATACCCTTTACGAGGATCGATCCTACCAACCGAAACAGCCCCTCCAAAAAGCTCGAGCCTCAAACACCAAACCTACCCTCGGTCCCTAGAACCCGCCTGTCACTTGGAATCTCACAAACCCGTTTGTTTCGATTCCAACGCCACTTCCGCAGCACCGTGACCCCTCTACAACCGAAAGATGCGTCACCTTTGCCACTTGCCGTACCGCTCGGTCAGTCGCTCAGCAGATGTTCCGAAAACTAGCCGCGACTTCTCAATGAAGCGTCGACTGCGCGATAGCCCGCCGTGCCCTGATGCATCGATCGACCCGCGCGTGTATCAGATACGATGCACAACAGCCCCGTTTTCCGAGCGAGCCCACGATCAATTCGAGACGTAGAATTATCCTCGACTTGTAGAGGATCGAAGATGATCTTCGAGCGAACTTTTGGGACGAGACACGCGCTGCTGCTACTTACACTCGAGAGAACGATAAGCGCGACGAACACCGTGGTTCGTTCGCTGGGTGGAATTGCGTTCGTAGAATTGTTACGGGCTGCTGATGGCGAGGGAACCACGCGACCGAGTTTGCGCGCTCGACCGACTTTCTCCCCTTCAACTGACTGCTCTCACTTTCGTTCGGGGTCGCGCCAACTGACACTGCTGAACAAGAGCAGTATCGACGACCGCGAGAGGAACGCGGCTAACGGAGGACGAGCCGCGAGATACGCAAGTCGCGCAAGCGCCGCGACGCCACGCGCCCTGCTGCCCTAACATTCGGACATCGGAGCTTTCACTCTCTGGGTACGGGCAACCCACTTTTTTCGACTGCTCGTTAACTCCCCCAACCCAACCACCTACGCGATTTTCTGGGTGCTTCAATCGATGTATTACAGGGAACTGTGAAATCTTTTTACATTCAGAGAAGTGCAATCTGTTTCGAAAGGAATCGAAAGTTGCGAGATATTTCGAATTTGGCAAATAAAATTCAGGAACTTGAGAATTTAGTGGCTGGAAATTTTTCCGAGAAATTGTAAGTTCGGAGAAATTTCTGTTCCAATGTGGAATCGAAAGTTCCCGTCTCGAATAAAGCTAAGCAAATAGAATCCAGAAATGTAGAAACTGGGTACATAGAATTTACTTCAAAGTAGAATAGAAAGTTCCTGTTTCGAGCGATAACAGAGAAACTGCAAGTTTAAAATATATGGAATTTGAAAACGTTGAAATTCGCTTTTTGGAATTTTTGCAGAAATTCTGATACAGAGAAATGTAGGGGTGGTTTGTTTGAATTGAATGGTGGTAACGGTTGCGCAAATGCACTTTTCTCGGGATAATAAAAAAGACTTCACAGGGATGGAAAATTGAAATTCCGCGTTGAAGACCACTTTCATCTCTGCTTTAAAAGAGCTGACCTTCTAGCGCGACAAGACCCGCGAAGATCGATGAAAAATAGTAGAGCGAGAAAGTGTCACCGCAGGTTTACGAAAAAACTTATCCTCCTCTTTCATCCTCCAGAAGAGCTTCGAAAGTATGTACTCCGAAACTGATAATGTTTCGTAAAAATGTTGGTTCGTTCCTCGATATCGTATGCACGACGCGTAAAAAACTAATCGTTCTTTCATAAGAACAGCCTAAAAAGAGTTAAACTCGAAACGTGTATATCACCCGTTTCATAATTACGATATGGCTTGCGCCTCGGGCTTACGATATTCCGAGTTACGAAACGTAAATTGGCGCGTTCAAAAAATTTGGCACGTCGCGAATCGCGCACGCTTTTCTGCCTGCATAAACAATTTCTCGTCCACTCAGCAATAATACCGATGCAATGAACGTCATATTATTCGTTTCGCTTAAACACGAGGTTTTTCGCTCGCCGTTTATCTTCGATAAAAGTTTCCCTTCCGCGACTTAAAGCGTGTCTCATAACCGCATCGATTTCGAATTTTCCACGACGATAAAACCGACGCGACAGAAATCGGGCAGATACTCCGGGGAGCGATAAACCGCAAACCAAATCCGGAAGCAAGCAGCAGAATGCTCAGCAAAAAGGGAAGAGGGAAAAATGAAATCTGGTTTGTCTCGCACAATTCAACTAATATTTGTAAAATTCTATATTATTCGTGAAATTTTACAAATCATCATTATTAATAAATATTTTCACATATCGTTACCAAGTTTCCTAACGAAACAGATGAAAGAGTAAATTGTATAAATTGTAAGTAAAAAAAAAAGAAAAAAAAAGAATCCACAGCCTGCAAATTGTAACTTAACAATTTGCTAATATTACCGATTAGTGGATTATCGTGAAAAAGTTTCACGAAAAGGAAAATTCCGAAAAGGAAGAGAACTAGACGAATAGAGGTAAGGACGAGATTCGTCCAGATGGCAAGCTCGTATCGACTAAAGTAAGGAGGAGCCAGTAAGGGAAGACGAAGGGTGTCAGGAACCTCTTTATATGGGCCACGAGATCCGGCTTGCCCCACGATCATTTTACTCCTCCGAGGGACGGGCTAGTTCAACGCGTGTTACACTAGAAGAGAAGGGTGAGACGCACGAAGGGGATGCCACTGACTCGAAATTACCGTGGGGGATAAATGCGGAAGACGAAGGAAGAAACGGTAGCCGTTTTATTTGTTTTCCGATAGAGAAACTACAGAATGCCAACGTGCCTGTTTGTTTGACTGGTTACACAGACTTTTTATGATTCTTCTACCTCTTTTATTCATTGTTTATCTTCTCAATAGATGATACGTAATTGTAAAAAATCGTTTTACTATTCTTATTCTCGAATAAACCGTCCTACCTATCATTCCAAAATTACATTTTTCCGCTCTGTTCTCCTCCGTTCGATATAAAATATTGAATCATTACTTTGTAACAGCCTGTATAATTTTACCTGAAAGATAAAAACACGGCGAACTCAAAGTATTTCAACGTATCTCGAAAAATAAAAGAACGTTATATGGATTAAGAATAACAGATTTCTTAAATAATCAGGCACTGTCATATTTAAATTAATGTTACGCTGGTACGACGTAGTAATGCGATGAGCAAAAGTCGCGTAGTTCATTGCCAGAGCTCACATGAACGCTACGTTGCGTCACAATTATCGCCGGTTGCCACTAACGAAAGCTGTTTTACGCTTCGCGGAAAAACGACTACAGCTCGTGCGTATTACGCACCTGGAATTCGCTTGGAAAGTAACGTACGCATTAATCACAAGTCACCGTACCAATCTCCCTATGTCTGAAAATCTGACGCAACGTCAGAAGATGTTGCTCTCTATAGTTCTCCATAGCTATGTCAGGGACAAGAAGAGAAAAAAGGCGGATCTAGTGGGCTAGAACCCTTGATTCTCGCAATAAATCCGCCTCGTAAAACGTACAGCGCGGAGAAATCAGTAATAGTCAGATGTATCTTCCGTAAACGAAAGGGGGAAAAACAACGGACGAAATGGACATCAGATTCTGGTCGATAAATGAGATCTGTCTGCATGCAAGCGTGAGAAAAACATGCGGAGCACTTACCTTGCGTGATTAGCGGCGCGATCGCTTGGTCTAGCTAAAAGAGTTCGTTGAACGAAAAACGCGTAATCTGATGGCGGAGATAAATTGAAGATATTAAGAGGCGAGCGGAACTTAACTTCTTTCATCACGAACACGCGATACTTCTTTCGTCATTCGAAAAAAATCACACGTTTCGCTTTCGTCATTGATCGAGGTATATTAACGTTTAAATTCCATTTAGTACTCCTCCATCTTTTAGGTATAAATTTATCGAGGGAAATTCTTGCATAAGATAAAACCACAAATCGTACACGTATAAATAGCATGCGACACAAAAATAAGCGGGATGGAAGATACTCTGTGAGACAATCATACTGATGGACATGAACGACGAAAGATCGATTAGTCCTACCTTAGAACGTAATTCACGCAGACGACGGAAAGTGGCTTTTGCTGTTTGGTGCAGTGGATCAGGGTGGCTTGTGTCACGACCCACGCGTAGCCTCCTCGTTTCCCAAGAAATCTGTAGGCCACTGTCTCACACTGACCCTTGCTGAACACTGAAACAACGCGAAGTTGGGATATCAGTGATGTTGCAAGGACTCGTGAATCTGCCAGGACTCATACTGCATCGCATGCGATCTACCCTTTGTAACCGCGCGACGTGCGGATACTGCGCACGCAACAATTCCTACATGACGAAATTTTCGCGCTAGAATTGCCAATCCTTCCCCACCTCCAATTTCTCGCACGTATTCGGTTGAACGTGAAATTCTGATCGAGTAGGATGAGGCAATAGTGAATGTAATTATAGTCACATAGGTAGCTACAACTACGGAAAATCCCATACTTTCTTGATATCAGTGACCTTATCGAGATCGTCCATACGACAAGGAGAATTTTTTCCACACTATCGCTACTTTCCGAGAAACCGATCAGGATTACTTGAAATTTGCACCGTAAATTTTTATACCACTCATGGGTCGGCTTATCGAGGTTTATGTGTGGTCTGGATGGTTCCTCGTAGGTTCCATTATCGCGATTCGCAGGAAGGACGGAACGCATGTGTCACTGATCCCTTCGCGTAAATCAAGGGACGAGAGACAAAATTATCGTGGTCCGGGCACAACGATGCAGAATCTCAAGAACATAGAAAGATTAAATATATATATATACATAAGTACGTACGATAAAACAATGAAGTTATTAAAAAAGATTGCATTGTTTAATAGAAGAAAAATAAAAGGAAGATTGAGCGTTGTATGATAACACGTCAGTATGTCTTGATCAGAAGAATCATTTTGTATGTTATCTTAAGATAACAAAAAGCTAAATCACGTACAAACAGTTATTGTCCTAGCAACCAATTAAATGTAGTGACTCGTAAAATATGTTAGCTCCTGAAATCTTGTTAAGAGGATCGCTGCCCTTGAAATGGTTCTTTTTACGGTGTCGTTCACCCGACCCGACAAGCCCATACCAACCGACACTCTCTTCCCGCCCAACGCCTACGACTCAACCTTTTTTCCACGGCAGCCACATCGATCGGTGCCAGCGCATAACTTTCTTCCGTATTAGATGCATAACATTAGGACGAGAAGGGATCAGAAGAGATTCCGCTCGAAACGAGATCACATGCAAGATTTAAATGCCATCGTATAAGCATAATTTATAAAACGAATTCTCTTTTTACTTTTAAAGTATTAAAACATTTTTAAAAGTGTTATCCAAATGTTATCGAACGTTATTTGCTATCTTTTTAAAATTTATATTTCGATTAATTCGACTGATCAAGTCACGAATTGAAATTCTTTGTGCACGCAGGCAAATAAAACATTTGCAGCCCGCTCCTGAAATAGCGAGTGGGTCGTGAACGATCGCGTTTATTCAAATGACTGTCAATTGGCTTCTACTCACGTGATTTAAAACATTTATCCAGAGCCAAATTATCGAGGGCGTGATAGAACTCGAAAACGGATTGTCCCACTAACTCCTCGCTGTTCCAACCCAGATATTCAGCCAATCTAACGTGTGAAATAAAAAAAAAGGACATACAAAAAACCTTTTTTTATATTCGAACATCGTTTTATTATCCATAACTTTCATAATCTGTAAACGTACTCACTTTTCGTCAGTGTATGTGAACTTCATATTGAGGCTGTGCTTCGAGAGGAAAGTGTGCCGTCCCAACGGTATCTCTATATTGCTGGGATGCGGTATGGGACATCCTAGTAGCACCAACGAGGCTCCAGTGTCTCGTTCATTTCCATCATCGTCGCTTTCGTGTTCCGCGTCGCTAGTTTCCGATGAATTCGACACTGGATTGCGGATATATGTTAACCTACCGGTACAATGAATCACCTGACAAAAGAAAACATTGCGTAATCGATATGTACATACTGTTATACTTTTTTACACATCATACAGCAGCTGACTAAATTTATTTACCGTTGGAAAGAGCGATTTACCTTGTAGGAAGCGCTCTTTAGATTGACCTTCCTCCCTTTGCTGGTCAATGTGCATTTAAGCCGTAGAAAAAAACTACAAGCACGCTTGTCGCTTTGCTCAGCCGGTTTCGAGGACAGGCATTCCCGCAATTCGTCGTGATCGCATGGGTGACTGTACTCGTACACGCTTTGACCCATCATGTCCATCTAAAACGAACAAAAACAGATTCCGTTAAAAAATCGGCTCTCCTTCCTTCTTTTCTATCGTTGGCAAATGCTTTTTCGTATCAGACAAACGCACCTGAGAAACACCAAGGTAATCACTGACATTCTCTGACAGATAAATCATGTTACCATCGTTGGATAGCACCAACATGAACCCGTTTAGAGCTCTGGAGAATAATTCGTCCATGTGATTCAATGTTTCGGATTTGGTCAGTGTGCCTGGAACTAAAGGAATAACGAGAGGATAGATTGATATTGAAGATTGAAACGTTGCGAGTAAAGAAAATGTTGTTGAACTCAATGTAAACACTTACAGGAATCAACCACTGAACGCACTTTGAGATACGCGATTGCTAGTCTCATAACACTGGCCTTATCTAAGTGAGATGCTTGTTCCGATGGCAATGGAAGGGCGGCAGCTAGATCCGAGAAAATGTCAGTCTCTTTGCTTCGACGGTATCGTGCAGCATCACGAGACTTTTCCTTCCTTTTCTCGTTACACCTACAGCATAAACATATATTCTATCCTTAATGCAATCTCGTGTCTCGTTAACCCTGCTATTCTCACAATCACGTTCTTATACATATTTTGTTCTCAAATTCTGAAATACTCTGCTCATGAAAGGCGTTTTTGTGTTCTATGGAATTTTGCATTATTGCACGCTAAAACTAAATATTTAAACATATTTTATTCGTTATCTGCGTCTTAATGATATTTGTTGAAATATAATTTCCATTTAGAAGAATGATCAAACAGTCCCAAGGAGGATAATAGGATTAAATCTTTGTCTGAAAAGACCCTCGTGCAAAGTTGTCCAGGTACTTTCGCAATTTCGCTAACTGCTTACAAATTAAACGTGAGAAATACCTGGTAGAATAATTTTTCCAATTCTCTGTTACGTAACTTTGACACGATCTAATAACTGTGAGATTATGAGAATAACAAGCACGGTACTGCATGAAGTATCGTGGGTCCTAACGAAACAGCAGAAGTACGTTAATATTCAATCACAGATTTACACCTACTTCTGTGAGTCACTCGAAATTTGACGTCAATATGACTGATAATTATCGACCATCTGTTACTTACAATTTCGTGCCTTTTAATTGACTATAACAAATCGAGTATATATATATATGGATCGACGTAAATAACGGGGAGAAGGTGAGATTTACATCAAACACACGTTTTGTCACGTCTCGACTATCTCAAATGGTTGTTATCTCTCGTACAAAATGACCTTCGAACAGTGTTCTTCTCTCCATTCCTTGAAAATGCTATTATAGTCGTGCCATCCACAGTTTTCTTTGCTACTACGTATTCCCTTCGACACGATAAGCCTCTTATCGACGTCGCTAGACACGAAAATTCTTTCAGAATGTCCTGGATACTTGTACCGCCATACCATCATGGAACAAAACGACCGCATTTTTCCAATCCCACGCATATTTCACTTAATTGGAAGTTCATCGTTTAATCTTCGTTATGATCACTAGACTGAGGATATTTATACAACTTCGTACATGAATCATCCACAATTACAAAGTACAACCCAGGCAGAAACCTTTTATTGCCCAGTAATTGCTATGACTGCACACTGAAAGAAAAGAGATTTTCTAACCTAACGATGATTAAACAGAATTACAGAACTTTAAAACTGTTTCCTTACAAAAGTAGAAACAAGAAACGCGACTTATTCCGTTCTTCGTATATTCTGCATATATTTTTGCATATTACATGCATTCTGCGTATGTAAATTTCCTATAAATGCATAAAAATTCACAGTCTACTGAACACAAACGAACACAGAGATTATCGTAGAAGCTGCAATAAAATCCTCCAGAGAGAAACCTATCTATAAGCTACCTTATAGTGTCATTCATTGATATTTGAGTAATCAAAAGAAAGATGACTTATTCCTTTGAATATTCATGTATGCACTACGTTATTAGAACGAACGAACAACGAAGACGCCATTCGAATGTATTCACACTTGCAATCCTTGCAATCTCAAACCCTATACCTACCATACCATAGAAGTAAACAAATAAGGAACGAAACTTCGAACCTCCGTTGCCCGGTGAACCGACCACTTACAAATAATCCTCGAGTAGCTGTTCGTCCTCGTTGTACTCGTATTGGTAATACTCGTTTCGCAGATCCAGGCACGGTGGCAGGACGTTTTGCCCATACGAGTAGGTGGTGTCGTACAGAGGGCAACGATCGCTTTCTGAACACTGAAGCCATCGTTCTTCGGTACAAAAAGCAAACGGTTGAGAAAAGTAGCCACAGAATTGTCCACCGAACCAATCTATACGCGGTAGATCACTGGATGAAACATCCATCAACGAAAATCCAGGCTGTTCAAATTGTTTGTCGTTCGTCAAGGAACCTGGATAGGGACCGTATCTCGTTGCTTTTACGCGACGACGAAAGTTCGACGAACTACTCGGTCGATAAACTCGTAATGAGCAATTCGTCTGTGGCTTATCGGATTCGAAACATAGAGCCAAATCTTCGACGTCCACCGGACCCAGCTGGCAATTCTTAGCGCCTTTAGGCGTAATATTTTGCGCGCAGTCTCGAAACTGGCTACATTGAGACTGTAGTTGAGGTTGCAATAGCTCGATAGGGATCGACGATTCCATGCATGGAAGGAAAACTTGAGCGTTGGGCGGTCCAACGTCCGCAGAGCGGGATTCGAACGGATTCTTGCCTTGGTCATTGTAAGATCCGTCCACGCAGGGATTAAGGGAATGATGATAATTGTCAACTGAAAGGGGTTGAATCTGTGCGCGAGCGAATTGGCAAGACGGTAAGGTGGATTGATCGTCATAGAAACTCGCGTTGTCTGACTGTCTGGCGATCCAATCGGAGCAACGACCGGGTTCATTATCGGCCAGCGTATCGATCGGCTGGACACGTGACGCGATCATCGCGCTCGATCGTTTCCGTGTCCCTTAAGAAGCAACCGGTTCGACGAGAAGAATGTGGCCAATGAAGGAAGGATGGATCGTTTGACTTATCCAGATTTTTACGATGCTCGAAACGCCGGCGCCGAGTGTCGTCGCAGCCCTCTTCTTCTTCACCGTTACTCGTTACGTCGACAACCAAGAGACGACAAATAAAACTTTGGCCCGATTTTGCTTCCCCCTCTCTATGGTGTGCACCTTCTTTTTCTTCCTTTCTCTGCGACTCCTCCTCCTATGGCGTGATCTTTTTTTATCATCAACCGCTTGCTGCTGTAACTGGCCACGCGTGTTCCTTTCTTCGATTCTTTCTTTTTCTATGACGTTCCTTTCCACCACGAGTGAGACTGGCCCCAGATGAACCACTGCTCTCGTTCGTCTTTCCTCTTCTTCTCAATTCTCCTAACTTCTGTTAGGTTCCCTCGCTTAAAATGACTTTCCTTCCTTTCGTTTTTACAAATTTCTTTTCGTTTCGAAGACGTCTTACATGGACAGACTGTTGTCAAATAGATAATACACGTATGGTCGGTTAAAACTCACGAGAACATACACGTGTCGCATTTGGTATAACCGTAACATACTCAATCCCATGGAAGATTATCCTGTGGCCGATTGCACTCAAGCGACATTCTCGTGGCTCATCTAGAAACGTACTTCGAAATCGTTCACAGCAAGATCGAATTTTCGCTGAGTCGACTGTTCACGCGATACTAGACCCGAGAATACAAAACCTTGTTGTCTTGCACACTTGGAACGATGGCTATCTTCCGACGATAACGATACTACCTATCACGATACACCAGTTTCCCTCGATTTCGTTCTCCAACGAATCAGAGCTAATCTTCCAATTACGTTAATCTCCCTTCTACAAACGGTCGGCGATCAAAAAATCGACCGATTTTGACTAAAAATGTTCGACGTTTACTTTGATATCGAATGAATCGCGCAACGAGATAGTATATTAGATTAAAACGCATTGAAATATCTAGTAGAAGAAAACATACATACTTGTAAATTTTGCTTTCTTAAAATTAAACATTCATAAAATCATCATTTCGACCTATTTTCACACGTAGAATAAGTTACTATCGATTGTCCATTCTTATCAACTCGGGGACTAACCAAGTTCAAGTATATTTGATACGAGTTCTCAAATGTAAATTTCTTAAAAACTGATCGTTATACGAAGAAATGTTATTCTATATTTTCAATTTATTTTTACCACGATTTCGGAAGCATTCTGTATATTTTTGTTCTTGATATAAATCGACCGAGTTTATTGTAAGTATTGGTCGAATAGATCAGATCGAATTAAGATAGTCAATCATCCTGATAGAGGCATATATTCTCCACGCTTTCGCGATTTTGCAACGCGCTAGATCGTTGTAGATCTAGTAAAGGAATGGGTATCACGTGCCGATCTACGACACGCTATGGCAATCGGCCTTGATCGACGAAACTATGGCTCCCGCAATTGCGGAAATGATATCTGATTCTGAGTAGTTAATGATTAACACATTATTCATGTACGATATGCATTTATAATAAACTATTGTTTATTGCAAATGTTCGAAGAAATGCAAAAAAGCATGTAACGGCAGCTTTCTGATTAATGTATGAGATCTATTTCAAACATTTCATAAGTGCGTGTTAGCAAAACAAAAGCTTTAAAAGTCGATCAAGAAAAGTACATGTTACATAATTTGTCTGTTTCAGACAGAAATCAGTTGTTTACCAATCCCTACTAACAGAATCGCTTAGAACCAAAACGACTGCACACGTTAACATAGAGAATAAATTTCTTTATTGTATTAAATTGTGTATTGTAATAATTGCCGAAATATAAAACTATATAAAATATATTATTCGCATATCGCTCAACTATCTTTGTGTATCATTAATAGTATACGTATTACCAAATAGTTAAGAATCACAGGGAAATTTTTCGAGAATTATCAAACTAATAATATTATCGTAAATCGATCGATAAAGAAAATTGGTTTCTGAATATTACGTCCCTTCGGTCAGAATTAATTTTCTGAGCGTTGGTTAACGAACGATTAAAAACGAATATAGGCCTATCTTATCCAACGATACATAGATATTTTTCGCTGCTCTTAATTATTTCAATTCAAGGAAATCCGACTAAACGTAATCGGGTGTCACAGAAAAATTTCTTGAAATCGACGTGAAGATAAATTACAGGCGAGGTTACTAAAAATAGCTTAGGATTTGATAATTCCACGAACATATAAACAACCTATTAATATATGGAACTAATTGGAAAAAGAAAGTTTCCAGAAGGTCGCATGTCGGCTCAACATTCGAATATACTACAATGCTACCAAACGAAACGATGGTGTGCGTGCCTCTATCGCACCGTGCAAGAGATACATCCACACCTACACAAGCATATACTACGTATCTACGTAGCCTCAAGCAGAGAGAGTTCTCCTTTTCCTCCAAATGGGGTTACACGAAGAACCGAACTATCATTATGAATTCACGTAATAACGCGCTACTACATTCATGCACATATAAATGTATGATATATATATCTGTATATATGTAGACATATTATGATACACTACGTACACAACATATACACGTAAAACGCTATGCACATGGGCATCTTTCGAACGTCACAGTGATCGAGATATGATAACTAATGTTTACGTAGCCAGTGATTGTTAAGAAACAATTTGGTCGTTTGTTGATCGTTTGTCAAACGAAATTAATTTATTAATGCATTTTATAAGTAGACTCTTATCAGTTGAACGACCATTCCGTAAGTTAAACAAATTTGAAAAATATGTATATCTTATATGGAAAAGCCACAAGCCCGAAACACGTACACAAGGGTACCATAACTCTTTATCTCCGTGTGGATTGGTTTCTTTGATTATGCCGCTCAATATTAACATACATACATACATAATACGCGTAAATACTAACGCTTTTGATTTATCTGAATTTTAATGATTTCGAGAAGACGAGCTGACTATTTTTGCGATCGAGTCTGATTTATCTGTCACGTACATCGTGTACCATTTTCGCGTTAGTTTCGTATCTTAGAAAAGCTACTATGAGAAAATAAATATATGATATACGATATCGTAGTACATGATATCGTGTATATGTAAATACATATACAGCAAGTTTTCATGGTAATCGCGAATTTTTAGGTTATAACCATCATTTCCTTTTTTAAATTCTATAAGTTTACTGTATTGAATACAACTAATGCCGTTCTAACAAAGTAAATATATACAACACGAAACTTGCCATTAGAATGAATACCTTGTGCACACGTGGAAAAAAAACGAAAACAAGTACAGAGTACGATATATGTACAGTGTAGTTTGTTTTTCTACCACGATACAATACAACGTACACAAAAAAGCAACAAAGTTCGCTCTTTGGCCTTAGAATGGAATTATCCCAAAGGAACACGATATCGCAAGGACATCTACATCAAATGTAACAATGCTCGATTCGAGTGCATGTAATTTAGTTTGAATGACGCGCGATTTAGATGAAAGGAAAATGAATTCGTTATATCCCCGCCCAGGTTTTTGAGGCCCTATGGGTTTTCCGATCTAACGTGGCGGTCTACGTAAAAACCGAAGTCTGAATCAAGTTGGTGAATTACCGCATTTCCTCGTACGCGAAACTTTTTTTTACTTTGATTGTCCCGCTTAAACAGTATACGCAATCGCAGCTGGAGAACAAATGAAAAGAGATCGAATTATTAGAGGGAAGAGACATAAAGTAATCTTGTAACGTGGGGTAGAGAGAAAAAGATATCGGCAATGGAAGAGGAACAAAAAGAGTATAAGAGGAACAGAGAGAGAGAGGGGAACTCAACTCGGAGGAAACGCGATTGCGTCAAACACGCACGCACTCACTCACGCATATGCAACGCGAAATGCGCGCGCGCGATTCACTGAATTTGTCTTTGGAGTTCGTCAATTCCAAGAGCTCAACAGTGCCTGTCTACGTACAATCATGCGATCGAACAGAGTAGAATATCGTAGCCAACCGCATGCCTGGAATTTTCTCGTGAAAATTAGGGAAACTTCAGGTAGAAGCAGTAATGTCCATACGGGTGCTCTGAGCTTTAATGTTACGACTCACTTACCTTCTTTTCTCCTTGTGTTTCTTCTCTTTCTTCGGTGGATCCATAGCTCGGCGAAAAATTTTGAAGAAAGTTTTCTCAAATGGTACAACACTATGGGATAGTCTCAGTCACTGCTAAGTAACGTATTTAACTTACAGCCCGACACAGGCTCGTCACAAAATTCTTCGTGCTTGACTGTCTCTGCCGTACTTTGCTCGCACCGACTCTCTCGTGTTCTCCCGTTATCAAAATCGATGCACCAACATACGTTCTTCACACGGTATGCGACGTCACCTCTGCTCAGTTACTTTCATTAGCGTGATGAAACGAAAACACATTGTGCTTCTCTATACGTACGAAACGCTCGACGAACGCCAAACTCATGGTGTGATGGCGATGATGATGACGATGGTGAAGGTAGTAGTGTAGTAGTAGTGAGGTTCGTTACAACAGTGGTGGTGGTAAACGACCGCGGCGTGGTGGTAGAGGTTGTATACACGAGACCGACTATCCCAAGGGTTGGAACGAAAGAGGGGAGGCCGTAAAGTTGACGTCACAACACAGGTTCCATCTTTCTCGTAGAGGAAGATCGCACCGCCATCAAACGGCCGTGACGTCAACCATTTTGTTGCCGCGCTATAAAGTAGGACATTCAAAACTTGATGTCACAATAAGAAAAAATTATCTCTCTTCCTAACTTGTGCGTCACAAGTGAAAGAAGAAGACAATAATGTATTAATTCGAGGAACTATTTATTATTTATTACGCACAAAGTATGTACAATCGATTGAGATACAGTGAACAAAAGCGAGAAATAAAACTAATAATTGCATGTTTAAATAATTTGCTTTAACTTTTAAATGAAAAATAATATGTATATCTGCCTGATGAGGTTTAGATTTCTTGAAATAAAATGAAAGTTACAGTCAAATAGATTGGTTTCTCCTCCTTAATAACATGTTGTAAATGTTGTGAATATCGTGAATTATTGTACTAGAGGTTAAAAAACAGATAGGTAAAAAGCAGCATTTAGGAGTACTTTATTTTGTACAAGAATGCTTTCTTACACAACCTATTTTTTATAAAATTATCAGAGATCTTCTTTCATTAAGTCTTGGTGAAAATTTACTCTCACTATGCTACGCAAATACATTCATTATTTATTCACTGGCAACAAATGTTCACTTAACATTAGATTGTTCTATTCCCGTTCCAATACTGGATGTACGGGGTAACTCTTTTACTTTTGATTCTAAGTGAGAATCTTTGTTATCGACCTCTAAATTTTTTTTATGCTCGTCCATTGGATCTTCGCCATCTTCCAAATCCTCCAAAGATCCTCCTCTCTTTCCATATAATGCTGGATATTGTACCATGCATGTTTGCATGGTTTTAAATGCATTGTAACAGTCTGAACCTTTCGGTTCTGCAGTTGAGTAATGGAAACAAGAAAAGGCCTCACGGAATTCCAAACCACATGGTCCAGTAGCCATACCTCCCAAACATGGACAATTCCAATTAATTTCTCCGCCGGATAATAAGAGACCAGGACTTGGTTCTGGTTCTGGAAGTTCTATTTTACTAGGCGTTGCATGATCTTCCTTTGAAGCAAAGATTATAGTATCTTTACCTTCTTTGTGGATGAATGGCATCATTAACTAATTCATAAAAATGCAAAAGGCAAAGATATGAACTTTTTCTTTAAAAAAGAAAATAAAAATAAATAATGTTGAATTTTTCCAAATTCAATTTGTTCTAAATCTTTGTACTTTAATGTTGATAATTCCGACTATTTGCACTAAATGATAATAAATTTGCCGAAGCACGATGAATAGCATAGATGCAAGTATGTCCTTCGTATTTTCCAGCTACGACTAAAGCTGCCCGAAGACGTACATAACAATCATCAGTGCACCTTAAAACACATCTGTGTTCCTTTGAATCAAATTTTAGGATATCTATGGTACCCTTGGTTCCTTCTTCACCGAACAATTGTTTTATTGATTGAAGAATGTTCTTCTTTAGATAAACCTCTGTGATTTCAAGACTAGGGCTATCTGGCAGTATTCTACAAATAAAAAAACATATTCTGAGTATACAGATTTTTCCTTATAAATGTAAAGTATAGTCACTGGAGTTATGAATAGAAGGACAAATCGCATAATCTACAAATTACAAATGAAAAATAATTTCATCAGATTGCACAGTAAACGAATATAATTAAATCACAAAAGTAAAAAATGTAAATTATGAATGAAATAGAGTACATTTTCTTAAAATAAGATAGATAACTGTATTTTCAAAACGCATGTACTTAATTAACTCTTTAACTTTTTACTGCAATTTTTATCCATATAGATTATATCATTCTCGAAATCTAGGTTAGGTTATATGTGTAAAGATAAAGATCTTAAAAACTGATTGAATGTACTAACAGAGAAATGTCTAAATAATACATAGTACACACAACACTAACTCGCGACTCACATTTGACATCTACGAATTTAAAACAGCACTTCTGAAGATGTTCCGTACAAATACTGCGGCACTTCGTTCATGCCTTTCCAGCAAAGCTAGAACAACGCATTGTGCAAAGAATAGATGGCGCTGTAAGTCGGTGACATCGCAATTTTTAACTTCAAGTACTGTATTTTATTATCAGTACCTGATTTTTTATGATATATTGTCATGCGTTAATTTTCAATCGGAACTATAGTAATAAGAAAAGTATACTATCTTGAAAATTATTATCTAGAAATACTTATAGGGGAATTTTGAAAGAACGGTATAACTGACTATAAACGTTATCCAATGAAATGATTGGATTCCTAGGAAATGTCTTAATGCGATTGCTAGTTATAAAATGGTTATACAAATTCAAGGCAGTCGATAAACTAGCCTTTATCCTGCGAAATTCTGCAAGACATTAGGATGGATAAAGACTTTGTCGACATAAACCTAAAGCGTCTTATATATCAATAGTTAACCCTCATTCTATCTTTAAAATCTTGTCAACTAAAAATTTTAAATCTTAATTTATGATCTCTTAATGACATAAGGCAGTACGTATTCGTTTTCTTTCATAAAATGGTAATTTACTACATATTTCCCAATTAATAACTTTCTAATACGTTTAACAATGATTTCGGTAAATCCTTTAATGCGTCAGTATCTTTAAATAATAACAAACGAAATTAAAAACTAATTAAATCGAGAGTTTAGGAAATTATTTTAACTGGACTCGAAAGCGCAACTTCTTCGCGCAAGGTCAATGCTAATGTCAATAGCCAAGGTTAAAAGCGGTTACAAAGAGAACTTTAAACTTTCACTGAAAGTAGCTACATTTTTATAACATTTTAGTAGTTTCCTGATTGTAAAAAAGGTGAAGTTATCTTGTTCATTTTTTCTTTCTCTATCTTTTACCGTATCATGGGATTATATTGCTGATATCGGAGGAGAAAAAAAACGATCGTGCATTGTGACGTTGAACCCTAATATCGATTGAGACATGAAAGAAGAACGGAAGTACATTAGATTTCGTACTTGCTGTAACATTTACGCTTCTCTTTTGACACTCGGAACATCTGTCCTCCTTTTCTTCAATACCGACTGATTTTGACAAATTCAGGGATACATTCGAATGTGCGATCTACGAAAGAATTAATGCTTAGGTTACCTGGAGCATTATTCGAGTCTCTGATCAATTGCGAATCCAGCGACTGGGCTGTCCAAGACCCTTGTGCTTATCCTTTTCACTGTTCCATGTGGGTCCTGTATACGAGGCCTTCGCATTGGCGTAACGCGAAAAGAATAGGACTAAAGCATCATCTTACATAAATCAGCCATACAGACCAAAAATTTTTGTTTTATGGTACAAACCTGAAAAATCCTTTTATTATTGGGACCGTCATTACGCTATTGATTCGGTCATGGGATTTCCATTATTCCATGCAGACTATTTATATAGGGGCTAATCCGATGATGTAGAAGGGCGGAGGCACTCTCGTAGAGTGTTTTACTGTTTAAGTTTTAGTGTTTGTACTAAAAATGGATAGACTTTCTCGTTTCTCCATAAACTTCTAGGATACCTGGCGAAAATTTGCGAGTAAAAGAATACCTTTTACTCGACGAAAATTTGCGAGTAAAAGAATATCTTTTACTCGGCGAAGAAATGGACAAGTCAAGCAAAGAATGGTACATATACGATGGCCGGAATGTGTGGCGTAGCAACTTGCGGTGCGCTAAAAGGAAATCGCAGGAACATGTGAAAATTTACAACTCGAAAATATCGATGCGCTTTACGTGTTACGCTCTCTGGCCATCTTTCTAGCCCCATTGCAGCTGGAGATGCAATCAAACCGGACTTCTTTTATTTAAGGAGACGATCGATGATGCGATGCTTGAAACACGCGCGCGTGTGCATCAAAAACCCTGAGTTTTAATTTCGTTCGTACATAACGTATCAATTGTGAAAAAGCATGTATACGTGGAACGCATAAACATACGCTCGTATAACGCGTATCATATACAACTACATAAGTCCTGCATTTGCTAGCGCGATAATGAAATTTTTAAATGACAACATTTTACGTTTTATTGGTCACAAGTGATTCGATAGATTTTATGAGGAAATTTATGGAAGTTTTGGAAAATACGTTTCGCGATACGCGTCTGCGAAACGTTGCAGAATAATCTACAATTCCCCCTTAGCGACTATAATTTCGTATCGAGTTCGATAGAAACGTGTCATCGAATACAATAGAAGACTAATGACGTCACGGCAACTATACTACGGAAAGTGGTGTATTCGCCGGAATGTCATGAATAACAAAGAATCGTAAAGTCATCGTATTTATACGGCTGTATTTAATCGCGGACTCGTCGATACTTTCAAAAAAATAAAAAAAAAAGTAGAAAAAGAAGAAAGCATTCGCAACGAAATATTTCACGCGCGATGGAACATTATCGGGCGAGGCTCTCACTGAAAAACAATGCATGGTATCAGACCGAAGGAATGTTAAATAGAATGAAACGTCATGACAAAAATAATGGCAACAAAAGGTTGAAATTGCACCAGGAAGCGTGGTTCCTGTACTTCATTGTGACTGCCCGGGGTCGCACACCTTCTGTATGCAAGTTTATTCAGTTTGAACGGGAGGTTACGCGCTCAAAGGTTAAAAGATCTTGCACCTACCGTGCGTAAACGCTTTTAAAATACACGTGATATACCATGCGACATTTCTCTTTTCTTTCCTTTTTTTACGACATGGAAAATCGTAATTCAATGTCCAGACTACCGGGATGGCGCATAATTTATTTGATGAGCGCGTGCGCGTTACGCAATCCATCGAGAATGAGGAAAACGGAAGAAGACAGCAAGATGCAACGAAAATAAGAACATTCCTCATGATCATTAAACTCCGTACCTACACGAGCCGCCGATGGGACTGGTTCTCCTTGACGATACCGCACGCGTCATATTGCCGTTAGTAAAATCTGTCGATTCAGTTCTCTGAAAATCACTGTTACAAACGATCTCCCCTTCTTTCTGTTGCCTCCCAGTTTCACGATAGGCGACAAGCGACAACACAAGCGTGTCTTTCTTTCGCACCCTACACGCTGTGTCACCGTAGGAGTCCAAGAACCACGATGGACAAGGAGTCATTCTCAGTGCAGATATTTTGCACAGCCAAACTTGATTAGCATGTGTATAAAGTGGAAACAAGATGGAACTAGAAATGAATAGTAGTAGAAGTTGTTTTAACATGAAATATAAATATATTTGGGTGGTATTGTACAGTCAGTGATTCGTTCGTATATACAGAATTATGTACATGCCGAACAGTACGTCCTCGAATACTCTGCGCGTAATCTCACACATGCATACATTTGACGAATCGGTCGACCCACACGTGTTTTTTTTCTGAAATAGCCATCTATTCACTCGGATCCACACATCCATCTCATCCATTTCTTGGATCCGCAAATCTCTTTCTCTCTCTCTTTCTCTCTCTCTCGCGCTCTGGATTTTCTTTTTTTTATTATCCTGTGTTTTTATAAGCCCAACGGTATTTCCTTTGGCGGTCGTTTACAATTTCAATGTTGCGATTAATTAGGACGTCGGCCGCCGGACAATTCCTTTCTACGAGTACACTGGCGCCTTTTTGCGAGCTTTTTATCGCTTGATTTCCTTTTTCTCAGTCTAAGGTCAACCTAAGCGGATTTTTTTGATCATTTACTGTCGTTATTTCATTACTTTTTTCTTCTTTACGTAACTCGTCTTTTTTTATCTTTAGCCTGCAATTTTTTATCATTTATTTACTGTTACAGAACTACTTGTTACTTGTATTTTTATTTTTATTTTTTTTGCTTTTTAGTCCGCGTTACAAACCACAACGAGGTATCGTTACTTTAGACTTCATGACTACAGTTAAGAGAATAAGCGTAGAAATGTATCACACTAGAGACTTGTACATTATCTTAAATGCGTAGGTATGTTCTGTTTTTTTTTCATTTTCTTTTTACTGATAATACAGTAGTAGTTGGTTAGCTAGCTTTACCCCCCAGAAAACGAAGATCCCGTAGTCGTTCGAGAACCGAGGAGAGGATCGTCAAACGCCGAGCGCGTCTACGACGGCAATGGCGGCGATGGATAAACAAGGCGACACACGTGGCGCGTTTAGCAAAAGGTAGACGCTCGGCGCGCACATATAAACATTTTACTCACACTCATGCATTCTCTCTCTCTCTCTCTCTCTCTCTCTCTCTCTCTCTCGTAAAAGCTCTCCAAAGTCCTACACACAACACCATGACGGGAAGAAATAACAGGCGCTTCGGCTCGAATTTTAACGAACGATCGAGCAAAGTAAACATACACGCGCACACACGCCGCTCTAACGAACGCTCCAGCCAACAGACACGCGGTAGGTAGTGGCTTCAGCGATCAGAAACTTTCGATTAATCACGAAATCAAGGAACTAGAAGGAGAACAATCGCTCGTTAAGTTACACGCTTTTGGTGCAAACAGTCGGAGAAACGTAGGAAGCGAACAAACGGCACGTGGGGTCCAACCGTGGCCGCGCAAAGAGAAAGACTTTGTCTCCGGCAAATCGATCGTTCGCCACGTCGATGAGCCGTATCGCGATAAAGAGAGCCATTTCTTCCTTTCTTTCTCTCCTTTTTTTTTTCATTCGAAAGAATGCGATCGAACCAGTGGGACACGGCTGTCTATTTGATAGAAACCCATTCCTTCGTCCTTCTTTAAAATCGAAGGAGGAAAGGAAAAATGTCGGTTCTTGAAGATGAAAAAGAAGGATATAGGAAGAAGGTATAGGTAGTAAAAATAGGAAAAGGAAGAGAGAAATAACAGGGAGAAACGTCGCGGAGGCTGTCAAACGGAAGAGGCACACGGTATGGTATCGATTGGCCGGAGAGGCAGGCCTCGGGTCGCTCCAGGGGCGTATTCAGTTGTCCCGTTTCGTGCTCGACTTTTGCGGTGGTAATTTTTGCCAGCTTGTCGCGAGTAAAGGATCGATCGTCGAGAGTTCGTCGAAGCGGAGATGGCAGACTGAGGGCGTGGTCCATCGTTTCGAATCGTTCGAACTATCCATAGATAGACAGAGTAACCTATAATATCCTGACGTCCGTGACACATGGACGTGTGTCTCTCCTCTTTATGGCCACGCGGTGCTCATTCCAGGATCGAGACTCTCCACCCTCTGATTCTTTCTTTCTTGCGCGCGTTATGGTCTATCTATCGCTTATGCCGCTATCTCCCCTCGAGTTCAACTATCGCAAGACCGCAACAACCCCCTGGCACGACTATGTTTTCGACACAACTCCACCGTATATACCAGAGAGATTCGAGCGATTCGGTTGCAGAGACGATGATATTGCTTTTGCTGTAACGACGCGATCGAAATATCGAGAATTCGCGAGTGCAAAAAATTCACAAAGAGACGAGATAGAACGTATCGTAGAATAGGATGGAGAAAAAGAAAGAGTATCGCAGGATGGATGGATCGAGATTGAAAAAGATTCGGTAACTCGAAGCGAATTATAGGGGTAAGGAAGGAGTGGCGTGCTCGGCTGAGATCGAGCCGTGCCCCCGTATATAAACCGGGTACGCGCTGAAGCGCGTACAAAGAATAGCGTAAAATAGCGTACGTTATATTTGCCGAATCAGCTGGTGTACTCTGATATAGGAACAATTCGTGCGTCAGAGGTGGGTAGGGTCATTGTTAGATGCATACCGCGCAGCTTCTTAAGTGCTTTTCATTCGCCGGCTGACAGCACACAGTCCTCTCTACCTCTCTCTGTTCCTGCTCGAAGGCTAAGATCTGGGCCTGGTCGGAGAGAGAGATCATTCATCGAGAGAGGGGTAGACGATTTAAGAAAAATTCACGTAGAGCCGAGAAGGTGGTCCACCCACGGTGAGGCCCGCACGAGGAGCGCACATTGTAATTCGGGGTCTCGGCTGGAAGCAGAGAGAGGATCGTGGATCAAAAATGGCTTCGGGTCGGTCTTTATACAGCCGGTGCTTTCTGGCGTGCAACTACCTGCCAGAGAGCCACGGTTGGCACACGGCTCGTTCGCTCGTTCGCTGCTTCGCGTCCCTTTGCAAGAGAGTTTTACCTTTACCACACCACGTACCTGGCCAACCAGCCGGTCGCTCGCTAGCTCGCTCGCTCGCTCGCTCGTTCATTCGCTCGTTCACCCGTCCATCTACACGCTCCGTCGTCGTTTCTGCCCCAGTGTTCCTGGACCGGGTGTTCGGAGGGGTCCAGAGTTCCACAGAAAAAGCCTTGGGTATATCTTTACGAGCGGAGCCATAAAAGCCGTAGGAGTTCGTCGGTTTCTCGATTAACTCTCGCGGGGTATGGATCGTGTTCGACCGGCTACGATCCTTATTGTCGTGTATATTCTTCAAGCCCGTATAATGCATGAACGGAAGAACTACCGTCCTTCGAAACACCCAGTCATCTCGTCATCGTCATTGTCATCGTAATCGTCATCGTCTCCGTAGTCATTGTCAGTTTCTAAAAGATGGAGCCGAGAGGACATCGATGATTTTGATTTCCCCCATCAAATTTTTCTCATCTCTATTTTGTCGTTTCACTTCTTTCCCTACATTTGTTTCAATCTCGTCATGTCTTACCAAAATGTCTCTTTTGGTCGCCTTTTTCTATGTCCTTTTTTGTTAACCATGTCTACCTTCGAGTGGTCTCCTCGCTTATCTGAATCATCTCGTCCGCGACAACAACGAGATCTCATCGTTTGTTTCGTAGCAGCCTCGACGATCTGCTGTACCCCTCTTCTGCCCTTCTACATTCTCTTTTCCTATTCTTTTTCCTCTTCCCTTTGCTCAGGTATCATATACATGGGATGTGTGTGTGTGTATGTGTGTGTGTGTGTGTGCGTGCGCGCGCGCCTGTCTGTCTGCTGCGTGTTCGTTCACATATGTTGCTATCGGTTCACAGTGAAGAATGGAAAAAAATGATTTTCCTTTCTTTTGATAAATCACAATCAATGAGGACTTAACGTCACCGGGTTGGATCGATACATTTCTCTAAGTTGTCCTCTGCGATCTATCCGCTCGCACATTATATTATACACACGCTCGCTCGCAATGCGCGAATAGTTTCCGTTTAAGAAAGCGCTACACACAGCGCCCTTCTTTTTCTCTCTTCGTCTTTCTCCTTCATCTCGCTGAACGCACACGTTATACGCGCTCTTTCCGATCGATCGTTATCTATATATCCCCCGTTCTTCTTCGTTTCGCTCGTTTTTCTCTGCCGCCGGACTCGTGATCGCGTAACTCTACTCGCTGGATGCCGCGATCGAGCAACTTATCTCAGCCGCGATCCCCTTCTTCTTTAATACTACATAATTATACACAGGATTAGGCGTTTCGTTATTCATTCAGTCGAAGTGTAAGTGAGGGCGCTAGCTCGTTTAATATATTAATTATTTGAGGCAGTTTACGTCATTTTGTTTAAGGCCGAGTTAATAGTAGTGAACTATGTTTTTTGAGAAGGTGTACGCACGCGTTTAAGCCGCGCCGCGCCACGCCATTCTTCGTAGCTGATTCACGGTGAACGGACAACCAGGAGGAGTATGCACCACTTTGTGTCCCTGGTCTGCTGTCTTGCGAAAATCCACTGGCAATTTAATTTAATTTCGAACGGCTGATGAATACTCTTTTTCTCGTTGGGAACAGGAACCCGTCGGGGCCCCTCGCCATCGAAAGTGGCATACTTCGAGCTCTCTTATCTTTAACGGGCCTCTTTTTCTCGTTTCCTCTTTCCTTGTTGTCCGTCGAACGTGAATCGAGCTTTTATCCGATGCGCGTCTACTGTATACGCACAAAAGTACGTTCGTATATAGTGGAGGGCGAGGCACGTTCGAGCACAGATTCTCTATTTTTCTTTCATTTCTTTCGCTTCTTTTCATCTTTCTCTTTCATTCTTTCTTTCTCTCTCTCTCTCTCCATCAAACGACGCGATGCACACGTATCTCGAGAATAAGCTTGACCGTATATTTTACGTATAGTTCGTTACGCGCGACGTAGGACAAAATATTTGATGCCAGACTTTTTTTTCTTTTTCTCGTACCCGCTTACGGAGGAAGCACGTTTTATTACAGAGTAAATATATGCCTTGTTCTCGCCGACTACAAACGCGATAAGCAACTGAAGAAGAACTGTTTTTGCGGATCGATCGAAAGAAAAAGAAAAAATAAAAGGGAAACGGAGAAATAAGAGAGAGAAACAAAAGAAAAAACGAGAAGGAAAAGGGGTAAAGGAACACTGAACGGAGAAAATAATCGGTTCGGTGTACAAATGCATTCACTGAATGCAACGTTAAATAAAAAAATTACCGGAACGACCGCACATGCCGTGTATTATTTCCTTCGAGTTACACACGTGTCGCGTCGTGTTCAGTTGTGTGGGATTGTGTGTACTCTGGCTGTCTCGGTGGGTACGTTCACATTCGCTCTTTATAACGTAGAACCAGCGGACGCACGATGCTCTTTGAAAATATATCTTCGATCGCAACGTTCCTAACCTAATTGAACGCAACACGGTAGAATAGAGAGACCGAGGATGAAATTTCAGTGGAACGGAAAGAGATTTCGCCACCACAGAACCACGAATAACCGTGTGTTCCGTGAGAAGAGGAGAATCGTGAAATCGAACACAAAAAAAAAAAGGGGGCGACTGGTGATGCACGTTGTGCACGCGTATCTAGAGAGATCGAGCTGATGGCAACTTTCAACAACTGGGAGAGAAGAGGAGCGCCTCTATCGCGTTATCTCCCCTAGAAGATGCGCGCAGCCCGGAAAGTCGTTCGACGTTCCCCTTACGTAATGTTCCTAGGTTTTTTCTCAGATAGTAATAACGATAATACTTGATCGATGTAAACGGTGAATTCACCTGGGGTACGATGATATAAATGTAAAGAGTAATACTGACACGGAAAGAAAAGTTTGTACAAGCGTTCGGCAGAAATATGTAAACATTTTGGAATAATTGAACAGCAGAGGCACATGAGGGACAGAATACGTTACAAAAAAAATGTGTTTGGCACACGAAACATCGTTCAAGAGTTTACTCGCATATGTTTCTCATGAATCGCGTAATCATCAACGGCGAGGCACTTTTAAGCGTCGATCCCTGATATACGCGAGGTGAAAAGTTAAAGGCGTAACTCTCGATCGTATCAGCCGCTACTCTGCTTGACATTCGACCGTGTCTCGTCGTTGCGACGCTACAATGCCCCCCCGACCAACGGAGTTTCGTTCGTTCCTTCGTTCGCTTGCTCGTTCGCGAGGCCCCCTTTTTTTCTTCTTCTTTCGACACACCGACCGACGACAATCGAATTCTACGAGCGTACCCTTTGCATAGTAAGCGGTTCACGATAAACGATGGAACATACGACGGAACATACAACGAAACATACGACGAATAGGAGAAGACGAGAGGAAGTTATGTATGTATATACAGGTTGATGGCAGATTACGAAGAAGCTAGAGAAATTCAATGGAAGGAGGGAAAGGAATGCTATTTCTAACCTGTCGATGTTTAACGTTTCAATATTCTAATGCCATTTGAGAAAATTATCTATATAAATATTCGATTAGATCGTTCAACTTTAACTAACTAAAACATATGGTTGAAATTTTGTTGCAAGATTTGTTGATTTATAGGAATTTGCAGAGAAGCAGAAGAAAGAGTAACGCGAAAAGCTCCTGCCGTCGACGATACGTCGGACCACAGTCCAAGTAACTCTATTTAGGCCCTGTATCCGTTTAGCCTTCCCTCTACTTTGCCGCTAAGAGGATCGTTCCCTTTGAACGAGCAAAAACACCGGGGCGGAAATGCTCGGCCGAGATGGACGGCGGAGGGTAAGTGGTGCCAGGAACGAACTCTGCTCTCGACAACCGGGTCGTCTCTGCCAACAAATTTTACCAGGAACGAAGTGACTACACACACGAAGCTGAAAATTTCTACGTGGCCTCCGTGTTTCGATTTGGAACGACATTCGAATCAGGATTCGATGCGTGAACCATTGTACCCGATGTCGATTTAACATGCTACAAGGCCGAAACGAACGTTGTGAAAATCCGTTGCTGGGGAACGAGGGATCGTACGAAAGTGGAATGCTCCGCGAGGAATAGTTTCGTGGACGTAATGTGAAATTTAAAAATAACGTTCCGACGAATTTTTTTTCTCTACCGACCGTGGAAGAGGAGCGAAAAAGACGGCTAGAAAACCGACAAACGAGCCGGTGAAACCTTTTCAAAGTCACTAGCCAACGTTTCTGCTTGCGACGCTTCCTAATTACCTGATGTCGACGTCACATTATATAACGAGTTCGACGGGGGTTTCAACGAGGCACAATAATGCCCTCCTTCCTTCCACGTCGTATAAATATCTATCAGTGGATGAAGTTTAACCCTCTGACGAGCGGGCGTCCGATCTATAACTAGGAAACGTATTTACTATCGACCCGGTTGTGCACGAAGAAGCTACGATTGCGCCTGGTCTATTTGATTCAACTACATCGAACCCTATACGTGTCGCGTCAAACGCAGTACGCGTTAGAAACGCGATGCGCACTTTCCCCTCCATCCTCATGTATACCTCCGTCGTTTTATTCAAATCAATTCCACGAATCACTTTTCGGAGAGACGTCGCACAAAAGTACGCATTTCCTACAAAAATAAACGTTCCTCCGCGAGCAGTCTTGTCAGCGCACCCTTCGAGGAACGGAGTTTAACGAATTCCGCAAAACGGTAGGGAAAACAGATCGTTAAAGTCAGCCACACGCTATAACTTCGAGGGCGAGAGCTAGACACAAATTTACGAAACGAGATTTATTAGATCTATCGAGAAGCTATATAGTTTCCTGTTATCGAACGTAAAAAAGTGCCTTCCGTGACTTTCATATTTTTTTTTTTTATTTCGGTATCCGACGAGTAGAACGCAGGAGGTACTTTCCATCTAATTTCCCCGAAACTCTCCTCATTTATTCATTTTCGCAAGGCTCCGCGAGGCGCGACGAGTGGAAATCATAGGAGTCAGAATCGCACAGGTTCGCATTAGCGACTGTTAATCTAACGTCCATCCTATGCACATGGTCGTCAGTGTTTTCGGAGTACGAGTCGACGCATCCTGCTCCCTCCGATGCGTGCGAGCCGTCTCTCGGTTTCGTCTCTGCCGATCCCCATCTTGACCGCGCCCCCTTCGCGTCTGGTCTGGTCGCGTCCCTCGTTCTCCTCTCGTCCCGTAACCGCCCAGATCCGTTCCGTCCCGTCCCGTGTGCCGTCCCCGTCCCGTTCGTCCCGTCCCGACCCGTCCCGACTCGTCGTCTCGTTTCGCCTCGTCTCGCTTCGTCTCGCTTCGCCACGGCTCGCCCGTACCGCCGGTGCGGTCGTGCGGTCACGTTGATCGATCGTTACCGTGTAACG
The DNA here is from genome assembly GCF_040668555.2 of Bombus flavifrons. NCBI lineage: Eukaryota > Metazoa > Arthropoda > Insecta > Hymenoptera > Apidae > Bombus > Bombus flavifrons. The sequence goes on from NC_138454.1 coordinate 6,061,532, forward strand.
AAATACGGTCCCCGTCCGTTTCTCCTTGAGCGCGCTCTTTGAAAAGGGCGCAGGACAAAAAAGAAGAAATCCTGCCCCGGCTCGGACCTCGAGTTTCTAGAGATGTTCCCGACGAGAAACCGACAGAGACGGAGAAAAAGACAAAGAGAGGGCCGCGGAGAAACGAATAACGCTAGAGAAAGACAGAGAACAGAGTCATTCGTGGTGGAGAAAGGGCGAGAGGGACGTTCCGCTAGAGAAGGACAACTGCAATCGCGGCACACCGCCGTTTCCTGTGTGCGCTTGCATCGCGAAATGAAAAGCAGAATCGAGAAAAACTAGCACTGTACATATGGTCTATTTGGCAAAGATGCGCTTGCACCCTGTTGGGTAACGTTCATTCGTGAGGTTGCGTTCGGATTTTGGCACTTGCGATTGCGATGATTGTCGATCCGGTTTGGGTACATCAGTAAGCGGAGAAGACAGATGGTTGAAGCGAGGATGTTGTAAAGCTTAGAGGATGGCAAAATATCGGCAAGGAAAGTTCCAACTATGAATCGCGTAAATCGTTAGAAAAAATATCTAATGTTATAAGTACATACATGAGGGAATCGATCGTAAACCTTAAAAATACTATTGTCGATCTATGTATTCGCGATCCGCTGGTATTTGAGAGCCGATGATGGGAAAAAGAGCGCAAGGGCCGCCGCTACGGCGGTGGTATACAACGAGAGACGACCGCGTGTACATGATGTTTGCCCGGCGAAGAAAGGCATCCGAGTTTCAGGAATTTACGCGAAGAAAACTCATGGTCTCTCTCTATGCCTGAAAGTGAGCGCCGGTTAAAAATACAAAGAGCCTAAGCAAATGGATTTTTATACCTGAACATAATGTACACGTATCGCAGGTGGATGAAATCGCTCGATGCGTATAGACGGACGACCATTTCAGTTGCTGGTACTTCCCTCCATCTGTCCCTGGCTCGAACGTATATCTGTGTGTGACGGTGATAGTAGTGATGATGGTGTGTATGCGTCGTGTGTTTATTCTGTGGGTTTCTGCTCGTCCGTTCGTCCGGCCACCCGCACACTGCTGCCAACAACGGAGAGCACGGCACGTACGGTCGTTGCGTCGACGACGATACGTACATAGACGTATATACGTATGCATACAGATCCATGTATATACAGTGGAATATACACGTAGATAGAAGTAGCGCGTACGTCGCAGAGATAGATGTATCCCGAGTGTACTAGGCAGAGTTTAGACCAACCCGTATGCTCTTTAACGAGTATGGAAGATAAGTCGTACAATAGGGAAGAGAGAGCACACAGCTTTGCAGCCGGATTAGGTGAATAAATGAACGGTGGTGGCAACGGGGTCGGTCTCGAACGGGTTAACGTTGGTGCTGCTGCCGATGCCGGTGGACACCTAACTCTGCGGCAAAAGCGCATGATAACCGGGCGTTTCGTAAAAACCGGCTGCCTGGAGGGCGTGTAGCGAGGTCGCGTGATGCCTGTGTATCGTACTCGCGTATACGCTGGAAACGCCGCTAGAGGAAACGCCGCTGGAAGCACCGATCGACGTCGAGGAGGAAGAAGAGGACGAGGAAGATGAGGAAGAAGCCTGCTGACCAACGTGTGACGCTGTACGTGACAGTAACGTCGCCGACGGCCGTCTATACGGGTGATGCCCGACAACCGAGGCCGTCGCTGCTCGCAGATGACTCGACGAATTCGAACTCGCGTTATACGTCTGTTGATACGTCTGCCGTAGAATGCCAGAGATCGACGTGGCCGTCGGCGTCACTGACGAGGAGGAACTTCGGTCGCTTTGGTGAGGTTGATGATGAAGTTGATGAGTTGTTCGATGTTGCTGTGTCGCTTGCTGCTGTGGTTGTTGCTGCTGCCGATGCTGATGATTGTGAGCGCGCATCGCGCGAAAGTAGTGCTGATAAATACCTGATATGACTGCTTTTTCATCAGCAGAAATCAGTTCGGTTCCGGAGGAGGTCGACGTAACCGAACTAGCTTGCTGCTGCTGCTGCTGCGGTTGCTGTTGACCGTGATGGGGGTGAGCGTGAGGACGATGATGATGATGGTGAGTTTGTTGCTGTTGCTGCGGCGGAGGCGGCTGCGGCGGTTGTTGTTGCTGCGGATGATGACGTCTTTGTTGTTGTTGTTGGGAGAGAGTCGCGGCGGCGTTTAGAGCCGCACGATACGAAGCTGCCATGGCCGCAGCGGACATTTGACCGGTTGTAGAAACTAAATTCGATCCGGAATCGGCTGTTGAGACAACGGCTGCGGTTGCCGATAAGACAGCCGCAGCTGCGGCGACAGCAGAACTCGAAGATGACACGGTCGAGGTAGAAACGGCGGCAACCGTAGACGAGGATGCGACAACGGACGCAGTGGAGGACACGGACGCGGAGACTGTGGCCGCGTTGGCAACGACTGCGGCGGCTGATGCACTTCGCCTGCTGCTTCGCCTAGAGGATGAAATCGGCGCGTTCGCTGGCGGTGGTAGATTGTTGACAAAAGGACTTCTCCTCTCGCGTTCGGCGCGTCGGTAGTAGCACGGATGTATCATAAGAAGGGGTTCGCCTCCGCCAGGCGGTGGTTTTGCCTGGCTGGGTAGCTCATACTCGACGCTGCAATCGACGTGGAGCGGTTGCGAGTAGTCCTTGTAGTCCTTGTAGGTGGTGACCGCAACCGCAGCGGCTGCCGCCGCGGCCGTCGCTGCGGCCGTCGCGGCCGCAACAGCTGCCGCGGTCGCGGTGGCGGCGGTCGGGTTCGAATTCGTGCTGGAGCCGACGTTAGCGGCAGCAGCAGCAGCGGTGGTGTTGTCGACAATACCGGTCGATGCGGCCGGTAGGACGGTTTGCTGTCCGGTTGGGCCCGTCGCAGCAGCCGTGGCAGCCGCGGCGCCGCCGCCGCCGGTAGACCCGCCGGCGATTCCATGATGGTGATGGTGATGGTGATGATGATGGTGGTGGTGATGGTGATGACCGTGTCCATGCATAGCGGCACCTACCACCACTTCCTTTTCGTAGCAGGCAGCGGCCATGTTGGAAACCTCCTACTATCCAGGCTTCCGTCGCCGAACCGTCCCTTCTTGCACGCCCGCTGACCAACGACCCACCTCGAACGCTAGGCTCTCATTTCGTGGGATCCTCGTGATTATTCTCCCCGATGACGACCACGATCCTTTGCTCTCCGTCTCGCCCAGCGTTGAGATTACCCGATCTTTTGTTACACAGCCGGAGACGCGAGTTCGCGATCCTCCGGCACTTTTTTCTTTTCCTTCCTTTCCTCAACTAACCCTCTTCTTTTCTTTCTTCTTCTTCCTCCTCTTCTTTCCTAGATTTCTCTTCTCGCTTTGTTTTCTATCTCCTTTCGAATCGCATTTACCTGTGCGACTGTCTTAATGATTATAGCATTTCTCGCTGTCACAGACATACCTTGAAACGAGGCGAGAAAGAATGGTTACGGTTCATCGCAGTGAAAGAGGGTTGCCTTATCCAGGGGTTGGACCAATCAACTATTATATCCAACACCGAGGAAAGCCCTCGAGGCAGAAGCCCGCAATGTACAGCAATGAAACGGTTATTGCATATTTCGAGAAAGGGAAGGGAAAAAGAGTCCTAGGTAAAGAGCTTACAACCGACTATAAATTGAAACACTACCGGCCCTGACTCGTTCGACACCGGCTTCCTTGCAACATCGACTTTTCCCTTTTATGATCTTTTGTTTCTCGATGTATTTTTCTTCGATCTTTCGTCCCTACCTCCAAATTATTCCGTTTTCCTTTTATGAATGCGTATTTTATCCTCCCCTTTCCTTGCAATCTCTTGTTACGTAGGATTAATCTACTTCACTTTGTCACAAGCCGTTTGTATGTGTAATTCCGGGTGCTACATCTGTGTATTGTGTTTCCATTTAAATGATGCCATATTTTCACTTTAATGAATTTCCTCTTCGACCGCACGTTTTCGTTGATAAAGCTTTAAACTACGTTCGTGAGAACGCTAAACCGAATGGTGTATCAGACTCAGTAATACGGCTTAGACGTGATCCGGCTGGGCGTAACGTTTCGTTCGGTCGTTCGTTTCGGTAAGGCTGAAACACCCTAATACGCCGACGTCGTTTCGCAAATCTATCATGGACTTACATGTTCCATTTTTTACTCGGATTATCTGTCTTTCTTACACACAGCACACACAGCGGCACAAAGGAATATTCGACGACAGAGAACACGTTCAGGCTTCTTCAAAGGGGTACGCCATTGCTGCGCGTGTGTCAATTCGTCCGGCGTATCGGTTACTCGTACACACGCGGAGACTGCGCCTATGAACACTAATACATATACCGTACGCGATATATACATAAACTGCACAGCGTTGTAAGTGTAACTCGATTGTCTCGTACAGACTGCCGAGCTGCGACTGAAAGCCAAGTCCTGTCGAACCCTCGTGTCGGCTCGCCACATTTTGCAACGCCATCTTCCTTGCGTTGCTTCCTTCTTACTCATTCGATTCTGCTTCCTCGTCTACACCGTGTGGTCGATTTCGTAGATTAATGGCTAGTATCTATGAAATGCGACGCGCGATGCACCACCGGGATAGCCAACCTGACGTGCCCATTTAGTTTCCTTTCATGCAAAAATCTCTGATTGGTTTCTGCATCGGGAAATATAGTTTACATTTCCTACACATTGATTAAATTTTGCTATTGAATTCTAATATCTCCTAATAGTCACGCAAATAAAGTTGTCTTCTATTGAATTGTTTAAGTTCGTAGATGAACTTCTTGTTTGAATCGTATAGCTTTTTGTTTTCGACAATCTGCAATATTGACTGTTATGCAATACTCCATCTTTGTTCTGTTGATAAGTAGGTAATCTGTAATGTCTACACAGTAGATAGATGTCGCCACTCTACTGGCCACTGTAATAGCTTGAAAGTTTTTTCCGCATCTTTTTACAAGCCTATATTAAATGCATTTTATGTCAGTTATTTTACTTTGTTCTCTTGCTTATAAAATCCTGTATATCGTAATAAATTATAGTTTTTCCTCATATAGTCGTTTTCTCCTTTACAAATACGTTGAGATACGTAGCGTGATTAGAATTTCATTTACGTTCTTCACATATGCTCACTAGACATTCGATGAATATCTTACAAACATCAATGAAACTTTTAATTATATCTTCCATCAACTGTAAGTAATAAATTTCCCATTAAATGATGTAAGCTTTCTATAATTTAACGAGATTCGAAAAATAATATCAAAAGCTTATAGAATGACATCATAATTTTTACATAGAGAATGTTTCTAAGAGATTACAAGCATGGTAGTTTATAGGTAGAGTTTGTGTGGTAGGTGGAACCGCCGTAAAAAAAGCGATGCTATGTGAATGATGCGATAGTACCGTATGGGATGACGTCAGTGAGATGTAATTGTTGGTTCCATGTAGTAGTGGAAGAATATGTGAAGAAGCACGGACGCGACGACCAATAACGGTTCTCCACATGTAACGTTCCTGGTCTCAGCCAGTCATATTAAAGGCTGATGCAAGTGTGGTTCTAGGATATTCTGCAGTCACTCAAATGTTGCAGCTCGTCAGTACGATTACATCAGTTAGAAAAAGCGTACGGAGTTTACGTTCTGTCCTTCGGTGTTATGTATTGGATCAGTCGGTGTCCGGCACTCGGTGGTTCCAGAAGTTGGACAAACGATAGATAGGGGTGGTGAAGTTCTAAAGCAAGTGACAATAGTAAATCCATTCTATATTTTATGGCTGATTATGAGCGTACTGAAAAGTGTTATCATCACGTTGCCTAAAGGCCTGTCGTCGAAGACGCCTGGCGTTATATCGGCAACGGAATTAGCAAAATCTGTGCCGAAATTAAATTTTTCTGCTACCTTATTAACCGACAAAACGAGAATGGATCCAAAGAAAATGACTAAGCACGAGGAAATTCAGGATGACGGTTCATCGTTCAAAACAGATGTATGCGTTCGTGGAAAAAAACGGCGGCTAGATCACTTGACATGGGAGGAAAAACTACAGAGAAAGTACGCTGATAAGAAATGAAAATTATAAATAAAAATCAGAGTACATATATAGATACGTTATCGAAATATGATAAATCCATTTCCATTGATTTTTCGATTTAAAATTGAATTTTTCATATAATTTGATGATTAAAAAGAAGTATTTTAGTATGAAATAATTGAAGAAGGAAATATCTTAATCGAGCTTTCTACGATGTTTTCCAAGACATGAATAATATTAGTTTAACTGTTATGTTAGTTTAACTTAATTAATATTAGACTGCGTAGCTAATTTTATATTGATATTATTTTAACGTTCAAGAACTTGGCGAAATTACATATCGAATTTTAAAATTGATTTTTTATAAAAGGCGGCAAATGTCATGTTTATAATAATGTCCTATGTTTTTCGTTCATAATGTGATTAGAAAACATTCGAAACTAGTGTTGAATTAATCCGAAATGATATTTTATAGGAAATTAAAAAATAGGGTAGCAGCTCAAACCTCTCGAGACCGTAAAAAAGCGAAACTTGACGAATTGGAAGAAACTGTTCGAACTTTAAGGGAACAAAATGAACTGTTGACGCAAGAATGTTCGATGTTAAGATCGCAAAACGAAATATTAGTCACAGAAACGAAAAGATTGAGGAAGGAAAGAGAGACCAAGAACGCGGGAGAATTTGTTTGTTCCATGTGCCAGAGTCGTGTCGGCTGTGCTGTGTCCTCGCTGGGATCTACAGTGTCCCCCACTTACCCTCTGCAGCAGGGTGGAACAACACAGCTGGCATCGTCGCTGACGCTAACCCCAGGAGCAACAATTCTCCTGAAGATACTGACCATTTACCTCCTCTTGAAGAATTATTTGGCGACTTCCAAGGAGACGATTACATCGAACGACTTGAAGAACTTGCAGAAAGCCTTCTACGGGAGGTTACAGCAGAAGTGGAAGCAAATCCTCATAGGACAAATGAACAAGTGAGTATTATTGATCATTATTGATCTGTCAAGCAACTACTACATCATATAATTTAATTTTATTGCTTTAGACTTTAGAAATGAATGATTTGTTTGAAAGAATAGGAGCATTTTGATATATTCTGAAATCCATTGGAAATCATTGATTATTAATAATTAAGCTGCAAATCTTGAATATTGTTGAACATTTCATTCGTTTCTGAATTCATATTTTTCATTTGCAACTCAGTCTTCCTTTCGTTAATGACATAATGATTGTGTCTTGTGTAGGTGCCAGTTAAGGAAAATACCACTAAGAAATGTCACCATTCAAAAAGAATGGTGGGGCAGACATCAAAAGATGTGGAAACCAATGGAACCTGTAGAAGCATGAATACACATCAACCATGGCATTCTGTTTCTAGCACAGCCAGTACACCTTATACCACAAACACAACCGCACCTGCGTCAATAAAGTCAGAGGTCGAAGTAAAACAAGAAGTCGAAACACAGGAGTTAGACACTATTTATGGTACCTACGATGAGGCAACCAATTCCGTAATGATCATTTATCCAGGAGATGAAAGCAACGTAAGCATTCAAGAATGCGTTCAAGAAGTAGTTACGGACGGTATTTGTACGGATGGTGTTTGTTCGAACGAAGATTCAACGTGCATAACACCGAATTATTATTCCAATCAGTTATCACCATGTTACACAAATACGGATTCTATGTCGCCGGCGAGTATACATTCCGAAGATGTGGATGTTCATTACACACATACGAAATTAGATTCTAACGCGTCCGATTATGGATACGAATCGCACGGTTCTCCAAATTCTGATATGCGAGTTGAAAAAAGTAACATAGGTCTGTCGGATCTTTGGCACGAAAGTTTCTCTGAATTATTTCCAACATTAGCATGACAATTTCCTCAAAAAAGTAAATCCAAAAGACAATATCTGTGATACGCGTTAATCATACTTGCGGACTTGCGGGAAAGCATTCGTATGATTAGATAGTTATTTGTTATTTTCTTATTTTGCCGGCAAATAATATGTATAGCGCAAACTATGACACTTTATAAACCAATAGCACATCTAAGTGTACATTTCCATTCGTACTTTTATACGTGTATTCTTAAAGTTAAAACATTATAGTTTAAAACACATTTTTTCTGATTTATCTCGATATAGAGATTCGCACGGTAATGATAAAACACGGAATGAATGTTACTGTATATAGTATCTCTTAAATGTTTATTGATGAAACAATATGAATACTGCTGTGCAACAGTATGCCAAATAAACAGCCTATAAAAAAAGCTCTTGTCTATTTTTAGATTTTATCCTAATCTTTATATAAAAAAAGTAGGAAATAGGAAGCGTTCAAGAAAAAATACTACAAAAATTAATCTTTAATTCATATTTTTACTGCTCTTACATTATGCACTTATGGAATATTTTGCTTTTGATTAATTTATGTCATATTTATCGATATTTGTAATATTGTATTTCTTGCGGATATTCAGATACCTGGTAAATACTAATCTGTATAGAAACCTCTATATTGGAAAATACAACTTGCATCATTGCAATCGTAAATATAAATATTTTATAAACACGTATCAAATCTATCAGAATTGTAAACATTTGGTAGTGTTCCGATTTCACAAATATCTTTTTTAATTGGCAGCTTTTTTTCTTCGATATATCTCTCAAAGATTACATTATTGGTAAAAATAAACTACTAATTAGCACCCTTTAATAATCCTTAGATTGTAGGTCAATGTGAAATACGTAATATAAAATATTCGTGAAAATATTAGCAACGTGCCCTTATTAAGGACAATGGAAGATAATAACGACCACAGTTATCCTATTACCTTATTCTTATGATAAGAATGCATAAGAATAAACAACGATACGTGACATAATTGAATTGTTGCACCATTTGCATATTGAGATTTATAAAAATTTCCAAAGGCTGCTTCGGGTTACGATACGAAGCTTGAATCGTGGAATATCAGTACTTGTGTATGATGACTAAAGCGATTACATATTCTACGCGGTATAGACATATGTGAGCAGCCTATAAAAATTGTAAGTAATACCAAGCGAAACAGCGCCTGTTCGTCTTTATGTTACAAATACGAATACTTTGCGGTAGATTTTTAACCGAATAGTTTGTCGAAACACCCGTGGCAATATGGTTTATCGTTTTGTTCCTTAAAAGTACCTTTGTTCAATTGCTTTAAACAAAACGCGCATACAAAATGCTCGGGGTGAAACTTCCGGAACATTGCGGTTATACAACGACCTGAAAGAAGATAACGTTTATTTGCGGATGTAGTGGTTAACGGTATAATGATTATTAGTAGAAGGTATGAAAGCGCAGGTACCTGTAATTGGTTTATGGCACCCTGCGCATAGGGACCCTCTCTTAGCGTGGTAATGAGTTTCACAATAGGGTAAACCTTCGTGATCAAAGAATGATCCACCTTGAAACTTTTGTCTACAATCCTGTGAATATAAAACAAAAGAAGCGTGTACATCAACTAGAAATATTTTTCACGAGAAAAGAAATGTATGACTGTATTGAACATGATCACAGAGAATAGAAAAGAGAGTACTATACGATAATGTCGTTTCTTTAGTCCCTGTTCATTTATGAATGAATGTAGAACGACTACTCCATAATATGGAAGAACGACTCAACGAGACAAGTATACATTACGCGTATTCAAGCACGCGTATATCTGCTGTACGTGTATGTATATGGGATAATATATAGCTAATATATGAGTAGCCCGTGAAATCTACAGATCGTAATTTGTAGTGGATCTACGCGTTGACAAACATCATTAGATCAATATAGGATGCCGGCGTCCGACACACCTGCCTTCAACGAAGACACGTGGCAAGCGGCAGCATCCGAGTCACGAGCTAACTCTTTGTGTTGTGTGTGTTTTTTTTGTTTTTTTTCCTAATTTATTTTTATTTCGCATACAATACTAGCAATTGACATTAGCGTAACGATCGATTATTAATAATATTTATCTATCTAGAGAACGTAATTTAACAGCAAAAATTTAATTCCGGCTGCATCGAATAATTTCCCGTAGAATCCTATTGTAATCCTAACGACGCCCTAACTGTTTGTAATGTGTACCGTACATTTATCCGTGTGTATGTGTGTGTGTATGTGTTCGTGTACGTAAATGAATAGGAATTTCGAGAGAGACAGATAACGATGGGGATGAAGTCGAATCGGTGCATTCTTCCTTTCTGGACCACCTAAATCACCTGTTGAAAAAAGATGGGAAGAAGGGGGAAGAGTCAGGATCATAAACTTTTGCAGCCTGACAGCATAAAGAGGGGAACAATAGGGCTTTTCACATAAGAAATCGAAGCAACGCAATGGCTCGCCATCGCCTATGCTTCTTCCTCTTCCTCTTCATCATCATCGACACCGACGCATTTCGGGCAAACGGGTTTGCCCTCCATCGCATAAAACGACTTCCCAGATACCGGCTTCTTGCAATCCTGCAAGTTTTACATTTTAAAGCTACGGAACTGTGCAAACAGTTCATCGATACTTCGCATTAATCCTGAAACGTTGCTGCAAATGGAAACGATTTGTTACGGATAAATATCGACAGGCAAAAAACCTACCCTGCAGACGAAACAATCCGGATGCCACTGACTGTTTAGAGCGGAGATATAATTCTCCATAATAGCACGATTACATCCGCCGCACTTCGGCGCGAACATGTCGAAGTAATCCTCCCGACAGTACGGCTTTCCGTCCCGCTCGTGGAATCCCTCTTCACCAAACTGTTTGCCACACTGAGCGCAAAAGAAGTGCTCCGTGTGCCAAGTTTTTTCCAACGCGGTTACGCATTTCTGAAAATAACAAGAACCTGCTGTAATACTAGAACGAAACACCGCGTGTGGGTTTCGTTAGACGCCTTACGTCCAGAATGGGACCGTTGCAGTAGGCGCAGCGTGGTGAGAAAAGATTATGATAATCGGGCTCGCAATAAGGGTGACCTTCCCTTTCGAAGAAATTTCTTGTGCCCAATTCCTGGTTGCAGTGCGTGCATGTGAAGTGTTCAGGGTGCCACGTTTTTCCTAGAGCGGTGATCACCTGTAAGAGGCATAATTTATCACTTAATTATATACAAATTTTGTCGACAAATTTGGCAAGATCCAAACGACGATTGAGTTGGATTTACTTGTCCCACGATTGGTTTCTCGCAAGCGCTGCAGCATCCCTTCTGAGTAGTGTTCACTCCTTGACGACTCATATCGGCTTGAAGGTTTCCTAGCATAGAATCCAACTGATTCTGTTTGGTTTGAGTCGCTGGCTGCGGTGGATAAGACTCTCCGTGTTGTTGCTGGTGGTGATGAGTAGTGTGAGTCTCGGTGATATGAATTCGAGTTTGCGTGCCCTCGGGTGGCAACGGGCTTTGTGAACTCTTGGTCGCCTTGTTCGGCTTGGCGTATGGAGAATCGGTCACTGTTTGAAGCTGATGAGAACTACTATTGATCTGCAAATGTACGACATATAATTAAAAAAAAAAGCCAGTCGGTGCAGAGTAGCGAAGAACATGATGTTTCAGAATATTCTCACAAATCAAGCAGGAAGAAGAGCAATGAAAGAGCATGGAAAGCGAACGATTTTTCGCTGCAAGATGTTAAGATGAAAGAAAATTGATGAGCTATGTTATTAGAGGCGGAGTGTCAAGGTAGCGAAAATTTGAAATTTGAAAACTGAAAAATATTAAGGACCCGCGAGAGATGTCGATTGGCAGAGGCGAGCTTGCAGACTGGCTGAAAGCTTTGAGAGATTTCGTGGATCACTATATTCCCCACCTTCTATATTTTCCCTCTCCTACCACGGAAAATCGGTGAACATGAAGAAAAGGAGAGAGAGAGAGAGACAGAGAAGAGGAGTAGATGGTCGAATAGTGGTAGATGGTGGATGGTGGAATGGAAGTTATTTTGGTAACTTAGGGAGCCAAGAATGGGCAGGGATAGTTTTAACGGCACTGTTTTCTCATTCTGTAGTGATTTTAATAGTAAGCAAACATTACAAACGCTTATTGCACCCGGTGTCGAGGAATCTATGAATTACGTAATTGTTCTTAGGTGGTAGGAGGTCTGACGATTGCGCTGACGCGTCAGAGAAGATATAAGAGACAAATTTCCTGATATACACCGTACCTTGAATTCGGAGAGAGAAGCCATTAAATCGTCAAGCTCCTTGGTAGCGTTGCTGGCGGTGTGACCATTGGTATAACTCTTCTGGGCCTCGCTGCGATTCAACGATCCGTGCTGTCTAGGAGGATAACCATCGTACACGGGTTGCACCTCCGTGGACGTTTCTTGAATGGTAACTTTCACTCTACCATCGGGAGGATAATCCCTGACGAAGAAGATCGCGTTAAAATCAACTCCGAAGTACCGTGTTCAAATTGCAAACTTTTCAACTTTATCTTTTCCTCCTCTTTCTCGTTCGTTCGTGATTTTTCCAGGAATAAAAAAGAAACGCTTACCCGTTCGGTACCGCGGTGCTCAATTCTTCGAGCAACGAATCGACGGTGGGCCTTGAAGCTGACATGCTACTCGGAGAACGAAGCATCGGACTAGAATCACCATTCATTCCTCCCGAGGAAACGCGATTCTCTACGGTCATCGATATTTCGATCATCGTCGTTGCACAGTTTTCGTCAAATTCTAATTTAGCGTATCTGATCGAAACTGATGTAAACGAAAGACATGAAAATAGGATGCTGACCTCTTTCCTGATAGTGAGCATTGTAACGAGCGTTGCTCAGATCTTGCAACAACGTGTCCAACTCCGACAGATTGTTGTTCAGGGAAGGCATCTTTCCTCCGCCGCTGCCTTTCGCGATGCTCTCCTCGATGGCCTCGCGGTTCTGATAAGTCGGCTGCAACAACAGTTCGCCGTTCGCTATCGATCCTTTTCAATTTGTTTATCATCGATATTTAACTCGTCCAATTTTTACACCTAATATGTCCATTTCTCGACAGATTTTTCCAGAATTATCGCGGAATAGCAATTTCTCATTGGTTGTAATATTCGTTTGTCCGATTGGTCTGAATATTTGTGTTAACAGGCGAATTTGTGTTAAGTGCGTGTGCGTACGTTTGTTCGTTACTCGGGGGAAGAACGAGGGAAAAAAGTGTCGCGGACAAGAGACAGATGCCAAGTTGCCGCAAAAGCGGTATTATTTCAAAACATGATGTCATTAGATGCTGCGCGGAATTTGTAAATACATTATCAATTAGGTGGTCGCGCGGAGGACAAGGCGTCATGCACTTTTAATAGAAACCTGCCCGCCAAACCGACCAACATTACTCGTTTGTTGCAAAATCCTCGAGCAAGAGAGAAGCACCGCGAATTTGTTCCGGCGATTCAACGAGCAACGACCAGAACCGAATCAACTTTGCTCCAACTTGATCTTCGCCCGATTAAATCGCTGATAATTAATCAACTACGTAGGAAGACACGTTTATCAGATGACGTTCGGTTAAGATCGTCTGATACGTCTTATTATTCAGATCTAATATATTCTTTCGTCTTTCATCATCATCATGAAGTGATACGGAACGATACATCCTGATGGTGGAAACTAGGTTGCTCAGTGAGTTGTCGTTCCAAAAATATCCATAGCGAACCACCGACGGAAAGAAAATGTCGCAGTACATCCGACAATCCTGCAGAACCCTGGTCGAAGTTTCTTCGACTGATCCCTCGAACGTGGAATCGTAGCCTGCGAAACGCTTTGCTCGTCAAGGCTGGTCGATCAAAAAATAAACACGGGCCTATAAACCGCCGCGATCTACAATGACACAGGGAACTTCATAAATCACCGATTCACCAAACTTGCGAAAATAGGCCGAACGCAAACTTTCCTGTGGAGATTTCCTCCGTGCTTCCCAACTTCGTCTAATATTCATCCAGTAGAAGACGAAGAGGACGTGTTTTAAGAGAGAAGTACGTAAAATTAATTCTTAAAGATTGTCGTGGGTGAAAGTTCGTCGCAGTATATATTCCTTAAATTAAGAAATTAATAAATAGATGGAGTTCGATATCTTCATTGTTAGTTACTAGACGAAGAGTAGAAAAATCATTTTTCGCGGTGATTACAAAAATAATTCCATTGCGATGGTACTTTTACAAGATGCCAAAAAATTTCCATGTGGTAGATTTTAAAAGTTACGCATTTTCATTCGAGAATCACGTATCGTTTGAGAATCGATGAACTGCGTACCGATTTCCTTTTCCAATGTTAGCCAGTACTCGACAGCTAACAGGAAATATTTTATTTAAGAAGAATAAATTCGAAACTAAATTGTATCATTGAAAGAATCGCGCATTTTTCGAGAATCAACGAATCACGTATAATTAAAGAAAACGTTGTAAGTGTCAAGAAACAAGTTTTCAGGAGAAAAAGGAAGCTTATGTATTTTAACGTAGTGCAAATTCATTCAAAAAGGGAAGCGTATTCGTAGAAAATCCTGTATGTGCAATTTTCTTAGTTGTAAAGAAAACTCGATGTTCCATTCGTTTAGACAGACGGCATAGAGAAAAGTAAAAAGTCAGACAACTAACGTTTATTACAACTTATATATTTTTTTACAGAGGCAACGTTGCTGAACACCGTCTTTTAGCATTGTCGGTAAATTATTTAAAAAGGGAAATTACATTTAGATTCTATACCGTGGTATTCTCATTGGTAGGTAGGATATATTGGAATAAAAAACAAAGTTTTTCGATTTTGGCATTTACAGTGTCTTCTCGATCGTTTTTTGCAATATTATTTAACACTTAACCGCGAAAGAAAGTCGCGTTTGAGGAGTAAAGATTCGAGAAACGAAAGAAAGGTTCAAAGTCGAATATTTTCTTTAAAAGGATTGCGCGTGGTTCGAGAGTCGCGCACGGTTTACGCAACGCTCTCGAGAATCGCATTGGAACCCGTACGAATACGTAACACGGTTCGTTTCGTGCTAAATTCGCATCAAAGGAAGATAGTGCGCGATTCGACAGGTTTTCGCCAACTTTTCGTTTATCGTGGCCGAAAGATCAACGCGAGAACGCCAATCAGCGTCACCCAACGGCAGTGTTTCGCGACATTGCAAGTGTTCCAAGAAGAAGAGCACGACGTTATGATTTATTTATCGCCAGCGTCGTCTAGTAAAACTATGAAAAATTATGCTCGCCACAGACATAAATCTCCAATGGTCTACACGTGTTTCGTTATCGCCAGTGATTTCTCGCAAAACCATTATTTTCCTTGGATTTGATGCTTCCTTTGTAGGTTGATAGCAGCAAATGGAACATGACGATTTTCATAGGTGCAATAAAATCTATTTATAAGACGAAGCTCCAGGAATGTTCGAAAAGATATCCGCTATATTCACGGCAATTTCGAGCAAGCCTCTAGCGGGGTTTCTGAGTACTGAATATCCTTGTTTACTAGTGAAAAAATTGTTTTTTCGATCGAATGGTAAAACACGCAAGGTGAAACAGAAACCGTGTAACGTATCTATCTATGCACAGCCGTTATACCTCGGTCTTTTCTCATGTGCTTGCATACGACGGGAAAGAAGAAGACCAGTGATTGTACAATGACACCGACGATCGATAAAATATACGAAGGCTCGGTGAAAAAGTGTATGGAGAATGTTGCTCTGAATGTCTAAAGTTTTATAAATACGTGTAATAATTTGTTTTAATGTTTGAAGAGAACTATGAAGTTGAATTTCTTTCTTTTTTTCTTTAAGTTCAACTTTTATCTGAAAAAATTGTGGATAAAGTTGATAAAGCTAATATAAAAAACTTATAGTTAAGTAAATTTTACCGGCGGTATTTTTCTATCGAAGATGGATTTTACCTAGAATTAGCTCAATTTAAAGTTGAATGGTAATGAAGATAATCTATGTATAAATGTTTCTGAACATTAAAACGAGCTTTGAAAATTCGAAATAGAATTCTTTTTCCATCGAGCCTTTTCATTTATCTTAATCGAAGAAATTATGAACAAAGATTTATCGCCAAATGTATCGTTTCTCTGTTTTCACCGCTTTCAACGCTGTTTAAGCGAATGAATTTCAATTAAATTCCGCTAGGTGATACGCCTGTCATTTGCAATAGACGTTTGGTATTCGGTGAATGCGTTTCCTGTTCAATATGTCGATAAATCTTGGCTATGTCTCAAACATCAACTGCCCGACTATATCAATATCTCCATTAAACTAACTATTTGATAACGTAATTAGAAACGATGGAATGAAACCGCGTCGTCATGTCGTTTCTTTTTTCTAAATGATTATAGCTATGAGATGTTAAATGCTATTTGTCGCGGAATATTCTAGCAAGGAGGAGTTACCACTCTAAGGATGACTCGGTGGAACGCCTAAAGCGACCACGTGTTACGCAACAAGGGAATACTCGAAACGATCAAGAAATATGGCGACGGAACCAGGCAATTAAATCTCGGATGAAGTTGTACTTTATAGCAGGAATCGGATTTGGCAATTGGTTACTGTGCAGTTGGCGCGATGGAAACCGTGTTGCACGCGAACCGGGAAACTTTGCAGCCAACTCAAACGTCGAGAACCTGAATAATTGATGCATCGTTGCTTCCACTGGGAAATAATCGATAATACCACCGGGGAACGTAACAAATATTCCGCGGGAAAGATCGATAAGCGTGCGAGTCCAACTCGAGAACTCTTAGTTTCCAACCTTCGTATCGTTTTACATTTCTTCCTACTCGAAAGATATTTTTGCTTCTCTTTTCTTTTCTTTTTTCTTTCTTGCGATCGATTACGAAATAAAAAACTGAAGCAGCTCTCTCGAGAACAGATCTATGACAACAGAACGGTGGATCAGGCAAAGTGTCTTGGTCTTAGTTCCAGTTTTTTCATACGATTTAAAACTACTGGGGGCCACAAGTTATAGTATTATATATCGTCTTTTCAACATGCGAGAAATGTATCAGAGAATAAACAATCGAATATTTTACGGAAGCTAAAAGTTTAAATCAAAAATATAATACGACTTTTCGTGATATCGGAAGAAAATAGTTACCGTAACGTTAGACTTCAGTGGATTAAAGTACTATGTATTTATAGGTACACAATAAATATAGATTCCATAATGATTTAACTATTTGACTATGAAATATTATACTTGGCAGCCACATATTTCCAATAACTCTATGTATTTTTTTGAAAACCTCCTTAATTATTTTACAGTGATCTATAACAATTGCTGACGAAAGCCTAGCGTTGTTTTTAGAATCTAAATTTGGAAACGACTCGATTTACATATATATATATATATTAAATAGATAATAATAAATGTGACTGTACTGTAGGTAGGTAATTGGTCGATTTCCTGCGAAATGATCGAATGCCGCCCGTTAATAGTTTCGGATAGTAATGTTCGCGATCCGGAATCCGATACGATTCATCATCGTGGAACATATTTCAGAGTCGATTAACCATGAAATTACGGATCGATGATTAAGTCATTGGACATCTTTTCGCGGCAATAAACGATCGCAGGTTTAAAAGGAACCGACTGGACGCACGTAATACGAGCTCATTTCTCGTGATATATCCATTTTTTTCACGGATCTATAGCTTTTTTGCAGCTTGACGACTCTCGACTGGTTAATTTTAGAGGCGATATCGGTTCTAATTTTAGCCGATTCTTTGCGTCACACCAACCACTGGAATGTAACTATTTTGCATGGTTGCTCGTTTGCGAACATCTCTTTAGAATTTCCTCTGAAATCGGAAGAAAAGGTTTGCCTCTGTTTCGACTTTATTTTGAACGCATGACGCGAGATCACTCGTGTTGTACAAGTTCTAGCAACGCGTTTCCACGGTCGCCTCTAAAAATATGTTACAAGAATGATCGTGATACAAAGTTGGCTTCGATAGATACGAAAAATACAACTGATTGACCGTGTCTGCCAATTTGTCCGATTAAACGAGGAAATCATAATCGTAAATTCTTGGTTATTTTCAGAGTCGTCCAACTGCCATTTTTCAGCGAAGCGCTAGCATACGTTTGATCGTTTCGTTTCGTGAGATTATGGAAACTCGAGAGAAGGTCACCGTAAAATTTAAAATGGAACCGAGAGAAAAGCGTGTCGCGCCGAACATATCACACTCGCCATCTATCTTAGCAAACCGCAACCTAAAGCAACTAAGTCTCTCTAATCATCTGCGAATAAAACGCGATATCGATAAGACAGTTAGTTTTCACAATTTATCACTAATAAAACAAATTCACGATTTATAAAAAAACAGAAATTTGATCCACCCTCTAAATATTATAAAAAATATTTCCTTTGAATATCTTTTACGTTTTTGCACATTTAGGTATCCCATAAATACATAAACACTTATAGTTTAATAACGAATATTGCAATTTAGTGTTCTATTAAATACTTTGCCAATTTTGTCAAATAATAATCACTCTCCGTTCATTACAGAAACCGAGATATACGAATATTCGTGTATCGAAGCATTGTTCAACAATAATGTACCATGACCGTGTTATAAGTACGTTGCACAAATATTTCTCCCATTGTAAATGATACGAAATTGGTTTTCACATTTGACAGCGCTGTTAATTGAATCCATTGGCGTAAATGGAGAAGAAGAATAAAATTTTTCCTATTGAAATATAACAAAGAAAATTTACATACCGATTGCGGCGGAAGAGGAGAAGTTCGATTATCGTAGGATCTATAGGCGGTGGTTCTCGCGCCGTTCAGCGATCCATAACCAGGAGTGGCGTTACTACCGACATGATTTCCTTCCGATGACACTGTGTTTTGCAGATCTGCCAATAGCGCATCTGAAATCAAGAAATAATTGCTGTAAAACGTCGCTGAGAAGTATCTTCAATTATCCCTAATGATTTCAAGAAGGCAATTGAATTATGGACCTCTTTGCAAGAATAAAACAAATTGGCCGATTTCACGTAGAAGATATTAGTAAGAGGCATAGCTTGTTATTTTTCTTCAGATATTGCTTCAGGTGTATCAGAATTTTTGTATACATTTATCGCAAACAGTAATAAAATGGCTGCCTGTGTTGTTTAAATAACGAGAATGGTGTCAACGACACCGATAAGCACATTAAGTTTTCATCGAAGCGACTAACGAGCGCTGCTAACATCAAGTCAGTATAAATTTAGGCAAGTTCATTGGAAAACAGTATCAAGATGAACTAGTTCAGTAAGTAAACCACTTTAACATTGCTCGTTTATTCACACATTTTTATATTCCATGATAAAAACTGTCTTTCCTTTACGATAATAAAATGAGGATCTATTTTTCTCGCTTACCACCTGGAAATATCGATTGATCATCAACGCTTGCGCTCTATGTGAAGATATTTTTGCGCTGAAAATATGCACACTCAAATATTTTCGATATTTCATGGCAGAATAACAAAGAAAAAAAGACGATGACGTGAGCGTTGTTTAACGAGCAAAGCTTAGAGATAAGCGTACAAGGTAAACCTCCGTGAACGTCGTAAAGTCACGTATAAAAGAATCATTTACCAAGACTGAGAAGATTTGTTTCCGTTTTCTCGGTATTGTAGGACTCGTAGAGATTATCGGCCCCAGCCTGCGACTCACATCCTGTTTCCATCGCGAGACAAACTGCGACACACCCACTGTTCCGAGAACGTCGAACTTCGCCACCAATTTCCAGTCGAATCGAAAGCAACGCGTGTGGGATATTCGCGAGATCGTGTAGTTTCCACACTTCTATTCACAACTGTGTAATTACTCTCTAATCGAGAGAGGGAAACGAAACTGATCGACGTCGAAATCGTCGACGATTCAACTCTGATAATATCGCAGACCTCGCGAAATTTTCAACTAACGTCCGTGTAAATACTTTATACACGTTCGCCTTTCAATAATCGCGTGCAACACCAACGATACATTCCTTTCTATTTGTTTATCTCTGTCCGATACTCTCCCCTGGGCGATGTAAAATCACGATATAGCGAACAAACTGTCACGTGCTTATCGGATCGGCGAGATTTGCGCACGTGAACCTGTGATGATCGGCAAAGCGGTACTGATTGTCAATCAAGTTCTCGGTAAAGCGACCGGCTTCGAAGCCGGAGAATAGAAGCCTGGAGGAGGCAAGCTGGTCTGGAGAAGGAGAAGGAACAGGAGATGGAGGGAGTATTCTCACAACAAGGGAAGTAGAAACTCGAGGCTGGTTCGCGAAGCCAAGGAAAACCAACCTAGCCAGCTACGAAGAAATGGTTTGCGGGTAGAACCTGAACTAGACAGTTACTTGTGAATCGGATGGATGTGCTCTTTCGCGGAAATTGAAATGTTCCTTGAATTGGGCCCTCGATATCGTAACTTAAAGGTTAGAAGACGATAAGAAAACGAATATAATAATTCAAATATTGCGTCCTTGCTTTGTCGATAAAGTAGATCTTTAAGGGAAAGGTGATCAATTTTTATACATTATGAAACAAGAATGTTAATGCAGTAGTATTTTTTAATTAATGATGAATTATTGAGTTTCAGATCTAGTTCGTGTCGACTTTGAATCAATATAACAACGCGTTTGAATGAAATTCGCGGTTGGCAGGAAGCCTACCGAGCTCCCCCGGATCTATTTTATACTGCTGAATCATACAGTCAATTTGGACATTAATATTGCACGATATGCGTAACGCACTTTCGTCATAAATTTCAGGGAAATTGGACACGTACGATAATGACTCTAGTCACTTAATAAATCATATAGAAGTATTACAGTCGCAGGTATTTAAATCAAAATGTTTCTGCTTTCAATGTATTACATCGAATATGTATTATTACTATTAACATCTGATTAAGCAAAACAAAAACGTGGTCGCAAAAAGCACGTAATTATAATTAGGATTCGATGCAATCATAATTTCCATCGATCTCTGCATAGACAAAGTTAGTGATTACTGTCATTAACTCGCATTACTATTGGCACCAAATTTACTTACTTATATACTGTTCCCAGCGTGCGTGTCGTTGGATCGTTGCCAAACGAGCCGGTGTAATCGGCGATACAGGTCTCGTAATGTCGGTCATAGTCATATCACTGTGTTTTCAACGACATGACACTGAATCAAATGACACTAGAAATTGGAGTTTAATATATCACCGAAGAACAGAATGAGAATTGAAATTTTAAGAGTGTAATCCTTATGATTAACTCGAGAGTAACCTATCCAAACATTGATGATGATATGAAGACTGACCTCCGGTTCTGTTTACGAACAGTGGGACACAAACACAAATGAAGAACGACAACGATTATACGGTTCTAATTTGGCTAATGAAAATATTCGAAACATTCTATACATACAATAGATCTCCTTCCCTGACAATTATTACTTAGTATGTACTTACTCTTTTGGTACAATTATACACACGTACGGATAAACATTTATCTTGTAGACATAATTATATTATTTAATAATGACGATATGCTTTGACACTTCAGATAATTGTTATTGTATTACAATTAATCTATATGATTACAAAAAATGAAATTAAATTATTTCATACCACATTAAATTATCGCCACGTGCAAGTGTCGAAGGTAATGAGCAAACGAAGATATGATGGCTAGGAGGCACGTATGTGTTGCGAGATCAGGTAGGACTGCCAGCACGTGTTTTCTCAGTTTGCATCTACAGAATCTGTGTTACGTGAACCCATCTCCTCCTTCCTTTGTCCCTCTTCTCCTTCCTCCCTCTTTTCAACCTCGTTGTTCTTCGTCTCTGTTTCGCACCTTCTTTCACGCGATGCTTATATATGTTTACATCTAGATTCATGACGACAAAATACCCAAGAATAACTTCGACTACCTATCATCTTTTGCCACGGTTTTCTCTTACTATTTTGGATTTTGTACTTCCTTCGGGAGAGCGGTATCTTCCAATCAGAGGATTTACGAATTTGTTCGTAACACAAGAGTAAAAAAATTGTAGATCGTTTTGTGAAAATAGAATGGATCACGTTGATCCTATTCGAGTCATGTATGCCAGTTGTAAGCGTAGGAAGTTAAATCACACACTGTCGTGCCTCATATGGATATGTATAAATCCAACCAAGGTTTGTTCAAGGAAGAGATGCCTACGCACACATTGGATAATTATATGAGCTTTTATGCAACGGAATGCATGATAAATAAGCGCAGTTTCCTGTATCTCTAAAAAAGCTAGTGTATTACGACTAGAAATGTAATAATGCATGTTGATGATAACAACTTTCATATTGCTGTTCATCGTATAAGCAGAGCTATTGTATTCATCGTATAAACATATACATACATATGTTTGATTTTCTTTATAAAACTCATATAAAATAAATTACTAAATTATTTGGCAAGAAAACATTAGTAGTGCATATAAATATGCATTTATAAGTCTTTCACATTAGAAATGGAAAAGGAATCTTTAAGAATTAATAATTAATTATGTACATATATAATGACAGAGGCACTACCGATAAAATTGATCCCTTGTGTCGATACATCAGCACCTTGTCTCCTGTGTGATCAAACAGATGACGCCACTCGAAAAAATCGACACAATATTTTTAATTCAAATTTCTTTCGAAACAAATAAAAGTGAACTATGTATCACATTCTTTTATAGATTTCCATAAAAAGATCGTCCGTAAATAATGACTTCGAGAATTATTTCAGAAAGTTTAGTGTCAAGGCGACCCACATTGTAGGTGAAAGGTATTCCAAAAAAAATGATGTGATCTGTTGCATCATGAGTCATCCCTTCAGACCGAATTAAATGTGCATTTTAAAAATAATTTAAATCCACATATAGTGTGATTGCACATGTGAAAAAGTCAAAACATGTACACTTTTTAATTTTAGAAGATTTCTTTAAAAAATGTTTCAAATAATAATAATTAATTTTTTTAATTTATAGGAGTAGTCTTTTCATAAATTACGAAAACGATTTGGAGTTCCGTATCTTTAAGGTTGGCTACTTTATGAATTAACCTTTGAAAATATGCCAGAGATTCATTTCCGCCAACGATTTAAGACTATTATAAATTTATCAAAACATGAAATGGTAAATTAGTAAGTAGTAAATTAGTTACTGAAAAATAGTAAATAAAAAAGATATACGCGAATAAAATTAACCCATCCTTTTATATTTATAAATGTAATCTAACTAAAATGTAAACTAGCTAATTTTTAATAATTACTTATATTTATAAAACCATTTAAGGATGGCACGACTAATTCATCCCTTTCAAAACGTTTTAACGCACTCTATAAACTGACGAAAAATAATACCGTCAGAAGCAATTGAGCTTAATTTAAAAGTTCATATTACGTTATCGCGCAAAGTTGCGTGAACACAACCAACGCAGACATAGATACTAAATCGATATATTAACTAATGTCTCTAATTTTAATTCTATGAAAAGAAAGCATATCAAGAACAATTTTTAATTAGTAATCCAGACCGGTATTCTAATTACATATGCAAAAAGGTCGCATATATGCACGTATGCATCCGTAATCATTAGAAATAATTTCATATCATCGTTCTATTTTAAAGTTATAGAACAAAGCATTAAAATCACGCAAAATTAAAAGGGTTAATAACATAAAAAGAATTATCGACTCACATCCTGGTGGTGAACCTTTTGTGATGGTGATTTTATAGGGCTGATAAATAGCGCTTGGTTCTACTTTTCCGTACATTGTTCGATCCATAGCCATTTTTTTTAACGTACCACTTGAAAATATAATCACACTTATATCCGTTTACTTATTTTATGTCAGTTCATACGGAATCACGAATTCATCGCGTACAAGCATGTATGCTATTATGTAGCACTTTTACTGCGGTAATGCTTCTCTTCACTGTCTATCGCGAACGACCGAGCTGTGTAGACGATCGATTAGTGGTGGGGATGATGCACACACCACACGACCACTTGTTGAATGCCGTCTGTGAATTTTATACATACGAATCCACAAATAGGAGAATAATCTATTAGGTTTAAAAAAAAAAGAAAAGAAAAGAGCATCAAGGGTAAGCAACTTTATAAATAGTAGTAGTCTATCGATCGTTATCTCATTTATACTTTCAATTATTTTGCGCTCACGTTTAAATACATTGCTACATTCAACAGATTTACTTACGCACACACAATGTATTATTGAGATTTTATGCGAGAAGCTGAATGAATACGTTTTTTATTGTCTATGATTGTAGAATGAATTGTCACCGCTTGTTGAAATACAACAGAACAAGAATCGTAGTATCAATACTCTGTGAATAGAGTGAATTCGACGGAAGTAAAACAAGAAGTTCAAATGTACAAGTATATTTCAGGCGCTCGCCCGCACTCACGACTTCCATCCTCTCCGAGCAATGCTAAAACAAGAGGACAACGGTGCCGTGAAATACACTAAAAATACGTAGAATCGTTGGCACACGATAACCCAGAGCGCACTTGTGATATTATGCGGATTTTGGAAAATCTCTTCCGGTATAAATAAATACACCACGTGCAACCATCCGTGTTCCTCAAATTTTTCGCAACTTTTTAAATTAACTTAGAAGCTTTTATTTATAGAGGTGCTTAGAAATTCTAATTTTATTAAAAAATAGAGATCATTACATCGCAATTGCGTAATTTTATCTCAAAATGATAATCGATGATAGTAACGCTACTTATTAACATTATAGTTTGCACTTGAAGGTATAAATACGTAATGATATAAATTCATTGCGATCGCATATGATTATAACAAACATATAATTAACACTGATTATATAGATATTATAAATGATGCGTTAAGCAAATCAAGATGGGAGAATTTGTGGAAAAAGATATATAATTAAAACCTGTATCGCGATTAATAAAGTTACTGGGGATGAACGAACCAACATGTGATGCATTTAACGGTGACGCAACAAAATGTTACCATGGTAATACAGATAACAGTTACGTACTTCACCTCGCCTGGTACTCGTAAATTCGTAACATCACAGCATGCCATCTATATTTTGCAACTAAATCTAGTCCTAATCAATTTTCATCTAAATACATTATGTAAAACACTACTGCGAAAGGAATACGTATACATAATGATACAACTTTGGTTACAAATAATAAGATGTATACCTTTTATATTTACGAATTTACATATATAAATAGTAACAAAAGTGAAATACAATAGAATTAAAATTGTCACGTCATATTTAGATGTATTAGAAAGAAATTGCAATTTTGATTTTCTTTAGCATCCCTTATCAATAATACTTGTTCACATATAAATATTATATTAAGTGTGTGTGAACAAATAAATATATATGTATAATTATACATCGATTTATTGATATCATATTTGAAAAATTTAAAATAAAATTAGGGAAGTGATATTTCACAATTTCCATATTTTTTAAATTTTTAAAGCAAAAATTAAAGTTAGAACTCAAAAAAGATATAAATAATACACATGATTAGATGATAATATGTTATAAGTATTCTTATAAACATAAATGTTTCTGACAGTATGATCGATTCAAATTTGAGGTTATTTCATCAATTGAGTATTTAAAATTCATTTTACTCACCTAGATCATCCATGTTTAATATATATTAACCCTGTAGATATTGTTGCACAAATTACACTCAACCCGTGATAATTTTCAATTAAAATGACGGTAAAAAGTGTCAAAATTGAATGATCAATTTACGTCCCTCAGTTGGGCAATGCAAACATCAAATATGGAGAACCCGGTTCTCTCACTTCATAACTTCCAGCATTCATTGTCTAACCTTTATATGTGTATATAAGCAGATGTATCATCTCTGGTATAATATATTGAACTTTTCATTCGTTTAGAATAATATATTTAAGTATAATTTTTACTGTAACAAAGTAATTATCTATAATGTCTATGAAAAAAAGAAACTTTTTTTCTTCATTATTTATATACATATATGTTTATAAGTAAATTACATTCCTTTCAGTACATTCTATATATCATAAGGGAGCAATATATATATCATAATGGGAGCAATAAAAATATATAGATTATGGTTTAATTCCTTATAGTCATAAAAATTATTTACATTTATAGAGTATGAAGTGAAATTGAAATCTACACTATAGAATTTCAAATAACCTATACTTGTTAAATAGTTTCTTCATAATTTATATAGCTACCAAGACGAAAAATCACCAAATGAGTTTGTTACGATTTTTCTCTTTTTAATTATAGGTGGTATACTTGATTCCTCTTTTTTCATCCTGCAAATAAAATTAGCAATTAATATTGCTGTAAAAATGTATATATACGTAGCGACAAATATATGTAATGCGATTTTACTTGTCTTCTTCTTTGTTCGGTTTTATGTATTTTCCTACGCCTGATCGATATACTTTTAACACGTCATTCTTTCCTGCTTCATTATCTGATTTATTTTTCGCAGCTTCTTGAGCCAATCGTTCAATTTCGGCTGCACGTTCTGCAGCTAATTGTTCATCTGCTTCTTGAAAAGGATCAACAAACACTTGTGCTTTTTGTATTATTATATCTTCTATTGGTCTGTCTTTGTTATCTACTTCAATTTTTTCAATGGCATTTAACGTTTCTAATCCACCTACTATTTTTCCAAAAACTGTATGTTTGCGATCTAAATGTCTACACGATCGGAACGTAATGAAACTGTAATTAAATGGAACGGAATTATTAGATTTTAATGAAATTCCATTTGTAAACGTATGTAGATATGAAATACAATATATACAATTGCGATCCATTTGTGTTTGATCCAGCATTTGCCATTGATAAAATTCCTCTTCCTTGATGAACTAAATTTGGTTTGAATTCATCTTCAAATGTTTTACCCCAAATAGATGTTCCTCCATTACCAGTATTTGTAGGATCACCTCCTTGTATCTAAGTAAAATACAATGTTAACATTTTTATTATTTATAAACCTCTTACTCAAAATGGCCATATATTTACCATAAAATTTCGTATGGATCTATGAAACTTTGTTCCATCATAGTAACCATTCTGACAGTGTTTTATAAAATTTTCACAAGTTTTTGGTACAAGATCACAATGCAGTTCTAAATTTAAAGCACCAAAATTCATGACTAATCTTACATATCCTGAAAAAAAAAAGAAAAAATGTTTCAGTCGAACAAAATATAAAGATATATATAGTAATAATTGTGTTCATACCTTTCTTTCGAACTCTTTCATATCGTACTAAATCTTCTGCAATAACTGCTGCTTGGTGTGTAGTTTCTGTTGGCATTACTGTTGATGTAAAGCCAGCTGCAACCGCACCAGTAGAGTAATGTGCCTATATTTATAAGTTT
Source organism: Bombus flavifrons (assembly GCF_040668555.2). Lineage (NCBI taxonomy): Eukaryota > Metazoa > Arthropoda > Insecta > Hymenoptera > Apidae > Bombus > Bombus flavifrons. Next base: position 6,088,985 of record NC_138454.1, read on the forward strand.
CTATTTTCAAATCTTATATTTTATATATATATATATATATATATAAAACTTATATTAATATACAAACCGCATTAAATTTGTCTGCTTTTGGTTTAGAAATTTCTTTTTTAGTCTCAGTCTGTTTATAATCTCTATCTAATTCAGCTAATATTTCTTTAGTTTCCATAGATACAGTTTTCAATTTTGCATTTGGATCATTACGTTCCCTTATCATTTCTAGAATAATTATCAGTATCTATATCATATTTATTCATATTAGTATATATAAAAGTGTTATTGCAATAAATGAAAATTTCTATTTTGAAATGTACTTGTAAGATATTACCTTCATCCTCAAGTTTTATATTATTTTTAATATGATGGAATGTAGATAAATTGAATTTCATTGCATTGTTTGGATCTTGTACTATGATAATGTCCTTCCTCGTAAAAGGTTGATCGTTTATTAAATCTTTCCAATTACGTGCCTTTATATTCAACTGCTCTATTGCCTAAAAAAATATTGCTATACATCACGAATAAAAGTTTTCTATCTTAATGAACATTTACCTCATATGAAAATACATTTCCAGTTGTTTTGATAGCAACAATATGAGAGTGTTTAGTGAATAATTTGAAAAGAACTGGACAATGATATTGTCCTTCTGAATTTTTATGAAAATTAAGTTTTATTAAAGTTTTTGTGTCTAATGGCTTTCCTGTAACTGGATTATGCTTAAGTTTTTTTATATATTCTAATATTGCTTCTAATTCAAAAATGTTTCCTTGTGGATCACAATAAGGGTGCTGGAAAGGTTGTAAAGTTAAACAACAATGATCATAAGGCAAGCGACGAAATGTTGTATCTTCAGTTGCTTCAGAACTTCCAGATTTTTTTCCACCATATAATGTTGTCCATTCTGTATATGTTAAATACCTGGAAGAATAATAAATACAAACAATTTAATTCGATAAATGAAAAATATAAAATTATAACCTAAATAATATTTTTAAAAATCTTACATCTTATCTTTTTGATGCTGACGTTTACCCATTTTGATTGTGTTATTGATTAGTTATCTTTATAAAAGACTTATAATGATTATATCTATTTAATTCAATAATATTGTTAAATTATTTAATACTTATTTGCACTGACATATACCAAAATAATTGATATGTATTTATACTATAGCATAGTAAACTTCCTTTTCAAGCTTGGCTAACCTGATAAAACAACTATATTATTTTATTACTACATAAAACGTTTGGAATACAAAACTTGAACTTATTTGATACGAATAAAGGCTGAACTTCGCTTTAATGGAAATAAAATTATTGCCTCTTTTATTGCAATTTAATGGTTTTCAATGCATAGAACCCAAAAATGCTAATCTTAATTTTAGGAATCTAGTGGTTAAAAAGTTATCCGTATATAAAATTGAGTGTCTTTAGCGTATTTGACAGTTTACATTGACATCATGTTGGCTTCTATCTACAATTCGTCCAATGAGTGGAGTCGCTGGCTGTATCAAATGCAGGTGGATGTTAATCATTTTATGGCGGAATTTTGAATCGTAAGCATTGGAATAAGCAGAGAAGAAATTTCCTCTCTGGATTAGGTTTGGATTATGCCTTATCCTCATACAAATACAAACTAATACTCGACGATGTTCAGTTCAATGTTCATTTACGTGGACCAATTGTATTACGAATAGGAGCAATATGGCGTTATACTAACCTCTAAAATACGCTAAAACTGATTAGTTTTACATACGTATAACTCTGGAACAACTGATTTCTTAAAGTTAAGACTTGCATTTTTGGATTCTATGCATTGAAAACTATTGAATAGTAATAAAGAAATATAACAATTTTATATCCATCAAATCGAAATTGAACTTGAATAAATTAAGTTTAAATAGATTTGAGATTTAAAGCAGTTGAATAAAAGTCTACAGAGATGTCTAAGGCAATTAAAAAAGGGAAAATGCTCAAGAAAGTACTACCAAAGGTAGAACACTCTTCACCTTTACGGGTAACTATACCCGCAGGAATGGCAAATGCGAAACCACCATTGGGATCACAACTAGGACAGGTTAAAATATTTTATACTTTCAATTTAAAGTACTTTACGACGTCCTGAGTTGACATCGTAATTTATTATGTGCGGTAACTGTACTAAACAATCCAACTGTTTTAAGTTTTATAAAAAATATATAGGTTTTGATGAAAAATTTACATTATTATTTTTAGAGAAATATTAATGTAGCAAACTTTTGCAAAGATTTTAATACAAGAACTGCGAATATTAAAGAAGGCATACCTTTACCATGTCGTGTTAAAGTCAGATCTGATAGGAGTTATGATTTAGTAATACACAAACCACCAGCAACATATTTCTTGAAACAAGCTGCTGGGATTGAGAAAGGAAAAATAAAAGCAGGTAAATGTTATATTGTAAAATATGAATATGTAGATATACATTAAATAAATTATAATATTCTTCAGGGGAAGTAGCAGGAAAAATAACATTTAAACACTTATACGAGATTGCCTGTATTAAAGCAGAAGATCCACCTTTGGCATTATTAAACTTACAACAAATTTGTGAAATGCTTGTTGGTGTAGCTCGATCATGTGGTATTCAAATTGTACATAAATTAGATCCAGAAGAATATACACAATTTATGAAAGAGAGAAAAGAAAATGTTCAGAAATTCATGGAAGAATTAGAGGCTGCTAGAGAAATCAAAATACTCAGAACAGTTTAAATTAATGTTTAAGACAAATTTACTGTAAATAATTTAAAAAATAATAAAAAAGCAAGGTAGTTTATTTAAATACAATCTAACAAGATATTATATAATTTTTCCTTTTATATTTATCCCAGTTAATATCTTATATAGATTCGTATAATTTCTAGAAGTAATAGCACATTTCATATGTATATGTATGTAAAGATCTTCAAATCACCTTAAACTTTAAGGATAAAATCTTACATATAGAGTCTTATGATTACATAATATTAAATTCTTAAGTCTATTATAAAAATAAATACTAGAAATTAGGAAACATGATGACTTGAGATTACATTCTTTAACAATTTTATAATGATTATACAAATGAATTTCATATAGTTATAATTTACTGGTTATGAAGTACATGTACAATTGGAACTCGAAAAAAAATATTTTTAATCTTGCAAACATATTTTTTTTTAAACATTGAAATCATATAAACACATACAAGAAAACATATGGTAATCTATTCATTAATATGCACTATTTAGAATTTTTAATATCCCCTAGACGTACGCAGAATTGTATAAGAAAAATTTATTTATTATTTATTTGTAAAACAATATTAATTTTTCTTATACTGCGTATGTACATTACGATACTGCTCGAAGATGCAGTTTTGAAGATCGAAGAATAATGTATCGATGATGTATCGTTAGCGCGGAATAATCGTTTGACGGTTATTAGCTAACTTCAGAGCGATTTGCTGACGTTCTACTCAAAGATGGCGGTGATGAGTACGCCATGTTTTTTGTGATGTTCGCGCATTAGGCAAATTTTTTGAGAATTGTAATCTGTATGAGCAAAATGGCTGATGATGATCTGTGGTTATTAAAGGAAGACGGTTACTTAAATGTGGATACTGAGTGTAAAAGTATAATTTATCATGCTAATCTAAATGTGTTACTAATTACCACTGGCAGTGCGCAAGTATATGTATTTGATGTCAACTCAGGAGTAATTTTGCAAAAAAGTTCTTTATCCGGTAAGCATTTCGATTCGTTTGTCTCTTATAAAGGAGAATTTCATATCCATGACAAATCATTATATTAAAAATCTTGTAGGTAATTGATTTGTAATATTCAATCACGCCTCATGGTCAAGGTCGTATATGCGTACAAAACGTCAGGCGTGACTCAAACTTGTACAATCTCACTGATTTTAATATGATCAATTTTTATTATTAACTAATCGTTATCATTTGTTTGCCACCGTTTGAGATATAACCAAGTTCTTAGAGTCATTTGACTATCTCCTAAACTGTTCCTATTATTACTCCATTTACAATCATGTTTTTTTTTTGGGGAATATGTTCTTGCTATTTGTTGATTGATTAAAGTGTAGTCTTTATAAGAAGTATATTAACTTCTACAATTGTACCAATCATTATGTAATAATAATTTTTGAAAATGTAGATTGTACAAGATATCTATTGATATTTATTTTATAATGCTACATAAATATCTTTGTTTTTTTGTGTTGTCTTTATTGATATTTTTAAAGTTCACCTTGGATAAAAAAATAAATTCTGTTTGCTTAATCTTTTTTAATAGATTAAAGTAATTACATATAATAATTTTTATTTTTACAGGAAAATTAAATGGAAGACTTCAAGGTACATATTTGTCAAATGGTGTAGATAAAATATTATATACAGATGGAAGAGGAATTGGAGTACGTAGTGATTATAATGGTGTACTCTTTTTGGACACTCTTTTACAAACACCTGTTTCAAGAAGTGAAGAAATTGTAAAATTAGAGTTATTGTTTTCTGAAGCTACTTTATTATATCAGTGTCTACGATGTGTAGAGTTACCAGGAATAGATCATGTGCAAGAAGTAAAAGATGAATTAATAAGTAAAACGTTTACAGTAGAAGCAAACCAGAAAAAGGGAATTAAGGCCCAAAAAGTATGTATAACAAATAAATAGATACCAAAAATTTTGAACTACTGAATGAACTAATATTTATTTAAATATTAATTTATCTTGTTCTCAACAGTGGAATACAGTATGTTTGGAACTACCACACAGTTCTCTGAAACTTGTGTGTTCAGGATTAGTAACTGAATTGAAGAGATTAAGCAGATATATTCCAGCATTGCCAATTGCTTCTGCCATTAATGAACGATTAAATGGCCTATTACCAGGTCTGCCATTAGAAGGAGGTCCTGCTGATAAAGCATTAATGTTTAGTGAAGCTACACGTCGAGATACTTTTTCAAAATGGCCACACATGAATTACAAGTATAACACTTAAATCATTGGTTTTTATTGGATAATAATTGAACAGGTTTATTATATGTATATTGTTCTTTAGATGGGCTTTACCAGATCAAATGGCTCAGGCTGGTTTTTATCATCAGCCAAATGCAACAGGTGACGATAGGATAATGTGTTTTACATGTAATGTGTGTTTAGTTTGTTGGGAACCAACAGACGAACCTTGGTCAGAACATGAACGTCATTCTCCAGCATGTCCATTTGTCAAAGGAGAATATACACAAAATGTTCCTTTGTCTGTTATCCTTGCTACTGCTCCTGCACGCGAGGCTGGTGATACTGTAGATGTAATTAGCACTACAAATGTCAGTGGCCTTGTAGCTACAGCTTCCAGTGGAGGTTTTATTAATGTCTGGAATGTAACAAATCAATTAAAGGTAATATATAATAATTATAATAATGATAATAGTAACATGTTAATTGATGCTTTTCATGTAAAAGTATTCTCATCTAATGTATTTTTCACAGAGGGAGGTATCATTTTATGTGGCTCCTATAGATCAAGAAATAAATAATAAAGACTCTATTCAGTTTGGTTCCACAAGAAATTTGACATCATATTTAAGGACACTTAATTCAGAAGCAGATTCCCTTTCTGATTTTAAGCATCCAGGTTCTCATAAAGTACAAGTCACAGCATTGTCTGTAGTAGGTTCTCCTGTATCTCAAAACAGTGAAGCAAAAATATCTGGTTCTGCGCTTTTACCTGTAGAGACATCAGACTCTAAAATCAGGCCATGTGTAGTGTGTGCTGTTACTGTGACAGTTAGTAATCCATCACAATTAAGGACTTTAGAAAATGTGTGGGCTACTTCAGCAGATCTAGCTTCATCATCTCTCGTTCGTGCAATGAACAGTGTAAATAGTGCTACCAGTGACACTTTAGATATAATGAAGGTAGCAGGTGATAAATACACACCATCAAGATTGCACTATTTAGTATTTTATGATTTTCATCACAAAATTGCAACAACACAATCAATTAAAGAAGATAATACTAAGGACTCTAAGGCTAAAAAGACATTATCTGGAACAGGCACCAGTGCTAGTTCAAACGGTGAACGTCAAGAAAATTTATATCAAGAATTTTTGGTTGGTAAATTTTTTTATGAAGTTCCAGTAATAGAGGATGTAGATTCAGAGGTAGTTGGTCCACATTTTGATGGTATTTTTCCAACATCTGCTCTTACTGCATCATCTTCCAATGGGATCTACTCAAATCCAATTGGTATCACAGTACCCCCAACATCCAGTTCATTTGATGCCAATTTTAATCCTATAAATGGTCCAGAACATTTTGCATCAACATCTGATCTAACAACTGCGAATAAGAAAAGTTTGGATATTATGAAAATAACAAAGACTGAACCAGTTGTTATAAAGACATTACGTATTGAAGCCCCTGATTTTGTTAAAATTACACACATTGAACCATCTAAAGATGGAAGACATTTGTATGTTGCTATGTGTCCTACAACAGATAACACAGATTCGTTAATTTCAAATAATAATCAGATGGATATCGATGAAGATAGCGAATTTTTCGCACAGAAAGGTTATGTGTATTGGGACCATAATGATACACAGTCTGATAGACTAATAAATGGTAAAATATCTGATGATATAAATAATATAAATACCATTTTACTTGTGTATGCTTTGGATTTTTCGGGGCAAGTGGTAAAAGTATTTTCTGAACCAGTAGCAAAACGAGAGTTATCTGCAGATGAAGCTCCTGTTGAACATGCGTTTTTACCTCTTCAAGAGAAAAATAAATATACACCATCTGATGAAAATTTTAGTAGAAATTCCACTAGTAATTCAAGTGCATCAGCACCTGTAGGACAAGTGGCTCTAGTATGCAGAGATGGTGTTATCAGAGTATTAAATTTAGATTCATTAAAAACTATTACCGAAGCAAGAGTAGAAGGCAAAAAGTTTGTTTCCGCAACTTATTGTACTAGTAAGTTGTAATATTTATTCATATTTCTGTTAATAGTTTTTATTTCTGTACAATATAATCTTTCCAGGCTTAGAGAGATTGTGTGCATGTACAAGTGATGGCGCTCTTCACTTTTTTATTACTGCAGATGAAGAAGATTCCATGGAAGACAAAGAGGATATTGAGGATATTAATATGATGACAACTGAAGAAAGTAGTAATAAAAGTACAATTCCTAGCACGTCAACGTCATCTAGTTTTCAGTAAGATTAAAGATGAAATTAAAATAACGAAGTAAAAATATTTTAAAACATGAAATATTATATTTTTTTAGAGACCAATTAATTTCGCACAAATTGAATTTCTCGTATTCGGATTTACGTTCTCTTTATGAATTAACACGATTTGATCATCACTCTCCCGCATACGGTGCTACCGTTCCTCCTTGTTGGAATGAAATGATGCAAGCTCAACGACAGCGTCGCCATCCTCAGCATTTTCATCAGTCAGAAGATCAACACCATACCCGTACATGGCGTTTACATAATGAACGGTATGTATAAATATAGATATATACAGATATTTAGAAGGTATAATTTTATTTTATATTTTATCTTTGTTGATTACTTTATAAATTATAGAAATACTTGGGACGAGCACATATTTGAATTGACTCTCCCTCGAAGTGCTGCAGGACGTATTGGTCATGTAGATGTACGGTACAGTTTGCATTCAGTTTGTCAAGAATTGCCATCAATTCAAATTACTTTACTAAAGCAAAATATTAAAAGAATTGGTCATCATGAGCCTTTATTAACTCCTGTGGATGAAAGAATAGATTTTAACATAGGTAATGAGCAGAAGGGAGAAAATCCTGTGGTCACAGAGGAGTTTCAGCGGCAACATAATACGGAGATTTTATGTGGACCGATTGATTTACATCGTAGTTTGGACTTATCTTGGCGTTCTGGTTGTGTTACACTGACTAGCCCAAAATTGTTTCGTTCTAAAGCCAGAACACTTCTTGTTCATATGAAGGCTCTAATCGATCCTACGAAAGATAACGTAAGTACTTCTTTAAAGTGCGTATTGAAATTTAAATACAATATACATGTTAAATGTCATTTTCCTTTATTTCTAGGCAACGCCAAAGTCGAAAACAAACTCATCAGACAACAAACCTCCTACATCTAAAAAGTTGAGGATAGTCGAAGTGCGTCGATTTGTAGAAGGTACAAGTAATAAGAAATTAGACGTTTACATCGGTAGGTACAATTTTTCTTACTGATTTATTATATATATATCAACTCCTGTGATTAATTCCTTTTTCTCCATATTTATTTAAGGTTGTGATTGTATTTATGAAATATCAATTACCGTTCGAACAGTATATCCTACTAATATACCAAATGAAAGGGCGCAGCGATGCGCTATGCTAGAATCTAAAAGTTGCTTTGAAAATTTATTAAGTGTTGCTTGTTTAGAGACGCTTGACAAGTAAGTTTTATAACAATTATAAATGGTATTACTTATATTTATTATACGCATAACGTTATAACACATTGAAATGTTACAGATCGCCTATTGCACAATCACTGGCATTAGATGTTCTTGTATGGATAGCCTCTATCAGATTGACGAGACTTCGTAACAATCAAAACAATATCGAAATAAAAAGTTTCCAGTTGGAAACAATTCGTTCAGTACAAGCACGGCTATCTAATTTATTAAGAACTTGCCTTTTGCATGCTGGTCGAAGTATAGCGCACAAATGTATAAAATTAATTATGCTTTGTAATATGTAAGTTAATGATGCAATAACTTCTGCGTAAATAATACGTAAAATTTATTTTATAATGCTACAAATTGTTTTCAGTGGTTTTTATAATTTGAATGATCCTCCATCTCAATCTTTCGACGAAGCTTTGGTGTCTGTTTTAGTAATGTTGTTACCATCAATAGTAGAAGTTGAATGGGCTGGTTCGCTACGTTGGCTACAATTATTAATAAATAGAACTTTAATACGAGATAGAAATCACAGTATTGCTCAACAATGTGTTTCTTTAATACAACAAATAGCTGCTGAAATATCGAATCGTGTAAATCCATATCATTTATTACTCGCGACAAGGTATGATTAAATATCTTAATGTAATATGTTTTATTGAAATGATTTAATACAACGTCAACAGAAGTTTCCAATTTTTTATAGATTTGGTTTGTATAATTCTCCATTTGAGACCGAATTGTTCGACTTGGAATCGCCGATGCCTCCCAAATATAGTCCTATACCTCCCACATATGTGTCAGCTGTAGCTAATGAACAGGCGGGACCGTCAGCTGCTTCATCAAGTTCCATGTATTCTCATGATGCTATTGATTTGAGGGACCTACTTACACTGCCTACACATCCAACTAGTGAACTTGTGGTATCTAGCAAGTTGAAGGCTTTATGTGCTAATCATAATATGAAAGGACTTTTAGAGGTGATTTATTGATATTATGAAGAACTAGAATATAGCATATCAATAATATTTGATTACAAAAATGGATAAAAATTGTAAAACCTCAGGTTGAGCCTCTCCACTTCACTTGTCTTGCTGCTTCTGATGGTACCAAGATGGAGAAAATTGACCCATGCATGAATACAAGTAATATTGGAGCACCTCTTTATGATAGCACAGCTACAAATAACAATGGTGTACCTGACATCAAAACCATTCATCACACTTATGTAAGTTCTCGTAATCTATCTACTTTTTTTATATTACTATATCAACAGTTCCTACATCTTTTCTGTTTTCCTTTTTCTATTACACTCTAAATCTAACGATTTCATGGAGCATGCAATTATTTCAAATTTGATGTAAACGTGACAATACTCACATTAGTAAAAACAAACAAACGTTATCTACAAAGCAACATGGTAAAACGAAACAGGGAGTTTACCAATTTCTGCTTTTTAATTAAAAGGGTTAAAGCTGTTACAATCATTTAGCATTGAACATTAAACCTAAATGGTATAGATGTTTTTTCAAATAGAGGAAACATAATCTAGATAGAAATCATTGTACATTGTAGAACTTGGATGCTGGATCGTTAGGAGCAGATGTTCAGGCTAAGCCAACACCTATGTTAAGCGATCTACTTAGTCTATGTACAGGAAGAATGTTAAAGAACCCTGCTCCACAACTGATATTCACACCTGATGATCAATCAGACTGTGATGAAGCTAACGATATGCCTATCAACAATCAGACATGGCATAATACACAAAATGATATGCCTACTTCACGTATATTAAGTTCTACTGTAACGAAAGAAAAATCGTCTGTACAAAATATCAATACTACTATAAACAAAGTTGAAGACAGCAATTCTAAAAAGGTAGATTACATAGATGAAAAATTGCACTTTTTCTTTCTGTTTCTCAGTTCGACGATTTCCTGTCGTTACCATAAATTTTTATAGCTTTATTAATATGCTGTTTGTAACTGAGTTTATATAATTTCGTTAATTGTCAGATACAAAGCTAGATACATAAATTGCAAATTGCATGACAGCCTTAGGATACCATGCATTTAACATAAATGTCATTTTGATATTATATTATCATATTGCACATTTTCCCATTTATATTTATCTACAAGATTTATAAAACATAGGTGTGATAAAAACGCTATCCAGTTACACAGGTCTTATTGTACTGAATGATTTGTTTTGATTTCAACGCACGAGCAAATATTTTAATGATACGAGGTTGTCTACATCTACTTTCATGATTTAGTTTTGCAAGTATAATATCGTTTCCAGTTTTATTTCGCACATACACAAACACACTTACACGCGGGCGCATACACTTTGGCTTTATAGATTTAATTAAATGAGACATGTAGAATTGATTCCCACTTAATGCTTTTAATGTTATATATATAAACGCATATATTCCTTTCTACACCATGAAATTTTGGGTAAGAATATAGGAATAATTTGAATAATAAAATTATTTCTGCCATGAAATGTATGGAATGTGGAAGTGAATTGTATAGAGCGATATCTAAAAAAATGATTTTACCCAAATTTCTAATTCTTGCAAATATTCAGTCTTAATGTACTGTTTTGTAAGATGAACTGATTTATTTTTGCATTTTCATGTATTTGTTTGAATGATTATGATCCATTTCATAACAAAGTAGAAACGAAGTAGATGTTTAACAATTATCAAAATAAATATTATTAAAGAACTCTCTTTGTTATCTGTATATATTACAGCGAAAAGATGTTACATTCCCATGGGGAAGATTATTGTGTTGGCCACCACAACAGGCACTGGTGGTCGATCGAATGCATTCTGGTGCTCGCCGATTTGTTATCCTCGATTTTGGATCACCTGTATTACTTACGGATTTGATTATTCCTTGCTGCAGTGATTTAGCATCACTATCTATAGATATATGGACAAAAAAGGAAGAAGTTGATGGTACACGACTCATTGTTGCTGGTGATATTGGAAATAGGTCATTGGTTGTATGTGATCTTCAACCACCACCTGTTTGTAGATATCTAAAGGTATTTAATAATATTCACTATATTTTACTATAATAAAAGAACTTATTCATTTCATTTAGCTTAATTTATTTACTCATTTATATTATAACAGGAAATTGTCTTATTGCTTTCAGATTATAATCATAGGTCGGTATGGAATGTCTCCTACAATGTGTAAAATACCGTTAGGAATTTTCTATGGGCACATGATGGTCTTACCTGGAGAAGATTATGCGGAATTAAATAGTAGTTCAGTAGCTTGCGACAACACCTTTGATTCTAATGTGCAAGCTACTATCAATACGCAGTGCAATATATTGTCAGCTCTCGCAGAAGATGTGCAGTGCAGGTACTTACAGTATATTTGTTTGGAAGTATAAATTTTGTTTATTATGTTTTATACAGTTTATGATTAACATTTATTCTCTTATTCTTCTAGATTTAGCCTAGCTACTGAAAAACTAAAAAGCCTATTAGATCCACTGTTGTGTTCAGAAACCACTAATGTTATGCATATGCAACACTATCTTTCTTTTAATAAAGTACCTAATGAAAATAAAGAACAGCCATCTGCAAAAATATTGGCTACTTATCAAGTAAGTTAAATTAAGTATTTTAATATAAAGACTCATTACATGCATAAAAATGTACATGTTGAATATTATAGGAATGCGTAATGTTTCAACATCAACTAAATGTTGTCCGAGGTGTATGGAGACGATTGGAATCGTGGAAAGGTTCTCGAACGATACCTACAATGTCTTTAGCAAATGCACCTACCGACAAATTGCGAGCCCTTGGAGAAACTTTACTCGATATTCTCCTGTTTGCAGTATATGAAATTGGTCCAATACCTAGCGTATGTTTTTTAATTTTTATGTACTATAATTGTATATATGACATTATGATCGTTTAGAATTTTGTATATATATATATTTTCTTTTTCTTTTAGATACCGTTATCAATATGCGATGTTTTTACACCAACTGTTTGTGAAAAGTTTTTTCATTCGATTTGTGTTGTTACACCAGCTCCGCGTTTACAACTACAAGCGGTTGCACTTCTAACACGTATGGCTGGTCATCAACCTTGGTGGGGAAATTTTTTGTCTAATGTTTTAATTAATCTCTATTCGTCGTCGTCTACGCACATATTTCCACAAGACAGGTACGACAATATGTAGTGTTTAGAACTTTTTAATAAAAATTAAAAACGTTATATAAATCGGAAATTCCTTGTTTAATATTTTAGAGTATTTATTTTGCTAACACTTCTCGGACGTAAATCATTGATTGCTGGCGTCAATAGATCTTCTGTAATAGATGCTATGGTTCGCACGCTAGGCAAATTATTGGCACCATTGTCAAATCCTCAAACATCAGATACAAATTACTTGGACGTAACACTTATTGGCTGGGTACTGCTTTTCCTGTCAGTATGTTTGGATACTATAGCGATACCACCTACTTGCTTGGAAGAGAATAATGAAAAAACTAAAGAACAAGGTACTACATATACGCGTGGATATTTCATATAGATGGTAGTACCAATATTTTAAATGTTGATTATCATAAAAATTCGTTTACAAGGTTTATCATCTCGTTGGGAATTTATTCAAGGAGAATCTGCAATGCAGAGGAAATACGGTAATGCCAATCGTTCTCTAACTTTTAGTTATCGTAAAAAATTACAGAAACATATAATGCATCACAAGCAACAACTTCAAGAGTTAGAGCAAGCAAAAAAAGTGTTCCATACGTCATCGCAGGTATGAAAGTACTTTCATCTTATAGTAATAAATATAGTAAGCATTTAAGGAATTAATATGTTATATGAATTTTAAAGGGGTGGACTAATCTTTCACATACTGCTTCATTGTGTAGTAAAATGAAAGCAACATTAAAATCGCAGGAGCAGTTTTTTAAGAAAACATTAAGACAAAATTCTGCCAAGCATTTCAAAGATATTCTTAGTATTCGCAAAAGTGATACACAACACACTTCCCGTAGTTTACAATCACAAGCAAACGCAAGGTTTGTAATGGAAATTTATATAACAGTTTCAACTATCTCTTTTTAAGGTTTTATAATAACTTAAATGTATTATATAAGTTCCAGTAAATCGGAAACAACGGACGCGGATGTTGAATATATATCCAACTTATCACATCAACATGTTTTGCCTGTTGCACGTGGACTCATTGCTCTTATTTTATATAATTCTGCTAATGTGGATATGTTCCTATTAGCTTGCAAGGTAAGAAAATTCAAAAATATGATATGTATTTGTCGAGTTTTTGTTTTGTTTCTTTTTTTTTTTTTTGATGTAAAAAGTACTATAAATTTTATCTTCATTATATATTATTTATTTATAAACGAAATATAACTGATAAAATTAGTTCATTAATGCTCTATTTGTACCAATGCTTAGTACTACGATTTACAATCAAAACATTACTAGCTTGTAGATATAGTTGATAATTTTTAATATATAATAAGCTTTATGCTTTTTATGGGGCAACTGTTTGAATTATTGTATCATGTACCATATAGGTAGTCGCTAGGCTAGTGATATCTACACGTCCTGCAATTAGCTTGTGTGAGCTTATGAGTGAAGAACAGCTCCTAAAATTAGTCAGATTGGCAACGGGTACTTCTGACGCGGCCTGGTCTTCGCATGCAGTTTCGTGCCTTTTGCAGGATTTATTAGAAGGTATAATACAGTTTTTATTGCATTACTACTCTGAAATACGATTGTAATACCTATTATTTATATGTATTTTTCTTTTTGGTCTTCATTAATCTTTTTGCAGGTGGAAAATTAATTCCAAAAACGTGTTCTACTCATGAAGGAAGTCCTTCCGAGGAAAACTTCGAATCTCTTGTTACGGAAAAGAGTCGAACACCAGAAGAAGAATATGTTAGTGCTGCTGAAACAAGTAATACTACTGTTCCACTTGGTAATGATGAAGGATTTGCGGAAGGTGAAGGAGAAGAAGATGCTCAAGATGGTATAATGGTGATGTCTGCAGCTGCATCAACATCAAAGTCCAATGGATTTTTGCCTTCCCTTTTAGAGTCTGATGACAGTGAATTTGAAGATTTCTTAGATGATATTTTGGAACGTGGTAGAAATACGTTGAAGAAAGGTCATCCATTACCTAAGAATGTAGACATATCTGGGTATGTAATATATATGTAAATACTTGAATATAATCCAACTGTTCGAAATATTAAATTAACTGAAAATTTTTATAGGATTTCTTTGGCAATGGATGCAAGATTGGAATATGGGGTGGAAATGGGAATAGAGTTATCACTAAGGATATTGTCTATGTTCAGCATGTATAATTTACCTTATAGTATAAGTACCACAATACATGTGAGTTGGTGATGTTTAATTTATATTTATTCCTAGCATAATTTGGATAAAATTTATCTTTATTTTCTTATATAAAAGGTTCCACCAGAGTCAAGTCGATATCCTCAACAATCAACATCCAAAGCAGAACCTAACTGGAATGAGAGAAGTCAAGACATTTGGAACTCGCCTGACACAACTTTTTCGAGTTTAATAATGTTAACGAGATGTTTTGACAAAATATTCGCGGAATTATATTTACAGGTAATATTAATTAAGCAGTAACGCTACTACTCATATAATATCCACTACTTATACCCAATGAACTAAAGGGTAAACTAAAAATTATTTCTATTTCGCAACAGAGCGTGGAAACAAATCTGGAACTTATCCTTCAACTTTGGCTAACATTGAATTTAGATGCTTCTACAGAACAATCAAATTCCCCAAATCAATTTGATCCTTCACTTACACCTGTTATACCTTTAAGTTCAACAGCTATTTCAAATCTTATATCTGCATTATCTTGGTAAATACAAAATTCATTTTAACAATAATCATTTTTTATTTGAAGTTTTCAGTAATAAAAATCAATTTGTAGGCATCCAGGAGTTTCTTTACGAGCCTGGTGTCTCGCTCTCCAATGTTTGACTTTGGCAAATAATCAACCGTTACAGACAAATCCTGCAGAAGCTGCAAATAGTAGACAACCACTAGAGGGTCTTCTGGGTGGTATGGCCGGATGTATTGTAAAAGAACGTAACATGGGTCCTATGCTTTTGCGTTTACTTTCTGGAAGCGGATTAAATGTTAACGCTATGGACAAACAATATATTATGGTATGTTGATACGCCTTCTCAAATACTAGATACTTTGCAGTATTCTGTAATTTTGTATTTCAATATATGATTTTTAGGCTGGACCTACTGTTTGCCAAGCACTACAATATTTTTTAGTTAGATTAAAAATGAGATGCGACGTGATTACGCCTGGCAGTACTTTAGGGAATGCATTAAAGGAACTCTTACTATGGGTAGTATATCAACTTGTACAACCTGGTGGAGCTCTGTCTACAAGAAGAGGACCCTTAGACGCACAGTACAAACTTATAACATCATTAACAAATCTAAATTTTACCAACACAGATTTAGGAACTGCAATGAGTATAACAGAATGCGTTGGAGTGCTAGTTTCTACTTATGTTAGGGGTTCTGAAGGTACTTTTATGAACCAATATAAAGTATCATATTACTGAATTGTCATATAGTTCCATTTTCCATTTTCCTGTTTTATAACAGTTGGAGCTCAATGTGGTGGCACTGGTGATTTAGCAAATTCATCTGGAGGATTTGGAAGTTTATTTGCTTGTGTATTCGGTGGAGATACCAGACAAGATCATCCTACATCATGGGATACTTTAGTCGTAGCTCTTATTAAATTAGTATACCGACTTATTCAAACACCTTTACCAGAGGTACACATTATTGTTTAAAATGTTTCATATCGAATAGATATTTAGAATTTATTTTCATATTAGAATATTTTATATTTCCAGCCCTGCCCAGGTCGATCTGACGGCCCAATAAGAATCGATCTATGTGAAACAAATTTCGATGCAAATATTGATATCAATGATACTCAAATGAAAGTAAATATTTCACAAACGGATGAAAGTAAAGTTGCAGAACAACAGTCTTCATCACGCTTACAACAATGTACATCTAATAAACCTCGTGTACGATGTGTTGCAGATACGGGTATGTATCAAAATGCAATAAGTTTGTTCTAATCAAATATTAATTAATGAAATGTTATGATTTTCAGTTTTGCAACATGAACCTACCATGATGCGTTTGCTAGGAGCTCTAGGCCATAGTACCGGTTCATCTCTAGCTATGCTTTTAGGTGAAAGTGCTGGTGCAGGAACAGCAACTGAACTTGGTGATCCCGCTTCGATACCAGACGCTACATTTCAACTTTTGACTACTCTTACTAAAAAAGCAAGCAATCGTTCTTTAGTTCTCAATCCACTTTATCAATACCTTTCTTCTTGTAAGTCACATTATTTTCAGGAATTTCAATTTCTGGAGGAACATGTTTTCATATTTAATATATTATATATTTTGCAGCATGTGAACAAAGAGAATTAAATCGACAGTTGGGTGTTATGCAATTGTCAGAGCCTCTTCTTTGGTATATCTTAAGGGTTTTGGACAATGAAGTATCATTGGCAATGTTTACAGCAATGGGTGGAGTGAAAGTACTTTGTGAAAATTTAGTAAAATCAAGTAACAGTGGGAACACTAACTCTGCTTCGCCTGATGTGATTGCATTAGTAATGGAACATCTTTCGAATGTTCCTAATGTGTTACCAGTAGCGTCTTCAAGTAGCAAAAAGTCCATGAATACGCTAGAGACTTATGAGGATGGATTATTAAACTTTGCTCCTTTGGGTATTATATCTTGGTTTAATCCTGCTGCACAACCGGCAGATGTTCTCATACAAAATTCCACGCCACATAAGCGAGCCAGGACAGCTGCATGGTTATATCACTGTTTCCCTGATGAGGCATGGGTTGATCTTGCGATCACTTTACCTTGTGCTATATTATTGAGAAAAGTGGAACTTCAACCGCATCTTACGTCTTTAGCTAGTAAGATATATAAACACAGTATTAATGGACAGTACATGCTATATTTTAATATTATAATATTACTATCTTATAGCGTGTCCGTCGGCTGTGGCTATCGAAGTTTCGAGAGAAAGTAACAGTCCTCTAACACCTGTTTGTCCACCGATGCCTACGGCAGGCTTGACATTTATTCGTATCACTTTATCTCAGCCAGAAGTAGCAACATCTGTACTCGTACGACTATACAAGCCGCGCGACTCAAGAAATATAAGTTTAAGTCAGATTAGATTATTAGGTACCACAGCATTCGGTGAAATAAAAACGAATCACGATACAATAGACGAAGAACAACTTACCAAGACAAGGTAATTATTTACTGATTGCCTAAATCGTACATTTATTGATATAATTTTTAATCGTATTCACTGTGAAGTGAACACTTCTATAATTTCATGAGTCCAAATACAATTTTACGTATCAATTTAACGTATCTGTCTAGCTTGGGTTGGTTGCGATTGTTGCATCAATGTCTATCCGTAAGCACGTTGAACAGCAATCTCGCTGTTAAAGTGCTTAATTCTGCGGCTTCAGTTGAAGGACTGGTTGAGGCATGTTGTAATCTTCTGTTACTCCCAGCACCATCTCTTTTTACTCCCAATCTGGAGAGGGTTCTTTTGCAACTAGGCTTACATTCTCGAGAGCTTGGACTTCGACTCATTGGTCTTTTACTCAACAACAGGTCTACTTCTTTCTTTCAAGGTACTGCTTTTCTTGGGAATCGATTCTATTCTTTTTTTTCAAGTGTATTTTTCTGAATACATGAATTAAAATCGAACTGGTTGGTATTTTACAGGTGCCACAACTACACAAGAAACATCAACTGTCCAATTAGTTGTAGAATTATTGCAGCAACTATGTTCCATTCAAGATTCTTGCACGGAAGCTCGTATGACAGCGGTGTTATCGTGGCTCCATGCATCAGCAGTAAATGGAATTTCTCGGCCCAGTAATGGCCCTAATGCTATTAATCCGCCTGCTGTATATATTCATTGTGTGTCTTCTATTATATGGGAAGCACATCAACAGCAAAATCTTAATTATGATTTACAAGCTTTATTGACCGACGAACTTTTTAAGTAAGTCGTATTCTCGATATATTTAATTTCTTTTCCATTTGATAGTTTTTAATATAAGCTATCTTTTCAATTAGTGCTTTGTATCAATGGACTTTGGTTTTGGGAACGAGTTCTGCCTTAAAACAGGCGGTTGATTCTGCTCTTTGCGCGTTTTGCTACGTGAGACCCTCATTATTCCCTTTACTTCTTCAAAGAGTACGAATTTTGGTACCTAATATGGCAACAGATCATTCTGCATCTATATCGGATGATCGTAAGGAAAGAGAGAGTCAAACAGATGATAGGAAGAGCGAATTTAATGGCGAAGAATGGTACTATCGTTATGTGTTATCAGAATATAAACGATTAAATTTAACAGAAGGGCAGTTGCTTACTGTAGCTGCAGCCGCTCGGTCTCCACCAGGTATTCAACAATTGATTGATTCTGGACTTCCTGCTTCGTTGACAATGTTAATTATCGGTGAGAGATTATTTTGTGAGATTATTATTCTAGAATTGGACAAATTTCTAAAGGGCGAAACTTCTATGTAGATTTTTGTAATCTGGAAAGTTCACGACAAGAGCAACCGCAAAGTAGACGAATATCAACGAAGGGTAGCTGTCAAAGTAACTTAGGAAGTTTAACTGATAATGATAAAGCTGGTGAAAGTTCCATGGATACAAATAATTATGTTGGTAAGTGTGTTATTTGGAAAAGTTGTAATTTTTACAATCTAATAACTTTTTTTACAATCTTTATAAACGGTATTATGATAATCATTATTTAGGTGAGTTGTGTATGACAGAACCGGAAAGTATAGCAATGGTGTTAGAATTTTTGACCCTTGTCTGCTCGGAAGGTAGAATGCGTGATTGGCTTGGTAAAGAAGGACGTGGATTTTGGTTACCCCTTCTTTCACTTCTCAGTAATCGACCCGTAGAAAATCCATCTCTATCCTCTTTGAGGTAGTTATACACATTTCATTTATGGTACAAATATAAAAGAAAATTTGATACTAAAAAGATTTTCATTTTACAGATGTTCTAAAACAAGTATATCATATGCATCATTAGAAAGTGCAATGATTAAATTTTTATCTAGGTGTTGTTGGTGTCATCTTGAAAATCAAAAGTTATTAGCCGAGTTATTAACCGACGTTATTTCTCAACAACGAACAACTTCCAGTAAGAGACGATTATTTTTAATTTAGTTTAGATTTATTTTATTTCATGTAGTATATAACATTTTTGTCGGACAGATGTGCGCTATCTTCATGGAATTTCGGGTTTCACGAGACGACTGATTTTGCAATTATTATTGGAAGGTGAAAAGGTATTAGTGTCTGTAACTTCCGATGCACCGATGAAAGTTTCAAATACAGCAGTCAATTATAGCATGCTGGCTATGCCACCGCATCCAGCTCATCCGCTCGGTCATTATCATCAATTACTGTACATGTCTACTCAATCAACCGTTGCGGATATATTACAACAAGTTTCTGGTGAGTTAAGTTTCAGTATTCTTTTCTTCAATTAGTAATAATCATATGCGCAATATGGTTCTAATAAAATTTGGAATGTTTTTCAAAGGTACATGGCTTTTTTTATTGTTGCCAAATACATATAAGGGTAATGAAACTGGAACGAATAATAATCGATCTAGAGAGCTTTGGGAATCTGGTATGGCCTTCATAGTAGATACTCTTAGCGTAGCTGCGGGAAATACAGCGAAAGACAAGAGGGCTAAGGAAGCATCTAACAGATCACAAGCTCGTGGTCCTGTTATAAGAAAGTCGCGAATAAATTCTGGCAAGTCACTCGTTATTTATGATATGTTATAATACATGAAATATGAGCAAATTTTAATTATTCTACTTGAAATTTCGTATTAATAGACGGAGCGGCTAGTACGAGCAAAACATCGACTAATAATGTTCAGCAGAATTCTACCAATTCTACTAATCAACAATATTTAATACATTCATCACGTCCAAATACTCCTTTACCACCGCAGTTGACCATTGCTCAGCTTTTGGCTATTGCCGAAGACAGCGGAATATCTTTATCAGAACCTTGTTTGCATCTTATATTGCGTCAACGTAATAAAGATTCAAAAGGTATGTATTAAGTGAAATTCATTAGTTTGGAGGAACGTTTATAGATAACTGTTCTCTTATCTTCCAGATGACATAACGAAACAAAACGACAGCGAGTTATTAAATTATAGAAGCATAGAAAGTTCATTAGGAGTGTTCAGCGCAGGTGGTGGTTTAGCGGTGTTAGCTCGACATTTACCGCTTGTGTATCCAGATTCTAGACCACCACCCGTCCCGTTACCTTCGCCAGAACAAACATACGAGGAGTGGGTCAAATTAGGAATCAGCGACGATGCTTGTGAAGTTGTGGAAGAAAGTGGAAATAACTCTTCTCCATGGGCATCATCACCAGCTGCTTACGTGCCACCACATTCCCTTGCTGCTTTTGGTTTGTTCCTCAGACTTCCAGGTTATGCGGAAGTACTATTAAGAGACCGAAAACGAGCACAGTGTTTGTTACGTCTTGCATTAGGCGTTTCGGACGATGGCGAAGGTGGAGACGTTTTAACGTCACCGTTGGCTGCGTTGTTACCAACCTTGCCATTCCAAGTGTTAAAGCAATTACTTGATGCTACACCTGCAACCACAGACGATGGTCTTCTTTTACGTAAAACAACCATCGAAGTGGGTGCTATGCTTCTGTTGTTGAATTGTTTAGCCGTATTTACCCACCAAACGAACCAGAACGAAAATTCGGAGCAGAAAGTAGTTGGCAACCAGGGCGAAGCAGGACGTAGCGACGATAATTCGCATTTGTACTGGGCGAAAGGTACAGGATTTGGTACCGGGTCTACACAACAGTCGTGGAATGTCGAACAAGCTTTGATGCGACAGAGATCCGAAGAAGAGCACGTTACAGTATTATTGCAAGTTTTAGCAAGTTACATTGGCTCCGGTGGACAAACACAAAGAGAACTGCCAGCATCTTTTCCCGATCTACTAGCCCGATCCTGTTTACTTCCAGCCTTGTCTTCGTATTTGAGAAACGATTCGGTGTTAGACATGGCGAGGCACATTCCTTTGTATCGAGCAGTATTGCAACTGCTCAGAGCTATGGCTTTATCGAATCAATTAGTTCCGCTTTTATTACCTAGAGGCGGAAAGTCTGGTGAACCATCCGTCGTATCACTTTTATCCGGTATGAGAATTTGCGTGGATACGTACGTTCACAAGATTAATCGCACTAGGAGTAATAAGTCGAAGACGTTATTCAAGTATCCTGACGATACTGAGCAAGACGAAGGTCTAGCGACATTGATCCCTGATATTCAAGAGAGTGCTACTATAGTGCAAAATGCTACCTCTAGATTGTCAGGAATCGAAGAAGAACTACCTGGTCCAAGTCCCACAGCTCCAGAATTACCTCTGCTTTCTATCGAACAACGATACATAGAAGTTATGAAAAATTTACAATTTGGTAAGAAAATGTGTTTCTTTTAGAATATACTTATCATTTTTTATATACATATATTATTTTATGTTAATGTATTACTTACAATTGTAGATACATATGAGATGATTACTGAAAATCCAGAAGCTGGTGGATATAAGTTTGCTGTTTCATATCATTTTGAATCCACCATGAGAGCAGCTGGCGAAAGAAGTCATCCCATGAGGGTCAAGAGATTAGCTCAAGAAGCTGTCACACTTTCTACGGCGCTACCTTTGTCGTACAGTAGTAGTGTTTTCGTTAGGTGCGACACAGATAGATTAGACGTAATGAAGGTAACTACATGAATGAATGAGACAAATAACTAACGTAACATAATTATTAATTATACTTTGTATTGTGAACATTCAAATTCTTTTTTTAGGTACTCATAACAGGGCCGGAGGAAACACCATATGCCAACGGGTGTTTCGAGTTTGACGTGTACTTTCCTCCGGATTATCCTAACAGTCCGATGTTAATAAACTTAGAAACTACAGGTCGTCATACCGTACGATTTAACCCAAATTTGTACAACGATGGAAAAGTCTGCTTGAGTGTATTGAATACTTGGCACGGTCGTCCTGAAGAAAAATGGAATGCGCATACTAGTAGTTTCCTGCAGGTAAGTGTTAATATTAATAAAGCGTAGATCAAGTTTGCGTTTTGGATCACTAACTAACTAAATGTTAAAACAGGTCTTAGTATCAATACAATCGCTGATTTTGGTATCAGAACCTTATTTCAACGAACCAGGATACGAACGATCACGAGGTACGGCGAGTGGGGCACAATCTAGTCTGGAGTACAATGTGAACATTTGTCAGGCTACTGCTAAGTGGGCGATGCTTGATCAAATACGTAATCCATGCCCTTGTTTCAAAGAGGTAATTACATTTGGATATTCGCATATTATGCGAAAACTGGATTCTTACATTCGCGTTTGGTGACTATAGGTTATACACACTCACTTTTGGATAAAAAGGCACGAAATTGTTGCACAATTAGAAGGATGGATAAGGGATATGGAATTATACGGATCAGATCGCAGAATCGGCCGCACTCTTTCTTTGAACGCATTAGCTTTAAGGGTAATTAATTAGTTTTACATATGCTATTATTTCAACTTAGGTATGTTAGGGTAACGTGTTGCAATCTTATTTTATAATATCTTACAGAGACATTACAGTTTGTTGAGAGAAGAACTGAGTAAACTGCCAACTCCTGAAGGTTTAGAGGATTTGGTGGAACCACTCGCGTCACCAGACTTGCCGATCGAACTTACCAGCACTCCTGGCACCCCGTGTTTGGACACGCCATCAGCGACAATGCTACCTCCAACCAGCACGCCAATTACTAATTCTGTCGATACTATTAGCAATGCCAGTGCTAGTAATCACGTACACCACGACATCGACACGGACGTTGAGATGGAGAAGATGGTTTCAAAAGTGTGTGAATAGCTAAAGGATGTTAATAGACATTGTTGGACATTTTAAAAAGTCTATATTGTTTGTGTTATGACGGACAAATAACGGACTGACCGAAGATGAAAGGAAATCCTAGTACATGGGCAAATTTCAGTTTATTGACGGATGATTAGGTGAATGAAAGATTATTGTATCTTTTCGTTGAACACATGACGATATCGATAAAATGAAAATCCGAGAAACGAAGGGAATAAATGTATGCGTGCGTGTATGAGATACATATTGATGAGAGATACGGTAAAAAAGTAAAAATGCGCGAGAGACAACGAGACGAAAGAACTGGTAAAGTAGAATGGATACGAAGAATGAGTGTGAAGGAATGAAAGAAATGAATGGGTAGGCTGAATCGATAAGAAAGGAAAAGGAATATCTAGTGATTATGAAATCTAGTATGAATGTGATAAACTCGTATGTAGTAGGTACTCTCTGTGGCAACTGCTATGCTATATGTACGCTGCATTCTACTACTTCGTATTATCATAAGTAACAACTGTTATTCGATATTTATTATACGTGTTCCTCGTTTACGTAGCCGGTAATCCCCCCTCTCCCCTCACCCCAATAGCAATGCGACTGACTTTAAACGACATGTGTTCCAGCAAAATGAGACGATGTTGATAATGAACGCAAAACAATACGAAACAACGATACGAACTTTATTTAGCGAAAAACAACGTAACAGTCACTCGTAAATATGAGTGGAATATGTACCTATACGACGTAATTTTATGCGAATCGCTTTTTCGTTATAACATTTCGTTTCGTTCCTCGTTGCTATCCATTGTATTTTTTCCTTGCAAAATCGTCTCAATCGTTTAGCTCAGCGTCGCATTGCCCTCGATTTACGAGTAGAAAACAATGCGGAAAATTGCTCTATAACGCATCATGCAGTTAGCACTTGATACGTGTGCGCAGTGTGATTTAATATTTATCGTGCCTGTATTAATTACGGTCCGTATTGTATTTTTTACGGGAAATAATAGTATGACGTGTTCGGCTTAAAAACGATTGCATATTTTTCAATACCGAATTCCTTTCGACGACTTCATCGAAAAAACAAGAAGACCAAGTTTATATCGAACAGCCTTCATTTTAAAAAGAATTGAGATTTGCATATCGAGCGACGATACATTTTTTTTCTTTTTCAACCATTCTTTTATCTCTTCCTTCGTATTGTCCTTTTCCATTTCCTTTTTCTATTTTAGAAGATTTCAATGTATCAAACCGATTGAGAGCGAAGAGAACGGAAGAAAAGATGGTATTAAATTCAGTAATTTTCCATAAATTAAAGAGGGCAAACTACGGACATTCGGATAACTTGAAATACCGTTGCATTTGATATAATTAACAAAAAAAAAAAAAGAAGGAAAAAAAGAAACCGACGATTATAACCGGCATTATCGAAGACGCAGTAATCCCCCAAGCTGTCGCGATTCAAAACGCGATCTCGCTTGGATTCTTGCTCGTATAGTATTGTCCCATTTCTCTTATCAGCGAATAATTACGGTTAGTTGTAAAATTACTGGTCGAATTACACCGCCAGTACCGATGATCGTTCTATCTGTAAATAATCGTCACACGAATAATCGCATTAAAAGTAAATGTTTGTAATTCCTAAGTAACTGGATAAAATGCTCCATTGTAACGTATACTATTGCATGGATTCCTAAGCAATGAACGAAGCGAAACAAAACACGTCAGATGGTGATGTACCCGACAGGACAACGTGTTAATAGTTATTTATAATAAACGATTATTATCACGCTATTCTCAACCTTCTTTTATATCGTTCATTTATAGTAACCCCTCTAACGTAAAAAACCTCGAATACACCCACCTGTCGATGTTGAAACATTCTTTCAAACTAAGATGTCTATTTAATATCGCAAATATTTTCGTACAGGATATCGCTATTATATTATTATTTTCCAATTCCATTTTTCTTCTCTCGTAAGTAAGGAGCAAGATTTATTCGATAATTTTCCACGTGAAACGTATACTGGTCATTTTGCAAACTCCGTAAGTGCAAACGCGATCTGATTTATGTCGAAATTCTTCGCAGCGAAATTAGAAAAATCGTGAGTTTTCCGGTCAATTCCCGTGCCAATTTGTCACGGGTTTCTATATTGGTCGGGGGCCGTGGCAGGAAACCATTTCCCGTTTTCTTTCGTACTGCATTCACGCGTTGCCCTTTCCGGTGAAATATTAAATTTTCTGCAATTTTACGAAACCGGAGAACACGTGCATCCGTTATATACTAGAAGGAGGCTTGCAACTGTAAATTAAAACTGTGATGCGAATTCGAATCCTCTTGAAGCATGGTTTGGAAGTTCTATCTTTTACAGTCCAATCACGTCTAAATTTCGTCCGATGTATCTCTGAAAACTAGCCAAGTGAAAGCGATTTAGTATGAGTTATGCAGAGCTCACGAAAGTATGTAAGCAGTGAATGATTTCATTATATTAACAAAGCCCAACATTCAGTATGGGACCATATTTAATACCTTGTTATATACCTTAAGAATGCTGTATACTAATATGTTTTATTAAATATATGTTTACAATCGATATCTTATAAATTAAAAATATTTTTGTGAGCACTACCTTTCAGGGAATAAGTGAGATTCATAGTTGATTATCGAACGAAAAAGGAAACAGATGATATCTCGAATACTGATCGCCGAGAGGGAGAAAGAAAGCACGAAGGGGTAAAAAGCGTATGGCCGAGCATGCACGGGGGTGGATTTGATTTATAACCTTGCCCACCGTAACATGCTATGAAATTTCATCCGTGACGCTGATACGAACACGCCAGTTTCTATATTAAACGATGCCACTACGGTGACACGTAGAGTTCGCGTACGCAGCACAGATGTGTGCGCATCCGCTCGAGTGCGTGTCGCCGAGTAGTTTCGTACAATTAAATCAGTGCCGAGAGCAAGCCCATCGTTGAACGCGTCATTGCACATCCGTAATCATTTTAGCATACTTCGTCCCCCGTCACTGCTATCAACGCAATCTATTTTAGTGTATTCCTCCGTCACGTGTCTAAGCGCCGGATGTTCCGTTATCGTCCAGCTGCCGCGTAAAATCTAGAGGAGACGATTTTATGTCACTGGTCACACCTGGATACAGAATATTGAAACGTGGGTATGTTCATTATATCGCGAGAATAATAATTAAAGCTAAAATTCTTTTCTAAAATAATACTAACGAAAATGATAATAAAATCGATATAATAGCGCAGGAAGACAAGACGAGGAAAAAGAAGCTTCATCCCTGACTCGAGTGTTTCAAGGATGAAAAAGGCGAAGTTTGTCCTTCGAATTTTCACTATAATTATCGAATTTAATTTTAAATTCGGGGACACGTGTTTCAGGCGTTTTGAATACATACCGGCTTCCTCGGCAGCAGGAGTCCGCTACGCCATTTACAATTTCATTTGTGGCACGTTCTATTAATTGCAGTAGTAAGTTGATCTCTCTACTTTGCGTTAATATCGCGGCGAGTATTCTTTCACGAAAGCTCCGATTATAAATTAAAGGCAAGAACGAAGTCATAGTTAAAAATATAGGGAGGTGAAGAATGCCGAAGGAATTGTGGCGAAATGAGAAGACCGAAGAAAAGGTAGCATATATATCTTGGCGAAACGTTGAACTGAGATGGAGGCAAGTAATTGGAAACGGGCAGGATGCGAAAGCTTGAAATATGGTGATACTTATATCCAAAGTAGGAAAATGAGTAGGAGGATGAGGAAAGCGTTGGAATTAGCCAATTTCGCAGGAACGATCGGTTCCTAAGCTGTCAGCAAGTAAACGGAAGTAGGGAAATTCCATTGGGGAAATGTTGACACGGCACACAATACCAGGGATAGGTTAAACGGTATAGGTGTGTTTTGAAAAGCCATCATTGCGGAGTGATCGAGTAGTAGACGCGACACCGCTGGTGTCAGATGCAGCTGCCTCGTTAATTGTCCTTCGGCTCTATTCCATCCTTGCCCTCGTTCGATGACGTTTCATCCGGTTAAATCGATGTTTCGTGTTTCCAATTTAAAAAATCACGGGAAACGGCAGACTGTTGCGGATGTAAAATTCCGCCAACCGAGCGATATGTTTCTGAGGTAATCGGCAAATCGTAATCGTAATTCTACTTAGTTATAAATTATATAGTCGGATAAAATTGCGAAGATTTACAAAAATTAAAGATCTTCGGGATTCAGGTTCGTTATATAAGTACTTTCATTATCCAAATTCCTTTATTCCTCGGAGCTACGTAGCACGGCTTAATCGTATGCGACAATGGGGTTCGAAGGGGGTGGAGCCAGAGAAATTAGGATTAACGACACATAGGAATTTTTCCCGATCGCCTTCCTAAAATTCCTAACGAACCAACCCTAACGACGAAACGATCGCGTCAGCTTAAATCGACGTTCCACGCGATGTTTTATCTTAAATCGACCTTCGAATTGGGGTGAGTTGGTTGAACAGAAAAATGGACGATGGAAGAAGGGGAAAAAGAGCAAAAGATCCATATGGACAAGAGCGGTACGTGAGAGAAAAGCTCTTTTTTTATTTGAAAGGTTGGTTCGGATCTGTTTTTGATAGATTTCAATCGATTCGTGGCAATGCGTAATTCAAGTTAAAATTGAAATTACAAGACAAAGAAACCGATGGAATATTTCGCTAGCTGTCAGCAGTTTACGAACGTGTACTTTTGAATAGCTTGCCAGTGGAATTAATATCGGTGTATTTTGCCAGCGTTTCGTTCTGTTGAATAAACAATTGTTCCGTAAATATCTGTTTTACGTGTTTCTCTGCGTCCGGGTGACGTTCAACGCGTTTCGTGTTTAACGTTCGCGAAAATCGCGAAAATTGAAAACCAATAGACATCACCGTGCGTGCAAAATTCGTCTCGTGTAAGACCGGAAAATACTGCTCTGCGAGAGCATTCCTGAATTTTATATTTTGAAAAATGTACTCTTTTTTCCCCGTATTCTGGTGTCCTGTAAAAATCGATTCGTCCCTCCAGGGACGTCCCATCGATCACTAGGCATGGATGCCTCTGTACGTTGTACAAATCAATTGACGCGTCGAGCAGAAGCGGAAGGAAAAATATCCCGAATGGCACGGAGGGAGTACCAAAGGTATAATGTATCATGGGACATTAAAGGTGTTCGAGCCGAGGCGAGAAGTCACGCTGACTAAAAGAAAAAGAAGCGACACGGAGAAGAATGAAGGTGCGCGGGAGAGACCACCGGGAGCAGGAAGAAGAATTGATCCCTTCCTCCTTTTTTGCCTAACTACCTACCAATCGCCTTCCTCTTCTTCTTCTCTTCTCTCTCTTCCTCCTTTTCCTCCCTTTCTTTCTTTCGCCCCTCTTTCGCTCCCTTCGTCCCTCGTTCCAAGCTGACTCGTTACTATCTACTACCGACGACTTTCCTTTCGCAATCTTGCAACAAATCAGACTTATTCCACGACTACTCACACCCAACCCATTGCTCCAAGTGTCGAGAAAAACCTCTGCTCTTTTGATCTCGACTGTCCGCCGGACAAAAAATTCGTTTGCAGTTTTTCACGGCGAAATCATTTGCCAGGGATACGCGTTCTTACTTGTTACGCGGCTTGAGCCCAAGTTTCTTTCTCGCCGGATAGCTTCGAGGACAAAAAAATTGGGAATTTATGCGAAGCACGGAACCTCAATTTTTTTCCTACTCAATTCCTGTTCGTCGAGCTAAAAATTAAATAAAAATATAGAAGACCGGATAGACCGGATATATTCTACAGGGTGGTCCGTACAGTCCGTTGATGGGTACAATTGGCTACCGTGGTTGTTCTACGTGGAAAAACAAGTCGAAAATGCGAAATAACATTTTTTCATATTTTGTTTCTGAGAAAATCGAATTCGGAAATTTCAATCAAATCCGGAAATCAAGCATAATAATCTTTGTTAACCTATCGATTTGGTACGAGAAAACAATCAGCGGTAGGTTATTATACATGTGAAATAAACTTTTTCCTTTTAAGATCTCATTTCAAAGCAAATCAAGTTTGAATATGTTTAGTTAAGAACTGGTCTGATACACGCGCATGATACATCTTCAAATTTATTTCTCTCGGAAACACAGCGTCTTATGAAAAACTGTACTCTATACTTTCGACATATTTCTTACATACATACTTAAGCTCCTGTTGAAGAAAATTTTGGAAACTCGATTTTTTTCGGAGAATTTTCGTCTTATTCTTTTTCGTTTCGTGATCAGCTGTACCAAGTATTATGGATCACCCTGTATATTTATACACCATACTATATTATATTACAAAATTATGAAATCCGTATCGCTCTATATTTGTATCGTGTAATGGCATGTATCCATAATTTTGCGAGGCAAAGATATCGCGTAGATCGATCTTGTTTGCCGAAGGAAAGAGGAACACAACGCGAAGGTTCAAGTTCGCCGGTCTTCGTATTCCCAACGTAGCGAGCTGCAAGCGTTAATCGAGAATCGGAGGATTTGCCGGGTAGATGGCGGGCAAACGATCGTCAGCGATGCTTACGGAGGAAAAACAGGAGGGTGGAAACAACGAAGGCATCGTAATGGACTTTGCGGGTGTCGATGGGCGACGGTGTTAATTGCACCGCCTCACCTAATGGCTCGAAACGTCCGCAAATGCTCTGGAGACTCGACTTTCCCGCCTCCTACCCACCGTGGAATCGAGCCTTTTAAACCGACCATTTCTGCGCGTCTTTTATCCGCCTCCCGTGGGCTAACCTTCCCCTTCCGGCTTACTTATTTTTGCCCACTTTTCATACGAGTGAAAGATGGGACGCAAATTCAAACGAACCTACTTACACTGACCTAATTAAACGAGACCTTGTTCTCTTTATCTACGCGGTCGAGAGACGTGAAGAGGTTCTCTAAGTGTTTTAGTGGCGGACGTCTGTGATTAAGCAGAACAACGACGAGCCTCTGTGACCAGACAGTAGTATAAACCGGTAGTTTATCAGACGCGATCGATAACAATTATGGAAAGGAATTCTTCCTGCAAAAATTTATGCTTTGTAGATAAACGTTAATGTATTGCTATCGTTCAGACGATGAAATGTACCTTTGCAGATAAGTATAATAACTGTTACAAATAATTTTAACAAATCTTCTCTACGTATTGCGACTTTGCTTGAATTGCACAATTCTAAGCGATTACTCGTGTCCTTGGTAGTTTAGAGTTTTACATACGGGACCAGGAGCTGTTCTACTTATAAACGATTGTGTGTTTCAATGAAACGTTACAAGAGTGTTTAATTAAATGTATAAATTTCTACCGTTTCGACGTCGGTGGTCGGACGAAACACAGTGCATGAAATACGCGTTCTTTTTTTCGCGGTCAGGGCAGGCCGTAAAATTTAACGTTGACGCGACGCTTGACAATTTCATTAAGATTCTCGCACATCGTCCCTTTCCAGGACTCTCGTTAACGCCATCGCTGGAAATTGCTGGTTGCACAGCACGAAGTGCGCCCGAGTAATTGCATCGTCGCCAGCATTGCGACAGACGTTCTGGTCCACTCTTTGAGCATCCCGAAGTTAGATGGGTCGTTAGTCGAAAGTAGAGTAACCGGAAGTTAGCTGACCCGGTAAGATAGCGAACCAACGCGCGCTGCGGCACCGGCCCAACTTTCCTAGACAACTTTCTTTCTTTGTTTCATCCGCAGTCTCTTGTACATTCTCCGTTTGTTCTATTTAACGCACCACTGAGCTACGATAATGCGCCCAAGGAGAACGTAAACGCGATTCTTATCTCCAAATACGTGTCCTAATAGCTCGCAGTGCTCTTCTGCCGTTTCTGTTAATACCGATAGGTATCGGTAATTGTTTCAGCAATTTCAGATTTCCGAATGGAAATCGCAGAGACTCGATCTCGTTCGTTAGGTTACTTTTTCCTACTGTTTCGCAAGACGAGGATATCGGACGAAGTTTGCTAAACGTGCATAAGAGATAAGCTTCTTCCATGCTTTCCAAGAGGTGATATAATTTACTGCAGCAATTTTCTGGTATATAGGTGAAACTGTTTGCATAAAGCGAATCGACCAGCGATGCGTATTTAGCCCGCGCTCGAGCGAAATATCTAGCGGCGAATCGTCGAACGGGTTTAAATTTGATTCGCGAGTCGCCAGACGTCGGGGAAACTGAACGCCGGCTGGGCAGGATGAAAAACGAATGGCAGAATATGTATTCGTAAAATTTCGTGAGTCCATTGAACAGGGACGAACTGTTGTACGAGGAAGTAGTAGTTATGGAAAGTGGCAAGCGGCGTCACGCAGCTAGAAACTTTTCTATTTAGTCCGAAACTCCGCGGTAGAGGACGCTCCTTCCGGTTTCGTAGCTCCTTTGCATTTAATGAGGACCCGCTGAATATTCAGAAACACCGCGTCGCGTGCTTCTATACACAAGAGCGGGGGTTTTTTCGCAAAAAATCTGGGTCGTCTCATCAATTTCTTAATTACCGTCTTCTAGGGTTCCTTCTCCTCTCTTTCATTTTTCCCTTTCTTCTTTCCCCGATGCTATTATTCTCGGACGGTAGAAATAAAGGAGGGAGAAATATTAAATCCTGATGAGTCGGTTTCAACCGGAGGATAAACGAGTTTAATTCCATAGTACGATGTCCTCTGCTTTTGTCTCTCTCGTTAGTCCTTCCTTTCAGAAAAAAGGCCTAAGATAAATGCGAATAAGAAGAACGCCGAAGCTATGGGTACACGTCGTTTGCTTTCCCAGTCTTATGCCGAGAACGGAAATATTCGTCCCTGGCGTAACGGGGAACACGTTCCGAAAGTTGGTCGGATCGTCCAGACATAGGGTCGGAATAAGCCGGAAGTTGTAGGTAACGGTGCCGCCGCGATAGGAGAAGTTACGTAGCAGCGAAGTAACTTCGTCCTATCCTGGCCACCTCGTTTAACACACGCTGTGTGTGCTGATGTAAGTATAATTAGTTTCGTCCAATCCCCTTCTTCGACCTGTTTCAACCTAAATACCTCCGTAACTCGGACCCCGTTTGTGTGTACCCCCGATAACCATATATCCCTACCGTTTGACCACGTTTGACCACGTTTGACCACGTTTTCGCGCTTTTATTTATGCTTGCTTTACGCAAAATTACTTCAACTACATGGCTATCTAGATGGTCAGTGAACCAGCGATAATGGTCAGTCGTTAGCGCTTTTTTGTCGCTTCCTTTGCAAGCCGGGTAGA
Organism: Bombus flavifrons; assembly: GCF_040668555.2. Taxonomy (NCBI): domain Eukaryota; kingdom Metazoa; phylum Arthropoda; class Insecta; order Hymenoptera; family Apidae; genus Bombus; species Bombus flavifrons. The sequence continues at coordinate 6,121,903 of NC_138454.1, forward strand.
GCGCGTAACTTTTTTACGTATACATACGTTGAACGGTTTGTTTATGGCACGGCGAAGGCTGGCAGAAATTTCCTAAGAGCATCATCGTACGGTAACTTTGGTCGCTTGAGAATAAACTTGTTTCAGGTGAGAATCTTAGCTGCGCTTAATCAGCAAGTGGTATTAGTCAACACTTAGACAGACGGAGAGGCACACTCCTGTTTATGAAATTTGGGAGAAGATCTGATGATTATTAACGAAACGATTAAATCGATCAGAACGTTGTGTTTACGCAAAATTAAGATACGATGCTTTGAATAAAAATTTGTTAAAATTATTTATAAGCGCCACATAGTAACATAATAAAGTTAAAAATAAAAGGTGTAATAATTGGTCTTAATATATATTGGTGTTAATCGTAAATGCAGTATTCACGGTTTGGTTGGCATTCTGCCCAAAATTCAAATTTTAATTGTAAAATGATTTTATAGCATATGCATATGGAATCGAGTTACTACAAATAGGTACAATAATAACATGAATATTAAAATTAATTAAAATAACGATGGAAAGACGCGCTAGATATGGAGAACAGATTTATGTGGATACTGTTATAATATTGAATATACGGGTACTTTATAATTTACATATTAATGATTCTTCAGTTTCATTCTATTTTTCCACAAGTATCTCAATACTTTTGAATACTTCCTGTACGTTTTCACGTAATCGGCCAATTAGGAAGCCAAAAGACCGCTGACCGTCAATGACACATCGATAATAGATGCATTAATTAAATCGTATCGCGAAACAATTTAATCAAATAACGTAATATAGAACACGTTTACCATTTACTTGACTTTATGCAATAATAGCAATCACAGTGACAATTGGTAGATGATTCTCGTTTAGCGGCTGCTCTGCGGTAATGCACTGAACGTAGAAATGAACTCGTATGCATATACACATACTATTCTGGCGAGTCATAAAATGATACGTTTGCAATGCTGCTAATTACTAATTACATATCGTATTGTCGATTGCATTCCCATTGTCGGGAACAATTTTTACCCACATGCTAAATTTGGAATACGTGGAAATAATTTCTATTCGATTCGAAAAGAAAACGTTTGATGCCCGTTAATTGGAGACACGCGAGAATGAATTGTGCGGACGACAAAACAATGTCGAAGATTTAACAGGAACGCCGGTAACTATCGCGGTCGCGATAACGGTCGGGCAATGGGAATTCGACGAATTCCAATAAAGTCTCTTTACGTGACGCGAGGTGAAAATGCGACATTTATCGTTTTGATTATAAAGCTATTAAAAGAGTGTCTGCCTCAGTACGATAGAATTAATTGACTATCCTCTACAGTTGCGCACAGCTGTGAATTGATGCCATTCAACCGTATGAACTTCTGTTTGGAATAGTTTGGATCGTGTAAATCGAATGGTATGCCCGATATTTTCCCGTATCTGTCAATTCACAGATTATTGATCAGATAATAAATCTATTTCCAAATATAGATTTCTGTCATTTATTTCCTGAAATAAACAAATAAAATTTTATATACCTTTCCGTTCTACGTTCTATCTTTTTATCACTGTTATTACTCGCACCAACACAATCCAAGCATTTATGTCACGAAAACAAAGTTATAAAGAATCTATCGAGAAAACTCGAGATGGTCCCTTGAGGACGAGGCAACGTGCAACCATCCTAACTGCTGATCTATCGTTGCTGATGTATCGAACAACACGTTAAATTGTATTTCAACTGGGAAAAACAAAAGAAGATACTTATTTTTTTATTAATTTTAAATCGACTCTTCGTCGTAGAATCTCTGTATTCCGTTTCGTAGATCTGTTCTCTCGACGTTTTCTTTTTCCCGTTCCTGGAAAATATAATAAATCAATGTTATTACCTTCGTCGTCTACGAAATGTATTACGTTAGGAAGCGAGCCGTTGCTCCTTTTATTTCCTCATAGCGTATGTGCTACCTGTCTATCTTGTTCATAGTCGTCCATCAATCCATTTTTCCGGTCCATTTTTCCCCCACGGCCATTTTGAATGTAACGCCTGTCCCGTCGTTTCGATATTAGTTCAGATTTCCCGCTTCTTGTCGAATCCTCCGCGCTTATGTTGCAATTTATGACGAAAGTTTTCATACAAGTGTTACGTCGAATTGGAATTTCCGAGCTATTATCCTCGCTTCTGCCTCTCGAATGCTTTTCCATCGGTCGAAGGAAAAATTCAGAGAAACGGTGGACGAGCGAATTTCATTGACCGCCAATTACAGAGGCGAGTTACAATTTTATTCGCTACCAAATAAAAATAATAAAGAGCGCAAAAAGCAGAATTACGCGCGCTGTGATTTATCCGCAAGCATTGTATCAATCTTCATTCGAATAGCGGTATATTTGCGGCAGTTAGTTCATTTAACATCGAGATGCAATTTTATATCACGTCGATCGTTTCACGACTAATAAGAATGCCCTCGAATTCGACCCGATATTGCTGTCGCGTAGAGTAAAAATTTCACCGCGGAGTGTTTAAAATATAATAACGCGAATTTAAATCACGGTTATTCAAACAATTTTCAACTATCGCGGGTTAACCGCTGAAAGCGCGCATTCCAACGGAGATTAGCTGACCGATATAACGTTAAACTTTCCTTTCCGCCTCCACTTTCGAATCGTTCGCTACTCACAGGAAAAAAGCCCATAATTCTCGCGTGGATGCATCATCCGGTGTATTTCCTTAATTTAATGTTCGGCTAACAATCCCGAGATACAAAACATACAGTATTAATAATTACGCTTAATTACTTTCTAATTTCGAAAGTTCCCGTTTCACGATAGAAATAGCGCCATCGGCGGTTGAGAGCAGCGGCGCGATAGACCACGCCGCTAGTTTCAGTAGAGAAAACACGTATTTGGTCGGACGAGGACGAACTTACGCGCGTTTCAGGCCGAGGAAACGAGTCGGAGAGGGAGTCGTGATTGGTCGGAGTGGGGATCAGGTGGAGGGAGCACGCGAAAGCCACGGAGACCTGTCGCCTGTCAGTAAGCGCTCGACCATCACGCTTCTACGTTCGCGTGAGCTTTTCCCTTCGTTATCGCGCACTGCTCGTGATATTCTCGTATTCTGTTCACGTGTGCGCGTGTATATCTTCTTGTTTCGAACAGTTTTCTTCGGAGTGGCGATGAAGTGATCGAGTTCCAACGTGCTGAATTTTGTACCAAAGAAGCATGGATCGACGTGGTGCCTTTTCCATTTCGATCGTTTGCTTGCTGATCGCCCTCGTTTTCGCCTCTGGTAAGTTATATTCTCACGTGTTATTTTTTCAGCCTTAGGAATGTTCGTCGTTCAGTCTTTCAGCTTTAGAATCCTGAGTCATGTGGACGTTTTCGTTTGATTCTTCCAACGAAGGCTGTTGATAAAGCAACGTCTTCGACGTTAGTTGTACACAGTGTCGAATGGTTTTCCGATGTTTCGGTCGTAACAAGTCGAGAGCACGTTTTGTCTTTTTTCGTTTTCGTTTGGAGAACTTGTTAAACACATCGACAGAAATTCCGTCGTACTTGAAAACGCTGTGCTCTCGTTTTCAGTCTATCGACGTGGATTTTAATGGCACAGCCACAAATTATTGCTTCCATGGTGCGAACGTAATTCGCATGAACAATGATTTATGCTAGCTGGAACAAACTCTTTTCAATATTATTCGATGTATACGCGGTAACGTGCTCGAGTAACATTTTGTTCACGTCAATTGTTCACCGCATAATTATGTCGCTATAGTTGCTAGGTTATTCACAGCACTGATTGTATTTAACTGGGCTAGCCACGTGTTTATTTGCCAAGTGAATAGGATACAGAGAAGTATAACTGAGTCTTGAAGGAGAGACCTCGTGTGGTGCAACATATGTACATATATATAACGGGTGACGAAAAAATCCCAACTAAAATAGTGAATTAATATATCTACGAAAGACATTGTAAAATCAAATATGAAAAGATATTAAACAGAGCAGAATATCTGCCACGCGATTACATGTAATAACGTGCGAATTAACGTACTATGAGATAAAGTATCCAGTACTCCGAAATTAATCATCGCACGAAAAACGAATATATGAAGTAATTTCACCTCTGACAGATATATTCGTAGCAATACCTTCATTGTAAAGTTACGTGCGCAATAAATTTTACAAGCGTGAAATATTAAATCGTGCTCGAGGGATTCGCGAAAAATTTACATTTTTAGATTGATACTACAAAATATTTTCCCCCGGAAATCGTTCGCGTTTTCTGCTATTGTACCAACAATTTCGTCTCTTCGAAATCTGCATAATAAATTCTCAATACCTTTCAATAAATCGTTACATTTTTCAAGCTCAGTGAAAGCGTACTGTCTACACTCGCTCGTCCTCCGACCAGCGATTCCCCAAAAAACTTACATCCTTAGATCGAATCACCGGACACGATATTTTCTTTTGAAAATCATTTTCGCGTTTTCCATTGTCGCACTAACGATTCAATTTTTCCCTAGTCGATCTGATAAACTCTCGATTATTCATTCAAGTGGTTGCGTTTTTCGAGTTGATCCGTCGTAGAAGCACACCTCGCTTGCCGAAAACGGTACTGCAACTTGACCCCTTAACTCGTAATGTATGTACACCCCTTTCCGCTCGGTTTCTTTCATTGTCGACTCGTGCCTTCTGTGTAAACAGCGAGAGGCGAAGCGAGGTGAGGCGAGGCCTGCTCGGGACGTAATTTGCTCGACAAAGAGGAGGCGAACGGAGGTAGGCCCAGACCGAGTCCTCTCCTCTCGTAACTTGGCTACAACTCCGGTGGTAACGCCGCGTTGCACGTGCACCCTCGACCCTCCTCCACTCTTGCGTACACGCTGGATTTAACGAACCGACGCTGTTCAACCCTTACTCGTTCCAGATAATTATCGAGCCGGGTCTCGCAGTTGACACGTCTCGGGGCCCTGGAAACCACTTTCGTCTTCGTTCCAGTCCCCTCTTTTAGCTTCGTTCCTCTTGTTTTAGCAACTTGGAAACCACTTCTGGACACATGAATTTGGAAATTCAACGAGTCTGATTAAACGACTAAACATTTATTTGCTTAATTAGATCTCCGATGTTCTAGGGGAATGGTATTTTCGATATCGAATAACAGAGATATTACCCATACGTATGTATTTGAAAATGGAAATGATGATTGACATATGGTTTGGAACTTACAGAGTAACTCTGCTTTCGTTCTATCCACCTCTTTTAATTTTCGTCTCTTTCGTCTGCGGAAATTAGGGAGTCTTTGGGATCTTGGAAAATCCAATAAATGCGATCTATCTCTAAAATATAGATTTGCTTATCTCGAGCGTTACTCCTGGAACAATATGCTTTCGTCATCGAACGATGGAATAATAGAGTTGCAACTCGATCAGATTAATATTCAAGATATTTAATTAAATACTTTTACAGCATCCTGTGCTTTCCTTATCGGATAATAAACTACGTACTTAAAGGTTGAAAGTTTGAAGGCGGTTTCCTTTTTTATTCGAATAAAAGAGTGGATAGAGGATTGGCGGGTAACAATGAAAGAAGATTTCGAAGAAAGCTTTCCACGTTCCCCATAGAATGGATAGGAGGGAGGTGGGAGAAAGGGTGCATTCGGTGAGTGTATTTTCAGCGGGTACTTAGACGTCGCCAGACTTTCGTGAACAACAGGCCTCATTATCAGTCTCTTAAGTTACGGGACACGGAGCGCTCTTCGTTAACGTTGCAAAGTAGCAGAGCCCTCTTTCGAAGCTAGGATTTTCTATACATATAGTCTCGCGACCCGAAAATGCTTCTTGCTTGTCCTTCGCGACGAGGAGGAATAAATTTACATTTTTCTTACCCCTTTACCCCGGCTAGCTACGCTCTCGACATTCTTTCACGCTATACGTTCCGTCGCGTCCATTCGAACGGGGATTAAAGTGTTTCGAGAGGGAATAAGGAAGACGTTGTCTCCGTTTCGCATAAATCTTCCAACGAAGCGGACTCGTGGACGGGATTAGTGAATTCGGTCAATTAAATTCGCATCGCAGCGATTTACTCAGCTCTTGGTGCAAGTTGCATCGGTAAATATCGCAAAACGAAGCCTTCGTCGGATTACAGAGTTATACTAGTTTTACTGAGGACAAGAAGTTTCGGCCGAGTTTCACGGGAAATTCGACGAGTTTCGTCGCAACTTCTGCCTCTACTTCTGATCAGCTCGAAATCTTTATATTTGTCAAACTGCTCATAATTAATCTTGACGTATCCGTCTTAAACGAACTTCGTCTGGGTGTTTGACTTAGAACGCTGCGAGGGTTCGGGGCCACGAAATCCTGCAGCAGAAGCTGAGATCGATCGATCGAACCGTTTACTTGTTGAATGTTTGATCTCGCTTCAGCGAACAAAGAACCGTGAAGGAAAACGATCCTCCGCTTCTCTGGAACGTTTTTTCATTGTTCATCACCCGAGACCGTCAACGTTAACGCGATAATCTTCCAGAAGATGAGCGAACCCGAGTTTTCTCGTAGATGAGCAACTTTCTAGATCTTTCAGCTTGCTGCAAACTTGAAATAGTTAGGGACTGCAGCGAGAAGTTTTGCGATTGATTGATCGAGTGAGCTATAAAGCTTATTTGATGGTCACTCTCAAGTTTTACACTTGGAACTCTTATGTAGATTTCCGAGTTCACTTACACTTTGGATCTCTATCGAACACACGAAATTCTAAGATAGTTACAAAATAGTTTGCAACTCGATGTATCTAGTCTTACATTTCGCGAATATTTCTGGTGATTTCCAAATTTTCCAACGAATTCATGGACATTTATGTATTTATGGAAAATTTCAAAAATACATAAGGTTCATATAATACTGCAAAAAATACAGAAAATACCCAAGTACGGTAATCGTACAAAAGAACGGTGTAAATATAGGTTCGTATTTGTATCCTAAATATAACGGCGATAGAAGTGTGAAATCGAGGATGGATTTCGTCTATAATACCCAGAGAAGATCGCATTTAAGAAAGATATCACGGCGGGCATTAGAAAATGGAGTTTGGTCGGATGTTTGGTTATCCCTGCATTTCATGGCATAGTACGTATTTCCTTCGGATCTGAAACTTAGCATCGACACAGAGAACACGACGAGATTTCCGTGGAATTTAATTACTTCGGTAACTGATGTAAATGACGATCGCGTGTGAGCAATGTTGCTGTAAGATGCGCGCCATTGGTTGCCGCACGAATCCGTAGCTACCACGAATTTCCCCTACGGCTTCGCAGCAGATCGTTTCCGATATTAATTAAGATTCGTATTAAGCCAGTCTAGGCGTATCAGGTATTGCTTTCTATCACTCGAGCTCGTAATATACCGACCAGTTTCGAGCGTTTGAAATCTGCTTCGCTTCGTTCCGGCTAATGCTGTTCAATGGTGATACTTTTCCCGTTTGTATCCGTTTTTGGCCATACTTGAATAAACTTGCAGTAACATCAAAGTAAACGTACTAGTTTCGAGCTAGTTCGGTACTTTCGTTGATTAAAACCGGTACTTTGAAGAGGACGATTCGAAAACGAAACCAAAATTTTTGTCTGAAAAAATGTTGCTCATAATGGGAGAACGTTAATTCAGCTACGAAGCAGTGCAATTGGATAATAAAATGCACTTCGTGCAATTGATCCCTGTTAATCGGATTACCGGATCGCTGCATCATCGCACGATTTCGCTAGTGCTGATAACAGTTAATCGGTTTCGACGTTCAAAAATTGCGTCATCGAACCTCCTGATCCTCCCTCCTCGTCCATGTTCCTTGAAACAAATCGATCATCGAGAAAGCCTCGACCCAACCCGTTCGACGACAGTATTGGTTCAGTTGCATCCACGCTGGCTCTCGACGGTCCTGCAAATATTTACGAACGCGTCGGATCGAAAACCATTTTTCCGTATTTTGCTCCCTTCTCGTTTACTCCTATTCATCTCTGGTCATCTTTGTCTTTTTTTCCGTTAGCGCTTTCGTTCCTCCTATAATCGTTGACTCGTCTCTCTTCAATGAATAAACACGATAAGAGAAAAATTTATCTTTTAAATCCACAAATTGAAATACGCATTCGGCTATTTTTTCGTTTCCGGATCGGTTTTGGTCCAACGATCGATTTTCATAAAGCCCTGAAAACGTATTTTTCACGACATTCGATACGCACGTGTAATCGGTTTTGTGCTTCGTTTCGAGCGAGCCGAGCGAAACGTTGAAACATCGAAACGTCGAAACGTTTTTTCTTTTTTTTTTGTTCTTTACGCAATTGCCGGGTCGATGTGAAATCTAGTAACTGCGGTTTTGTAAACGCGAACGATGAGAAGTTTTCAACGGATATCGGACCCAGAGCTCGGCTTTCTGGACGCGATCGAACGATCTGTTATGTTCGAAACACGCTCGTGCTCTGTTCACCTTTCGGTTTACCGTTTGAGGCTTGCTTTGCCTTTTCTATCCCGGTGCCAAATCGGCCCGTAGAAATTGAAGTTCTCTCTTTTTTTTTTTTTGTTTATAGCCCCACCTAAGGATATTTTTACCGTGTTTTCCTCTAGCGTCGATATCGCGTATTCCCTTTGCGTTACTTCCATCAATATTCGATAGGAACACTGTGATTCCAAGCTGCCATACTAAACAACGTGTTTTATTACAGTACGTTGTATAGATTCGACAATAAGGGCAGCTATAACTTTCGGATAGCTCACGGAAGGGTGAAACGAGAAACGAGTTTCGACAAAGGCGTTACGCGTCGGTGTCTGGAGGATAGAATTTTAAAGTGCAGGATCGTTGGTCGGGAAGTTTCAAGAAAATTGGAAGCTCATAGCTCGGAAACTGTTTCCCCGTGAATTATCGGGCTCGGAGGATTAAACGTCCGAACGGGGTAAATTTATCGACGAAGCCCGCCAAGAATAACTGAATGAGTTCTTTTGATTCACTCTTATTTCTCCGGCTCGTTGATGCGAATTTATCGCGTTTACACGTCTCGTAATTTCAGCCACGCGACCAGCATGGAAATCCATCAGAGCCAAAAGAAAAAGAGAAAAAAAAAGAAGAAAATATGGGGAAAACTTCTATTCCTATAATCCAGATGCATCGAATGTCGAGCAAAAATATTTGAAAAACTATCCTGATATCTGATAGATGATTTTTTCTCTCGCTAACTCTTAAAAAACCCCTCTCTTTTGAAAAGCAACCGAGCAGCTGATCTATGCCAAGGTATAAAAAACCTTGGCAAACGTTCCATCTGTTTCCGATTGGATGCACGTTAATAACGTTTTTCGCCTAGTTTCGAGTTGTTGAAAGAAGAGACAGCTTGGAATTCGATTCGGCGTAATTGGTGTGCGGATTTTACATCGGCCTTCGGATATCGAACCGCCTTAAGACGGCGAGGATCCGCGGTGAAGCCCGGTTTTAATCTCTTAGCCGAGGGGTTTCTGTCTCGAGCGAAAATCCCAAGCGTCGCTTCTATCCCATGGATACCGGGGAAACTGTCCCCCGAAGAAGTAAACCGGCAAATGAAATTAGATTTGCAAAGCAGCGCATTGAAGCGCGTCGGCATGCATTTCTCTTTCGGCCGGACTGATAAGCGAAAAAAATCGATTAGCTCTTTCTTGGCTCGTTTTCGATCTTGGTATTATTGTTCCGGATAATTAACTCATTGTCAGACGATCGATCGAAAATACTCGATAAAGATTCGATTCGTGGAGAAAAGGAATTATCGTTCTCGTCGTCTACGAAGAACTTAAGCCGGAGTAATTATTTTCCAAGGTAACCCGAGGGAACGCAGGTTTGCGATAACCACCTAATTCGCCGATATGATCGAGAGACTTAGAAAGGTCGTTGGTTCCTTAATTGCAACGGGAATATAGAGCTTCCATTCTATTCGGCAAAGTCTGCTTTCCGATCGCAATGCCAAGGAATCTTACTTTGGTGAGTGAAACTTTGAATGACATCCAAGTTGTTGGAAATCGATCAGATAAATTCAATTTCCTTTCACAAACATTACATGATATTATTTATTACTCGTTTATCTCATATAAAAAGGATAAAAGGTGTCATCGGCGTACAAGAAAGAACGTGTATGTGTAAAAAGATGCAAGAGTATGGAAAAAAGTTTGCGAATGGAAATTGCAAACACGTTGGAAGAATCCACGAAGAAATTTGATACGTTGACAAATGGATTTTTAATAAGGTTATGATTACAACGAAACCAAAGCCTCAACCATCGTCACCACATTCTAACGCCAGGAAGTTTATTCTGGAACCTAGTTTTGTAGAATCTCTGCATTTACAATGTGAATAATAACACGGGATTTCTATAGGTAACGTTAGTGCCAGAGAAAACGGAAATTAATCGACGGTATTGTGGTTCATTACTTTTTATATCCTTTATTTGCGAAGCATTCAAGGCGTTTATGCTGGAGGAACCGCAATATCCATTTCAAGATACCCGTGCGGCTTGTACATTTTCGTAGAACGATAGCGAGAGCGGTAACGGCAGGAGAATCCGATACGCCTTTCGTAACAATTTCCATCCGCGCGTATACTCTTGCCATCGACTGATTTCCCATCCTGTTCGAGCTTTAACCGCAACTATATACACTATCGCGTTATATTCGGGAAAGCTTCTATGAAAATTGTATAATTTTAAACCAGCCACTTTTGCAGAAGAGAGAAACATCTCGTTTATTATGGCTTTCTTGTTCGTTTATTATGGCTATCTTGTTCGTTTATTATGGCTATCTTGTTCGTTTATTTAAGCGATTCCTCTGTCGGGAATTTTCCCTCTCTTATTGTTAGTTATGCGATGCCCGGCACGTCGATCGATCATTAAATTAATTAACATTTTTCTATCGCCATCTCAAGAGCTGTTTAATAAGATCTCCCGATTCCTTTTTATAGGAATTTCCTCGACAATATCGAACTATTATTATTATTTTCGACAGTAGCGCATCATCAAGTAACATCCAGCAGCCATTTCCACGTTTTCTTCCTCAGACAATCCCCGCTATTGTCTCGTTCATCACTAGAGAATGGAACAACGTCGTGAAACATCTTCGAAACTGTAAGAAGTATCTCCTTGAAGAGGAACGATGTCGACTGTTCACGGATAATGTTTAACCTACAGATGGATTCTTGCGGCTTGCAACCGCGATTTTCTTACTTCTTATTTCTTCACTTTTCCTATTGTATTTTCGAATGGACGTTTTTTTTGCGTAACGTTTGATTTATCGGGAAGAAAAATACTGAAAGTCGACGAGAAAGGACAATATAGTCAGAACCTTATCCCATTCGTTCGCGCTGGCTCTGTTCGAGTATTTTGGTGTCGTTTTTCTTTCGTTATCCTTTGTTGTCTCCGTGATTACACGTTGGTTATAAAGGAAAACGAGCCAGTACTCGTGCTTTAATCGCCGGACGAATCTAATCCTGAAATTGCCACTTCCCACGCAATGTCGATTCGTCCGATCGCATACCTGTTAAAGCGATCTCGGCAAACATGGACTTCGTTCAGTTTTATCTCAGTCAGTATCTCGCTGAAATTCTTTTGGCAAATATGACAGTATCATTAATGAACAAACAAGCAAACGTAAGATTTTGTAACTAGTCAATTTTACGTAAAGTCCTAATCAGAGATGACGCGACTACAAAATGCTAAATTTACGTTTCAACGCAAAGTATTGTAGTTTATAGTATTAATGGCCGAAGCTGTCCAAGCTTATATTGATTTACCACGAATCGATCGCTTAACGCTAGAGCCGCTAGATTCACCTTTGAAACATCAGTTTTTAACTAAGAAGGCCAGTATTTTTCTTCGTGTACTTTAATGAGTTATTAATTGCCTAAACGATAAATATATTTATTTTGAATAAAACTGATCTGGAGTCTTGTATCTTCTTTACACAGTTATTCGAAGAAACGTGTCTCTACAATCGATAGTTAAATAATTCGGTCTTCCAAGATTTAAGATTCGGCAAAGTGGCAAAAATCATAAAAAAAATCATAAAATCGTCTATACACGGTGATACGAGATTCCAAAATTTCGATCCGCGTTATGGTTATGGTTATACCGGAGATTGTTGGTTAATCCGGCCAACTGCACCGCCGATCTAGAATACCAAGATCGGATCGTGTACGTACGTTGATTTCTCATTCGCGAGACGTTCCGTCACACGGAACGAATGTACATTTCCGCGGGATGTAGCCCGACGCTTGGAAACGACGAGCCAAGGGAAGTTCCTCTTTGGCTCGTCAAGTTGCAGCCCGACTAAACTGCGAGATAACCCGAAGTTATAGGAAAGCGCGGCATTGTAATATCGTGCAACAACATTTTCGTCGGCTCAAAGGCGTAATAAGGATTTGCCGTACCGGCACTCCGCACCGCTACGACTTCGCTTGTCTGCGCAACCCCTGGATAATCCTAAAAGCTTCGACGGGAGCGTCGCGTCCTTTTGTAATGGATCGAGACACGAACTTTCCGCCGTCTCTTTCTATCGATCGCCGTCGACCGGCTACGACGAGTCGAATTCGATGCGTTTCCTCCTTCTTAGAGCAGCTAGGTAACTTGCAACTTTATCGTTTACCTCCGTCATAATCCTTCGATACTACGATCTCGATTATGAACGTTAAAAGTATAGCCAAGGTTTATGATTCCAAGTTACGAGTCTTTGGCACTGTTTCAAAGTTTCAGGCTAGTTTCGCTGGAGTAATATGGTAAAGTACGTTCGTGGTCTTCTTAGAGACAACAATTTATAACTATTTAATTAATATATTCACTGTCATCAAAGTAAGAATTCCTCTTTAACAGTCGCATATTTATATTAATTAAATTATATATATATTAATAAATTTATATTATATTTATTTATATTTATATTTATTTATATACAGGGCGGTTGGTAACCGGTGGTACAAGCGGAAAGGGGGTGATTTTACGCGAAAAAGGAAGTCGAAAATATAGAATAAAAATTTCTTTTTTTAATTTTTCCATCGAGACAACGATCTACAGTGAGATCCGTTATAACGAGACGTGATAAAGTGCACGCGTACCGAGCCAAAATGCAAAGTCGATTTTCTCGAAAACAAAGCCTCAAACGAAAAATTTTTATTCTATATTTTCGACTTCTTTTTTCGCGTAGAATTATCCCCTTTCCGCTTGTACCACCAGTTACCAACCACCCTGTATATTAATAAACGAAAGAATTTCGGTGATAACATTTGTAATAATGTTTGTATCAATTGTTTTAACATGTTGCTTATTTAAAGACATCGCGCACGCAGTCAAATTTTTACGTGGCATCGTGAAATTTAGTTTGCATTGTCCGAATCGATTCTTACTTACTAACGTATTCTCAGTTACTGTTTCCATACGCTCACTCAGAATCACGATACTACGATATCTAAAACATTAGGAAGAGACATTACAATAATTAAATGGTCTCGTAGCAGAACGAAACAACCAGTGTTAAAAGGGTAATAACTACCTCTGCTACTGTAGAACATCCTCAGAGTCCAAGAATAATTGTGGAGAAGTAGAAGAAGAAGAAGAGGAGGAAGAAGCGGAGCAAGGCTCGTTAACGAGATTCGACCGTGACATTACACGGACAAGTCCGCTCCAGTAGGAGGTACGTTCCCACATTTAATCATCAAAGGAATTTTCTCGTTGGAATGCTGAAAGAACCGAGGCGGAAGCGTGTCAGAGTCGTCGCGAAGAAAACTGTCGTTTGGCCCGGTTTTGTAAGGAGCCGTGTATTTACGGCTCAAGCCACATATCGATCTGTCGACCTCCTCACGGCCGAGCGTGTCAACGTCGCGTAGTCCTTGGCAATGTTCGTCTTTGTCTCGCTCGATCGTCCAGGTTTCTCTCGAGAACCCTTGAATCTGACATTTGGCCAAGGCAGCCGGAACAAAGGCAGCCTTGGGCGATTGTTTCGAGGTCGTTTCTTCTTCCTGAACTCGTCGTTTAACTCAGACTTAAGTATCTTCCATCATTCGTTATCTCTCTAGTGCGAGGCGTGTTTCTTAAAAATTACACGAAAGCAGCCGCTGTAGAAGAGACCAACGCGGTTGTTAAAACTCTCCTGTCCATCGTTAATCCCAGTTTTCGTCCGCAATGATCCCCGATAAAGATCGTGGAAGAGCATTTGTCGATGAACGCTTCGTTTCCCGCGAATTCTCGTCGAAAAAACGCGAACAGACCAGAAGGGAACGTTGGTAAAGGGATCGAGCCGTCGAACAAAGCGGTTCGTCCTACTTTTTTTCCATCTTATCGACATCTTTTAATCGCTTCATTTCCCGACGTATCCTCGTTGTTAACTCCGCGGACGTTATACGGAATTTTTTACGACGATTACGCTGATGTTTTACGATTTCTGAGAGGTTGGAAAAGTTGACGAGAAGAACAAAATCCGTGACTCTGTTAATTATAACGTTGACCATCGCTTAATCAAGGATACCAGACACGATACCTGGTCTGAGCTATCATTTTTTACCAGAGACTAAAATCGTTGAAGGAATCAGCGAGTTACAAGTCATTTGAAACGTAACATTCATTTAAATTATACTATGAGCATTGTACATGTAGTTATTTATTATTTGTCACTAACATACTGGATAAACCATTGATTATTCATCATATCCGATTAATCTCCTGCCTCTGTCAAAATTCTCCAAGGAATCGTTAACGTAACCAATAATCTATTAATTGTTCATCACCGACAATAAATTTTCCACGAACCAGACTTTGCCTTTCTTTATCCAGATTCTATCTAGGCATTCACAGTTCGCGATAATCTCGAAAGGTACACGGTGCTGTTGAAAAAATTGGGAACTAGCGGAAGTCAAGTAGTATAAGTCAGTCGCATGTCGGCCATTGGAAGAGGCGGTCGGCTCGGTTGACGTCTCAATTCATCTTCAGCTTGTAAATTGAACTGGAGCATCGAGCCGGAATACGAATAAAGCAAAATAGAGCAGCAAAGGGTTAACGGTTCGAGAAAAGTTCTTTCGACTCGCTACGATTTTATCGTGTCGTTTGAGACGCGCACCGGCTGCCAGTCGTCGGGGAGGAACAAAGGTCGATTGAATTTTATCGGAGATAAACCGATGTTTTCCTCGGCGCTGTCGAAATCCCCGGCGGAATCCTTCTTCCGCGTTCTCCATGATCGTCGATCCGTTAACTCGCGACTCTCCACGGCTTTTATTCTTGCGTTCCACGCTAGAACCCTTCCTCGTGTGTACACGATTCTTTTGTCCTGACAGAACAATGAACATACTTGTATTTTTTCGTGACCCATTAAATTCACTTTGCAAACGCGTAACTGCATACCAATATTCTGTTTTTGAATTTTGTGCTTCATTGTCGCTCGACGATCATTATGTGAAGGGTACGCGGCAGAAGCAGGAAACGTCAGTTTTTAACGAATTTCTAATTTCATATTTTTTTTCGTATGCTCCTGTGAGTGCTCTCTATGTAACACTGGTAACATCGTATTGGTTGGAATTAAAACTTCTCGAGTTTTACAGTAATTGTAAGGAATTCAGGTGCACAGCGTACTTCTCATTTTTTACTCTTCACATTTTGCTTAAAATTATAAGTAAAAGTTGGAAATAACGCAGAATATGATGTAACGTAGAATTATAGAACAAAATCTATGAGAAAATCTGAAATTCTGACATTTTGTATCGAGAAATAAATTTTCGTTTTCTAAATGAAGAAACATGACACTCCGTGGAACACTCGTCACGCGTCTTCGACTTGGAGAGTGTTAGGGGGCAAATTTGATCTGAAGGAAAAATTTCTGACTCATATTTTCTTAATATTTTTTTTAACAACTGTTATCCTTATGATCTTTATTTTCCCACTACAGTGTATCAACAAATAGGAATTCTCTGTAATCACATAGTTACGTGGATATCACGTGTACGCAACAGCGAATAATAGGATAAACGACGATTAAAATCTTAGCAAGGGAGTACCTGCGGACGAAGCGCTGTTTCTCGTAAATTATGGGTAAAGTTGGAATCTGCGAGTCAAGAAAATTCTTTGCTCAAACACAGGAAAGAGGTTGAAACCCCGCGGCGATCGTTCTATCGGACATACCGCGCGGAGCTTTCCGTTAGGGGAATACACATGGGGTGTGTACATGAGGGGAGTAAACCGCACAGCTCGTTGGACACCGTTGCATCATCCGACGTAAACACTGTGAGAAAACGGCTCGTCTCGCATAAACTGATCAAACTTTCCCCTACCGCTCGCCTCGAATCTTCCTCCACAATTACGCTTTTACGCACGTAGGATAAACATGGCCGGTTCACGAGCTCGAGAGCTTCGGTTAGCTAGGAATTTACGATCCACCGTAATCACCGTATCATCGTAATTCGAAGAGGGAATACCGCGAGAAAAAGTTGTCGAAAAATGTCCTTTCGGTGGACGAAAGACGCGAGATACGTTTCACGCGCTCTTTCTTTTCTATTTCATCGTTTATTTCGCTTCGTATCGCGATTATATAAACGGTTCTCGAGATTACCTTTTTTAATGGTACGAGCGTAGAGAATTCTTCTTCCACCAACGTCGATTAATAGAAGTTATAATTAATTTCCTCGTTCGAAAAGCGCATTTCCACGCAAGGGCGGAAGTTGCGCGTTCAAAGTCTGAAAAGTTGCATGGCTCGGCTACTTGCACGCGCGCGCGGCTCATAGAATTAGCTACACTTTTGACGCGGCAAAGCGAAACTCGCAACTCGTTCAAGTCCTATTTTTCACCGGCCTGCCTTTTTTCAACTATTCCCTTGCCTTTCGCGTTTCTTTATCACTTTGTGCCCGTTCTCGAATTTAACTAATTGCTTTTCCAATCTCATTTGCCTTTCAAACACCAAAGGACCTGCTGTCCATCCAGCGAAACATGCATTCATTTCCCTTTGCCATTCTTTTTCTCCCTCGTCGCCTTTTTTACGCCAAGCACCGAAATTCTTTCGATTCGAGGCGATTTCTCTTCTCTCGTTCCCTTCCTTATTCCCTTGCAAATTACTGAGATCCTTTCAGTTTCACGCTTCCTCTTCCCTACATCCTCTTCGTCTTTCTCCGTTTTTTCTGACTTTTTTCAAGGGACAGAACATTCTGACCGACGCGCGGTGATTCATCTTAACAGCAGACCTGTTCCAATCAAGTCGCCGTTCGACGTTCTCTTTCTTATCGCCGGTTCTTCCTTCCAATCTTCTTCATTCTGATTCGATGACGCGAATATGGATACGCTTCTGTTCCTCGCGGCCCTTGACCTTCCCCAGTTTCGACAATCGGAATAATTTTCTATCCTTTCTTCATCGTGTTTCTTTAGAATTTGACGCGGTAGTTATACAGATACACAGACGTATCATCGATTTCATTGATCTTGTAGCTGAGCTTTTATTTCGTGGGCAATGCGACTATGATTGACACATACAATTGCGTGTTTTAGTATTATGACCGAAATTTTCTCAATTACTATTAATCGTAGTGTGTTATAAAATTCCTTATAAATTGTAGTTATTTCCTTATTCGTCACTTAATTCAGATTTAATCTAAATCTAATACGAGTCCTAAAAATAGTTTTGTGCACACGTACAAATGAAAGTTAATTATTAATTTAGTTATTTATTTATTCGTTTATTATGTTGTCTATTAGTAGTATAAAAAGAGAAAAGTTACGCAAGTAAATCAGTTTATAGTTAGTAATTATAAGTACCAGGAACCTAATAACTGAGTCTAGTTACGACTAATTGGTAATTATCAAATAATAACCGAATATTTCAATAGAACTTGATTACTATGTATTAATAATTAATAAGATAAAAACAGAAACAGCGAGACATTCATTGACGTTTAAGTAAGCGAGATGATTTTTGACACTTTTTATATGAAATACCATACGATTGAAGCAGCTAAAATAATCATACAACGATACGATGTTCAATTCGCAATACTTCATATCGTAAGTTTTTAAGTGGAACACATTAAGCTTAAATTTCTCTGTAGTCAAGGCAGGTCGCTAAGCCCATGTAACGCTTCACGTACAAATGAAACGTCCAAAACTTCCTCGATAGAATTGATATGTGTTCTGCAATAAGAAGACCAGAGATTATGGAACCATATTCCGGTATTTGCTTAACCAGGGAAGAAAACCATAATCCGTGTCCGTGTCGTGAAAGAATTTGCAAGTACTTTGAATAAGCCTGAAGGTTCTAAAAGCACGAGCGATGATATTTTTATAACGTCCCGTGCAATTAAGCCAAAGAAGAAGGGAGTATCGAGGATCTTGCACCGAGTCAAGGCAACTTATCACAATATTGCGAAGAGAATAATTATACGTAATTTTGTTTTACGGCTAAGATTATGCAATATCCGAGGCAAAAACTTTCTAGGCGGACAGCTCAGCGTTTCTTACTCGCGTCGATTCGAAATCTCGACTATCTGAAACGAGCGCGAACAATCGAATGCTGGACGTGTACCGATAATTGAAGACAGACAGACGCGTCTCGCGATCAGATATCTCGGAGACTCGTTCGAGTTGGCGATTAAGTTTTCCAATTCTCGGTGTTAGGAAGTTTGCCTGCAGTAAAGGCAGGTTCCGTAGTTAGAGGACATTCGTGATACCCAAGGATATGCTGGCTCCGATGGAAAAGTTTTTCGTTCATCTTTGATCTGCGATTTGCCGAGCAGATACGTTGACGTAACTTAACTTCCTTCGATTTTACGCCAGCTTCCTCTTTTCACAGCGTCGTATATTCGCGCTCCTATTCGACGACGTTAAATCGTGAAAAAGTAACCGGAAGTTAAACCGGGATCGCGTGATCCCGCGATACTTTCCTCGTTCGAGGAGTCGTTGCCAGTCGAGCAAACGCACGAACGAGCACGCTTCCTCGATTTGTTCCTGCCGGAGAGTTTTCGCCGCTGGCGTTCCTTTTCCCCAAAGGCGCGTCTCGTTTCCTCGGGGATTCGCCCTCCAAGAAATTATACTCGTTCGTTGTTATTTCAGAAGCTTTTCATTTAGCCGAGCTTCCATCGCGGTGAATTCAATTTTCTTCCGGGCGCGTAATCATTTTCTGGTTCCGGCGCCGCGCGCCGCGAAGAATTCTGTACACTGACACGCGGCACGTCCCTTAAGCTTTTGATGCATCGCCGACCTAGAATTTCACCAAATTCTTTTAATCGTCTTTTCAAGAAAAAAAGAAAAAGAAAGACGAAGAATCGCAGTTGCCCGAGAGAGTTCTACAGACATAAAAATTCCATCAGCTGCTCGTATGTTACACGAAGATTTTTATTACGCGACCGAAATGGTTCGCTGTTCCTAATTTCCATGTGAAAAAGCAAATTCAGACGGTTTCTAGGTCCGGTACCTAACACGTTTCACGGCTTTTCATAGATCCTTTCTCCGTGGGTATTAGTGAAAAAGGGCACGATGAAAGCTGGGATAAATAGAAAGAGAAAATCATAGAGGAAGCGGCAGCAAGGGGATGGAAATTCCTGTAGACTTCATTGGAAAGGAAGTTAATTCCCCGACTCGTTGAACAAGGTCGAATTTCCAACAAAGTCCTCTTTAAGCGCCTTCTCCGATTTCCTCTATATATCGATTAGTTCCCTTCCAATCTCTTTTCCTTCATCAGCGGTATGTACGTTTCTTTCTCTTGCTTACATCGTCTCTTGTCGTGTCGAACGTTAATTGTTACCGGCGTGCTACTCATCGCCGAGGTAATCTTTTTACGAACGGCCCAGTGCACACCCTCTCTGCAAGAATGTCTCTGGGGAGCATCGGCTAAACGGCCGCTGTCTACCAGCCTTGGCTCTCCCTTCAAAGGACGTTGGTCCATTAGCTTTTAACGCTGATGCAAGCTTTCCCTGTAATCCTGGCCGATCTCATCGTTCCAACTGGGACCTGCTCGACGCGTCCTAGGCGTCCGCAGCCTTTCGTCAGCTTCCGGGAATTGAGCGCACGCCGAGGGATTATTATCTCCCCCCCCCCCAACTCATTTACTTATTGATTTATTTACGTTGGAATTTGATGTATAAGGGCAGGCTATATGGATTGGCACGAACGAGTGACAGTAGGAGAGCATGCACGAAGAAACGGTTGTGGTAATTAAGAGTTCGTTAATAGATACTGGTGGTTACAAAGAGTAGGTTTGAAGCAAGCGTTTCTTTTATCAGGTTCTGTTGTCGTATCAGGTTTCATGGAATTAGATTTTCGTAATTGCATGCAAGTTGTATACTAGGTGATACGAAATTTTATATAGTTTGATCTAATTATGTAGTTGGTATGTAAATGTGGTAATAAATAGCATGCGGCGTACAAGTACTTTTTCGTAGTCGCTGTAATTATAATTAACAAGGGTATATCTCGTTTTGCATCTCTCCCGACCATTTCCTTTTCAAGAAATGATTATACATTTGCAATACAGGATGCAATAATAAATTTGATAAATAATAGCTAACAATTTATTTACGGGATTGACATTTTGATACATAAAAGATAACACATGTAGGAAAAAAAATATATATTGTTAGATATAGATAAATGAAGAATAAATTACTCCAATAGTACACACTGTATGCGTTATATAAATCATTTTCAAATGTCATGACCATAATCGTAATTAACGACAGTATGGAATTGACAACAGTGCCTTCGATATAAAATCGAGAAATTATCTCGTTGCTCAGCTTGTTACCAGACCGGGCTTCTTTTTTTTCCTAAAATCAACATCGACATTCGTGTCGCAGCGTTGTAAAGTCTGCAACGCCACACAGCTATATTTCCTACAATATCAAGTCAATCGTTTTCCCCGCGAGAGTTTCGCGAAATAACTCGCTGGCAGAGTAAAGCAGCGGGCTTCGCGGGGAAATTTGCTATGGCACGGTTACCGGGTTTCTGTAACAAGCGTGTTACTACAACTCCGTAGCCTCGTAAATTTGTCATGTAGCTGGAGAACACCGATTGGTAGAACAGAGAAATCAGGAGAAACAGTTCGGCTGGGTGCGGGCTTTTTTACGCTCCGGCGACACTGCGTCGTTTTATTCAACGATTTGCGTATTATACAACGAGACAGAGAATTATACGCAAAGAATTTTAAACGAGAAAATGTTTCATTCGAACTCCTCCTCTAATCCCTTTTTTTCTGTTTTTCATTAACCAAATGCACTTTTGAGATAAAAAATAAAAGGTATCATCAGCCTCTGTGAAACATTAACGTCCGCCGTGTTCCATAAAATCTCTTTGTTTGAATAAAAATAGGATCCTTTAAAGAACGAAATATAATCTCGCGACAAGTATAGTCTTCGCGAAATGTATGAAACTCCAACAAAGAGAAAATTATAGATAGATTTATTGTAATACCAGCCTCCATGGTACCACAGAATTAACTTGGTTTACAATATATTCCTTATCGACACTCATCCTTCCACAGCATAGCTCTGTGATCTGTATTGTACATTCTCTTTGGCTCTATCGCTTTTCACCTCCCTTTCAGTCTCCTTCTCCTGGTCTTAACATCCATGTAGGGTCACGGAGTATAACCAGCAACGACAAAACACAAGCAGAGAAACGTAAAAGATACATACCAGGCATCCAAAAAGTTCATTCTACTAATAAATACCGCTAGCTAGAGTTGAACTAAACTACAGCTAAAAACTGGAGGTGAAGGCTACTTAACACGAGTATAAATACAGATAAATAAATATATATGTAATACCAATGGCACAGGAATATGCATAGATAAAAAGACAAGATAGTTATTGCATTTACATTATAGACTTTGGCGTGATTCGTTCAGATGGCACATTCTAGCTTGCCATCTCGCTGTGAAAATCTTTCCGCCTTTCTCAGTTCTTTGTCCAGTTTTCTTAGCCATTTCACACACTTTTCTCTCCTTCTTCGTCGCGTCGACTCCTAAACTGCAAAGCTTCTACTCGCGTGTTCTATCACACATCTCTAATCAGTTAAGAGAAAGTTATTATTACATTACACAACCACCCAGTATTATACGCTTCAAATAACATTTCACGCTGTACACTGGTTTTCGACTTAACACCGTATGTTGGCAGTAAATATTTTGTAGCTTATATACACATTTTCAATCTCGTTTATCTCACAGTATACAGAAATCGAAGCTTTCCTCTCGAAATATCTTCGCGAATGATCGCGGGGAAATAATCTTGCGTTGCATTCTGGCGAAGGTTTTTAAGGCGACTTGGAAAGATCACGATGTAACGGTGACTCGAGTAAAAGCAGAGTCGTAGGAAGATTCGACATGTCGAAAGGAGGTCGATTCGATTCGCGTCGTTTTATCCCGATCGTTCCGCGGTGGCAGCAGTTTGCTTTTTCCGTGTCTCTTCCTGCGGCTTCCCGTCTTCTTCGACCACATTCGAGCGAACAAACATCCCTCCACAGACATCCCTCCACAGACATCGTTCGAGAACAACATTCAACCAGTGGCCGTAGCCTCCAATGCTCTCTCTCTCTCTCTCTTTCTACCATCTTTCTCCTTACCCTCTTCATTCCCCTGTTTTTTTACCTCGTAATCGATATCGAATCAGAAAACGCGAAATAATGGAAAAATTACTTTCTCGTTCGTTTCGAATCATCCGGACGCGTTTTTATTAATACATCAACTTCCATGAATGAGAACTAATCTCACGGGGGAACGCATTAGGAAACTGTCAACGGTGAAGCGTTGTTCCGCTCGCGAACAGGTGGCCGCGACCCGAGTTCTTCCACAGCGCAGGTTGTCTTATCGATTCCGGTGAACTCTCGAAAAAGAACGAACGTGTTAGTTATCATTCTTATTCCGTCCAGTGTTTTTGTTCCCACGTGGAATTTAGTTATTTATTCTATAAACTACCGATGTATATTAATGAGAAACAACAGCTTCTTGATGGTACGTTGAGCAAGAGCAACTGCATGATATCCAGGTAGTCAACGATGTTTTTAGCTAATTCACTAGTAAAGATTATATCAGATATCATCTTTCTCTTGGTCAGTGTCGGAAGATTTAAATTATGGCATCGGATGTCCACTACGTTTGGTGGCCAGACTTAAAAATTTCTGTTGGACACTCTCGATGTTATGGCTGTAAGACATACAATACGGAGAGATTATATTATACTGGCATATTCTAAACCTGATACGACATGTGGCAGTATAGTATTCTATGAGCGTTTGTATTTTTAAGCAAGTTAAAGTATATACTTCCTTATCAAGGTTTTGCTTATTTCCAGTCTCGTTAGACAAGATTAGATTTCGTTTCATCTTGAGCATCTACTGGTAGTAAAATTTTTAGTTACATTGTTTAGTTTCAGGGTATTTATTTTTAATTCGTATCTCATAATTTGCGCGATAAATGTCACTGATGAAATGTCTTTATCACGTATGATACAGAATATTGTAGCCGTGGCAATGTCAAAGATTTCCAATTAAAAAGAACCGCGGTGACTTCACAGAAAATATCTCACAACCTCCCGAAGCTCCAAGTTATTCTGTCCAAACGTACAAAAATTAAAACGTTGCAATTGCGTTAGTAGAATTTTCAAATCATTGAATCGAGAAACCATATGCGCCAGCTGGTATCATATACTTTCTATCTTATAAAGTAAACTTTTACGAAAAAGCCATCTCTTTTCTCTTCTCTAAACAGCGAGAAAGCCGTGGACGCGTCCGTGAGACACGACTCTCAGTTAAAAGTTGGTGCGGTGCAGTACGGCGTATCGGTGGCGTGTAGCTTACAAGGAGACTCGCGAGACCATGAAGTGCGACAGGTCGATAAATCAGGAAGGAAGGAAGAGCAGACGGAGATGGAAAGGGACGCAGACAGAGGAAAAGTTAGCGAAGCGTCTTTCGCATAAATAAAGCGTTGGTGTAACACCAAGCGAAACGATCTCGAAGATTCATCAGTGACCAAAGTTGCCAATAGCCTCTTCGAGGCGGTATCTTTTTATTTTTCGCGTTTGTCTTTATATCGTGTCAAAAGACAGGAGAAATAGTCGAGATAAATTTCGATTCTGGCACCGCGCAACCTCCAACCGCTATGAATAACCAGAGACTCTGAATATCGTGTCCAAAATTTTGCTCGCGGTAGTTAGGGAGGATTTTCGTGGAAACGTGACTCGGTTTCATCGTAACATGCTAACCGTATTGATCGGATCTTGGATAAAAACGTTCGCGGACACGATTGTTTGCGTTATATTCGAACGTTTATTGCCCTCCGCATGTTTGAAATTAAGTTACGTCAATATTTAGCTACAATATTGCGATTGCCATGATGATTATTAATACGGACTAAATTGTGGTTTGATGGGATTCGATTGTGATTTTAATCACAGGGATGCAACAGAGAAATGAGAGATCAAAGGGAAGAGTAAGAAAAGGGACCGGCAGTATTATATTTTGTACTGGACTTTCTAGCCAGCTCACGTAGTCCACGTAGTCGAAGAATACTTTCGAGAATTTTGCTTTTCCTGTGCATTCCACGAACCACGAAACTCTGTTTTGTGTACTGTTATTAATTACGCGATCCAATTAAAGATACAAGCGAGAAAATTATAATGACGATGCAGTAGGCAATAATGCAAATTTCGATACTTCAATTACGTAGTAAAAAATGTTAGAGTCACAGAAGGGAGCAGTTCGTCGTTTTATTTGACAAATAGTCAGCTACGCTAACGTTTAACAGGGTGTAACAGGGGCTATCGGATATTTCAGGAGGGAACAGCAGGTGAGTAGAGGGGGTGAGTGACGGAGAAAATGCACTGGATCAAGGTTGGATTTTCTAGCAGTTCAGTCGTCAGTAATCAAACGTAACGTTTATGAGTTGGCGATAAGGAGGAATTCTAGGGGTTATTGGGGTGTGTAGAGAGAGAGTAGTAATGTTAGAGGGTGGATAGTGTTAGCAACGATGCAGAAGGCTATGCCGGGCATAGCGTGCTCGAACGGTCAGAGAAACGTTTCTACTCCTGTTGGAGCAGAGAAGGGGTTGCAAGCAAAGCCACGAAATCCCTCGTGACTGGAGTCGACCCGTAAAATTTCGTCTCGTTTCTTTTTTAGGGGAAACGAGGAAACGTCGTTGCTATCCAGCTGGTTTCGATTCCTGTAGAGTGCCGGTATATTGCTACTCAAAATTTTACGAATACGCAACGCCTTTTCGTCGTAAACCCCGTTCCTGTACCGGAAGTGCAGAATCTCCTGTAATCTGTGCTGATTTTTTTTCCTGTTTTTCACCCTGGCTTCTGGCAAGCCTGGCGTTCCATGTTTTATTCCAGCGGTGCGGCGGTAACGAAAATGAAGAACGCTTTTTGCCGACGAAGAAACTCCAGGGCTACGTTTTCGCATACGAAATGCGAAACCGTTGCAGTTAGATGCGCTCCCGGTGTTACGGTCCTCCGTTACCGCGATTACGCCTCCGCGATTGCTCCGTTACTTCGCCATTTCACCGCAAATAATTTGTTGCAAACGCGTTCTTACATCGCCCTTTTGCTAAATTGCTCTCGTGGGACGCGAGAATCGTTAACAGATTCGACTAACAAGCAATCCCGTTTCTAAGAAATTGCGATCTTCTCTCCTGGTAGCTTCCTTCTATCACGATCGAGGATATGGTTACAGCGGATGCGCGTTCTGAAAAAACTTCTTCTGGCGAATGAAACTTCTGAAGAAGGATCTACGTGTTTGATCGCTTTGGCGAATGAAATATTTGAAAATCGAAATACATATACTCCAAAGAGTGATGATATAAGAACATATGTTTGACTGTTCTGAAGAATTAAACATTTGAAGACTTGGACTCATACGCTCATAAGAATTCTATACACGTGATAGTTCCGACAAATTAAACGCTTCAAAACCAGAATGCACGTAGTCATAAGAACCTATGTATTTGACTAACTATGTATTTGACTATGTATTTGACGAACGAAACGTCTGAAGACTAAAGTGCACATACTCCTAAGAACCTATATGTTTCGTTGTTCTGACGAGGTAAACATCCGAAGATCAAAGTCGTATAAAGCGACACTTCCTTTTCCAAGTTTCTCATTGGACCAGCTCATGGCACTAAATCCACGGATTGAAAAATCTGCATTTTTATCCGGCCAACATCCGGCGGGATCAGTTTTCAATAGCGGCGTTTCCGTATACCTTGGAAAAGCTGCGTCACAGGCGGTCAATCTCGTGCTTCGTTTCACAAAAAGCTGAGAACGGCCGGAATCATGGTTGAATACATGGCTGGATTCTGTTTGCTCGGTAGCTCTCTTCCTTAGAGAGCAAGGTAGCGAGAAGTACTCGAGGTATTGGGTCGACACTCGATCTTGGATTTATCGCGGACGATCGTCAATGGCAGGTACGTGACACACATTCTATGTTGCTCTGGGGTATACAGCGAGACCTGTGATGCATTAAGTCCACACAACGTATACTCGTACACTCGCCACGAGCTTTGGACTCTAATTATAGTTCGCCACTTCCGGAAGCTCTCGCAAACAGTCCACCGATAACAAGGAGATCAGGCAAAATCGCGTTATTGAATTTACAATTACGCTTCTCGCTCGGCGATCTTTCGTCCCGAGTTTTCCTATCTTCTTAATACCGTTAATGGAGCATTCTTTCTCTTAATCTTTTTATTTGTACTTCCACTCTAGTTTCCGTATAGTATTTTTTCTCTTTTTTGAGTAATCCCGGTTTCCGGAATGGTGCAATTTTGTTACAACCAGACAGATGGTGTTCCACCGGAGTTAGGAGGAAAATTGACGGCTCTTGATATTAAAATGTTAAAGTAACTTGCACGTTGCTTGATTAACACACAGTTTTTTAAACATAATCTTTTCTACCATATCTCCACTTGGACGTATTTCTATTGATTATTTCATAGGTGACGAAGGACATCTACATAGTTGACTATAATTATTAATCTATTTATTGATAATTATCGCAGATTGAATGTTTTTATAGTTTCTACCTCCTGGTCATTTGATTACGAATCTGTTACTTCATTCACATTGCACGCGCCTCATAACGTAAAGCACAAAGCGAAGCAAAATTCGTTAGAGTTTTGCAATAAATATATACCTGTCAGTGTTCGCGTGTTTATGGCCAGCAGTGTGCTTCAACATACTTATTTAAATGTTCCTCAACGTTGTTTCCGATTAACTGCGTTTGCTTGTGAAACAGTTTATGTAACAGTTCGTTTGCTGATGAAACCGCTGGCTCGGAAGTAGATTACCAATATCGAATCGCGGGGGTGTTTTAGCCTCCTTACTTTGAGCCAATCCTCGAGCTCGTAACTCGCTTTTCGTTTTCTGCGAGCTAATTGACCGTCTCGTTTTCCAAAGTAACGAGGACTGAGTTCTACTTTGTCCAGGAGAAAATTATCGTCTGTAACGCTATTCTTTGGAAAATAATGGCCCCTCGACGAGTTCTCGAACGTTTCGCAGGAGAGAACTTATCTATCTTTCGCGTGTTGCTAGAGGCTGATTGTCACGAATAAATTTAGCCGCTCGAAATGATACTTATGATCATGGCCGCGACCAGAGTACCTTTCTATGACGAATGGTAAATGGGTCGAGTATCGATCCTCTCGTTCGTGTTCTTGTTGCCGCGTGTACAAGTGAACTGTGGCGTAGAAGAAAAGAAGGTCGATCGGAAAGAGGGTTTCGTCCGATCATCTTTGTCACGTCCTTGTATTTTTTAACGCTAAAACCATCCAAGAAATTAAAATTACCAATTTGTTATTTTTCATGGAAATTTTAAAGATTCATGATGGTCTATACTCTTTGGAATTTAAATAATTCTTTGGAAAATATATAAATAAAAGCTTCTCTTCCTTCTTATATTATAGATAGGTCACGGATTTTTATACGTTTATGTAAAACTTGAAATTTAATAAGCAGAACAATTGTCTATCTGTTTAAATATCTGCACTTTAATTAAAATGTACATACTTTTTCGTATTTCTTCACACTCTTGTCTCGATTTCTTTGACACAAGTTTTATGCTTCACTCATTCGTATTTCTAGCGTTAAACATATTGATTAACACATTCGCTGCTATGTATGTTGCGTCGCGTCGATTCGTTTATTTGAAATAATTTTAATTAGGACAAACAAAAAGGCGGTCAGTACGTCAGAACAAACGTTATTGTGTACTTCAATTGAAAAAATGTCTAGCGAACGAAAAACTGCACAATTCCAGCAGTTAATCGTACTTTTTTTTAGTATCAGTGAATACGTTGGAACTTTTATTCACAACCATTTCTCTCTTCCTGAATGTTTTCATCATCCGCGAATTTAATTTGATACGGTAGGTTAGGCGAATCGTACGTTTCAATGAAAATTTATTAAGACAGCAGGTAATCCTGGCATTTTAATGGTTCGCTGCGCTTCGTCGAAACGGATTATACTTTTCCGGTGTATTTGCTTTTCGAAGCTGGCATGAAATATGCGTACGTGCCTTGAAAGTACTTGGCAAGGAAAGTTACAGAGGAGTGTAGCGTTACTCGTGGGAACCGCGGCAGTGTTCTTCAACCCTCTGACACTGGGGTGCAGCTGTTTTCCCCGTCGATCACCGGCTTCTCCCCTTCCCTCTCAAACAGCACGAAACAGAAATAGAAACAGAGTGTATGCGTACACTTCCAAACAGTGATTCTTATTCCTTTGCATTTCTGACATTATGTACGAGGACCGCGAGGCGAGAGAGGGAACGATTCTTCTTACTTTTCAAAGACGACTTAAGAGGTTGAGAGTTTCGAGAGTAGGAAGAAACTTTCGCCGATAGATGGAAAGATGGCAACAAATGTCGGGATTATAAAGAGACACGTCCATAATTGAATTTTAGATGAAAAAAATTCCTACAAGTAGACCGAGGGAAGTTAAGTCTCTTGGATGTTGTGAAGTTGACATTTTAGTAGAAACATATGAAGTCTCGTATGAAGTCCGCATGACAAGCTTATATTTGCTAATTTTCTGATTTTTGTATCACTTGGAGATTATCATCATCGTTTCAAATTTAAATTAATTACGGTGTATGTTAGAACTCAGTCGGTAACTCACAATGTCATCATTGCTAACACATCTTTGAGAAAATGAAGAAGATTTTTCGTAGTGTCTCTTATGGTTTAGACATGCCAATCTCAATTGGAAGATCAAATTTAATTCTGTACTGGGAAACGTTGTCACGTTTAAGAAAATCATCTGCAGATAGAATGCAATTACGGTGATTACATTTATTTCGCTTATTTGTAGTTATAATTTTAGAGTGTGTGAGTTTAGTTAGCGTGCGCCATTCTAAGTTTGGTAAAAATAACACGTTTTTTTGTGTTGGAAAGAAGCACAGATCTTTTATTAAATATATTTTACGTACGTATTTTATGTACGTTGGATGCGGGTGCATTTTTTGAAAAATCATTTTCGATGTTTCTTCATGCAAATAATATTGCTGACCGAGTCAATCTCTTCCTTGGATCAATTAATAAATGTAGACGAGCAATTACGAAATTGGTCTACTCGTAAAACACACTGTACTCACTTTTCTGTCTGTACTTTTATATCCGTACCTTGTTAGATTAATTCTCTTTTTCTCTTTATCTATTTTGTGGGATAGGGCTATTAACTGAATGAATAAAATAAATAAATAAATAATTATTAGCCGGGCAAACCCTTTACAAAGGGATAAAGATGATACAAAGGGGACAAAGATATGGTACGGGGAAGAATAAATTACACATGCAGATATATACAAAACGAAGGAAAGAGAAATATGAACACAGAAGGTTTGAGTTGAAAGTCGCGATGAATATAAAAATTAAAATATACGTTCTAAGGAGTGTCTTAAGGACGATAAGGATTGTCTAAATAGACCGACGTCACGATGCAGAGAGTCAACGAGGTGGGCAATGAGATAGCGAGTCCGAGAAGTTTTGTATAAAATTAACGGACTTACTAATCATGCGACAATTAATATCTTTAAAATATTCAAGAATAAATTGACAGCAAGAATACATATTTAATGTCAGATGAAAAAACAGTTTGGGTAATATGGATTTAATCGATAGCCTCTCTTGAAGTTTTCCGTTTTCGTTTTCATACCTAACAAAACCTTAGATATAAACGCGAAGGTAATTAAAAGAACGAAGATCTACAACAGCATTTTTTAAATATTTCAGCTGGAATATAATGAATTTCTGACGATAATACGGAGATAGGTGGGCAAGATTATTGACTTAAGGGTTAAAAGGGACAAGGAAGAAGCTCTTTACGCAGCGTAGCTATTATTTTTCGAGAAAATCGTGGCCCATTTCGAGGGCAAAGTAATGTCTTGTAGCACTTTTGAGCTTTCTCGAGGCAAAGTTTTCGCATAACTCGAGGAAGAAGATAGTTTGGTTCGGTAGTTTGTTGACGAAACTTATTCCTCTCCGGTGTGTCATTCTTCTCGACGAGCGTTTCCCTCGTTGAAATGAATTTCCTTTGTACCGTGGGAACCGTCGATTTTTTCTCGTCTCGTTCCTGCTTTCTTCCTCCAAGAACAAGTAATCATTCGCCAGAGAGGATAGTTATTAAAACGTTTTTATTTCGTTACTCGAAACAAAGGCTCGCTTTTTCAACTGCCGTGAAGAGGGTATGTTGACTTTTATGGATTTCCCGGGAGCGGAGTTCTAAAAACAGCACCACATTGCGGTCATCAAAAGTTGAATGAGAAACACGCTGTTTCCGTTCTTTCGGAACCGATATGTAAGAGGAGAAAGAATGAATAATGCACTTATTTTAATCATGCGTGTTGTTACCGAATAAATATTGTCAGTATCTCTAGTACCACTGGAACGCGACTGTTCACAAAAGCCTAAAAAATACCAAACAAACTCAAGAAAGGAATATCTAAAAAAAAAAAAATGAAGCTAAAGAAGCGAAACGAGAATAAAACGGGCGAATGACGAGAGGAAAACAGGCTGGTGAAAAGAAAAGTTGCGTGAACGACGAAAAATGTTGCAACGAACGTACGGAGAAGCAACAGCGCCATGGAAAGAAACAGAAGAATACGAAGAAGAAGAAGAAGGAAAGAAGAGGGAAACAAGTTAAGAAAAAGATGTAAAAAGAGGAACAAGAAGAGAAAAAAGGTAAAGAGAGCAGGAGTTGAGGAACAGCAGGAGAAGAGAGCTTCCGTTGGAAACTTTATCTCTTGGAAAGTTCCGACTCACTAGAAAAGTAATTTCGTGGACGATATGTACTCGACGATACACGCGACCCATGCTACGAATCTCTTTCAGAAACAACCGCGCCTCTGATGTTAAAAGAGTATCGTCCGGTGCGCGCCACGAACTCTGCATTACATTACGTTACTCGATATCAAGGCTATGCGCGCACTAGCGACAATTTGTCATTCCCGGTGTCGTATCACTCTAAAGTTCAATTTTTTTCTTCTCTAATAACAAAAATGTCGCGCTCGCGTCGTCAAAATGCGCGCACGTTATATAAACGAAAGCAATTTTCGTGAGCGACGAATTGTTGTAGGTAGCGCACGCACAGCCCAAGTCACCAGAGGGTTTAACGTTTTCCCGATCTCACCTGGTTTTCTTTTCGAAACGAAAAAGCTTAAGGGAGATTTGACACGGATTTGCTTTTCATCAGGGCGAAAAACAAGGGGTTTCGTCCTGGTTCGTGATTAAAGTGCTTAATTAATGCGCCGTGGACAATGGATTCAGTTGGTTCGTGGGTATAGCTAACTCTGCCCCGCCTGCAACCATGTGTAGACCATGTAAATACCCGCTGTTTTTCTTAGCCAATGCTTGTGCAGCTTGCAAATCAGAATGCAGCTTTCTTTTTAAGCTTCCGAGTAAACGATAAATAAAAAAAATTGCAACGACGTAACGTTACCGTTCGATCGTATGAACGTATGAAGATTCTTCGAAGAGCGAGCTATTATCAATCTCGACGAAGAGATGGCAGAGGTCGCGCGTTTAAGAACTCGACGTACGGGTTTAGAATGCGGTTTATGAAATTTCTCTTTGACGACATGGCTTGACGAGCAGCAAAATAAATTGCGAGCCCGAGGGTGAGGATAAAACGATATAAGGAATTAAAACACGCGCGTGTCTCGCTGTTAAAACGCCTGTTTTTATTTACGTGATACATTTTAACGGAAGGGGCAAATACAACTCAAATTCTCTCTCTATAGAAGGAGAGGAAGAGAGAGAGAAGGAAAATAAGAAAAAAGGAGAAAAAAGTGAAGGAGAGAATAGTACACGGCAGATGTGCAGCTTCCTGACAATTTTCTTGACTACAGAGTGAAAAACCAGCCGATAGGAAAGTCTGCGAAAGAGGTCGGAGGAGTTAGTCTCGGAAATATTCATCGCCATCAACGGAGATGCGCGTGAATAAATCAAAGCGGTTTAAGCGACGAAAGCGCATAACTATCCGGGCATCTCTTTCTTTTAATGATCCGTTTGTACTCGAGTTTTGGACGTTCGCTCGTTGAATTTGTTGTCTCATGCAGTAGAGCGCGAGTTTCTTCGTTGGCTGTTTAATTCTTCGGTCCTCGCCGATAACTTTGCTCAAAAAACTACCGAAGCACTTGGTGTGCTCGCGAACAAGAACAGCCGACAGCCAGCCTTGATTTATCGTCGTCGAGATTCTCTCTCCAATATTCTCTCTTGTATTTAAATATTTCACGAAAAAAAGATAACGTTCAGTTCGCATAGATATTATTCTCTTGTGTTCTATTAAATGAGACTATAAATAAGTGAAGAAAAAACCCCTTTATATCAATTGAATCATTTTTTCAATACGTGACACGCCACCGTGTTGTGAATTTAGCTTTTCACCATTACAGTAAGTTATCAAAAAGGTCAACAAATTTAATGAGGATCGCTTTTGCTGCGAGTCTTTCAATTATCGCGCGAACGAGATAAAGACAGCGATCATCGTTCATTTCAGCGTTTGTCAACGCTATGTTTCCATCGACCAGGCATCAAGCTACGTGTTACAGCCGGTCTCATTCTCCGTGCTTTCCACGTTTGGCGCGTCTTCTTTTTTTCTGCCTTTCACGCAGCCGGCAACGCGACCCGTCGAATGAATATTTTTCGCACGCTATGCAAAGTTTCCATTAGTCCGTGAATAGACGCGAGAGAAAAAGGGGTGAAAAATAAAAATAAAAAGAGAAACTCAGCAACTCTCTGTTATGTATCGCGAATTAATCGGTCTGTCTGGCCAGAAAAATCATTTTCCACGGTTCTTCGTGCGTTGATTTCCAGCACCGCCCGTCTGCAATCCCTTTCATCAGCAGCCTTTGCTTTTTATTCACCTATCCCCGGATCACTCTTGTTGTACGCATTTGATTTTACAACCAGCGATGCTCCATCGTTGCGTATCCGAGCGGAAGCAACTTGGATCTCGTGTACCATGTTATTATCCGTTGGTTGAACGCTTCATTAATGCGACCATTTTAATGACACCGTCCAACGTATCCGGAACGCTGTTGGTTATTTCTGCCAAAGCGCTAGACCGAAATGAAAATGCTCCATTTTTTCACCTTGTTTCATCGCTGATTTCTCCTCTCGTTTTACCATTACCATTTACCTAACTGCTTCCTTTCTCTCTCTCTCTCTCTCTCTCTTCATTATCGAGGATTTTACAGTGCTCGTGCGTGGATGCGTGGACGCGCGAGTGCTCGCGAATCGTTACACGGCCCGACACGGTGCGAAAGTTAAAAATTCAATGGCCGGTCGTCGATGCGACTGGATAGTTCAAGTTAGTTTCACCCGCGAAGTTATTTTCGAAATTTCGAGGGCCATCGTCGAAACACACCGAGAGCGAGCGCGTGCTCGTTTTTCAACTTTTCGAATTTAATTTCGTCGCTGAACGAATCACGGTTTCGAGAGTGTACAGTGGTGATAGAGAGTTAGCGGCGGGGGGATCCTAGGGGTGACGTCCAGCTTGCTACAATATCACGTCGTACCGTGTTTTCCCGGTTTTCCTTTTTTCTCTCTCTCCCTCCCTTTTTTCTCTAGTTCGAGTTACTACCTATCGCCCGGCGCATTTACACACATCGAGTCTATTTTCCGAACGCGAATCATACCCTTCGCTGCGTTTCGAACTTCCACGAAGCTCGTGTATTGTTTGACTTCGAAATTGATTGTTCTTCGCTTCTTTGTCGGAAGTTACGCCTCGCTATTTCTCCTGTTAATTTCCTGATCGATGTGTTTCTGCTTATTGTACCGATAGACTATCGTTACATTGGATTTCAATTCTTATTTAAACCTTCAACGCATCTGAATTAATATAGAATCGTTGCACTAATGAATACGTTATAATACGTTCACGATGAATCGATCAACAGGAGATTATCCTGACCGTCGTCGCTAACGACTATCGTATTTTTCCTCAAAAGATAACTGCAACACGCTATACAGAGACTAATAAACTAGCGCGATCTAAGACATCTACGAACCAATACACCATTACTTTCTCAAATATTAAATTGTCTGTTCAAAACCATTCGTCAATGCATCACTGCGTGCCGCGTAGATTGAAATTTCAAAGTCAGCACACCTTGAGCGTTCGAACGTAAATGAATTCGCATAAAGGATAAATGAACCGCGTAAAGTTGTCAGCCTGGGGGCAGGAACGTCTCGGGAATTCGTTCCCCGAGGGCGGTTAATGCCGGGACTGTCGTGGTTCGCCAAGTCTCGCGGGTAGACTCGGTCGAAACAAAAATTGGACGACATCTTAACGGAAACGGGAGAAGGAGACGGCGGTCTTGGCACGGAAGTTTTCTTAAGTAAACCGGCAAGCAAAGTTTCGTAACTAGCGAGCAGAAATTTCCTTTACTGGGTGCGCTACTCTATCGAGCCTGGATGCCGTTCTTTGCGAACAGCGAGTGTGACAAAATTGTCATCGGTGCAAGCGACCAACAATTGTTCTACATTACGCACACTGTAGGTTTCTGGCTTTTCTTGGCCAACCATGTTCTCTTCTTTTTTTCTTGGTCTACTTTGTTCCTATCTTTTTCATAAAAGTATCACGCAAACCCGGATGAAAAGGTTTGTTCCGGCGCAAGCGACGAGCGATTGTATCGAAGACTGCGCAAACGTGACGCTGCTTTCTTTTTCTCTGTTTCACAATTTCAGTGATTTTCTTCCTTTTTTATTCTTCCATCTATACTTTATTCATCCTTCTTTTTGCAAAAACATCGCAGCAAATCTGACACGAGAACTGAAACATCCAGGAGCAGAAGTTTCATTCTGGTGCAACATGCGAACAATGGGTAGACGAAAAAAGGGGCAAATGGGTTCGCTGAATGGCAAAAATGGTAGGAGCTAGAAAGTTTAAAGGCGAATCACACACTCGCTTGTCTTGTATGAATAATCTCCTAGTTGCTCTAAAATGCGAGCCTTCTCTTTTCTATCGCGAAGTACGTCTAATGGCTTCCACCTTTATACAAACTGTCAGAAAATATGTGGTCAATATTTACAGGCTACGTTCTGAGTAGTCGAACGACGAAAAATGTTTAAGATCCGAAATGAATTACACGGCGTAAGGTAATTTTGATTATTATATTAAAGTAGAAGATACGAATGAAATAGAAAGACTCGTTAGCTGATCCACTGATACTCGTATATTTTTAGCATGAAATAAAATTTCTGGAAGCCTCGGTCTGAGACGAAGCAGTGTTAAACGTATCGATGCCACGTGCATCGCAAAATAGGATTGTTTGTAACTTGAAAAATAAGAAAAAAGAAAGAAAACTCAAACATCTTTGTAACATCGTTTTCACGTCTACTACTGTAACTGCTTCGAACGTTTCCCATATTTTTGACCTTGAATTCCAGCTATTTTTACGCAGTTATGTACGGTTGTATCTAATGCTTGACATTTTTAATTGTCTGTTTGTTAAATAAAGATTGCTTTTCACACCGCGGGACTGCGATAACGTCGATCAACAACAATCAGTGTTTAATCGAAATGGACAACCAGAACGGAAAATCACCGGTCTTTCACGCCTTGGAACTTTTGTTTGTACGCTATCTTATCGATTCTTCCTACCTTTCGCTTTTCCATTCTGTCTCCTCGCTTTGTCAATGATTACAACGCGAGTCTATCTCCTCTTCCGTTTGTGTATTCATACTTGCTCGCCATGGAGGCGTCTCTCTTTGATCACCAAGCGAGGACGTGCGCTTGCGAATCGAGTACAGAGCCAAGCTCCCTTTCCCTTTCCAGTTCCCTTTTTCGATTTTCCAACGCTGTGAATCATCCGACGCGCTCCCTGCGTCCTCCAATAATTTCTTGGACACTTTTGTAATATCCCAGCATTAAGACTTCATTAACGTAAAGGTAAATTTACAGGCGAAGTTTTTTAAAATTTTAGCGCGGATTTCTTTGGATGTTGAAGATTCTACGAAATCGTTCGGTAGTTGTCGCACTAGCTTTTCGTTTTAATATCGCTTATAACCGCGGATATTCGTAAATTCACGTTTGTAAATTCATATTTTTATGAATAGAATTAGAAGAAAGAAGTAGAATTTAAGTAGAGAATTATAAACCTACGCATAAAATTTTGAAAATATCCATTAGACGCACGATTAGGGCCGATATTCTTTTACCGCAGAAAAAGTTTGCTGAAAATTGATATTTTTACTTCTGACAGGCACACCTTTTTTTTGGTAATTATAAGAAATAGAATAATTTTCTTATTTGAGAATGTAAATGTTAACGCTGATTCTTATAAACTAGGCTTCAATTGCGTATAGTTATATGATACAAACTTGCAAAGATGAATTTTGCACGACTCGGAATGGATAGATCACCACGTATTCGGTAGGGATGGATCGCCTGGCTCAAAATCATACCAAGTTAGAGATATTATTAAAACTTGACCTGTTATTGCATTATTTGATTACATTAATATTATGATTAATAAATATTTTTTATTAATTATTGTTTTCTTACGTCTCAGTGGAAATGCTGATTAGATATATAAGAAAATTGAGGTGTATGGCAAGAGGAAGATTTAATTAAAGGTGGTTTAATTAAATTTAATTAAAGATTCGTTGGATAGTAACGAAGGAGAGCTAACTATTTCAAATAACAAAAGTGCTGGTGATATCGAGGACTGAAACGAAGATGAGTTTGTCGGATGTAATGTCTTTTCCGCTCTCGATGATTTCACGAAGGATGTTCGAAACTTAAAATCATGTGTAGTCACTGTGACAAGAAGGAAGAAAACAAGTGTTTAATACACAATTCCTATAGCGTCTAGGAATGTTTTTAATATATGTTTGTAAGTAATATGTTTTGTAATTTTGTAATAATAGTAGCGATGATAATAGATGACAAAAGTCAGCTAAAGTTTTATTTTCCTCTTATTGTTTTGTTTATAAAGATATTATGTTGAGATCCTTATATACTGTAGAAAGAATCGTTCACTATACAAACCCATAAGCATAATATTTAATATTTCTAAAATATTCCATTTTTCAACATTTTTAGAAACGTGATCCATCTCTCTCGGACTTGCAACGAGTATTGTAGTTTAGATATTTTATATAATTTTGTACGTTATGTGTGTTTTATACACCTTTACCTATAGCGTTTACTTAGGAAAATACATTTTTAATCTGGATGGCGAAATCCTCG
The DNA here is from genome assembly GCF_040668555.2 of Bombus flavifrons. NCBI lineage: Eukaryota > Metazoa > Arthropoda > Insecta > Hymenoptera > Apidae > Bombus > Bombus flavifrons. The sequence continues at coordinate 6,159,589 of NC_138454.1, forward strand.
GATCTTCTACTTCGCGTCACGTTCAGGCTACAGTCTGACAAATGGCAAATCTTTTTCCCTTACTTTCTAATAATTTGCCGTGGCGGTCTGTCAGCGATGATGCGCTCCAGTGTTCGAATTTGCCAAAGTCTACACTCGTGTCCTGGGTACTATATAACTCTTTAAATACAGCTATCATCGAATCTACAATCATCATGAAAAACGGCTAGTCGGCGAGTGATATTAAAATTTTTATTGAGTTTCGGATGCAAAAGTCAGTTAATGATAGCTTCATTTGTTATTGCATTTAGCTCTGTCATCTTTCTATGTTTGAAGGAAACCGATTTATAAAAATTTACCTATACCTAACCAGTTAACTGCGGAATTTAGTTTTAAAAATCCCTTTAGGTGTGCGTAATTAAAATCAAATAATGAGTCGCTCGCAGGACAAATGCTCCTATTATAAAAAATTATATAAAAAAATAAAACAAAGCGAGGGAGGATTACATTTTTATTGGATAAAAAATTAACAAGTCATCGGTGAAAAAGGTACTGTTATTAAAAATTTTTTAATTGCCAAAAAGTAATAAAGTAAAATACACAAAACAATAACCGATATACTGAGTAAGTATACAAAACAATTTGGGGAATAGCCGATGCGTTGGGGAAAATAATCAATTCAATTAATAAAAGGCAATACATTATACGAAGCATAATCGATATACTAATATATAATCAAATAATATATACATAATAATCAAATAATCAAACCTTCTTTTTATAAAATACATAATAGTTTTACTGGAAGTATAAAGGAATCATAACACTAAACGACATTTATATTACCTTTTACTAAAATTTTGAGTTTCTATAGTAAATGATAATTTTTTATTTTACGCGACCGCAATTAACTGGTTAAATGTAATTAAATAATTCTCCTCTCTTTTCGTACTAGACTTTCTGCAAGTTTTGAATTACATATATATATTATATTACGTATTACATATATGCTATTAACACCATCGTTACGCTTGACAGAGATGCACTTAATTACCTTTTCTTCTCGTCCTTTCCATCCTTAATTATCAAGATAAATCTACTTAGCTTCGGGATAGTAAACGCGATGAACCGTATAATGAATTTAAAGGAAACATCTTCTGTCTCGAGTATACGTCGACGATTAACATGGAGATCGTTCAGAGTATCGCGAACAGTTTTTTTTTTCATGAAACATACAACATGAATGGTTGGACAGAGGTGAGAAAAAGGCATTTATTAAATATAGTATGTATCGCCTGTTCGGTTGTTTTGTTTTTTTAATAGTTCGGTTTGCATCGAAATGGCTGATAAAGCGGCTGAGTTTGCGTGCATAGCTTCTCGGATCCAGTTTCCAGAGTGACGTAGAGTATGGGAGAATCGTAGATTGTGAACGTTGTAACGTTCCGCTTTTGACGCATTGCCGTGTCAGAATAAATCTCCCTATCGTAGTTTACAGTTGTAGTCAAAGCTTAGCGTATTCTTTATCGCTGTATAACAAGCGTTCATACAAAAAATAACCAACAGATTATTTATTACGTTTTGCAAAAAAGAGACGCTGCGTTTCTTTCCTCTGTAGCTTTCTTCTGACTTTTTCTGATTTTTCTTTTAACTCTTCTTTCTATGTCCACGAATTACGATCGAAGACAACGAACGTTACGACGAAAAATACGACGATGAACTGTAAAACGTTGAAATCGACGAGGGAAAAGGGAGCGCAGAGGATACGTGACTTTGCCGCATCGATTTGCGAAATCGCCGATTTATTTGCGACGTGTCCGTTTGGTAGGATGGTCTGGTGGTAACTCGCTCGCTGTTTGTATCTTTATACTCGAATCGAGACATTTGCGCGTGAATCGTGTATGGTGCTCGTCAATTTCACGACCGTTTCGGCGAAATGAAGTGGAAAGTGGAAAGTCTAAATTGCGAAAAAAGTTAAGAATATTATCATAGTGAATGCCTTCTGACTATCGTTTTAAACATCGATAAAACATTTGAAGAACGATGTAGTCTCATAAAAGTCTGTATATGCAGGAGTTACAAAAGGCATAACTTTAGTTTTTAATGAAACGTTCTTTCACTAGTTTCTAGATTTCATTTCCATAGTATTATATTTTTGTAATTATACGAAAGTGCTACTAAATTATGCAAGTTTATTATAGTCGCATCTAATTAATTAATATGCAAATGCTGTAACGAATACAATCGTGTACAAATATTGTTTGTAGTCATTGTATTTAATTTCAGGGAGACTCAAACATCTTCAGATATTTCGTAACAGCTTGTAAGGACGTAAACAAGACGAGAAATAAAAATAAGCTTCCATCAAGCTGGACAGGACTTTCCTGTTGATTCGAAATAAAAGCATTCGTCGAACGGCGTTCGACGAATCTAATGGGACCAGCGTTATCGTTACACCGTGTTGCGATTTCTAGCCGCATATTTTACCGTTTAACGGCTCTGCTGGAAAAAAGGAAAGAGCACACGCTCGTTCGTTTGATCGTTAAATTCTGAAATTGTCCCATGATATCGTAAACAACAGGCGCGCTGAATCATTTGCGTCGTAATATTCGCCACTCATTTTCATCGCGTGCTGTAAAAACTCGCCGGCCGAGTGTTGAGATCATTATAGTTTTCCATTAGTGACACCATGTACGAAGTAACGCGTTTCCATGATACTCGAAGCTATAAAAAGACGAAGTTTAACGACGTTTAAAAGTGTCACTGGAAGGCGGATGAAGATAGGATAAATAAAAGAAGATGATATTCTCGAAGTTACTTCGCGAACTACTCGATTCTTGCTCTTTCGTTTTCATTTTCATACCAAGGGAACAATTATTTCTCAATTTTTGGAATGTTCATGGAGAAATGTGATAAGCAGACTGAGGATTTTTATGCAAATTCATACTTTTGAGAGCATAATTTAAAAAGCTCGATAGAGAATTGTTTTCTGCACCAAATATATATATTATAGAAAATACTATATTTCGAATATTTTATAGTTCTTGTATATCATGTGTACTTGTATATCATGTGTAATTTTGCACTTTCAAATTTCCTATAAAATCCTCTAGTGGTAAGCGTCGATTAAAATATGAGACTCTCAGAAGCTAAATTAATTGATCAACTCTACCCATTAATTTTTTTCAATTTTATTACATAGGAACGGATTAATCTTCAGTTCTCAAGATGCAAATAATTTACTTCCATAACTTTATTTATCGCAAGAAAACGCGCATAATAGAAGATTCTAAAGTAAACTTGAGAAAATACTCTCTGTAATGCCATCACTTTTCTCTGCCTTTCAATTAATGGAGTTGATTGATGTGGCTTCTGAACGGTTCCAATATCCCTCACAAACTTTGACACTATATAGAGAAAGATAGATGCACAGAGAGAGAGAGAGAGAGAGAGAGAAAGAGATGATGGCTTGAATTTACGACATTTTTAGTTTGAACAAGCGGCAGTGAGCACGGTGTGTTCGATAAACGCTCTCATAATGGAAATTCGGCGACAATAGAGAGCCACGTATCGTATTCTCGCTAACTATTGTATTCTACGTTTGCGTAAAAACTCTCGATGTCCCTGTGAAAAAAAGGAGGAAATACGAGGAGGAAAACGTCACAGAAGATGGGAAGTGGCGGAGTGGTAGCGATAACAGTGGTGGGAAGGTCGCGCGTAGAATGGCGAATCTCGTTTACGTCGACACTGGTATCCAAAAGGAATATCAGTGAACTTCTGTTGCCGCTGCACGCTGGTAAAAGTAGCTTCTCGGTCCGCGACCCGACCCAATAATATCGGCGCGTACCGCGCGAGAAAAACGATGCCACTTTGTAGCCAATTCGTCGCTTCGTGGCAACGTTCGCCATGGAACGACTACGATGGAGTTCCCGGATGAGCATCGAACCAGCGAAAAACTCGATATACGATATACCACGAGAGGTATTTTCCACGATGGTTCAACGAACGGACCGCAGATCGCCGCTCGAAAGAATCTTCGCCCCCTTTTCGATCGTTTCGACTCTCGAACCTCTGTAGTAAAAAGATACAGGCGCGTACGTTTTCCCCGCGGGATGTGTCTGGAAATGGAATGAAACGGGAGTGGTTCTCGCTTTCAAGCCACCTCCCCGTTAGGGTGTGACGAAGCGTGTTTCGCGCTGGTATTAATAGCCTCGCTCTCGTCGCTCAGTTTTACTACTTTCGGTTGGCTGACGCGTCGTTTACTCGAATCACTGGAGGAATTCAGGTCATCCCACGCGACTTTTGTCTTTTCGTCTCCTTCTCGTCTTCTCCTGGTTGCGTTTGTGTTTATCGAATCGGGCTATTTCTCGTGTAAAAGATATAGCGAGGTCGGAAAGTTAATCAGTCTTGAAGGGACAGAAAGGTATTGGTTTTTCATCGATGGAAATTTGGGAAGAGCTATGGGGAGGAGATAAGGCGCTGTAGGTTTGTCAGAAGCGTGATACATCAATTTTGAATTTGTTGTTTCGCTGCTGCAGATTATACAGGGTGTCCCATTTAACTTTATCATCTGGGGTGTCTCGTTTGTTTTAGATAATATCAAAAAGTATTTCAGGAACAAATTGAGTGGCTTCGAGGGAGACATAATGCCACATGATCATCTTTTTCGTAGAACGCGTAGAAAATATATATGAAATTCACCGATATTTTCCCGAATCCGATAATATATTTCTTAACATATTATCCGATCCAACTGGACATTCTCTACAAAAAGGTATTAGCCTATTTATGTTGATAAACTATTAGTCTAGCAAATGTTTTAACTTTAATTTCTAAAATTAAGTGTATGACGGACAACAAGGGAAGATGTGCTTTCTATGGTGATAAAGGCAATAAAGTTAGGTGGAACAGCTTGCGTGTGTATAATTTTTACTACAATAATATAATGTAACAGTTACTATATAAAACGATAGAAGATTAATACAATGCACAGTGGATACAAAGAGTAGTACTTACTTGATACGACCACAAAAATTTAACGCTATTTGAATGAAATATACAACCTGAAAAAAAAAAAAGAGATGTTTCATTGGAAAATAAGGGTACATACAATTCTAGATTAAAGGTAATTCCTTCTGTAGCTGCTGTAATTTTAATGGAAGGTTGTAAACAGCAGTTTGGAATATCCATCCATAAATAACGTTTGCAACTTGAAATTGAATATGTTTCCACTTTAGGATGTTACACATTCATTTCGACTAGGTCAATCCGCGTGTCCACGTAATGCTTTAATTTATAACCTCGCTATATCCTTCCCATCAGGAGTATTTATATCAAATCGCAGCAAAGAGCATTGATAAATATTACGTAACCGGCAAATCACGACTGAATCTCATTTTCTAATTTTATGACAGAATTCACGATCGTCGTAATCAGAATCGTATTCTTTGTTCAAGATACAGCAGCGTGTTCGTACATCGTCCAACAGCGATGTACGTAGCGTCGGTAAATCCGACTTTGTAGATGACATCGGATGGCTTTCGTGCAGAGCAGTATTTGCTCTCAAGACTATAATCCACCTACGTTTCCTGTACACCGTATAACATAATTATTATGCAGTGGATGCGTGCTAGGTACGAAGATTAAGGTCTTTCATCTTCACCTTTGAACCGTCCGAATAAAAGGAGAACGCGCGAAAACGAGTTTCGTTCGTTAACGACCTGCTCTGTGGTGGTCTGTATTTGTCGTGGTTAAATCGGCGAGGAAAATGCGATGACATTATACGCCAATTGTTGTTCCCGTTGATTACATATTATCTGTTCTTATCGTTAATGGCTCGAAAAATCCTTAATATCCTTGAAAAATAATTCAAGAATTCGGAACCATTAACAGTTTCTGCTCTTCTTTTTGCTTCTGCTAATCTTCGTTGGAAATGTTCCTAATATCTTCATTTTCTTATTTCACGCGTTATTTGCTTCGTATCCTGAATTTCACGCAACCCTCTTAAAATACAGAGATCACTTCCTTTTCCGTGCTATTCCAGTCTTTCACCTCTATTTGTTTTGCTAGTGCAAACATTCGAAATCGCGATAAGTTTTACTCACAGCGAGGAGACCAAAATTGAGACTTCCTTGTGCATGGTATCGATAAAGTTGCCGAGAAATTCGTGTAAGCTGTTCAAACGAGTTTGACAATGTATGATGCGACGCATTTACGCTTCTATCGAAGCTAGACTTGGCCACTTTGAGCAATTTCGCTGGAGGTAGGTAGGTAGGTGAGCGACTATTTATTACAAAACAAGCTGTTACTATTGTTCATATGAACTCTTCTTCTTATTTTAGTGCGCTCAGTCAGACCCTGCTGTACTTCTCACATGTTCTGATTCACCTCATATACTACGTAGATTATGCGATAAATAATTGGGATTGACATCTACATTCTTCTGAAACTTCACTGAAACCTATTTCCACTATCTGTTCATTTATTTTTGTCCCCGACTGTACGTTCGATATGATCTAATTTTTTCAGAAGGAACCGAAGTGTATCCTGCTTTGTGACGCAGCGATCTTTCAATTTCTTGACAAAAGATTCATGTGCATCAGACTTTATTTCCCAGTTCAATCGCTCGCCACGTTCAAATCCGCTTTATTACTACTTATGAGGACATTTCAAATCTGTAATTTACTATCGATAAACGATATCGCCGGAAATGATCACGAGGAAACTGGTTTAAATGGCGGCATCGGTCGATGAATCCTTCATTAGCCAAATGAACGAAATGATTGTTCGAACCTTGGATGAACTCGATTCTGGACAACCGATACGCGTTATTGGTGACGTTTCATCGCGAATCGCGGCCGGGGGAGCGAGTGCGTCGCGAATCGGAAATAATTACACGTTGGTCCAACCAGCGTCTGTCCTTTAATTCCATTTAATCGCGGCCGCTCGTGAAAATTCGAATTATCGTGGTCGCTCGCGAAAATTCGAATTATCGCAGCGGCCTCGTTTCTCAATTATTCAGGACTTTCGAGCACATGCCGCTCGTCGGTGATAATTGCGCTACCAGTGTGGCGGAACGCGCGCGCGAATTATTCGAAAGGGATTCGCGATTTCCACTAGGGAAATGGAATTTTTAAAAAGCACCATTTTACTAGCTCCATCGTTATTTATTATTAGATAGAAAGATTCGCGCGCTTATACGTAGTCTGTTAGCGATAAACTCTGATCGAATTTCTTGTATTAATTGGAGCGTTAACTACATATGTGACATGAATTACATTTAATGCAGCAGCCAATTACTTTAGCTACTGATGTTTATGAACCCAAGGGACGTCTCATATACTAAAATATTTATAATAATAATAATCGTTTATTTGATTTCTACTTCGTAGCCAAAATATCCGATTTCCTTATAACCTTTGTATCCACACCCTCCGCCTCCAGCCGATCTTCTCACTCATCTTTTCATACTTTATTCTTATCCTGTATTACTTTATCCTTAACCTATATATTGTACTATATATTATGTACAAAGAATCTACTATACAAGTACTTTCTACTTTAAAATTATTATTAAATTAGCCTCCTTTACTAAGCCACTGCTAGCCGTCTACTTATTGCGCCCTTTAATCTTTGGTATTTCTTCCATCATTCCTTTCTTTACCTTTTCCTCTTTCCTTATTTCTTCTATCTTTCTCAATCCTGTCAACCCGCAACTCTCCCACCTCTTCCGATCTTCTATCCCGTGGAATTTCTTCTACGCTTGTGTTTATTCTATCTACTCCTGTGCAATTTTCCATCGAATGTTTTAACGCCTCAATATTCCTTTCACAGATTTTACACATCCTTTCATGTTCCATTCTTCGATATCTGTTCCCTGCTACCACATTTCCTCATCCCGCTCTAGTCACGATGTTTTCACTCTTTCTATTCTTTTCTCTTTCAAATGCTATGGCATCCTGACACATCGTACGTGTCTATGCGATCTATTATATTTCGATTCTCTAATCTTATTATTAAAACATTTGTGTTTTAGTTGTTTCTTTTTAAATAAAAATTTTATCATTTTTAGTAATAACCCGGGGGGAAGTTTATGTTAAATGCTAAAGCGTGAAATTGAGTTACTCAACCAATTACTCAACAAACTGAGTATTTGTTTGCCATTTAAAATACGATAGATGGGAGTACAAAATATTTACTGATTATCGACCGATTTCATTGTTAGCAGATGAAAATATATTCCTTCACATTTTTCTAATAATCCTACTTGATGGGATGCGTTAATTAATTAATTAATTAATTAATTAATAATTATAAATTTTGTTGGCTTACTTTTGCTCTCAGTACTTTATAACTGATAAATCTAAAGGACAACAATGGTGGAAAGTTTCTCCATTTACTGGGTATATACGTATTTGTATCTCTCATTTGTTTCGTCTCATCGTCTCCGCAGTATTCTAAATGCCGAGAGAAGTTTTGAAAATTTGTGCTTTCATATTTTATGAATTTAAAGTTGGAAATAACGCGGCAGATGCAACAAGAAGCATTTGCAGTGTTTGCGAAGAAGGTCTGTTATGAAAGAACAGGTCAAAAGTGGTTTAAACAATTTATAGAAGCGAATGAATCAACAGAGGACGAATAACTTCTGTGACGTTTATTGGTTCGTAAGTTCGTAACTTTTGCGTTAAAAAATGTGCAGATATAGTTGAAATGGTGATTGATTCGTTCAATAAAAATTAATATTGTATTTCAAGAAATTTTTCAATTGCACTGAATTTTGCAGTATAAATCGTAATTGCTTCACTTCTGTGTACATGAAATTCGTATTTTTAATTCGCAATGGTTTTTATTTAGTTTCATTTTCTGTTTGTTTGCCTGGATGGAATTTTGGAAGCAAAATTTCGCTCATTTCCTAAACAACTAAAAAGCAGAAATTTGGGTCATGTGCTCATTTCCGATGACAATGCAATATAATTTCAAAAAGTGGACAATTTTTTTTTATGGAAATGATATTTCATAACGGTTCATAATTGATAGTTATTTAAAGAACACTATTCTGCATCATATAAAATACTGTATATGTATTTATTTTAAATAAATTGTGAAAAATAAAAAGCAGGAAATAAAATATATAAAATTTAAAAATCTCAAAACAATTTTTTTATTCTTATTTAAAATTGTACTTATTTAAAAATGTACCAGAAGGATGAAAATAATTTTCCTAATCAGGTATCATTACGTAATCGAACGTAATAATACTATACAAGGAAACCTGTTAATATGTTTGCTTTTTATTTTCTCAGCTTCTGTTTTTAGTACAATATGAGCAACAATTAAACGATATCCTATTATGTGATAACCGCATATGCCCAACAAATGCAGGTTTCGTTGTAAATTATTGTTACATTCAATTACCTAAATAATACTTCAATTACCTAATAATACTACGTAAGAAAATTCTTTTATTCTATTTGTTTCTAAATAAAAGCCATTTCTTCCTACGTTATTTAGATATATAATTTTTTCCTCGACCATTTCACATTCGTTCGCAATTTCTTTTCTCGCGAACATTCGTTAACTCTTCACTGGATTTGTAAGACGCGGTAAGTTATACAGAGAAGCACGAGGAAATGATAGTGAGAGGAGCAGTAGTCGAGATTTCTTCGAAATTATCCAAGCATTTTACGAGTCGGTGGATTCCTCGAGTGGCATCGTAAATCAACAGCCGAGGAACGCGTTTTCTCCGAGGCTTGATGGTCGAGGAAAATTCGTCGGTTTTTCCACCACGCAGCTCCGCGTAAATCACCGAATCACGTCGCGCTTTCATCGCATACTACGTTCCTAGGCGAGGACGTTCAGAATGCGCCACCTGCCATCGGTATAAAAATAATCATGGAACGGAAGCACAGTCACAAAGCTTCGTTTTACAGTCGTAATTTTCGGTTCGTAATTTTGCAAGATTCTGCACGGATGCATCTGTTCGATTCCTCCCGTTGTGCTCGTCATTGAATCTGCACGTTCCTTCGCCAATATGAAGACATCATCTGTATGTCTGTATGTGTGTCTGTGTACGTATACGCGTACACGGCTGACTGTATAAGTATTCGTTCATAGACAACAATCTACTTTTTCAACATATTATGATATCTCGCTAAATTTTCTGTCAATGTTACTTTCTTCTGTAGTCATAAATTCTCTGGACGCATTCACAGGCGATAGTATACGATAAGTATCGCCGTGTCAAAGAGCTCTAAGGGTGCGGTGTAATAAAATATAGTCGACTTTACGGTTTAAACTTCCCGATAGACGCGCGTTCGCCGTGGAATCGATAAAACAAGCCCCGAGAGCTCCAGGTAAATCACGTACTCGTTCATCTTTCACGCACACACCAGTTTTCATAAAACTGTGCAGACAGTCTTAAAAGTAAGACCGCGAAACGTGTTCGGTGGAGCGGCTGAAGATCCGTAACGAAAGTTTCCTGGAAGAACACGCTTTAAATTCCCCCGTTCACGTTCGTACCGTGGACCGCGGAACTTTCGCGATCCCCGTGGCTGCCGTAAAACTCCGTGCGCCATAGGGAAACGCGTTAATATCGAAATTACGAGGATAAAAGTAAAGCTGGTCCGTATAAACGAGTTCAGAGAGACGAGGAGCAAAGAGAGAGAGGAAGAGAGAGAGAGAAAGAAAGAGGGAGAGTGCTGGGTCGCACGATGGCAGCTCTAATAAACTGCGCCGCCGTCACGGTCGAACCCAAGTTATTTATGGAGAGCTGCGCGTCGATCGAACGCCCCGTTTAATTGGCATTAATTAAGTAGAGATCGTAAATCGCCGAGCTGTCTAAAACGCTCGAGAAACAACAGGTTACGCGACCAACTGACACTTTTCCAACCGGTGCCTGTTCTTATTCGAGCAACGAAGACGAACGAGGATGAGTTGTCTCGGTGGCCGGTTTTTTCCCCCTTTTTCCAGCCCTCGTTCTTCTTAAAAGAGGATCTCTCTTCGAACGCTTCGACGATTCCTTGCCACGACGTTTCCCTAACGGGAAGGTCCTGTACGCTGCTTCGAGAACCCGTGTACTAGCTGATTTTTCTTTGACTCCACTGAGCCTGTCTCCGAAGAATAATTAAACAACGTTGTTGCCAACCAAGTGGTAATTTCGTTTCTTTTCGCGAGGTTTCCTTTGGTTTCGATCCCTTCCAGCGGAGATATACTGGAAAAACGAGGGAATGTCAATTTTAATGAGTTCTTTGAGTTTAACATCTTTTCGCGTGTTCCCCTGAGTGCTCTTTATCACTGGCTATGTCGCATTAATTTGAATAAAAATTTCCCGAGTTTCACGATAATCATAAGAAATTTACGTGTACAATATACTTTTCATTTCCTACGGTTTAATGTGTTATATATTACTTAAAATCCTAAGCGCAAGTTGAGAATCATGTGGAGGAAAATGAGGAATGAAATGTTTTCTTTTAATATAATATCTATGATAGAATACGAAGTTGTGACGTTCTATATTGTGATAAATTGCAAAATTTTCCTTTTCTGAGAAACTTCCAAGCTTTAACATTCCCTCTTTTCCAGGTCGACTCTTTGTATATTGATATCGATTCGAGTTCGTGTCCGTTTTTAAAGTGCCGGGTAGTTCAAAGTACTCTATTTCGTAAAGTAACGTTGTTAAACTGTATGTAATATTTAGTTTCTCCATATACTTTTCATTCGATGGCTCGATACATCGACAACCAACGAGATCAACGGGCGACCACCGAGACATGCACGTGTTCCGTCTAGCAGAACTTTGGCAAAATATGTATCTGAATATGTATTTACAGGAATATCGAGTCACGGACCGTCACGAGACTGTGTTTCTGTACCGGGACACGAGCGTATCCGTATGTACTTCGGAGAAGAGGAATACGGTTTGACACGTTCTACAAGATTGGCGCACGGTATATCTGAACCTTGCATAGCCATTTCGATACGAGTCCGCCTTCGAAATTTCTACCTCTTTCGCGCATATATTACAACTAGCTTCGTAATAACGTCCTATTGCAGAAGTAGAGTCTTACCATGAAAAATTCCATTCGTCTGATATTTCTCGGTTAACGGGCGAAGATATGAAAATGGAAATGTAATTCGATTTTACGTCGCGGCCTTTCGATTCTATATTCCATCCCGACTTCTCGAAGATCTGTTTCATTTCTGTTTCGAGATGAGAACGTGGGTTAGACGGCGTTCATCAGCGAAGAGTTTCGAACACCGTTGCGAACAAACGAACGGAACCCGAGAAGTTTGATTAAATAATCCCCACGGAAATTGAAACGGTGTTCAATAATATCAAACGACTCGTCGTGCAACTTTGCGTGTAATTTCCCATTCAGCAAGTTACGATCCCCAAGCAGAGCTCTACACTTTGAAATCTCACGATCCACTTTATGGATTTCCCGTTCCTTTTTTCTTGTTTCCCTTGAGCTCGCGATAAGAGGACTTCTCCGTTAAAGACGCAGCCGTCGAGGACATTTTTAGACCCGTACACGGGCGTAGAATTTCGAATTTATGGAGAAAATTCTTTCATTAAATGAAGGACTGTTATTAAGACGTGAAACGGGATTTATGTTCTTCGCGCGATAAGCCTCTCCGCTATAATGGCGATTCAAGCACGGCTGTAGATGCAATTTACATACAGCGTTAAAAGTTGACGAGCACTCGCCTTTAAATCTTGCTATTTAAAGGTATACCGCGCGGTTTATCGTCTATAATTCTATCTTATGTCTGCTAAAGGCCTTTTCACCCGTTTGAAATTACGAAACCTCCTTAGACGAAACGGTTCCCGGTTACTTGATACAGATATTACCTTAGTTTCGTATCCAACGAAATTCTTAAGGGATTTTAAACAATATCAAACATCCCCTTTTTCTCTTGATTCGTTTGAAGTTAGCGACAGCGTTTCCCCTCATTTACAGAGATCTACATCATCGATTTATTCCCGAATTGCAACAACGAAAAAGTTGTTAGTTGATTCTAAAGTCAAGCACAACATTTCAAGAGTATCGATTTATTGAAATAAAGATTACTCACGTACTTCGAGAGTAACGCGCATCAAACAAGATTTTCACTATCATCTAAGCTAAGAACTATTTGCAATCTTACCGAAATATTATTGATTAAATACATAATTTCTGGCAAAAAAATAAACTCTAAAAGAACAAGGGTTAAAGATGATCTTTCTAATTTCCTATTCCCAGTCCTCCTAAATCTTCCAGACACAAAACTGAATTACTTTGAATAGCAATAGCTTCGAAATACGTAGACGCGCAAAATCATAGCTGCGGATCAACTCGACCAACCTTATCAACCTTATCAAAATACGTTTGAAAGCCGTTTCCCGTCGTCGTTTGAGAGTCCTCGGCGTATTCGTATTCGAATTCTCGCTTATCAATGAACGCCGAGCACCGGCAAGAAAAACGTACAAACTGGATTCTCGGTGGCAAGTTTCTCAGGCAATAGTTCATTCTCTGGAAGTCCCACTTAATCTGCGGTCGAACACAAGGGGCGAGACCCTCGTCGATCCGACAGACGTTTATCAGAGAACGGCTTTCAGGAAACGCGAAAGAACAAACGAGGCTAACTGGAGAAGTTTCTCTACCCTCCCTACTGGACTACCAGTCCAATGACTACTAGTCCGGCGACGACGACGACGACGACGACGACGATGGTCGGTAGCGGGTAATTTAATCGAGCCGGCGCGTCCGGCCAGCAAAATTGCCATGCTGGAGGAACTTACCGTGACAAAGTGTGTAACTCCTGACGTGCCACACGGCCGTCCTTAATGACTCCCGGCCACGACTAAGTGGGCCGTACCACGATAAATTATGCTCCGCGCAAGAAGGATTTCTATCTAGCGCGCTACCACCGCACCCTATCGCCTTCCCTTTGTCTTCCACGTGCAACCGGACGCTATTGTTCCGTACCTTTACGTTAGACGCAACGCTACGTTTCAACCTCGTCGATTCTTCTTTGGATACCACTGTTTCGTTTCTGTTCGCTCGAAGAAGATTTCGACTCGGTGAACCCGTTACCGACCCCTTTTTGCCGTTGGAGGTGAGTATCGGTTGGTAAAAAGTTTTAAGCAGATCGTAGGTGGTCTCGTCTGGAAGAGCTTTTTGTTGGAGAGGTCATTTCTTAGCGAGTCAACGCGGTTCTGAGAAACGATTGAACAACGTTGTCTGCTAGCCGAGTGGTAATTTCTTTTCTCTTCGTTACAGAGGCTGAGGAGTTCCTCAGTTTCGATTCCATTCAGCGAAAATATACATCGGGTGGCTCTCGAAACTCTTTGGAAATAATACTTGACTACGTGCCCATTTGGTGAAATACGATTGGGTAATCGGCTGTGGTGGATTCTTACCGAGGATCGTAGTGCTCGAACGCTGCGTATGCAGAGAATATGTGTCGAGAGTCTCGAAATGAATGTACCATGGATACATCGAAAGTTCAAAGAACAGAGTTCTCTCTTTTTTCTGGAAACGCTTGAGAAAATAAAGGAAGGATGAGGAGGGTAGGGGATGACTTTATTTCTCAAGTGTCTACGGAAAGGTCGACAAATCCCGCAATTTATGGATCTGCGTTCATCCCAAAATTTTATCGAGTATTCTCTTCCATCCGCGTTTCCTTGTCAGTTGCTTCGTTATTCGAATGAATAAATCCAAATGTCACTGAAATGCCTCGTTGTTTCGATTTTCTAATGCGATTCTATCGATGATAGCCGGCGCGATTCCATTTACGCTATAATAGCATTCCATCATGAATTTCATTAAACGATATTAATGAAATCTGCAATGAGCACGCGAGAAATCACGTTTTATCTGGCTACACGAACAGCCTCTAAAGTATTAACACCATCGAACGATTCCAGTACTCGTTTTTTCGTCTCAAGGTCGAATTCATTGAAAATTGATGCTGCGGTGTTTCCAGTCGGAACAACATTTAACGATATTCTATCTGATATTTCGATATGCGCGGGAATCCATACGAAACAAAAGGACGAACTTTCGGAAACATCACACGTATTGTGGATATACGTTACGTATGTGTTACCAGAAAGGGAAGCGTTTCGCTGATATCGTTGCTTTCCTGTCAATTTCACCTTTCCGCGTAGGATTTCCCACGTCGAAATTGAAGCTACGTCGACGATCCAACGCGAGAAGAGATTGCGAACACATTTTCCTAGTGGGGTCGATTAAAGCTCGACGACGGTACGCGTTTTCGTCGACAGACGAGGCAGCATTAAGGGGGGGAGCATTCAAAGCAGATGCATAAAGCATCGCTGAAAGTGGCACGGCAAGATGGAGGCGGGCTGCGGAAAAGACGACAGAAAAAAAGAGAGAAGCGCCAGCGAGAAGCTGGAATCAGCAGGTTATATCATTTGCAGCAAGCCGTTACTTTACTCGTAAATTACAACAGGTTACCAGAGGAACGAGGAATAATACTATAACGGCGCAAACGGCGCGATAATATAGCCAAGATGCTGCCCAACTTTCCGTGCTGCATTTTAACATTTTGATAGTTGCGTAGAAAATGGAATACCTAAGTCGGCTGGTTATATATTTATATTTTTAAACTGGTCTATATTTGAATAATTCTAATCTCTCGATGGTGTGCTGTTTTTTTTTTAATTATTACACTTCACGCGTGAAGATCGCATATTTTGGATGAAAAGTTCCGTAAAGATTCACTGAAATATTTTCAACTAGATATGTGGTTGAAGATTATAAATTTCAAATATTGGAAAAAGGTTAAAGAATCCTTTTATTTCCAGTACACTAAATAGTATCGGTATGCTACTAGGGCCGTGAAAGATTCCAACGTGTCATTGTAAATTTTCCTGGATTTTCTTTGTAAATAAAATGTAACAAAATAAAACAAAATAAATTAAAAATTTCGGTAGCTGCGCCGAAAATAGAATACCCGAATCAGCTATTTAAACTTCTGTACATATATATTTTCAAATTGAACAATTTCCGAGCTATTTTAACTAATATTTCCTCTTTGTTTTTATTGATAGAACGACTGGATGCAGCACGAATTCAATATCCTATATCTCGCGTAACAAATAAATAACCGAATTTTCGTCGATGTCGACGAATAAAAAATAGATTTACCAAAAAACGGATATCCATTCGCACCCACGATTTTTTTCTTCTTTGTCGGTTCGTTTGTTGAAATTTTTATGGTGAGCCAAAACGGCAGCGCACGCTGCACTGTTGTGTCGTAACTTGTCGCGAACGTGTCTGCGTCGACCCGATACGTCGACCCGATACGTCGACCCGATACGCCGACCCGATACGTCGACCCGATACGTCGATCCGATACGTCGATCCAATACGTCGATTTGATACGTCGACCCGATACGTCGACACCATTAAATTAACACCGTAAGGTTATTTCCAAACGACGGGAAATTGCGCTTGATATTTTATGCAACTTGACCGGAAGCTGAACGATTCAGCTTTGAGTGTTGAACGTGTTTGCAGGATTTTTTTCGGCGATTCAGGCAGAAAAATCGCATGATCATATCAGCGTGCAGTTTATTGTAACCAATTACGGATACGGTTTGCATTTATAATCCGAATACCGATAACCGGCCGCTCGTTCGATTTCACGATTTTCGTTCGTTTAATCCGACGCGACATTCTGTTATCGCATGTCCTCTAATAACAATTTTTCTTGATGTTTTTTTCTATCTCGTGCCCGCTTCGGATGCTGTCATAAAGTAATAAAAAAAATAGAAGAGAGGTATCGGAATGTTGCGTGTCTATGCCTATCTTCGAAATAGAGATGTCTAAAGGATTTCAATTTATATCAAATCTATTTATATTTTGTATCAAAGGATATGAAAGAATATTTGTGTCTGAAGATGTTCAATTTAAAAGCTATCTTGTTTTGAAATATTTGATACAAAGGATATTTTAACGTCAATTTTGTCAAGTGCGGTATATAGAAGAGAAGGAAAACCTAAACATGATAATATTGTACTGTATGTTGTTTTGTCATTCGCAAGCTAAATTCTTCCTAATGAAATCATTTTTTATCCTTTATCGCTTTGGAATTAGAATTCTGTCCAATTGCGCGCGACACCCTATATGTATGATATATCGATATATATCTACATTTCCGTATATATAACATAAAATTGGCAGATGTAGCAATGCGGACGCTTTAATCTAATTCGAAGTTGATGCCAACGCGTCTACGGCAATCCCATTCGAATCGGAATTTTAGGAAAGTTTCGATTACTTTGATACGGAAATTTAATCCGATGAACGAAATGATAGAAGCGATCTTGTTATAGGCGGAAAAAGCGTTGCAAGAGTAAAGTGAAAAATCGAGGCCGTTGCATCGCAGAGCGAAGACAACAACAGTAATCAATGTTTTCACCGTATTAGGGACGACTCGAGCGAAACAACTCGCTTCTCTTTTCTACTGGAACGACGTCGTTTCTCTAATCATGTCGTTACGAAGTAGCTACTCCTTTTCTTCGATTCGATGCTAATGAAATTATCAAGCAGCAGTTACGCAACGCTTATTAAGAAACGAAGAGCGAGAGACCTGCAAAGGAAGGCAGAAGAAACAATTGGAAATTGTTCTGGCATACTTTCTTCCTTCTTTCCTTGAAATTGTTTAACTCTTTAAGTGTAGTACAAAATAGACTCGGGCAAGCTTTTAAATATAGTTCTATAAATCTCATGCTTAAACACATTCGTTATTATTGTACATGTTGCGTCGATTGAATGAATAAATTTTCAACAACACCGCTAAATATTCCTGTTGTGTCTCCGAATTTGTGCGTTTCGACAGAACGATTTGAAAAGAGAAATAAAACAAGGAACAATTGACGAAAGAAACAACGATGAAAGAAAACTGGGTACGTATAAATGACAGATGGCCATGCGTTAATAGCAGTGAATGCCGTAAATCATCATACTTAATTATTTCCTACAAACAGTCAAAAGTTTTTGTGTTTTTTCCATCTAACGCCAGAAATACAAGAAATTTTGAAGACTAGGAGATAATTATTCTTCGAACTTTCCGTCGTTTCGTTGCAAAAGGATAAATCGCTTTAGAATTCTCTTCACCAACCACATTTTCCCCATGTATAAACAGGATGTAGCGCGGAAGGTGGCCGAGTAATCTAGCATCGATCGTAAAGTCTTATTCGCAAAATTACCGCGACACATTTTTTTCTCACGTTCCGAGAAAAATATATTTTGCCGGGCGCTTCTGGCTGCTTTATTGGTCGCATAATACGCGCACCTCTGCTGAATTATTCACGACTGGAACTGCTATGGTATTGATTCAAATAACTTTGAACTTTGCATCGTGGCAACAAAAGCCATCGTAGTATTTGCACTCCTGTATATGCGTGCGTTTCTTTCGAAAATACTCCAGCCCGTTCGTAATTTCGAACACGAATACTTAACGGGAGTAGAGCTACTAAATAATTCCGTGCCTGCTATCGAACAATGATTAAGTTAAGGGCTAGTTCGCTAAGTTGCATGAGTAATGAAGGATGGAGACGTGACATGGAAAAATATTCCCGCTACTACTAGATTCTATGTTAAATTTAACAAGTTCGATCGCATTTCTCTAAAACAGTGTCGAACACTGTTATATAAGCTCTATTTATATTTACATATAATCTATAATGTATATTCCTGTTTATAAGTCACGAGATACTTGTTCTAATTTCTGCAAGATAATATATTATATATTACTTTGTTTAATTATTCTCTGTACATACGAATTAAGTAACTTATTTACATCACTAAAGCTTTTGCCCCTTCGTCAAACATTTCCGATATGTATATTTTTATGTTATTAAATTACGTGTTTCATCGTTACCTCGTTATTATTTGTGCAAAAAAGCGTTCTATATATTAAGGCAACTAATATAATTCCAATATTAAAAGTCTAATAGAAAATCCAATATCGTAAATTTCAATTAAACCGTAATATCTCTATTGCAGTCGCTAAACGATACGATTATAACAATATTTATCCATCGTAGTTAGCATACGAAAAATTCCATAATGATAATGGAGAACCACTTAATATCCTTGAGCAATGTTAAATTGGTATTACTTTCTCGCCCGACCCTACTTCTCGTGGCTATAAGTATCTTTAGGTCAAATTCATAATAGGATATTTAAACTCCTAAAAAACACGAACACTCTCAAAATTGTTTATTGTCAACTGAACAGACGTATCTTAGAATATGATAGTATTACCTGGTGCCCGTATTGTGACTCGATTCTCTACATTATAGATTTTTCACTAAAGAGATTTTTCGTTCCTATGAAACTAATGATACACAGGTAAATATTTGTCAATATGTAACCTAACTGTACCTTTTGACTGTTGCAAATTTTTCAATAAGATCACCGGTGAAAATTGTTTTAAACCAAACAGTAATCTTGGATAACAGTACGAGTGAAGTTCTACATCTCCTTAAAAACTCTTCTCTTATTCAACACGGTTATCCAACTTCCGATTCGTTTCCACGAGTCGAGTTACAAGAATCAAAATCGCATCGAGAGTTTCCGCGACGAGCAGAGAACAAGGGAGCTTAAATGGACGAAGGGAGAACTCGATGGTTCGCGATATGGTTTTGACGAAGGAGAATGGACTTCGCAAGAGGGATGCGGCCATTCGAAAAGCTAAACGTGACACGAAGACGCGGTCTGCATAGCGGACGTGTTTGTTATGCAGTCACGGTGTCGCACTTCGCAACAGTTAAATTAAATGACCGTTCAGTGCAACCGTTGGAACAAAGAGATTGTTGCCAGCAATTCTGCGCGGTGCTTCTTGCAGTCGGGGTCCTTGTGATAAAATTGACTGTGAACGAGTTGGAGAGTAACTTTGCTTGAGAAAGTAGCCTTTGTTTCATCGAAGCGACGGATAAGCGTTTTAAGCGAGCTACAATTGGCCGAGTAAACGAACGAATTTTAGAAACGTTACGTCGACGGATGATTACCCGGAGCCACGGTTTCGTCGCTGACTTGCAAAAATCGAGCAGGCGACTAAGTCGCGACTAACTCGAACACTGCGAGTTCATTCTCTGAAGTGGAAGTGAAGATCTTTAATTTTCTTGTGAGATGCAATAGATTTCGTCTTTTCAAGACAGCAGCGGTGGAAAAATGAAGTAAACATGTAAAGTTGTATCCTTTTAGCACGATTTTTTCAGCAACGAAAGGTAATACAAGGAACATTAATTTTGACAAAAAAAAAACAAAGAACATTTAGTCATTCAGTGCCTCATGTTCCAGAGATACAGATTAATACGCGTGGTTGCGAACGCTTTCGCGATCTCTTATACATTTTGTATAAAAATTTGGCGACGTTAACGTCGTGTCAATACGATCTCGTGATCTATTTTTTTTCTTTTTTGTTTTTCACAATGATGTTTCAAAAATTCATTTCGGACGCGTGAGTTATGTTGCGCGAAATCGAATCAGATAGAGATGCAGAATCGGCATGCAATCCCAGATAGCCGGGTCCACTGAATGACTTCTGGCGCCGGAACAATTGGCCGGAATCCTGGAAAAAGCAATTGCGCCCCACAGAGATAGTATAATCTTGAT
Organism: Bombus flavifrons; assembly: GCF_040668555.2. Taxonomy (NCBI): domain Eukaryota; kingdom Metazoa; phylum Arthropoda; class Insecta; order Hymenoptera; family Apidae; genus Bombus; species Bombus flavifrons. The sequence goes on from NC_138454.1 coordinate 6,180,198, forward strand.
AAACACGAATATATTTTCTTGTTCTCGGGATAGAGTTCAGGAAACAATTTCGTTCTACTATAAAGCGCTTCTCCGACTGATTGTGGAGATGAATAATTGCTTTCGCGGGACACGTTATTCCATTAAACTTAATAATGAGTTCTTTGCAGAAAAAAAGAAAAGGGGGGGGGGGGTAAATTTGTTGAAACAATTTTGTTGGGGGTATTCGCATTGCGTAAATAATTTTCCTGTAGCCAGTTCATGGCCTTTTGCCGAGCGACGAGCGAAACAAAAGGACGTCGCGCGAAGACTCTGTCAGAGAAATCTGTCTTTAATTGTTTCTGCAAATTAAACAGCAGCTGGTCAAACAATCTGGCTGAATGGAGTCTTTACGTCGTACAAAGTGCATCTCGTGGGGCACGCTGGAAAACAATGCTCGATTTTCCGGTCTCGAATGCCCGCTGGTTTTTCCTTCTATATCGTATTTGTCTACTAATTGTACAATCTCCGGTTTCCAGAGAATTCTTCGTGGGCTAGACGAGTTCTGCTGCGAATAATTTACCCCAAACAAACAAGGAAGAATCCTTTACCTTTCTCATGTGCAACTACTTTAACATGGTCTGTTTAGCTTCCAAGGCAACTTTTTAGTACTACAGAGACTTTCAAAAAATTTGAATAAAACATTCACTAAGATATCTAACGATGTATCTACTGGGTGGTATGACGATTCGAAACATTTTTCAACTAGCATGAAAATTCCTGCTGGATAAATTGAACACTGAAATTTCGTTTGACTGAACTTTTCCATCATCGTTCTCCATCCCCGTACCGGTACATCAAGCATAGTCGTCGAAGAGACCATCTTCGTTCTTGGAATTCCACGTTTCCTCGTATTCTTGCGAGCGAAGAGCAATATATTTTTCTGTTTTCTTTATTACTTTCAATCTCCTTACATATTCGTATACTTTCTATCCAATTATTTATTACAGTACTAGTTAATATATGTATTCAGGTGACATCGAAACTCATATTTACAAGACATGGTGTATTTTCTGCTGCAAATTCTTGGCTCCATTCTATCTTAATAAAAGAAGTTCGAAACGAAGCATAAAAGAACAGGATAGCCGTCATATTGATTACGTTGAAGCGTTACGCGCACCTTACATTAGTCGACCTTAGCTCTGGTTCTCGTTTGTAAATCTTTTATCGCCGCGCTTTATCTCGACTTATCCCAACGTAATTTTTCATTAGGCTCGCGCAATGGCCGCTTCGAGGTAACGTTACCTGCGGTAACGTGACGCAACTCGGGTTTCGTTGTAATTACGCGACGACTCGTCTAATTTCCGCGTCCTTACGATTGTATCACGTTATAAGGGTGCTAAAGGGAGTTTCCTGTGTGTAGCGAAGCGGCATTACGCCCTTCAAGAGAACGCGTTTACCGTCTCTCAACGAGCATCGTGCCACGGTAATATCCTCTGTCTTTAATTTCCTCGTAGTCCTATTATTCTTTGGGAAAACACTAGTAACCGTATGGCCACAGGCTCACGCTGTTTACGCCTTGGGAAAAATGGTAACGCTCGTGTTCCCGTGGAACATCATTTGCTACCTTGGCTACGTAATACGAGACGCGTCGCTTGAAACTCGACCGGCCTCGCGGCGGTAATGATTTCATGTTATAAAGCGTTGCACCGTTGAATTTGATAGTGTTAAAATGTTTTCACCACCAGCTTTATTTCGCGTTACCGTCTCACCTCCGGATCTTGTTACATGCAATTGTTAAATAGGAATATATTCATTCGGTCTTTTGCCAGTGTTTCAAGTTGCTTTGCAGTTACGAACGTACTTTACATTCGTGTTTTGGCGACTGAACCATTAAAACAATTGAAAAAGGACGTATAAAAAGAAATTATCGGTAAAATGATTTTAATTGGTATGCACAGTTGCTCACAAAGGAATTCGCATGTATGTAGATAACTTTTGTGAATATATTATGAATATATTAATGTGTTATACAAAACATTCTCAAATTGCATTGGCACTGTAATGATATTCAACCAGCCGTGGTTATATCGGTAGAATTTGAAACGAAAACGTATACAAAAGTATTCGCAAAAGTATTACATCATCACTTAAACAATACCTATTCGGTGTATTAATTTCATGCTGTATACTAATTTCTTACCAAATACAATATACACGATAAATATCTTACAATTTCTATATACATTTTCAGACTGGTTTCAAATTTACCCAATATGATCACGACATCGGTCGTGTCCTGTTACAGCTGACAAAATTTAAAAATGTTTCACGCAATACGCACGATTATCCATATAAAAGTTATCTATGGCAAGTGTCCGAATATTTTCAAGTCACTATATCACAGTGGTAAGAAAAATCCCAAGTTCAATGAAGTGGAACGTAGCTTTTGAAATCGATAGCATGACGATTCGTCCCCTATTCAAAGGACGAATCGATTCGCGCGGAACTTTATTTCTCGACGATTCGCAAGCGTCGTTTTTTCCCCCTTTGGCCAAGAGAAAGAGGTCGTGGATCTCGTGACTCGACGTCGAACATATCGTCGGTGTTTCGCGTATCGGCGAGATCTCACCGAATACCAGGAATAATTCTCCAATGATGTATCGGTCGTAACCCATCGGCAAATACGGCACGTTCTACGTCAGTGAATTTATTTTTATTCGCTCCACGTAGCTGGGAATGGAACGTGAAATAGTAGACAGCCTAAATAAGGCTCTTTTACATGACTCACGATACTCCGGACCTAGTCATTTCGCGAGCACGCTTAGCGACAGGGAATCGACCGACGAATTTTCGATGCGCTACCCTTTTAGCCGAAGCACGACGTGCTACGTGCACGATTTAACTTGCTGACAAATTGCGAGTTTCTCTCGTATATTTTGTAGGCACTTGCTTATTAGATTGTAATATGTAACGTACTTCTCTTTTGAGATTAATCTTAAGACGAGATTTCGCGTGTAACAACGACGACAAAGCAAGTGATTCTTGTGAATTTTTCTTTTAGGCTATCTATTGGTTATACGAGACTAGACTTTTCTGGGATGTAAATATAGCCGTGAAGTATACAAATGTAATTTTTTTTATTTCAATGTCTTCTTATTTTTTATTGTTTATCACGTATATTAATTCTTTATAACTGTGAAAGACGGTTTAGGTTACTAGAATTTTCAATCTCTTGGACTGTGTTGGCTACTTAAGAACAAAAATAGACACAATTCAAATTGATTTGCCTTCACTCCATTTTAATGCTGTGGTTCTAGGAGTCTCTAGGTAAGAGACGATCTGGGTAACAGATTAAATGCTTCCTATTCTCTATACGACTGAACTACCACCCTTGTCTCGTTCTTTAACCAAAGTTATATTTATGCCCTACTGTTTTTTTGTCACGTCCTATTTCTTCTCCGTAACTTCCTAACCCTTTCTAATCTCTTTAATTTGTAATTCTTCCGATAAAATAACTTCTCTATGAGGAGCGTTGTACCTAGATTATCCGTAACAAAATAACGCTAAAGCTAATCATCGACAATCATCTTGCCGATAATATTACTCTGATATAATTTTACATCGTGAACTCTGAAATCCTCTGAACTCTAAAACATTCCATTCAACTCTCTGAAAATCGATGCAGGCTATTTCCAGTATTTCTTTGTATACCATCATCGACGAGTGTATTCCTATCGCCCTATTTTTCTCTTATGACCAAAGATATACCTTTCTTCGTATTAATCTATACGATATCGAGAAAAAAGCATCGACAAAACAGGAAAGAAAGAAAAGAGCTCGTGTTATTATCGATCGCCGAAGGTGATCACTCGCTGTATTTCGCGGCAACATGCAAGTGATAAAGAAGCCAAACGGTTCAGCCGCGTTGTTAATGCATTAAAGATCGCATTGATACGAGTATTCGCTGGGAAGCATTAAATATATCGCGGCATAATCTGAATATGATAGGAACGCCGGCATTTGTATTCCGCGCTGTGGTTCGCTCTGTGCATAGTACGTGTTTCATCGCAGCCACTCTGCCGCTTTCCGCTTCTTCTTTTCCCTCTTTTCACCCCAGGGTCCGACGTCATCTCGCGACGAATAATCTCGAGTTAGACTTCGTATTTCGGACACCATAACGCGTAAGCCCCTTCAGCCTGTCTCCTCTGATCTCAATCGAAAACTTTGCATTTCTTCGTTAAATTACGTCTCCTCGAAGTTAAGACTTCTCAAGCTCAAAGAAAGTTTCATTTTGCATCGTGAGCTTTTTTTTCGCATACTTCATTCTTCTTTCGAAGTCTCTTTCGATTAAAGGATCATTCAATTTTCATCGAAAAATCGCACCTCAGTTCGCTTGGATTCGTTTGAAAAGCGTGAAGCTTCTACTTCCACATGCCTGAACTGTATTTTTTCGAAGCGTTGAAACGTTAAACAAGCGATTAATAGGGTCAAAGGCAGCAAATTTTATGCATCACGACGATGCCAATTGTAAGTTACGAGTATATAACAATTCATTATATGCATGAACTTCTATAGAAAGCTAACCGCAGTGTCTACGTTTTGAAATAATTTAAAACAAGTTTGCAAGTTGCTTCGAATTCAGTGGAAAGGTTAGCTTCGGCAACGTGTATAGATATCTTTCGTATAACTGGTAGAATGGCAGAATGTGAAAACGTCGAGGTCCAAAGGCTTAAGCCAGGCTCTTTCTTCGTCGCAAACAAGGTCTGTCTTTTAAAGCACGAGTGGTCGATTCAACTCTTCGACTTCTCCATGAATACCATTCATACGAAGGATTTTGCGGAGAGAGTTGCTGTTATCGTTCGTATTTATACAAACCCGGGAGGAAAATGCGGGATATTTTTATACGTCGATTTCGGAATTCGTATCCCACAATTTTCGGAGAACAAGAATGTTATCCGCTGCACCCTGGGGCATCGTTTTACTCGTTTCTTTCGAAATTCTTTAAATCTTTTAGATCTATATGAAAATACACTCGACTTCCTTCCGTTTTATATACTGCGTTTACGCTTTTTTTTTGTAGAAATATATCGATAACGATTCACATTATTTTCAGAGTCCTGTAAAATTAATATTGTTAGAAGTTTATGCACTTTCATATTCGTATAAACACGATCGCAGAGACGAGACCGAAATGTAATAATTGTGTTTCATTCTCTGAATATTGCAAAGAATACATTCACTGGATATATCGTATCCTTTTGTACATTGTATGTTCTGCGTATATTTTTGCACATTTAAACTTGTCACAAATGCACCAACATCCGCAATTCAAACTTCCGCAGTGAAACATTACAAGTCGTGACTAACAAGTTTTATAATAAAAGAAACGAAATTTTTAAAGCAGGTAAATTCTACAAATGACTATTACCTTATTTGACGTAAAATTGTCAAATTGTAAAAACGTATACAATTAATGTACAATCTACGACTCGTAACTTGATAATTCATTATTATTTGGTAAATTATTATACAAAAGAGAGAGAGAGAGAGAGAGAGAGAAAGAGAACAAATTATATTATTGTTCAGAGGGAGAATTCTCTTATAGAGATTTAACTGCTGTTTATTTTCAAGGGAGCTTTATAAAGTAAATAACAATGATGCAGACTGTAGTAGTACGTGCAGATTATTGCTGATTGAAATTTATATGCACAAAGAAGGAGAAATCGGACGTCTTGCCGCGATCCTTTGATTTCCAACCTAACTCCAGTGTTTCGTGTATCGCTGTAATTATTGGAAGTACGTTCTAAACTGTTTGTCATAGTATGCCACGGGGAACTATCCGGAGATTTGTTAATTACCGTAGCCAGTGAACTCGCGCGTAGCAAATTTGCGTAATAAGAGAATTTCAACTTAGTTGTTGGGAATTTCCAATTCAAGGCAAAGTTGCTGCTCGTTTCATCATTTTGAAGGATGGAATCGCAAAATATGCCGTGTGTAAAGCTTCCGTTTACATACCGTGCTACCTATATAACTCACGTAACAAGCATATTCCCAGACTTTTAGCCTGCATTTCCATAATTCTCTTTCACTTTGCTTTTCGCTGGTGGTGCCTTCATAAATTTTCTACTCTTGTTCTTTTTTTTGCGCGTTAACAATTGCCAACTTTGAAAGTGTCGTTGGTACCTGTGAATTCGACCGAAACTTTCCCAAAATTTGTCGGCGAGTGAAGCGGAACTCGCGTCGTTTTCCGCTATTTTCCGCGAAAAGCGACATTGGTCATACGAATAGCCGCTAACCAGATCAAATGTATTTTGGTGGTCGCGCATTTTTCTTGAAAATGTCCAGCGATTTACACAGTGTCTTGGAGATTCGCGGCTCATTTTGCATCCTTCTCGATGAAGAGGAAGTTTGTTTCGACACATCTATCTATTTCTTCCATTTACCCGGTGGACGAAAATAAGGCAAAGCGACGAGCACGATGAAGGATGGCTGACACTTTGATGAAACTGCTCGCTATATCAGCGAGACGTTACTTGTTCTTCCGATTTTTCCTATTTTCCTTTCCTGAACTTCGAAAACACGTCCATGTTTTGACGATGATTCATAAGAAACGAATCGTCAGAATTCATACAGGCTCGCAGTGATATTCGAGCTCTCGTAAACGCCTTTTATGACTATGCTACGCGCGTAAATTACACGATTATAATCTTGATATATAGTCTCAGATTTCTTTCAAATTCTTCCAGTATAATCACGTCACGACAATCAAAGCTTGTAACAGCGTCAATGAAATTTTTAGATGTTTTATGAAACACGCACGATACGGCTACGAAAGTCTGCAGTAAATAACGAAATACTTTGTGGGCCGGTGTATATCTGCTTCGATTGCTGTTTCGTCTTTTGTCTGACACAGACGTGATATCGGTCGTTGCTAAAAACGTAAATCGAATTTGCTTGGCTGCATGGAGAAATCTGGAGGATATTTCCAATTCGGTGGCAATAACGCGGATGGTCGCCTCTCGAAACAAATGGAGAGACTCCCGATGATCGATTGCGGACAACTTTAGAAGTTTCAAAGTCGGTCGGGATTGATTTAAATTGTTTCTAGGGCTCGCGATTGAATCTAGAAAATCGTGCATCGACGAGGTCGCGATTTATTAGTGCCACGGTTTGGTTCCATTTCCTTATTCGATACACGGAAACGCTCTTCCTTTAATTTCCATGCAGGCTCAATTTTTCGTGAAATTCCTAAAAATTGAAATCGTTTATCATGCGGCAAACTGAAACGTAAACAAAGTATAGCGAGTTATTTAGATGGAGCTCGAATAACTCGAATGATGCACTCCTGGTGGCCCGCCAACTGAAATCCTGATGTTTGAACGAAGCAAAGCAAGTGCCGAAAGACGGACGTACGAACGAAATAATTAATTACTCCTGCGCGGTTGGAATTAGAGAAATGGACGTGGAAAGAAATCCTAAAAGTGATGTACGTACGAACAGCTTTCAGAAATCAATTTTCTGGAAATCTGACTCCGAAATCTGCTCCGAGTTACGAAATTGAAACGGGAACGAAACAGTGAGAAACGTGATATTTTTGTTGCAAGTCGCAAAAATATATATTTCAACACTAGCATGCAAAAGTTTTATGTATACAAAGAGTTGAAAGGAAGAAGGTTTAAGACTTTAAGTGCTTATAGCACTCGACCCGAGGAGCACAAAAATGTCCAATCAACATATGAGTCCTGACAATCAGTTCTTTCGGCATAAAATCGATTTTTATCCATGTTGATGGCACATCTTTTGCTCCTTCTGGTGAGTAGCATAAGCTTCTGAAGTTTTGAATCCTTTGTATCAAACTCTCACGTTATATCACACGTGTTACATAAAACATTTTGAAATTTTATTAGCGCCGAAAGATACATGAGACACGAGTAACGAGACACGAATAATGAGACACCACTAGCATCATTATATTGATAAAGTTTGAAACAAACTTTGAAAATTACACAAATGTAACGAGGTATTTAATATATGTAAGTTTCGATGAAATTTCGAACTATTGGCATATGTAACGCGTACGATATATTTATAAAGAAGTCTCTGCAAGACATTAAAAAAAAAAAAAAAAAATCATTCATAAAAAAGTCTCCATTCGAATATATTATATCTACAGCGGAAATAACGAGCGAGAATATCATTAATAATTAGTGAAACCTACCTAGCCAAAGGGTTGGAGTGGAATCGTTGCGGTATCCGGATAATTGCAGGAAAGAAAAGACAAGGAAAAGGGGTTAGAATTGATCAAAGGCAGTCGATCGCTCGGGGAGAAAGAAGCAGGATAAAGGATGGAACGATTCTGGTCCCGTGGCTCGCGATTGCCATCGATCTGGAAATGGGTTTTGTCTTGGGAACTCGCAATAATGCCGGCGTATAAAAATATCGCGTGAAATAATATTTCTTTTCTTCGCGTTACCACCCTTCCCCCTTGGGCCGTAAAAGTAAAATACAAATACAGGTTCCACTCGACGCTCGTTTCCTACGTGCGTCGGTCGATGGGAAATAGCGTTGAAAGCGTCCCGGATGAATTCGCCCGACTTTTAATCATCGCCGATGATATCGTCGAGATCGGGGCGAATCGAATTTGCGACAGAATTTTCATTTCAGCGAGCTCGATCCGTTCTGTAAATTTCCGCGGTATTGTTTCGAGCGCGATTATCATTATCGATCCCTTGCCATGGAACATTTTGACGCCGGACGATAAGGGGCTCGAGTTTCGGTCTCTGATTCTCCCTCATTATTCCAAATGGCTCTTCCGCCTGGTTCAGTTATCTTTCAGGTCCGTTTAATTATAACGGAACACCTAATCTCTTATTCATAACACGGATATATCAGAAATTTTGGGCCAATATACGTAGGTTATCCGATCGTGTATTCGAGCGTGAGTAACGTAACGACGAGAATCTGCGACGAATTCTAGAGAAACGTTTACCACTTTTTCTGCTCATATAGGAGAATTTAACCTTTTCACCGAGATACGTAGTAATACGATTTCTGAAATGCGCGTACGCCACGTTGAACCTGCGAGATTCGTCAGTGAAAAGCTTAATACAACGTGTAGCAATTTAATTCGATACAGCCACGTTACATAAATATTCTGTGCAATCAGTCAAGCAGTCAAACTTTCTACCATTTCTCACAAATATGATAAACTTCCGTCTATCTAGTCTACCTCCTACATACTACTTATTCACTTCCAGCATCGAAGAATTCGTTGAAGAGTGAAAAGAGTAAAAGCCAGCAAGACGCGTAGGATGAATTTTTATGGAATCGTTCCACGGTTCCCCAGTGGTGCAGTGAAGTGCGAGGAAAGCGCTCGCCAAGGGTCGCTTTTGGCCGAGCACGGATGTAATCTGGCAATGAGCCACCGGCTGCCAAATTATCGGATAATTCGGGCCGCCCACTCGTTCCGGCCACGTCTGATAGCATCTTCAAGAGACCTTATATATCTTCAATGTTCTAGTGTTTCTCTCGTTTGTCTGATCCCACCCCCCCTCTCCTCTTCCTCTTCCTACTCTCTTGCAAGAGCACCACGGCGTTGCTTCTGAAATTCTTGCTATATTGGCCTGACTCGCTTGCTCGATAATGTTCCTAATGCGAAGTGTCAGCTTGATCCGCTCGTTCGGTCCGATTGCACGAAGCTTTATCCGCTGGAGGGCGAGCAATGCTGCTGGAACAGGGTGTGAGGAAGGAACTAATACAGCAACGCGGTAAGGAAACGTTGAAATTTTATTAAGGAGGAATATTTTTAATATAAATTTTAATATCAAGACGAACGCGCATCGATGGGTGAAATTTAATTAAGCCCGGCTACGTTAAACGATGATTTCGATATTAAAAAGCCAGCGAGAGAGATTAAATTTAACGAGTTCGATCTTTGAATTCACCTTTGAAAATATTTCACCGTGATCTCTCGTAAAAGACCATCGAGTTTATGATTTCAAAAAATCCCTGTAATAATCGTTGTAAATGTTTCACCAGGGTAATACACACTGGGAGAAAGTTGCAAAGTTTCGTCAGACCATATCAGACAGAAATATGCAAATTAGTGGGACGTGTAGAAGTTTTCTATAACGCGCGAGAATTCAAAGGAACAGACGCGCGTATTCTTCTCTCGCAGCCTCGCAGGAGAACGATAAAGGAAAAGATTCCATATGATCCTCCGTTCAGTTTGTTGTCCCTGCGTTTTCTCAGATTCATACTCTCCTTCGCGAATAAATAATGCATGAATATCCTCCTGCACGTTTTAAACCTCTAACACTCTCTTCCAAAGAAATTCCGACCAAGTTGAAAAAAGTATTTGGCACTATGCCTTTCGTTTGAATAAAACAACGATTTAACATTTAAATGATTCTTCCAGCGATTCGCCAACCTCGATGGTTTATTTTGTCACGCGAGAATTTCATCGAATCTACCCGTTCGCGTATACTGACGCACACCATGCAAGTAAATAATTATTCGAACGTTAATTAACGTTTCTTGTCGAAGCACCGCGATACAATTATCAATTATTATTTCCCAATCGGTGTGTTTTCTTGCATTCGCTGGAGTATAAAAATTTTGCGCTCGATCAAGACCGATATTGATTTTCCAACCGCTGGATGCTCCCCGTCATTTCATGCAAGAGATTACGTTTCCGGTTCCTCAAAATTTTCTGTACGCTTGTTAGGAGCTAGCAATTCCTTTACCACGTTGAATAGAATTTCTTCGTTCACTCTAATTCGAATCCAATCCTCGGTTGTTCTACCACCGCAATTCGTTTCGAAACCGTAGTTCGATCGTGTTCGATTCTGCGACATACAGTGGCCCACAAAAAGTATTTAAACATTTATAGAAAATTTGTTCTTGAGTCTCGTCAACTTCCATATATCGTCGTTTATTACTAGATCGTCATACCTTTTTTATGTAAACATTCTCATCTCCAGGTTCGACCACATCAGTACCATAAATAGAATATATGAAGTAGGTAATAATATTTACAATCAGGTAGACCTTTGGTCCTCTACTATCGAGTGGTTTAAGATTTCAAGGAATAGAGAATTTTAACAGTGAACTGTATGAATCTATAATCTAATGAGCTTTCTGCATCGAATAATTGAAATCTTAACTTTTATATATTTTTTTCTGTATTATTCCGTATTATGTCGTATAACGTTATCGTGAATTCACGTATCTACATACGTTTTTGCATATCCTTAACGTTAACGGTAAATTAAGTTAAATTGGAAAATTAAAAAGTATTTAAACAGATAATTATCCACAACATTAAAGCGCCCCAATACTCAATCGGATTATCTTTAACGCATATTATATCTCCAATAAATATCTTGTAATATCCAGGTACATTTCCAGATTGATTTCAAATTTCACCAATATATTTATTACAATCGTATCTCGTTACAGTGCTAATGAAATTCCAAAATATTTTGTGTAACGCACACGGATAATATAAACATGAAAGTTTTCTATGCTTTCTCGTTCGAATTTCTCTAAATTTATCCTACCTTGCAGTTCTACACGATCGTTCGTTTTACCCGGCCACGTGTACACTGAATTACAGGAAATCGCTGCCAAGATCTACCCCTGCTTTCCCGACGTTCCTTTTCTGCTTTCTAATTGGCTCTCTGTGCTCCTCACAATGCCAGGCAAGTCGTTCACCTTTGCCTCTTTTATCAGCGGTTAACGCGGTTCGTTAGTTTCGTTTTGATCGTTCATCCGCCAATTTTTCCCACACTATTCTCGACTGTCACGTTTCCATAGTAGACAAAATTTTACCATGTCTCCTTTTTCTCTTCCAAAATGGTTGCCTGTCGCGAGGATGGGGGAAAGAACAGCGGGGAGATTTCGCTGAAATTTCGACGACGACCGTTTTCAAAAGCGGATCGGAGTCTCGGGAAGGGGTTGAATCTTCTTAGGGAAACGTCTGCCTCGACGTGGAAAAGCTTATCGCGATCGACTCGCAGCTGCTTGCACGGTACCAGTTCCGATATTTTGGGAGCGTGTAACGAGTTTCGAAGCTTCCCCGCTGCGCAGGGATAACTAGGTAACTGTCAATCGCCACGGTCGATGCTCGTGTGAACGAAACTCTATAAGCTCTATACATAATCAGATTCTGTTACATATGTATCATCTTCAGAATATCTCGAAAGTTTACACGTATCTCGCACAAAGTACTCTTCGTAAGAATATTTGCAGACATAGAAAACTGGTCTTGAAAACCGAGTTAGCATCGAGGTTGGTATCAAAGGATTTCTGAAAGATCAAATATTAATGGCCTGATGCAAACATTATAATTTGATTTCTAAATGCCTGATATACGAGCATTCACATCTGCCGGAATGTCACGTTCCTTTTCTACTGCCGTTTAAAGCGGCCAACTGAAAGCGGTCAAGTAGAAACATACCGCTATAGGCAGACCAAAGGATTTTGTTCTTCTTTCTCGATGAAGCCTCGTTCTTTTGTTTCTCACTTGAACGAAAGAAACTTCTTCAATCTAGAACGCGACAAAATTTACGCCTTTCGATCCTCTACTTTTAACTCGTATGTGTCTATCTATTTTCTCCGTCATTTTTCTCTTCTTCATTCACCGTCCCTTCACTTCTTCGTCTCTTTTCTTCCATCTTCCCAATAATACTGTTTCAACTTTCCAACCTCTGCACGCTCTGATCTTTACAGTTTCGTTCCTCTCTAGTTAATTCTAATCTAACTTTGGCGTTTCTCGCGCGAGTGAACCGACGTGATACGTGAACGGTTAAGCGGGCCAAAAATTGATTTCCACTTTATAGCAGAATTTCGTGATTAAGTATTCGCGGCTGGTCCGACAAAAGTGAATTACGCGGAGCGCACGGCACGTCAATATTCGCGCAAATGGCGAGCAGATTGAAACGCAGCACGGCTACTCGATGATGTTACCGTTCGACCCCTTTCCCCTGGTTAGCGCTCTCTCTCTCTCTCTTTCTCTCTCCGTGTTAACCTCGCATATGCGCGATTTTCATTCGACACTGTCGAGAGCCTTTTGGGTCAATTCTGTTGTTTCAGTTCTCTCTCGTACGCGTATATCAAACGGATGATGGTGTTAAACAATGGTTTCGAATGCAGTAGTCATTTCTGGTCTACGAAACGCATTCTAGCGTAGGAACGGTCAATTAAGTTCGAATAACGCGACGGTTTCTAATCAAAGGATAGACGACAATGCAGCTTGATTCGCGGCTAGTGGTTGATTCAGTGTCGCGTCACGAGATAATCACGCAGCGAACGTGGCTCAATACACTTCAAATGAACTTGGACCAGAGTTAGCGGCGTTTCACGTTTCATCGCTCAACTGCTGTTGGCGAGTAGCAGCGACAAGATACGGACGACGATTGGATCGCTGATGAAAATCAAACTACGAGTTTGCTTATCTTCCTACTAATGCAAAGCATCCTGTCCCATCGTAGTTTCATCGGATCGTAATCCGCTACTTGTTAAGTAGGCTAATACATAGCTAACTGTCCGCTGTTTCAGATACGTCGCACATGAAACAATGTCCGAACTTTGATCGCGCCGTTATTGTTCCATTATTGCCGCGTCTCAAATATTGTTTCAAACACAGCCGGAAAATCGAGACTCCTGCTGCTCTCTGTTCCATTTTCCTGCTGCGATCAAACATGCCCGTGTTTATCGCTTTATTTGAATTACATCCTATTGTCGCTAATTGGCAGGTAGATTGTTTTAACCCAGTTTCTGCGGCAGAGAACGCTGGTAATTCGCTGTCGCATCGATGTAATCCAAAATTACTATCGTGATCGATAAGTAAAATGTACCTCTGCTAAAATATTCACTCTCTTCGCACGAAATTTTCTAGCGAAAGTTTATCCGGTTTATCCAATTTATTCGATCTCAGCTTTTTTGCACACGCTAAGGAAAACTTTCTCCATCCTGCTCGTTAGCAGCTTGTGATGTTTCATTCGTACCTAGTCGCCGGTGATTTATACGCCGCGTAGGCGAACTAATATCGGCAACTGCGATATTTCCATGACAGAAAGTTAATACAGCCGTTGTATACGAGTAAAACTTGCGTAGTATCGCGGTGCGATATTATATACCGGGCGGTGTGCACTAAAGATTGCCTTTTATGAGTGAGTATTTAGCCTCCGACCAGTATAACCTGCAAGCAGATTTTCACGAGCCAGACAAGTTTATTATTGCCTGTTCGCGGTTATTGATGGTTGTTACTACTATCTCAGTATCTACGTGCCTTTACTGCTTATTAAGCTACCTAAAGGAATCCTAAAGATAACTAGATCCTAAAGACGAATCCCCTTTTAAAGAGTATGATTTTCCTATCGACGTTAAAGCGCCGTTTTTGACGTTATTACTTCGCCTTGAATTCGTTTCGATCCGAATCGTTTCCATTTTCGTTTTGCATAGAAATTCCCACTTTTCTCGCGATAAGTGCGCCAATCAGCTCTATGCGAGTTAAAATTGATTTTAGGTCAAGCTTTCGGCCATTTTCTGGCACGAATAGAGCCCTCTAGAAGCCAGATCGAATTATCGGTGATAAACGAAACCGTCAGATTGCACGGGATGGAGGGTTCGCATGGAATCGCTGCGAGCTGTATTTAAATTTTACGACGGCACGACCGGGTAAATTTTTATGGCCGATAACGGTGAACGTAGGCTGATCCTTATTGGCTATTCGTTCGTAAGTAGAGCAAGTGGACGAGTCGTTGGCTGGCATCCAGCCTTCCTCGCCTATTTCTAATTTTTCTTCTACTATTTTCTTTCTCCAGTCACTTGCTGCAATTCCATTTCTATAAATAGTCTTTTTACCAAGGTTCCTGATAATCGAAGATTGCGAGCGACCACGTCATAACGCGTATAAGTCGATTCTTTTACGGTCAATCAATACGGTCTTTTTGTTTGGTATTGAAGCTAAAACGTGTATCTCGTCGTATAGACTTTCATAACGTTGCTCGTGATATTCAAATATTGTTTGTATCAAGTACACTTCTGGCTTCCATAAGAGTCAGTCAACACGTTACACATCTTTAAAAGACCTACATCTTTGGATCCAACAGGTTGTTTCTCTTTTCAACTTTCAATTTTCTGTTTGATGTGTTTATCATATCTTTCTTCTGGGATCTTCGATCGAACGATTGAGAATCATAATGGTATAGTAAGGTCGCGGTCCACTGATGTTTCTCATAAAGTATTGTTCCACGTTTATTGTTATGACAGATTCGTTACATTTCTTAATTAATTAATTAATTAATTAAAATATTTCAGCTACGATGCTTCTAAGAGTTGGAAATACGTTACAACCGAACATTGCATCGTTTTCAAATGGCTGGTGCGAATCCGCAAGGCGGCACTTGACTTCGCAGCGATATCACGGCGCTCGGTAAAAAAAGCTAATAAAACGGTTTCTTGTCGCGGGGCAATAAAGACGATATCTAACAAAAGAAGCATATCAAAACTTTCCAGTCCATACCACGACAATATGTTTTGCCGATGCACGTAAGAAACGCGTTTCCTCTGCTGCTATCGAATTCGATACTCTCAGTGGCGAATAAATTGTTATCACGAGGCGAGTTCTTGCCGGGTTTCGCCTCGACGCCATATTTTTCCCTGGATGCAGCTGGTCTGCTACCTCTGGCCGTCTGTTCTTAATCACAGCCACCGAAACGATATTCCAGTTTTTGCATCGGCGTCGTTATTCCTTCTTCTAACATGCGGTCGTTATATTTAACGAGGGCGAAAGTTTTCGCGGCTCGCCTTCCCAACTCATGAATATGGAATCCACGAATTCCTCCCGCCCTCAGCCTCCCGTTAGGGTCGCCTGTCGTCCCTGAATATTGCACAGTGCCGTCTAAAAATCCCGAACTTCTTCCAAAGACCAACCAATTTAATGGAATTGGAGTCGCGTAGAAATTTCTGGCGTTTGATAATTTCTCCATTAAAACTATACTGTTTGACTCCATTGCAACTCGGAATGTTCATTTCGAACTTTGCTTATTGATTTAGAACTCTGTGTAGTTGTTGATTGAATTTTGCTGGAATTTTAGTCACTCCGATATAACAGTCTAAGTCGTTTGTTTTAGTTCGTGGACCTTCGAGTAAAAAGCATGACGCGAGACACAGAGAAAGGTTCGTCGTTTGATTTATTAATACCGATATATTTCTAGCGTGAAATAAAATTGTTCATCACTTGAAATATAAACCTCAAACAACAATTTTGGTACATAAACGTTTTTCATCAGTTCCGTGTCTGGAATTGACTTTACAAATATCCGCGCATATGTTACGACCATATTGTATGAACGAATATTAGCTATCGTCCGATAGATCACACATGACAGAAACGTTGAAATCTGCTTGGGGAAACAAATCTTCTCTGACGTGTCATAAACTTGGCCTTGTATCAAACACTTAACCCAAATAATTTCACCAGCCTGCAGCTCTAAACCTGACAAACACGCGTCTCACATGCTTGTCGCCGTTAAAACCTTCCTGGTTATGCTCGTGTCAGATCGTATCTTTGGTCGATAGTCGTTATTTTCACGGTTGAAGCACGGAGCTTGTTCCATGGGCGTTTTGTTAATTATTTTCAGCCGCAAATAGCGGGCCTGGCGAAACGTTGGACGCCAAATCCTTTCGGGGCGTTTTACAGGCAGCCGTGTGGCGTAAAATCGATGAAACGGTGAACGACATCGGGAGCATTGTGAACCGAACAAAAGCAAAAAAGCGCGCTGGAAGATTGCACTTGACAGGGAATTCGAAAATCGTGTCCCATTGAAAACGACCCTTATTCGTGTGGAGAACGCTCGATTGGTCGCAGCGCTCAACAGTCAAGTAATGTTTGCGGCCTGCTTGAAACACCAATACGTCTTCGCTATATACCGTCTTGCGCACATATACAATAGTCAACATTCGAATCTGTTCGAGTATGTCTCTAATCTTTTTCCGTGTGGAAATATCTTCACTCGTCGAAGCTTCATTCTCCCTTCCGTTCTAGAATCTTTTCCCCTTTATGTTTTTTACGAAACACCAGAAATAATTTCCTCTATTTGTTCTTGACTCACTATTTTTACCGTTGCAATTCTCTTTTTTAGTACTCTAGCTCCTTTTATTGCTCCAATTACTTCTTTTAGTACGTTTTCACTGTTCCTTTTTATTCCTCGCTCAACACCTTCTTCGCGTATTTACCCTTGTTTTATTACAGGATATTTTCTTGGACCTTGATTCTTTTCCTAAAAATCTATCCTTTCTCTACATAGTAGTAGAGTTGTTTCTCGGTGTCGAATTTTCTCCAAGTCTCTTCAAAAAGGTTCTAAACATTTTCACGATCCTAGAGTGTATCCTGGGAAGCTGTTACCAAAATTCAGAAGAAACTTTCGTAAGGATTGTAGGTTATTTTTCGTTAATGATCAAAAGAGAAATCTCACCAGGGATGTCCAGTAGTCATCGGCTATAATTTTGGAGAAAGTGACTTACCAGCTGATCCATTGGTTGACCGCTGAATGGACGGCGGGTATTTGCCCAAACGATATAATGTTTGGTTAGCATAGTGCAGTTATAGGTATTTATAGTATCCGATGGAAAGATTAAAGACACAATTCTTTCGTAAATCTCGACATGTGAAGTTCGGAACTTGTACAAGCAGCTGGTTGACTTTGCACTAGAATCGATTACTTTCGTAACGTGCATTACTCTATGCAGGTACTAGATGATTTAGTGTTTTCGATACTAGAAGAACAGTAGAATACAAGAATATAAAAAATAAATGAATAAATTAATAAGTTAATCATGGTACTTAATAATTGAATAAAGATTTATACATTTGAATGCCAGAAAAGATAGCCAGAGTGCAATGAAAAAGCTGACAGTTTCACTCTCCAATGAAAAACGTTGAAAATTGCGTGTCATCGCGCCAATCGACGCTATTCTACACATGGTGTTTTAATATATATATAAAAAACATCCCTATATATCACAAGGATTATCGTATAAATATTTAAAACCATGATGGATTTGAAACTACTGTTAACAGATGTTTAATATCGCGTAGCGATAGAGTAGCCTTTGTTTGAAATTGAACATCATTCAGGCCATCGGATGCCTGTTATAAGGGATATATTATCAATTTCTCTGGCAGCTCGATTGCCACGTATTAAATTCTGCCGTTGAGATCGGTTGTTTGAAGCGTTTCGAGCGTAAAGTTCGGAAATATCAACAGGGCATTAAGCGTGTCCATGGTATAACGTTAAAGCACTCAACGTCATCAAAAACAGCTATCCCCGATGGTTATGCGTATATATAAAATTGCGCTAAATGTGTAGAGAACCGACGTGAAACGTTTCGAAATGGTGCAGTTCATCCGAAACAATGTTCGACGAACCATTTAATATTACAACGTATTCGTTCCAACATATGGAAAACAATTTTCACAAAACGGAGAGGGCGCTGGACGAAGGAGAGTTACATAGCAGTGAGGCAGGGGGAAGCGAAAAGCCGATGGGCGTTACGCTCGTCTGGCGGCCAGAACGCGTCCCCAATTAGCGAACTCGGTTCCCGTCGAGTTAAGTCGGCCAGTTAATTTGACTTTGGAAGTTCCCGCGATATGCTCGTCGGGATCGGGCCACTTTCCAATTCCCGCCAAGTATTTCACGAATTGTCGGGAAACTTCTTTCGAGAGTAGTATTCTAGACGGACGGAATAACGCCGAAAACTTTCCCCTATTAATAACACGCTAATGATTGTAACGATGGAATAATTAAAAGGACGAAAGCGAAGTAGCCGCGACAACAAAGTTTCCCAAATATTACCTGACGACCTACGTTAATCACCATATGTTTTTAAGGATTTTCGAGGCTGCTTAACCTGATGCTTATTTTTAAACGAAGCTATGCCAGTCAATGTCTTTTCCTTAATTACAACTTCGAAACTGTATGAATGCCTGAGTGACTTAATCGCGAAGTATTTCGAACGCTATCGTACAAATTGTTAATCTTTAATAGCGATAAGTCAATATCAAAATAGTGAATACAGCTTCGTTCTAAAGTAGCGACAAGACGATCAAATTTTATTTCAAAGCAGCGACAGGTTAATCAAATTCCGTTTCAAAAGTAGTGACAGTTAATAAAATTTCATTTCCAACTACCGATTTACGACATGACTTCAAAAGCCTAATAAAATGCCTCGACATTTGCCATAACGTCAACGATATTGCGTGAAGAAACGTCGAATAGTATGGAGCCGTCACAGCGTCAACGAGGAGAGATGAGCCGCAAACAAATTTGCCGCGAAGGAAAACGCGGCCACTGGAAGCCAAGAGCGAAATCGATTAGCCGAACGACCCTTCGATAACAGTCTCTGATCCGTTTATCGCTAGCTCGTCTTTGGCCGGAAGTTACGTGTCTGACGTAATTTCAAAATGTAATTAGAGTTCGCGTCAGGGGATGACGGAGGGTGGTGTATCGGCGGCCGATAGCAATTAGTCGGCAGATGATTGGCCGATGACCGGTTGACCGGTGCTTCTACAATTTCGTTAAAGCTTTTTCGTTAAAGCTCTGGTGAAATCTGCGGTATTACCATCGTTGAAGAGAAAAAAAAATTCTTCTTTCTTCCTTCTTCTTCTTTCTTTCTTCTTCTTTCTTTATTCTTTTCTTTCGCGCTATGCATTACCGTTTTGGTCGCAAATAAAGGAGATTTTATTGGTGGCAGCCCGTTTACCTCATCTGGTTCTCTCTCTCTCTCTCTCTCTCTCTCGAGGGAGGAGTTGTGCGTTTCGGAGTCACCTGTTGCCTCGTCACTCGCGCACTTATCTTTTCTTATCTACGCCAGCCACGACCAACAGCTGGATAGAAAGGTTAGAGACGCGAGAATTACTTGGTCTTTTAGATAAACAAACTCTTGCTGGCGCAAGCTTGAAGTGTAAGATAAAGAGAATCGTAGTTTTTCTTCGTATTATGTGACCATGAAATTAACCCTTGAAGGTTAATACGGCTGAAGATTCATTTTACACAAAATTTTGTTTATACACATTATCATCCTGTAATAATGTCACTGTACTGTTATTTGTAATCTCTGTTAGTGATCATTTTCGTACACCTCACCTAGCGTCGACTAACGATGAAACATTTAATTCCACTTGTTGGACATCGTTAGTTCCCTAATCCAAAACAGACGTACCGAGGCGAACTTTTACTCTTAATTACCATCAAGAGAGTCATACTCACGTGTCTATGTTAACAGCGTGAACGATATTATTCTTTAAATAAATCTAGTTGTCACATTGAACTAAAACATCTTTCCATCAAAGGGAAACTTTTCCTCTGTCGCTATCAAGTAGAATGCTCGTGACAATAACGATCCACTTTTTACCGAGCAAGGGTCAATTATCGATCATTCCTCAATGAATATCCATCGTAGAACAGCAGTTCCTTAATTCCATCTTTCAAAGAAAATTCCTTCCTCCTTCGTTTCCTACTTCTCTGGATTTCCACTCCACAGGCCGCGCCAGGAAATATTAATTATCGAACCTTCCTAATGGAAATCCATCGGGACGATCGATAATTAATTCGTAATTAATGGCGCCGCTGTTGCAAGTTGGCCTTCCCGTAAGGTTATGGCCCCTGTTCCAAGATTAATCGTTCTTCTTGGTTCATTGTCCGACATCGTGGACGAGGTAGTTTCAAATTCGAGGAAATTACGTGTACCGTATGATGTGTAGACAGATGAAAATTCTGCGGACCCGCGCATCGAGACGAAGCTGCGTACAGTTAAATTGTACATATCACGTCGGAGAGGCTTGTAGATTTAACGGGTTGTCTAGGAAGGGGCAGACATATGACGTTGCTAACAGGCAATCTCTGTACTGATTAACAGAACGATTGTGTCGGTTGGTAGGCGAGAGGAAGTGTATGAGACTGTCGAGTACGCTCGCAAATACGCGTGAGACCGTTTAATGCCACCCTGGTGCGGCACGGCTCGGCACATCGGATTGCCGCTTGTTGATTCAAAATGCTTTCGATCGAAGTCGCCTCGTTTACGGTCCACGAGTCATCCGGGGATCGTCCGGGTTCCTGCTTCCGGTCTCAAACCAGCATCGACGGGACTACTACTCGCGGAATAATCGAAATAGGAATAATTGAATGGCCAGTGTTTGCTTCGTTGATTATTAGTAGCGTGTTAAGAGCTCGTTTCAGTGTATATACACATGTACAGGGGTTAGGCAAAATAAGGAAAATACCTCTCATACACTGGACGCTTTTCTTTACGCTGTAAATTATAACACAATCTAAGTGGTAGTTTTTATACGCGATCTTACTTTACCATACATGGCCAGTGTTGTAGATTTAACGGGTCAGTGATTCACGAGATAAGGCTAAAAGTACATTAGGTTGCGCTATTCGTCATATGTGTACATATTTTTTCTTTTGTACCGACAGACTTTATTTACGCGAATTTCATTCGCGTGTAACGAAGTCACGCGGAACGTACATTCCGCGTAAATTGAGCACTGGCTGTATGTCATAGATGTATATACATGTATGTATGTGGAATAACTATACGACACGTAAGAAGTGTTTCCATTATTTTGTCCAACCCCTGTACATATAGAGTGCTGGTGTTAACGACGAATTGAATTAACTAATCGGTATTAACGATCGATAGGAAACACGTTCATTAATATGCACCTTCTTGAAGACCACAGCGGAAACACCTTCTTGCATTTCTAAGTGAAAAAGTATGGGGCACGTGTGGTTCTATTAAACGATTCTCTGTATAGCATATAGTATGTGTTGTCGTGATATCGTGAACTGTTTTTCTACAATTAGTACAAGTTTTTAAACAA
The DNA here is from genome assembly GCF_040668555.2 of Bombus flavifrons. Classification (NCBI taxonomy): domain Eukaryota; kingdom Metazoa; phylum Arthropoda; class Insecta; order Hymenoptera; family Apidae; genus Bombus; species Bombus flavifrons. The sequence goes on from NC_138454.1 coordinate 6,202,054, forward strand.
GCAATTGTATTTGTTGATCGCTGCTATTACTTGTATTTTTCGCGTTTACGCTCTGTTATCTGAAGGTGTTTTCCATTCTGTACTTTAATGCATGTAATGGACACTGCTCGTTAATTCCTATTATTGATAACTTATTATTGATGATATTTTATCGAATAGTAATTTTGTAAAGGAAGATAGAAGACCGTGTACGAGGAATAAACGTCAGGTGGATAATGGCAGGACCTGCTGAAAGCTGTCGGGGACGCGATCCAAATTCGATTATAATATCTGTCGCAACATTATTGGCCGCTTAATTTCTAAATGCACGTCGATAATTATTTTCCGATAACGTCGTCGACACGTATCGGGGCTGGATCGAAGCAATTTAAATGGCAGCTGGCCCACGCGGACCGGATGCGACAAGAAATCCAGGACAGATTTCTCTCTGTAAGACCAACGAAATCCATTACGTAGCTCCGACAATTTATTACACGTAATATCGCGACGGGGTTCAAAGCGGATCCGGCATCACCGGTTACAGAAGCCATTCAATCTCACTAATAACGTTTCACCGAGGCTTATGGAGCTGAATTCGCGTCACGCCCGTTTGATTTTTCATTGAGACTCTTCTTTTCTCCTCGCTTATTTACGAAGCCTCCTTTGACCCCCCAAATGGTTCATTCATCGCGAAAAAGCTTAACGTTCATCAAATCTTCGCGTTTTACGCATCGATTTTCGTCGCTTTCATTAACGCCACGAAATCTCAGTTAGCGAATTGAAGCAATTATCGTACGAAATTGGAACCGCACACGTCAAAGGTGAATGGAAATATCTGCCCCAATGCATGTGAATTTGGAACCCAACGTGGCACCAGGTCGACGTATATACGCGATCCTTAAATAATTGGACTCTGCCTGTTCTAACAGGAGATCGATACCGGTCGTTGTTTCGACGTAACACGAGCTCCGATTCACCGTGTACACGGTATATGTTTGTGCGTTTCTCGATTTGGCATGCCGAAAACGGCCATCGCTGTTCCATTACGGGACATCCGTCTTACCCTGGTCGGTGCTTTATGAATTTTAATATTTCCCCAAGCGCCTGTCATTCGTGCGGACGACGAGCATCGCTATACGATGGCTCGCGAAAGTATTTGAATTTTTATCATAGGAAACTTTTATGCACGTATCGTATGTATTGGATTGTCGGGTTAGTCTTAAACCTTTTCCAGATATGAATTATAAACTCTATTCCAACACTTTGCGACAATGCAATTAAACAAGACGTTGTGTCCAATTCTCTGTCATCTGTCAGGTAGTTCAATAATTCCGTTCGGTAGAATTTTTAACGTTTGCGAGTAGGAACGTGAACTCGAAAAGATTTGAGACTTATTCGACGATAAATAAAACTCGACAATATTATATAAAACATTACGAAATTTCTATATAATGCGATTAAATCTGGACGAAATGAAATTTTCGAATTTATTACCAATAAATTACCAGCGATCAAAAAACGGATAAAACAGGAGAGAATTATATATAATTCTGTATAAAACGAGGGAAAGCGGTAAAAAAGGAGGACGATGTTCGGTGGAAAATGCCAGGGATGAGTACATGTTTGCGAAATTCACCGATGGTTCACCGATGGTTCACCGATGGAGGGACTCATTTCTCCCGTGGATGCGAATCAAATTACACGGTCGTTGTTTCATTGGATCACAAAGGCGCGGCTCGACTATCTATATCTGTTGTAATCAAATAATATCCGATAAACTAAATTTGCAACCGGTCGATGTAGCCCAATGGAGAAATTCTATTACGATGTTATGTAACGTGTTCTGCAACCGATTGCGGTTTGTCGATATGCGAAGTTAATTGTTAAGACTCAACGAACCGACTGGCCAGAAACTCGCGATCTCTCCGCTCCATCGTTTAATTCGCGCTTCGCTCTTCGCTCTCTGTTTGTTGGACGCAAGCTTGCTACTTGTCGAATCTCTGCGTCCTAATTTCATTAATCGGCTCATCGACGGGAAGGCCAGTTTACTTACGATGAAAGTGGATGAAAGGAATTACGATGAAAGTGGATGGAAGAAATTACGATGAAACAGGTTCGACGAACGCTCTGCGATGTATCAGCCGAGTGGATATTATAGAAAAAAAGTTTTATGGAAAGAACGTCGATTGGTTTCCGATTATTTCGATCCATCGGCGATAATCTCGATCAACGATGCCTGCCGGAAACGGCTACGCGCTTCCCCGACGTATTCAAATAATATCGCGCAAATCGAATTTGCGGTTGGCCAAATACGAGGTTCGCCGTGGTTCGTCGGTCCGTTGTGTTTGCTCGTCCGCGTCTCGTGTTATTAATTATGAGCTTTATCTAACGCGTTCTCGTCCGGTAGTCATCCATGTCTGTCGATATATTCGGAGCCGCAAACACGACATCGACGTGCAGGCTTTAGAAATTCTGAATTAATTGTACTTAGCCCGATCTTTGAAGATTCCTTCTTCAAAATCTCTAGGACCAAAATTCTTTCGTTTTCAGTACAATTCTAAATAGTATTTGATGTAGATAATCGACCTTAAATTTTACGCACATCGTATTAATATATTGGCATAATTCCTTTGCATAAAAGATATCAAATTAAATTAGCGTTTATATATCTTCTAACAGTTATTTAATTTTCTCCACTTCGAAATAAATATGTTAATCTACATTCTGAGACTTTTGGGCACGGGTGAAGCGTAACGAAACATTAACCACATGGATTTCACTATCTCTCCACCTATCGTCTTTCCCTTAACACGTGTGATGCAATTTCCTTACATTTGCCACGGGCACAGTCGGATATTCTTACGGAGACCAGACCTATCGTCGATTCGAATGGTGCAGTGCGATATCGGAACGTGTGCAACTGGCTGGTGACATCCTTATGAAGGGTAGATCCCTTGAGAGGCAGTAAATGGCTAAATATGTGGATCTCTGGCAAATGATGGCTTCGCGTGAGCTATTTACTGCAACGGAGCGAGGGAGATTGAACGAGTCGCTGGAAATTCGTGAGAATATAGGCGCAGCGGTTTACGAGCGGCTGCATTTTTTTTATAGCTCTCATTTTCCCGAGGATTCAGCTTTAGAGAAGATGTTTCGTTTGATGAAAATCACGGTAGTCTTTGTTCAGCATTCTCGTACGGATGTATCATGTACCGAACGAAATACCAAGTGCTTTTAGAAATGCCTCGATGTTCCCAAGCGTATCTCGTAGCAGCTACTATCGCAAAAGATGTTCCGAAAAAATTGAGGCAAAAAGCGATGTTTTAATTTGTCGGTAGAAACACATCTACCTCTTTGAATAAATAGCTCGTCCTTTGGACGTAATCTTTTTCACATTTATCGCTGGCTGTATGAACTTTCATATTAATAACGCGGCGGAAATATTCGCCTGTATGCATCAGAACCGGGGAACAAGAGCTTAGTAAACGCATCACACTGTCATAAACAATTCTTCCGCGAGATATATGCCCTGTCAGCTGCATTTTGCACCCTGAATAAAATAGCCCTTCCGAACGAAATGATTTAGCTGGCCATGTTTATGCTAAGTCTTTTACCAAACTTCGACGCATCTGACGCTTCTTGTACGAGGTCGACACGTTTAAATGTCGATTAACATGTTCGCCGTTATATAACGGATTTCAAAGAGAAACGTCCACCATAGATCATGTTTTGTTCCTTTTCTACGACATACGATAATAAATAATAGATTAAAAATGTATCTTTTCTAACTAAGTACATCAATTATATTGTATTACATATGTATTAATTTATTTATTACTTTCAACGCTTTCAGAACCGTATGATTTGACAAGCATATTATAGATTAAATTCCCGCGTGTCTTTGGAGTGATTGAAAAGATTCAAACGATCGCTCGGAAGGTTCGTTCCGATTTACATTTCGATTCGATATACATTTATTGAATCATATAGGTACCATTTTGTTCCACGACTTTTCTCCATCTTTCACGCAACTTGAATATTCCATGCTTTCAGAACCTCTCAGGTTTTTCGTCGAAAAATCTTTCAATATGATTTTTTATGTCGATCAAAGAGTTAAAAATCGGAAGGAACTTTCCGAGCGGCGTCTAATAAGCGTAATATTTTTATTAAAAATCACACTTAAAGATATTTCTAGTAACGTTTTTTTAGTGTGATATGCTTGAAAATAATTTTCTCCGGTGGAGAGACACTAAGCAAAATTTATTATTTTATTAAATTTCTTAAAAATCGGAACGAACTTTCCGAGCAATCGATATTATATCTAATATACTGATAACGGTTTCGTATTATTCAAGCATGTAATGTAAAATCTATTGCTTTTTTTACTGTTTCATTTAACGATAGTTAACGTTTTTATAGGATACCGCATTGAAGTATGTAAAATGCTAATTCGCGTCTGCAGTCCCCAAAGTGTTAAAAGCCTGAAGTCAGATATAAATTAGTTTGAAACGCGTTAAAAATTCCTTTGTAACTACTTGAAAGACTAATTGAAACTAAACTTGTACATTCTTCGATTTTAAATCGGTCTATGATCGATCTTCTCTCTCCTACAATCGGATCCGTTTAAAACTGCATCGTGTCAAAATATGCGCTTAATTGCAATTTATTAAAACTTAAAATTATTTCATAAGGGTAGCTGCATTGTCTGACAAGAGATAGTTGGGTGTCATCTTTTGACATCAACCTAATTAATGATTATCGATTCGACGTGACGGGAGTGCCGCTAATTAATTTGCAGCAGTTCCACCTTTACTATCATTGACACGATGCGTCGCCTACACGAATAAAATAATACCACCGATACGTTTACCTCGACGTGTCACGTATTCTTCATACATCGGCAATAACTTCGAGCTTTACGGAAACGTAACTCGATTCCTTTTTTAGGAATTCTCCGGCTCAGGCCGAGCTTTAATTGGACAAAACGAGCATAAAATCTACCAAGCCATAATTATTCAGGCATTGGTGTTCTTAAAATAATCCATCGATCCTTTCAATTTCTTAATTACTGAAAATATCGTGTTTCAAAAACAAGCGAACGACATAAAGGCATTGACTGTGTCTCGTTGGAGGATTTAGCAATTCATAGTCGCGTTAATACGATTCGTCGCATCGAATCATTCGCTTTGTCGTCCATCGTTTCGAATACTGCTACGCGTATAATGGTGTGTTGTCGACGAGGAACGAACGATCGGCGCGTGAGTCGATAGCTAGTCGACGATAATTCGTGGTCTCGACAACTTTGTTCGCTTTGTCGCAACATTTTGCTCGGGCGTAATTATTCACACCTTGGCGTTTACAGCAGCGTCGACGAGTAACGTGCAGAATTATTCCGGAAAATTTCCGGGAAGGCTGGGACGGTCGCGAAGCTGAGACTCCGGAAAGAAACTTTCGTAGACGATCCAGCAGAGCTTTTGTGTCAAAGTGGAGGCAAATTAAACCGTCTGACGCGCTGTATCGGAAAGCTCGAATTCGAAGCTGAAGGAAGCCAATGAAATACCTTTCTCCGGGCTCTATGTAATTCAAGATCATCGGTGTAGAAGGTTGGCAAATTCGGTGGCTCACTCATTTTCATACAGTCCTTCATTTTAATTACTTATTTTATGAATTATTTTAGTTATCCTAATTATTTCATCGATTATTCTAACTATTTTTATTACTTTCGACATTTTCATCGTACTTTGCACATCGTGCACCAGTGGCAAAGAATTAAACGCGTCAACGCGTTGATTCATAGATTCGATAAAACATGGTTGGCTGATTTCGTGTCGATCGCTCGTTTCGATTCTCGCCGGGTTATTTAGTTTTCTCGAGGATTTCCGCCCGACGCGTAGAATTATGTGAGCGGCACGAACAATGCGGTTATCGGTTCGTCGTTGAAAAATACGCCAGTGGAAAGTGTTTTTTTTCTCTTCTCGTTTCTTCCTTTTCTAGCGTGGTTCAAGCCGCGTCGCATCGTTGCGAATATTTTCGCGATATCTCGCGACGTACACGCTCCAAATACGTAATGCGGCATTTCGACGATCAATGTTGCATGTATAGCCATGCTTCGATTCCTGGTATGCATAATTCATCGCGCCGATTTCCGTCCCTTTTCCGGGCAGTATCCTTTTCTTCCACATCTTCCTCCTCTTTCTTCTCCCCTTCTCGCGTATATTTTCACTTTGTTTTCCCACGTGGTTGTAGTAAATCTATCGTACTAGAATACGTTGGTATAAGTTGAGAAAGTTGGTATGTAGTTGAGAAAGGGCCAAATGCGGCCATGCAAGAGATATAGAGAGATTCTCGAGGAAAAAGAGTACAAAACAAAATACACTTTGTGCCGGTGGCGTACACATACGTGAAGTAAATTGCAGATACGATCCAGAATGTGTTAATGTTATACTACGAAAAATGGAGCACGATTACTTCGATAGATCTGCTTAAATAAAATTAACGAGTTTGACACCATTCTCTGTACGAGTGGAAAAAATGTCACTCGTTTATCACAATGCGAAAAAGCGAGTGACTAATTAAATCCAGCAGATAGTCGACAGAAGAGAAGATTCTTCCTCTTGCACGCATTATCGATGTTTTCTTGGGTCTTGTAATTTGTAAAAATAATTAGACGTTCCATTGAATGAGGCGTTCGATTCTCCGGAGGGTAAACGGCGAGTATCGTTAATTAGAGGCCGGTGGGTAACATTTAGACCGCACAGGTTGGCGCTGGCAGCGTGCCGAGGCCGTCGGAAATTTAAGGGTAGAAACGCCTTTTGATTCCCTACGAGCGTTTCGTGTTTCCGCGCGGCGTATGCATAATTCATTCTAGACTGATTTCATTCGTGCATCGCTGCTCCTTTGTCCTCGTCGCCGGGAAACGCTCGCAAGCGCGCGATGCCGCGATTAACGATCGACGTTCGTGACAGTCGGTGCCCGTTGAAAGGTTTGCTTTTTTCATTAGCATCCCCGACATTCCCCTTTCGTTCGAACCCGGCCTCGGTTCGCTTTTCAACCCCTTTCGCCGACGCGAGGCGTCGCGGAAATTCCTCCAGGGTAACGACATCCCTTTGTGACGCGTCCCTCCTCTTCTGCTCGCTTTCAGCTACTTTCAACGTTAATAAAGTTATCTATTTATTATTCCTAGTTCTCGCTTTGGCGAAAGATTAGAATCTATTCGGCGCTTACCTCGGCATCGTTTTAACTCGGATTCCCCTATCACGATAATCCTTCCAACTAAGCCCCTTTAATCTTCGGTGGCCAACAAGAAACGTACAATTCTAACCGAGAAGGCGCGGGCGATTTCCCCGATATTTAGCCAGATCGGCTCGAGAATTAGTTCGTTTCGCGTTGCCATAGCGCGACAAGCGGTTCCGCAGTTTCCAAGATCGTTGCCCTACTGAAAACCGTATCCTCGGGAATGAGACGCTAGTTTCCACGCAATGGCCAAGCAATTCCATTCGAGAAACGCGGTTAATCTCGCAAAAAAAAAAGAAGAAAAAGAAAAAGACGTGGGCGATGTTCTTTTCTGTGCGGCAGGAGCAATCCACAGAGTTAAAGGTTGGGAAGAGGGCCGAGGAAACAGCGTTTCGTTGTATTACGCGTGGTCGTTCGGCGAATTGCAACGAACAAGTATCCGGGAAACGACATTGCCACTCCAGGGCCCGTGCACGCCATTGTTGATTCATCGCGTTCATGATACTGCAACGACAGAGATTCACGAGCACGGCACAATTCAACAAGGGCTGCCGCATCCACGTCTTTCATTTGCTCGTACGCTTGACTAACCTCGTGTTCATGGAGTCCGGCGTTCCTCCGGAACCCCGTGCACGAATCCTTATTGCATTCTTGTGCTTCAACATCTCGATCATGAGGCTTTTAATAAAAAACAAAATTAGCGACAGAGGAGAGCGACCCGCGTTCGAAATTACTCAACGATCCGTGACAAATTCGAGGCGAAATTTAGAGATAGTTTATGAACGAACTCGATAGTTAATAGGTGTCGATGAATCGTTAATGGATGGCGATGAAGCATTCACCATGGGACTTGCTCGGTAGATGTAGCATTCAGACCGATTACAAATAAATACGTTAGTGGTCTAATGTTAGCGGCCATTGTGAATTATTTCTGACTAATAATTGGCTAGGTTTAATGGATCTCATTACAAAGTAAAATTGCAGGGTAAAATTGTAGAATGAAATAATTAAAAGAGCGAACAAGCAGAAAGTAAGAAAGTGGAGAGCGATGGATAGGTTGATTGGAGTTTGATTCTCGATAGAGAATCTGGGTATTGTCGGTAATTTCTAGCATCGAAGCAGTATGTATCTAACTTGCCTAACGAATTCTATAAGTTTTGACAAGTTCTTGACTAAGTTCCAACGAGCTTGTCTTAGATAGAGGAGTTTTAATAGTCTCGACGCGACGGTGGGAAGAGTTTGACATCGTTAGGATCCATCGCATCTCTGAACATTGACGTGAACATTCCCGAATAGGCGTTTCGCTATTTGTGACGCAGAAGGTTAACCACGCAGAAGGGAAATGTATTCTAAATAGAGATTTGTCATTTTACTTAGCATATTTGATATATATCTGCATATCATATATCATATCATATCTATCTATTTTGTGTACAACATTTTCCGGCTACATACATCTTTTATGTTATAGGTATTCCCAAAGCGATATGTAAAAGAATTTTCACCGATATTTGCTACAAGGGCATGGCAATTAAAACAATACAATGTTATGTAGCCATTAATGCTTTTGGGACATAAAATGAGACATTTATCTAGCCAGAAACTGTATACTTCTTCACCTCTGAATTCCCGCAACCTATCTATCGCCATCACCGATTAATTTCAAACTGTACGACCATCTAGAGCTCAGCCATCATCTTGTAGAAAAAACATCGATTCTCTCCTGTAAAAGAGGACATGGCGCACACAAACTACAGACCATAGTTGCGGGCTATTATTTATGAGTAGATGGACGTTTACAGCCTCATGCAGTCCAAGTGACCATCTGTGTTCCACTGCACAGATCCGTCGGCCACACGGGGTCACGGTTCATTGGTGAACTCTCGTGTAGCTTTACACGTACGTGTATACCTAATTCATTAATCAACTCATGCGCGCGCAGAGTCACGAATACCGACGCAATCGCGAGTGCGATCGTAAATCATACGATCACGTTGTACAGGGATCAGGGTGGTACCCTGCAGACCGGCAGCGAAGTGTTAATTGTTATTAATAGCGCCGGTGACGGATGATCCTCCGAGAACATGTTTGCACGGTGTGACAGAGATTCGTGGGAAATATTTGAATCGAGTTCTTTCGTAGATCGCCTTTATCGCTCCAAGGAATCGATAAGTAGAGACAGAACGAATGTTATACCTGTAGAAAACACTTGTAACAATAAATCACGATACGCTGGTTATAGGGTATGACGAATTAAATCGCGGGTCGGATGCGATGGACATTGGATAGGAATTCGAAACTGAAACTGACATCGCAGATGAATGTGATACAGAGAGCTTGTAAAATGGATCGATAGTTTTTACAAGTAATTTAAAACGTTTCAAGGAACATAAATATCTATAGCTTCGTTCAGAGCTGTACCGTGCCAATCTAGAACCAGTCTTATCTTCCAAGTATATCTAAAAAATTGATTTCGAAAAGTTGGCACGACCCAGTTCTGACTACATCAATTGATGAGTCCATTTAATACTTGCATTAACCTTCCTTCTTATGCTTTATAAAAGCACGGCAATACGCAAAAAGAGTTTGAGGATGTATAATAACGTGCTTTGTCGAGCGACGTTACATTCATCCAAGAAGATGATCGGTAATACGATGATAAAAGCCGTCGACACAGAGATGAAACAGGCAACGCATTAACAGCGGAGCATTTTTGTCCGACCACCTAACAGCCAGTATAAATCATCCGGATTTGCATCTCGAACTAAGTAACGAATGTTCGATACCGGTCATCGGCACGTTATTTATGTGCCTGGCGTTCGGAAGCGAAAAATATTCTCCTGTAATCCGTCGTGATTAATCATTATTAGTCAAGGAGCGAAGTGGTAACCGGAAAGATGGGATCCGATGCAACGAGTTGCTCGGTTTTTTAGACGATGCCCGAGAGCGGTAATTTGCGCGACGTGATGAGAAACGAACAGTTCGATTAACATTTCAAAAGAAACGGGAACAAAAGCGATTCGTTCACGACGATGAGCGGGGTTTCGTCAGTGAAAAATGTTCGCGAAACTCGGTCGATGTGTTCCAGCAGCTCTACAGGGAACAAAGAGAAAGAGAAGCAGGTGAAAGTAAAAAGTTACGAGAGTAGAAGAAGAAAAGAGGAAAGAAGAAGAATAGAAGAAAGAGGAACAATAGGAGAAAGAGAAGAAGAAGAAAAGGAATGGTATTTGCGAGTATTTGCCACGATGATTTCGCAAATTGGATTGGGGGCGTGACACGTTGAAACGAATCTATCCCAATATGGAGTTGTTCGAGGCGGACACGGTGGTGGCTTTATGCGGTTGTCACGGCGTTGTTTATATGGGCTGGCATGTTGTCACTGAAAAACGATCGAGTGGCCACAAAAGCTCGTACGATAATTCCGAGTTTTCCGTGTCGATGTCTATAATCGATCTCGCTCGGGTCCAAGCGAACACGGGACAGATCTGCCGGACATCTGACGGTTTTTAATCCATCAACGTTCATCGTTCCGAACGGGCGGACGTCCCTTCAACGAGAAAATAAAAGACCTTTCGTTTTCGAAGCTCTTCGCCCGATTGGGAAGATGAACGCATCGATTGTATCTCGAATGGTGTTGTGTTCGGTCCTCTCGATATGACGTTGATTTCAGCTCCGGTCCTTCTCAATTCTATTGTTTTACGCCCACCTATAATTAGTACCGTGTTATCTACCTCGTTCACGTCTATCGAGGCACAACAGAGCTCTTTTGCACGATCATCTACCAAATTGCGTAAATAACAATGTTAGCGAATCGACAAGCTACAAATTGTACTTGTAATTATATACTTCTCTTGTACGATCTTACAATGTCGATCAACGATGATCGTATATGACCCGTAATTTATTCAATTGACTTATTTCAATTGACTATTGACATTTCCGTTATTACTGACCAGACTTTAGCGACACTAAAAATTTTGTAACCTGTGACTTGTCCACTAATTCGCTTCGCTGATAACGCTGTTTCGATCGTACAAGAGGAAAAATTGCGGATCAAGAACGGAAGTGCCATTGAATTTTTCAACTCCATTTACTTAGACTTAGACTTTTATTTTTTACTTAGACACACCGCGGTGAAAATCGACCTTCTAGCCCGCGTCCGATTTCGCCGCGGCTTGTACTTCGCGTTATCTTTATTTCATGCGTTATTTGGATTTAGGATTCCGGATTAAAGTTCGTATTCCCTTTAAAGCCGCGAGTGTACCGTCGAGATTTCAGTTTACGTTACGCCGGTGCGGCTCGTTTGCTCATTAGATATGCGTTTGCATAGCTTCATCAAGTATCTCCAGTTTCATAGTAAATTTCGGCTTCGTCTAAATTATGCTGTTATCCGGGTGACCTTAGTTGGCTCACTGGCAGTGACGAGGGAAAGCGCGAGTTCCGGACTATTCTCTGCTAACTGTGATCTTACCCGAAATACATCCATGTCGTCTGACGGTATAATATTTTAACAATTGACGATTATTGTGGGTAATAACCATTTAAGAGTTTGAGAAATTAAACGATCTGATATCCGAACAGAGTAGAATCTAATCGATGAATATTGAACTCTTGTTAAAGCTATCATGGCTGCAAAATTTCAGCTAATTTTTCTAATAACAATAAAATGTTTAATCTGACCTGTTTGACTTTATTCATTTTTTGATTTGAGAAAATGCAGTGAATTTTCATTTATGATAGGTTTGCGAAGAATCTGAATAATATTGCTCTCTGAATAGGAGCAATTTAAGACGGAGAATTGATAAAAGAATCGAGGAATAAATAGCAGAATGCATTAAAGAATTCTTTTTCAAATAGGAGGATAAATGCCGAATAAAAGATTGGATCGAAATAAATAGATAAGAAAGAAAAACCAGTAGGAGAAAAAAAAATAGCAACTCCTCTTGGACATTTCCGAACGATAATTTTAATAATTCCTTGTCAATGACAAAATCTATCTTCCCAATAAAATATTAAACAACGCATTCACCGTTGGTAAACGTAGACGCGAGGTTTTAACGTAATTATCGAAGTTTGTGCGTCGTGTTCTCTTTGTTTCTTTGACTTGTAAATGCGCGGAAAGCCAGATATTACTTCCAGCTGAATGGTCGGTCAATCGATTTATGTATTTCGTTTTACGTACGCGTTGTCGGAATAATTCCTGTGACAAAGGTAAGGAGCGGGTCGACAGAACTTTTATCGTCCAACGATAAATGTAAAAGCGCGGCTGTAATCCACGATAGTAAAATACAGACACAAAAGATACGATTCGTTCGGTAATCGTTGGTTTTTCCAGAGCGGAACTGAGAAGTGCCCAACCAAGAGTTTTATAGAAAGCAAATCAACTGTGAAAGCGTGAGGATTTTAAAAATTCTGCTCGAAAGCTGTTCTCGGCTGGAAATCGGGAAGATTCGAAGCCCGATGGTCTCGAATAGAACGTGTGCGCGAATTTCCTGCAAATCCTATTAAACAACGAAGTATTTATGAAATAATATATCTATATCTTCAAAATAATTAGGAGTCAATAAATAAAAACCTGATACCACACATCTCTCTCCCCCTTTTTTTTTATAGAAAAGTAACTTCACGTCAACAAACAATTTTTAAAAATATTTCTCCCTAGTCATCGCATGATACAAAAATGAAGAAGAAACAAACATGGACTTATATTACTATCTTTTACCCATGTAATTTACATTTACAAGTCCTGTTTTGGACACTCGATCAGAGTTACGCTCCGATCGAGCGTAACAAAAGAGAATCCGTAAACTTCGACAGAAATAATCTAAATTTGGTGAAAAGGCGGTAATAGCTTGGAACGCGTAGTTCGCAACTGTCGAATGCACCTTTGCTATTTTTAGCGGCTCTCTGATTCACCTGGCAAAATTAACTACCCTTTCATCGCGTTAGTTTGGCCTGCTATTTGCCGTGCGCTTTAGACCAAGTTATCCGGATGCAGGTCGCACGGAAAAGCTTATGCCACTCTCTTCTGCTTCTTTTCCGTGTTTCCTCTGTTAAAGTGGTTTAATCTGCGGCAATCTCCCGCCTCCTTCCTCTCTCTCTTCCTTTCGTTTCTTCGTTTCTGTTGCCGGGCCACTTCCTTCTCCCCTTCCCATTCCCATTTAATTCCATTCACAAGCAACAGCTAATTTTAAAAGGCTACACGCTCGATGCGCCGCCTTGGCTCGTGAAACCGGCTGCCTCTTTTTCCGCTTCTTTCAGCCTGTCCAGTAGAACGAAACTACTCGTGCCTGACCGCTGGAATTAAGCAAAGATATTGTCGTTAGTGTGGGATCGGCCCCACGAAAGAAGATTAACCCAAGTGCCATTCAAACGAATTGGTCATCGTGAATTCTTTACACGAGCCGGAGAAATTTGCGCGGAACGAAGTTGAAAAGGAGCAAAACGTGGCAGCAATCAATTCCTCGAGCTCCTTCGTGTACTTACACCACCGACCACTTTACCTTGGCTACCCACATCTTGTTTCAATTACCCGCTGATCCATGTTCGCTGCAACTCGAATTAAAGTACCAAGCGGGTCGCGTAACGTACTTCCGTGGAGAAAGACACACACAGGGCGCGTGAAACGTAAACGCGCGGAACCGAATGATCTCGGGGGATAAACTCGAATCAACTAACCAGTCGGGCAACGCTCTGCCCGATTATATTTTAAAGCATACGACTAAGAAGCCTACGAGTGCCGGCGAATCGTTAAGCACGAGTCAATATTGCTGTAGGACTGTCGTCGTATAATAATCAAGCACGCAGACAGGAACAAAGCTCGGTGGTTGGTTCAGCTGCAGGCTGGTGTCGGTATCGATCGACGTTACCAGATTCTCACCGTCGCTTTATTACACGGTCACGGATCGCCGATCGATCGGTTGCTTTCTAGATCGATTACATAGGCGCAGTGTCGCGCTGCCCGCATGGATCTATCCGCTGTGTTGCATGCCGAGCGTGTCACTCGCATAATGTATGTATGCGCATGGCAGCTGATACGCGGCGGTTTGCATTGGACGGGATCGATGCGCGTGTACAAGCGTCTACCAACCGTCGCGAAATAGAACGGCAGGATATTAATGAGATCCACGGGAAATTTCATCCTCCGCTGGCTCGTGTCGAGAATCGCGACTGGATTTCGCCTTGAGACGGTGATCCTGATAACGGTGATAACCACCTTTGTAGGGAGAAGAACAGAGAGGTTCGTAGGGAGAAGATCAGAGAGATTTGTAGATGAAGAGGAAAGAACACGCGTTGAGGAGTATAATTAGAACCGAGTTGGCAACCGATCGTTTTACGATACTACGCGTCAAACGGGCCAAGGAAAGATCAAATTTAGTTATTACGATATACAATTATTCACCAGTTGCTGTACACATACAGTTGAATGTCAGAGAAATAGTATGGTTGAAAATAAGCAGAAAATCCAGAACAATAAAATTACGTTGATTTTCAAAAAGTTAGTCGCATAATCTCCGCCACTTCAATTGTATCACGATTTTAGAGCCACGATGTATAGACAGGCGCATTTTCCTCTCTAATTTTCATCCTCGTAGCTACTCCTCTTCAAACTCATCGATACTAACAATTCGGAACTCGTGACTTGTAAAATTTCACCGATAATATCGTTTAATTATGCAAGAAGGTATAACACGATCTTTAATATACCTAATTGATTGGTATATAAGTCTTTTAACAAGTACAACGGTGTCCAAGTACTTTTTGTATAACGCAAGATCATATTGTACAAGCATATAAATGAAAACGCTAAGAAAACGCAACATCTCTTGTTAAGCGAGACTCTTCAGTTATTAAAGCATCGAACAAAGGTGACACGGTTTGCCGCGTCAATGCATCTTTCAAAGTTTCCACAATGATCGTGGGTTTAATTGGTCGTGAAACGATGACACTTTATATCTCTGTGAGACCAGAACGGATTATATACTACGAGATTAAGCGTCCTTATATTGAAAATTGCATGACAATGAGGTAAGAGAATGGAGTATATTGCGGAGTACATATATCGTAGCGTGCGATCTACTGCAGTGTTTATTCTCGGTCCTCGTAATAGGGAACGTTATTCCATCCTTGAATCCTTAAAATGGCCGGTTCCTTAATTAGTCCCTATTCCAAGACCTAAGAGGAAGCAAGTCATTTGTTATCACCGAGACATGTTCACATAAGCTATACATTTATCATTGGAGAATCTCGCAAGAACGGTTCGTATCTAGATTCATCGTTCTCGCTTCGTGGAAAATAAGGCGAGCTTCTTCGCATCGAGAGGTGCTCGGGAATTGCACAGTATTCCACGTGGCGAAGTCAATTAGACTTGTTGAAAGACTGTGCCTATTCGAAACGAATCGAGCATTGAATTAGTTGGCTCCGTGTATTTACGCGAATTGTAGTCGCATTCAGCTCTAATTGGCATATAAAGTGCATTAAATTGAACGAACTCGTCCGGGACAATGGCGGAACGCGAGGAAATCGCGAGCTAAACACTGCTCCTACGTTTTGAAAAGCGGAAGAACTGTCGAGCGACAAAGGAAGGCTTGAAATTTGATCGAGCAAATTGTAAGACTCGGACGCTCTTCTGTCTTCTTCTTTTTTAGGTCAACGACTGATTGAGACGTCACGGAGAAAAAGATATGGAAGAGAAGAGCTCAAGAAAGTTTGTATATACGTTTCTATTACAAGGATGGGAAAAACAAAGTCGATTGCAGAAGCACGGAGCTGGAAAATTCGAAGAAAAGTTTGTCTTCTCTTAATCTCACGGCCTGTCTCAATAGATTCCGTGCATATTTATCGTGGACTTTAGGCGCCTCTGGGAATGCTTCGACGAATAATTCGTTTTCAGCGCGTGCTTAACTTCCACCGCTCGGATCGTAACTTTCAAATCCTTCGGATACTTCCGATCTCGATAAAGTAAACGATAGCGCGACCAAGGTTCTACCAAGCACGGAGCCAGTCTGCTTAGTCGATCGATATACCTTATTCCACTTTTAACCGATTAATCAAAATACAATGATGCTCGTATAAATTTTGATTTGATGTCAAATGATTTGATCAATGGAAATCAGAATAGAAACTTCCAAAGATGTTTCAAGTCAATTAAATAACAGGTCGTACCGGTGAAATAACTCCAGGATGCCTAACCTTAGGTAATTCCAATAATCTGAACAAGGTTTCTCTCTTGTTCTTGATGGATTTATTTCTGTTTTGCTTTTCGAAGAATTTGAGAACATTTTTGGAATTAACTTATTCTCTGTAATCACAACCATCTTTATCAAGAAAGAAGAAAAAGTCTCTTCCTTTACGTCGATTACTTGGCGAACTTCAGTAAAAAGGGGGATTCCACCTAAATAACAAGAGGCGCCTGCGGAAACGAGGTTGAATCTCAGGCTGATTCGCATGTGCAAAATGGAACGAGGCCGAACGCGTGCGATCTCACGTGGTAATTCGGTAACTGAGGATGCACGTGCACGCTCGAGGGTATTGCTATCGATCGGTCGAAATGGTTGGCCGGCATGCACATCGGCGCGGTTCACCATCGGCTAAAGTGCTATGTAATATTCAACCCCGAAGTATCAGCTGCGCGGATCGAGAGGCGACTCGTCCGACCAGTAAAAACGCTTGTCGTCCGGTCTGCTCCGGTTCTGGCGTGTTGCCTCTGGGAAATCAGGTGGCAGTTACATTTATCGACCGCCTACTCCCCGGAGTTTCCCTGACAATTCGTGGCCAACCACCTGCACGCGTTCCATCGACGCTTTTCAACGTATCCGACGGACGTTCTGCTCCCCTTTTCCTCCTTTTCACCCTGCAATATGTCTCAAGCTCATGAACAACCGATTGGACCATCAGATCTCACGATCAATCCCTGAATTTAGATTCACATCTTGAGATGCGGATATCGGACGCGCAGCTTGTACGTTCAAAGATTTCTTTGCAGGAGGGAAAGATGTTGAACGGAGTCACGTGCATGTTTCTTTGACGTTTTATCGACGCCTCTTGATCGAGTCTCTTGATACGATGACGCAAGCGAGTTTCTTTGTATTTTGTTTTATCGCAGATCCAAATACCGATCGATTGTACTTTAAATACCTCGACGCTTTTGTCCAATATAGATCCTTTCATCGAGGAAGAAGAGAGAAATGGAATCAATCGAATTGAAGGAAATTTACCATATGTAGACAACATCTGTCGTGGCTTCTGTTTGAGCTCGTCGCGAGCGCCAAACAAATTCCTCGGGCTCAGAAACTGTAAAACGAGGGATACACTTAGAGACAGTCTCGAGGCGGGGAATTTTCCGAATAAAAGGAGTCTCCCCGTTTTCTTTCCCTTCCGGGTATTTCCCAGTAGAAATGTTTTATTTATAAACACGTAAGAACGGGTGTTTTATGTAAAAGCCGCCAAGTACTCCCACGGCGTTCTTAACAAGTACTGTTCACCGGAAGGATGATAGTTTCGTAGCTCGTTGAAGGGTATCGCGATCCATAGAACGAATGTCTCGAGTGCTTTCGGGCTGCGGAGGAAGGCAGGCTGAATACGCGCACTCTGTTATGCGCGTCGAAGGTGCTTAAAGGAACTTGGAGCTTCTCCGAGAGGCACCAACCATGAAAATCGAGGATACACTTTTAATTAGTGCACAGTACCGAGAGAGGAAGACTAAGTGGATAATTTAATTATTCTTCGCGCACTTGATTTCCATCAAAGCAGTATGGAAAATCATAAGTACCTTTTCTGCATGGCGCGCAACCTGGATGATGAAATTGGAACGCTCTTATTAGACGTAAAGTTTCATCGTATAAGCACTTAGTTAACCCTGTAGAACCAAAACTTACAGGTATAAAATTAAGTTTCGAATAGAGCGAGGCGTCCAAAATTCAAATGCGATAATTAGAAACTTCATTACAACTGTTGCTGTATTAAAGTATGCTGATTCTATTCGTGACAAATTTGAAAAGATACGTCAAGCTACCCCTGCTGCATTCTTTTCTCTAATATTAAAGAGATGTCTTCGGTATCGGTAAAATACTGTACAATAGAATTATTACCGATACGCGAAAATTCTTCGGTTTCAATCTTATTCCAATGATGCTCTTAAGACGTAAGAAGCTTTTCATTTGTTAAAACAAGAATCACGATATTGTGGTATAAAAATATCGATGGCCGTGGTAGTAGGATTTTCAACATTTCAGACCGAATGTGCCAATTCAAAATGCAAATTTAAATTTACATATAACCGGTGCAAATACAAATTCAAATTCAAATATGATCGTCAAACATACAACTTTCAACCTGACAATTCAAAATTCAAATCTGTCGATTCTCTGCAACCCTTTCCACTCATATATATATATATATATATATATATATATATATATTGATATATATATATATATATATATATATCGGAATTGAAACCAAGAATTTATGCATCACTTTGGCAACCTCACGGACAGTGTCGTGGTCCATAGTCATCGTTTCATATATGTATATATCTTCGGACGTTGTTACGCTTTATTATCGATATTTGGTGGAGCAATGAATCAGCTGATAATAAAGGGGCCATGGCATCGCGTCCAGCGTAGACCGCCCTGCCGTCGTTTCGATAACGTCCCACGGGAGAGAAATATCGTATTACCGTTACACACTACCGTATGCCATTCTAGTTTCCCGCTCTATCGGAATTCACGGTGATCGTATCACGGCCAAATAATACCGGGAGGTTAAAGTGCGCGACCGTTATAAATAAAAGCGCTGTCGCGCGGTTGCCTTTGATGTACCAGCATACATTCCTAGAAACTTTCTGTGTCGCTTTATGCGCGAGAACAATGAACCCGTTTGCTATTTCCGATATCAACGTTGATAGTCGGAGCCGCGTGCTGGATTTTTTAACCGGGACGCCATTACGGAAAAATGTAACGTCTCATCGCTAGAGATTTCACCGAACCAATTTTCTTCCACTGATGAAACGAGAATCACGACGACTTGTATATAGTATAGTGGCTCACGAAGGTATCTGCATATGTACTCGCAGATTCCCTTTATGAATACATTATGCGCGTTGTATGAAAGCATTCTGAAATTTCATTAGCAGTGTAATGAGATTCGACTATCCTCGATATATGGCCAATGTTTGAGACCAATCTAAGGGTGTATGTGCGTACATAAGAATTTAATGTACGTATATAGAAGTTGCAAGACATTTAATACAAACATCTCAAGTAAGCGTTTAAATACCTTCGTGAGTCACCGAATGTAGCTACGTGCTTGAAGCAATTTCTAATAGAACGAAAGAGTGAAACTTGAAAAAGGAAAATTAAGCGATCTCTCGTTGGTCTGTTCAATGACTCGCCCGTACTCGACAGTCTCAAAGAAGACCGCGTAAAAATAGAGAAGTGAGAATAAATATTGGCGAGAAGTCTGGAAAGCTGGGCAAACGAAAACACGGGCACGCGTTGGAAGTTAACGAGAATTGGCTGGGGCCAAGTTTGACGCATGAAAGAAGGTATCGACGGTGAAAGGCCGATGATATATAGGGTTCTTCAAAGTTCGGGCAAGTTAAAATGGAGGTCGTCGTTGAGCGAATACGAGAAGTTTCGCCTCGGCGAAAAGAGTCGAAGAAACTTACGCGCGGTCTTCCGATATTCCAACAGAAGCTTCCAAGGCAATAACTGCTTCTCTCTTACTCTTTACCATTGCTTTCTTCGTTCCTCTCGTTGTCAATAGCGAAACAAAAGCTCGTCGAAACGTCTGGTTCACGGAGAAGCGATATTTCGCAGGCATCTGCATTCGTTTCGACGCGTGCCTCTGATGCATTCCGATCGTGGTGCCGAGCGATATCGATCGCGTTTATCACCAGCCTATCAAAGTGGTGTTTAAGCTACTCTATGCTATAGCGAAGGTAATCGAGCGAATGCAATTTCGATCAAAATGCCGGCAGGCTTTCGCGATAGTGGCACGAGCGCAACGCGTCGTTCCCCAAGCGCTTAAGCAAAAATTATGAATCCCAAGGGTCGGTGACACGCGTTGCGAGTCTCTCTCTCTCTCTTTTCTCTCTCTTTTCTCTTTACCTTTTTGTTCTCCGATATCTGTCTGCCAGAGTCTAACATTTACACAACGTTTCACGTCGTAAAGTTGCCCCTCGTAAAATTTCGCGTTACCCTCGTGGCCGAGCGTGCTCGTTTATCAATGTACCTTTAAGATGTTTTCTAGTCGTTACCAGCGGCGTTCGTTGAGGCTCGGCTGGCCTTAAATAATGGCAATCGGGGACGATCTTGCCACTGCACGCTTCGTTGAATCTCCTCTTTGCTTGACGATATAAAAGTCACCCTCGAGAGTGTCGAGAGAACGTCGTTATCTTTCGCGAGGATCCCGGTAGCTGTTCTACGGCGTGGATAGCGAAAAGGAAACGTATAAGAGGCAGAGAGAGAACAGGAAGATGAAATGAATTTATCCGGGACGTCTATGTGGTACGCGTTAATGTTTCTTTCGCGATTTCTTCGGCGCGACGTAATCGTGTTTCGAGAGAGCGTGACGTAATCGAATTTTTCCAGCGAGCCACGTTTATTCTCCGGATGTGAGAGAAGGAAGCACAGTGACAGCGTTCTCAATCCATTATTGAAAAGTCTGCAAGGTGACAGCTGTCAGCCGGTACACGCAAGCTTTATGTATCGGTGTAGAGTTCCATTGTTAGAGTCACAATGGGCTCGGCTTGATATGTAGGTTTCGTTAGCTCGGGACAATATACAAGATATATGGAAATGGAATCCTTTTTCGAGCGTACATCGTATTACACGTTGAATTTTATTTGGCTTTTAGGTTTAAACCTCTTCTTCTGCCTTGCTTTAGCGATCGTCTACAAGCTGCCACTCCAACGTACCAACGGCAATCCTTAACCTGATTTCCCATTTAAAACGGTCGGATATCTTTATTTGTCGAAAAAGTTTCAAGCTGTATAAGAATATATAGAGCGGAAGATGAATTCGTCCGATCGATTCCTTTGAACAACTTCGAGATTTCGAAGATCCGTGGCTCCCATTGGAACTTACCGATCCTAATTCTTCTGGCAGCGAAACTTTTATTTCATCGACGTGGCTGCCGATGAATTCCATTGAAACTCGCGTGTAATTGAAGCCGTGAGGTGCGCGCATCGAGATATATACGCCTGTACGTGACTCGATGCAAGGATAGGCATTTTCAGAGGCCACGCAAAAGTTTCGCCAAGCTTCGCGTTGTAAATTTCAATACATTCAGCCGCGGTCCCATTGGCTCGGCAATTTTCCTCCGGAATTTCTCACAATTGTATGACGCGTCGCCGTAGCTCGCTAATATCCTCCGCGGAATATTAAGTTTCCTGTTAAATGCGATTTTCCCGCAGAATATTAGAACTCGAAATATATTTTAAAACTTCGCTTCTTGTATTTGGTGTTCTCTATAAATTGTACCTTTGGCACGTGTATAGATTTGTAAAAAGTACTAATGTCAAGGTAATCAAGCGATGCTTCAACATTTTTCATTTATACTATTATGAAGGCATGGAAATAAGAGTAACAAGACGGTACAAGGACAAGAGATGCTCTGCCTTTTAATAAAGTTCAACTCGCTTTCCATTCTGCACGATACTTGGATGTTCATATTAGCTTGCACCGCCTTAGGCATACGCGTGCTGGACGCCTCTAAATCCACGTGTCTTCGATCAAGCTACTACCGTTGTTTCTTCCAAATCTCTCTTTTTCTCTACCTCGAACACTGTTTTACGATTTCAAAATCTCGACCACCGGTCCTTTCTCCTTTAACCAGCTCCCTTTACATCCTACTCGATGCAACGTGGACTTAGCCGGTAGAACAAGCACATCGAAAGAGAAAAAGATAGAAGGAAAGTGAGGCAGCGTGTCTTAAAATGGACCGTACCTGGAAATTCGCCGCGCACTTCAACGACTGCCGCTCGTCGTTCTCTCGAAGAACTACGGAGCTCTTACTCTCCGACTTGCACGACGAAATACGACGACGAGTACTCTCCAAGACGATGGCCCGAAAATATTCCCGGTTCTCGTTTCGTGGTGCTCTCGCGAGAGTTCCGTAGGCAGCCGGGGAGGGAGGGAGGGAGGGAAGAAACGAGCTCCGGCAGCAAGCAGCCTAGAAAAAAAGATCGACGATGCGGAAGAAGTAAAGCAGGCTTATGCAGGAACTCGGGCAGGGACTATTGCTGTAGCAGGCAGCCAGGTAGCTCGCAAAGAAGGAGAAAGAGGAAGCAGCTAGGCTTCTCCAGGGGCAGTTTCTCGGAAAGAAGACAAGGGAGAAGACGAAGGAGAGAAGCTGAGGGAGAAGACGGAAACTAATTTTAGGCGTTAGCTTATTGGGCAAAGCTTCGTACAGCGGCTCGGTAATCCTAACCGCCTGATTGAATTCCTTTATAGCGAATCTTTCCTATTTTCTTTCTATCCGCTCCCTTTATCGGTGCCTCGAGGCGTTCCAACCTTCCAACACCCGCGCTTTATTTCAAACTGACTCTGCTCCACTCCCGTACTCCCCTTTTTTTTATCGTCCTTTATACCTATCGCTTCCATCCGCGTAATCCGAGTCACGTCCTGAACGACGACGAATTCCCGATTGAATTTGCTCGTTTGTTGGATCCCTGAGTCGTAAGTTCCTTTGACGGAGAAAACTTGCGTTTGTTAGTATGTTTCTGTAGAAAAATATTCTGGTTCTTTATTTCGGATCGCACTCATGAACGAAGCTTTTCTATGATCGTCCAGCGGCTAAGCGTATGATTTTTATACCTTTCCCTTCGGGCAAGTAAAGTCAATTAAGCCATGTGTTTAACGCGGTCAAAGTACGCTTATACTAAAACTTTCATTCGTTTTTAAAGTCTAGATACTATCTCTCGTTTTCATAGATCCTATACGGCAAACCGGTAGAGTGCAGGATAGGAACTAGAAGAATGTAACGCTTTGAAGGAATTCACGACAACAATGCTCGACGCCGGAAGGAAATCGAGAGGCAAAAGAACTGTATATTTCCAACGTATAACGCCTCGAGTAGCTTTTCCCTGGCGGCAAGGCTAGTTCTCAAGAGTGTGTAAAAGTGACGCGAGATTCGGAGAACGCGAAGCGAAGGTGATTTAGAGGTTCCCTGAGAAATTCGCTTACGCTCAACTTGGAGCTGTTTGCGCACAGGCACAAAATGCATTGTCAAATGTATTCGAGCTGGAATAGACGCGCTCGTCTGTAATACGGATTTAATACGGACTTAATACGGTTTTAATACGGAGCTGACGACAGGCTACCATAAATACATTTACAAGTGTAATTAAGTAACGCATAATTAAATACGTCCATTTAGAACGCGTTGATTCGAGGATATAATTAATATGCTCTCTCGATGCGTATCGGCGAGAGACCAGCGTGGGAGAACGAATAAGCAAACAGGCAAGCGCGTATATTTTCCGCTTCACCTTTACGGGTACAATCGTCGCCGTGGTCAGAGAATTTTTCGCTGTATGTACATCGCTACAACAGGATGAACGCGAAAAGGGCCATTGAACGAATGTAATGAGAAAAAGCTTTGGCGCCGAGTTTGAATTAATTCGAATGATTAAACGAAATGCAACGAAACTGTGCACGGGCTCGATCGAATTTTTGCGTAAATCCGTTACGGATGTGAATTCGAACCGACCAGTTTTTATCCAACTCGGCAATTCCTTCCTTCATTTTACAACTTACGAGTTCCTGTTTTACTTCCTTTTTACTTCCTTTTTACTGAAAATGATGTTGAAACTATATCTTCTTTTAGCAATTTTCTCCGAAAGGAAATCTATCCGCTCGTTTTCTTCCCTTTTGCTCTCTTTTGCCCAATCACGCGAGTCGAAGAACGACTCTACATCGAAACAATAACCATCCCTTCCTCGTCGTACGTCTGTTCGCTTCTGCAGATATAGCGTTTCGACGAGGACGAATATCCGCCCGAGATATGTTTCCTTTACGCCGGCCTGTCTGACTTGTCACCGACTAAAACTACTGCGTGATCCGCGGATTTGTTGCCAGCGAGTTTGGGATAAGGGAGTTTGGCTGGCTTCTTTTCCTCTTCCGCTATATCTTCAAACTTCTACCGGCAATCTATCCAACCATTCTCTACCAAAGTTCGGCATTTCGTGTCCTTGCGCAAAAGAGAATAAAAACTCGTGAAGTTTATGTGCCATTTGCTTATAGTAAAGATAGAGTTATTTGAGTCAGCTAAACCTCGACATTTTGAAACTCAATCTTCAACTGTACATAGAACGATCGAATCTCTTGTGCATTATGAGACGCCACTAGTCTCGCGGAGAGTAACGAAAGAATAAGAGAATACCATGTACTCTAAGCCCAGCAAGAAAGAATACTAAAGACGAGACAATGAAAAGATATTACATAAGAGTTAGTAAATTAAACAAGAAAATGATTACTAGAAATAAACTAATACACATACGCAATTGAATTATAATTTCTTATTCATTCAAAATACATTCTAACCGGAATATTCTCCAAGGAAGAAATATCCTTTAAATGGCTCGATCATTTTTTCCAAGCACGTCCATTTCCATCGCAACAGTCTATGGAAATTACCACCGAAAAGAAGGCTCAAACGACTTTCATAAAGAGAAAGAAAATGAAATAAAATTAAAATCCGAGAATTCCCGGAGGTAATTGAGGAAACAGCCAAAAGTTTCATTGGCGTAGCTCAAAAATGAAAAAAAGAAAAAAAAGAACGCGGGCAAAACCCTCTGATGAGGAGGAACAGCTGGATACTCTGCCGAAGAAATTCTTTTTTTCCAGAGGAACTGGTTCGTGCCGCGGTCTGTCACTTTGCCAACCCTTTCAACCCCTCGAGTGTCTCCGTCATTTTCTGCAAAGTCAGCCGAGAACGATCCAAGGGTCTCCTCCGCGGAAAGGTACGAGATTCTCGAGACCGGATCGCGTTGGAGAAGCTGTTGGCGGGTCTGGCAGACAGCCCGCTTTCTTAATCGGAAACAAACGTTTAGCCCTACCCCCTTTTCCATAGACCAGCGCTGCTGATCGCGTGTTCCGGGCATGGCCTCAATTTTTATCGCACGTTACGTCCGGATCGTCCGGTAAATTGAACCTTTGCCGTGTACAATTACGTTTCACTTGGCGAACTCTTTCTACTCTCTCTCTCTACTTCTCTTTCTACTCGCCAGCCTCCTATCCCCGCCAGTCGTCTCCCTTGGGGGATTTTCTCGCTTCTGTTCTCGAAAATTTGATTTCCCTTTAGCTCGTGAGCCAACCTTGAGCGAACCTGCTGTTCGTTTTGCGGCGGATCTTCACCGAGTCTCGTCTCGTGTATCGTTCGAGATAAGGCCAAGGAATCTATGAACGAGTTTCTCACGAGTGAGAACGCCCATCGACGTATAGAAGTATCGATCTGGATAAGTTCGAAGGACGAAGGTTGGTAAAGACTTTTCAGGGTCGATCAACGCTCGCAACGACCCTTTCCACTGCGGTTGATAGGGGATAATTGTCGGGCAAGCTTACGAGTAACGCGATACTGGCCGTATGTAGTTATATACTTAGCAACATACTCGTATATACTTAGCAGCGAACAGATCTCGTCAATTTACCGTCCACAACAGCTGCGCTTTCCATTAGCGGGCGAACGAACGGGCTACGTGAGCTCTAGTTTCGGCCGCAGCTGCGAAAATTCACGCGGAAAAATTCATGTTTCCGAGGGGAAATTAGAGATACAATAATGTGGCGGAAAATTGATAACCTGACACGTCTGTTCCTTATATAGTAGATCGATTTACTTATATTCGTGTATACTCGGATAGGTTCACGGATAAACTGTACCAAGATAGTTTTAGTCAGCATTTTGTTTGGTTAACTTCGAAGTTACTAGTGAATACTTTACGTAGCTTGTAAGGGAATTCAATCGCATTTGATTAAATATATAGCCAGCCGACTTTCGCCAGCTTTGGCCGCAGCTCTTGAACCGACCTAAGTGGTTCCAGCATCGCTGACTCGGACAAAATTATCATCGTTTATAATTCCTCTTCCTCGAAAAGGAAAGCTTCAATATTGCTGACTCCATTAGCAAACATTACCTTAACTTCTGTTACCCTTACCGTCCCCTGATCAATATCATCTAGTATTTAATAAATTAGCTGATTTATACCGGATTAAGGATCATGTGCCAGTTACATGAACTACTATGCACATAATAATATATCGTAATTGCAAAAATGAAATATCTGTATATGCTCTTAACTCGATGGCCAGAGACCGCAATACCCAGCGATCCATATTTTAGATAATTCCTTAATTTCAAGCCGCTTAAAGCGAAAATATAAGCAATTAGATCGAGGTGATCGAGGTTATCAAGAAAATTTCCATCGTTTCCACCCAACGTCTCCCATCCGCATAATCAACGAACCTCCTAAGACGACACACATGAATTCACAAGGTTTGTTATCTGGTGCAGAGCACAAACACGATTCTCCTCTCTCGTTTCATAGTCATACGCTCGGCAAAAATTGCCCGGTACAGCCTCGGGGAATCCGGCTTCTGTTTCTTCTGTTTACTCAACATGTTTCCATTTCCACGGACCGCGAACGAAACGCAACTAGGTGAAGAGTGGAGAGGCAGGGAAAGGGGAAAAGAGGAAAGGGACCGCGCGAATGCAAACGTGGCCACAAACCAGAAACGGAATTCATGGGCCGAGACAAAAGGTAACCGAGTCAATGGCGTGGTTACGATTCGAAAGGATTGGAATCGCGTCATCAACGCAACCGAGGACTACTCCTCTCTATTCTCGTGGCTCCATTTTCAACCGGATATGCACCCATGTTTCGAAGATACGATCATTCGGATTTATTCCCTGTTTTTACTTTGATCCGCTTTCGACGCGTCGCCACCGAATCCGGAGACTTTACGATACCGTGAAACCCGTTTGAAATGTTTCTCTATTCTCTTGCGGCTAATTCAATGGCTATTCCACTGTTCTATACGTGTCTCCATGCATGCTTAATATTATGCTGCGATACGTTCGTTTCGTTTTTACCGCTTGGTGATACGTCGTTTTTTGGATCTTTTACCAACCTCAGAGTCATAAATAGAATACACAGTACAGTATACTATACAGTAGCTATAAAAAGTATTTACACGTATCTTTCCAATGAAATATTCTTTTCATCGTTTCATTCTATAGAAGACAGGGAATGTGACATAACATGTTTTTCAGCTGTCATATTAATTTCCAAAGTTATTTCACGGTCTTGCTGATAAAAGTTTGTTGCGCTCGATAAACGCTCTTTTGTAGAATTTTCTGCTTGTCATGAAATAAACAACAATTTCGTTGCATTACAGTTTTCTATTACCAAGAAAGCAAAAGGAAAAATTGTGGGCATTGTGTAATGTTTGCTAGTAACATAAATTCCTTCTGTGTTTATACTTTTTACACAATGCTCTCAATTTTGCGGCGTGTTTTTGCCCTCCAGTGGCAGAAAAGCGTAATACAACGGAAATGTACTTTATATTCTGACACGTTCAACATTTCCCTCGCCGGCCACAACAAATGTAAATCACCGGTCATAATAAATTTTGATCAACGTGACCGCTGAAATGTAACTATTAAAATGATACGTGACACTTGTGAACGCGAAGCTGTTAATAGAACAACAACAACAACAACAAAAAGAGAGAAAAATAAAACCATCGAAGAAAAATAAAACGAGTGAATGTTACAAGCTAATAACAATCTTTCTCGTAATTTATCTGTGAAAATTGGATCAAAAAGTTGAAATGTTAAGGTAGATAGTATCCGTGTTTATGCAAAACGACGGCAAAAGCAACGAGTGACAAATGAAATGACAACACGGTTCGATAACGTGCGAGTGATCGTATTTTTCGCGTCAACTTTTATCTCCTGTTGCTTCGCTGAATATTTTTGGATCAAGCGATTTACAATTAGCCAGATCGAGTCAGTTTCCACTTTATAGCAACTACGAAACGCGTTCTACGAATCCGGGTCACCGGTTTGCGACTGCCAAGCAGCGATTCTCGTTTCTCATGTTAGACGTATGCCGAGATGTTTCTTACAAAATTAAACATCATTTTGCTGAAACAATAGTGAAATTGTGGCGCAAAAATGTAAGTTTCACAAAATTATAATCCTATATAATTCTGCGGTGAATACGCTTGCTCATACGCTAACAAGAAGAATGAAAAAGGTATATTAATGTCTCCGGTGAGCATTGTAATTTACCATTTGCACTGAAGACAGTGTATTTTTAATAAAGTTTCAACTTTGTATTAATCACAATTTTCTATATAAACATTAGGACCAAAGTACGCTTCCACACTGTCTAAAAATGCGAACGCTTATCATAGCGGAGTTCAAAAACTTTCTTCTTCGAGGAAATTAATAGCAGATTCTGCAAGGAAGTTCCTTGCGTGATTTGCGAAATCGTACCGGAGCAGAAGACCCGGATGTTGGTCGGATATTAACGAAGCTGACGACTCTTCCCCTGTAACCAAAACCCACGGGCAGCCTTAATTCGCATTATCAGCGGCGAGAAAGAAAATAGCCAACTCGCGGAAGCAAGGAGCACGGTTCCACGGCAATACTTGCATCCCTCGGTTGTCATTTTCCAAAGTAAGAACCGGCAATTCGACCGTGACTTGCTTCTCCTGTTCTTCGATCGCGAGAACTCGTGATTAGACGTTGTAATTACGTGAACTTTCCTACCCTTTGCAAAATTCTGTCTGGATAATTACGAATGAAATTAGAGTTTCTTGGTATAACTTCTGTTGATATTAATCATCGCAGACGAAATTAGAAACGCCGCACAGAGTTTTAAAATTGCCTAACTACGGAAACAACAGACAAACAATCATACTGTTGTGGACTAACGTCATTTAACTATTCCAGTTACAACATATATTTATCTTTTCGTGTAGAAAAGTCTTTCGTAAATAAATAACATCCTAATTAAGGATCTTTAAAAATATAGAAACCCAAGGGAAGTCGGAATTAAGTAAAGTAGAATTCCATTTCTCTGAACTTGTCAGAGAGCAAACGGTTTACATAAGCGGAGTTCATATAACAAGAGTTAGCCAACTTTCTCCACTGACTATTTATTTTTTTTTTTTCTTTTATTCAAGTCAATCAGTAGCAGTTTACGTTCAGGTAAGTGAATTCAACGAACGAAAGTTCAATTGATCGGGAGCGTTAACTAAAATTTCGCTCCAATAAATCGTGTTTTACTGTAATAGAAAATAATCAGAATTACCGCCTCTCTCCAGTTAAACAACCGTTTTTAAACAATGTGCATCAAGAGCTAAAAAATCAGAAATGTTGTGAAATTGATCGCATAGAGAAAAAGGGAGAGAGAGAGAGAGAGAGAGACAATAACCTTTCATTGCGTTTCCTGTATCGTCGACCATCGACGAACGATGAGTTCTATAATTGACCAATTCGATCGAATATAGGTGAATAACAGAGTGGAAATCGCATTGAGGACGCTACGTAATTACCGATTGTTTATTCGAAATTCGAAGAATCGCTGGGACAAGCGAATTGTTGTCAAATTACAAAGTAAAATTGGCGATTAAAAAAGAAAATGACGATCGATAGCATGGACAAACAAACATTCTTCCGTAGCAACAGTTTTCCATGGAATATCGAAAATGGGATTTAAAATGTTCCACGCTGGGCTTGATGAAATGATATTCAATTTCATTACATCGTCATTAAACGTGTTACCGTGAATGTCGATTAGTTTACGTCAGATCCCTATCGGAATTAATCGTCACGTTGTCCAACCGTGTGCAATGAATATGTAATAGGCTCAAGTATGAATTAATTTCTGTGGATGCGCGTGGGTCGAAGCTTGGAGAGGAGAGCGGCTCGCGTGGCCCTAATTGGTCTGTCCGAGCCAAGGAGGACCTTCGATCCTTATAAATATGCGCTGGTCATTAATACCAGCCGTGATCGGTTGGCAAACGTCGCGGATCGATCCTGCATTTGCGATTCTGATCGACGGCGATCAAATTCAGAAGGACGTATCGCGATAATTCCGTGGGACAACCGGAGATTCAGAGAAAGTTCCATTAAATCGAACTCGTAATTCCTCTATCAGCTTTGAAAATCCCGGAAATTAATGGTGTTACTCGTACCGTACGTGAAGATTAAAACATTCTGAGAATTATTGCAGTTAAACGATGGATGCACGAGCTCGAGGAATAAATTTAACTTCGATTGAGTATTATATCTGCTTGGAAACAGAATTAACTTTAACGGCGTAATAAAATGACGGAGAATTCTGTACCTTCAAACGTGGCTCGTTTGTACTACTCGGTAATTTACTGAAATATTAATAATCACGTTGCACATGATGATGTTTAAGATGTAAAATTTGTAACTATTTCCAACTCGAAATCACAACTTTGTAAACCTTCCCTCGAATATTCCATCGCGTAAACGTCGTTGATAAATCGTGTCTCTTGACTCGACGAAACTTTCGATACAAATATTCTGCATGGATCACGATGAAATTAGACAGCAAAACCAGACTACCGCTAATTTCCTTCCATTCGCCAATTACTCATTCGTTACATTTTCACTCTAAATCGAGATTTCTCGTTTCTGGCAGAGAATTTACGCTAATACGATGGAAAAAGGGTGGTTGAGCCAGCAGCACGAGTTGCAATGTACTTAGGGTAGATTGGAGAGTGCGATAGTCGGGATCGAAGCAATAGACGAGAAAAGGGTGAAAGGAAGAGTGAAAGGATGGATGCGAGGTGGGAATAGAATAAAGGAGAAGATAGTCGATTCTCTGGAGCCCGGTTGTCCGATGTTTCTCTTGCGGGTTATCTTAGCGACGATTCCAAGACGCCTCTTCGCTTTCCTGCCTTTAAGCGCACTCCTCTTCGACCTCCTGACGGAACAGAAAAAAGAAGAATATCAAGAACGGTGACAAAAGATAGTGGTCTTTCGTCGTGTGCAAGTCACCCTCTCTTTTCATCCCCTTTCCACCCTCTTTCCGTCCTCTTTCCATTCTTTCGTCGCGTGCCTGTTTTGAATTTGGGTTATCGAAGGAACGGCTATCTCTGAAAAAAGGCATTACTTATACAGCGTGGTCTTAATTTCATGGTACAAGTAAAATCAGAGAGAGAGAGATTGCACAAGCTGAGAAAATTGCGATGGAGATCTGGCGTTGGAGATTGAAAAATTTAAGTTGCAAGACTCGTTGATTTTATGTGAATTTGTGTAATTTTCAGCTGGACGATAAACGATCGACAGCGAGCTATCCTATATACGAAAATAAGAGAAGAGAATGTAGGATACAATCTGGAGAAAACAGAGTTTGAATATAATTAAGAGCGAGGCCAGTACACGTATACTTGACACACGTCCTCAAATTCGATTTTCTTGAAAACACAGCCTCCATCGAAATTTTATTATTCTCGATTTCCGTCTTTATTTTCAGCCACAAAGCGCCCTCGTTTCTTTGTTCATGCCACGAATTTAGGTTCACGATATATGTATATTGGTCGAAGTATGTGAAACAAAGAAATTATATCGCAATGTTACGTATTTAACCGAGCTGGAAAAATTACGAACGGGCTTCTTTTAATGAAAACCGCGAGTTGTTAGTTTAGATGGAGTTGAGTACACGCGATTAATTTGCCTGTTTGAAAGTTTCCATCGCTGTATTTATTTTATGAGTTCATCTGGACAAGATACTGGTCCTTCGCGTAATAATTAACGGTTAAAGTTTTTCACGAGACGAGCGGATAAAAACTCCCCACGCGGTTTATTTTAAAAGCACTTTTATTCGTACCGTAATTAACCAACACTGATTCTACCGGATTCCTATCTTTTCAACCACACGGAGATTAATGGACTTCCCACGCAGTCTATTTCCTTTTCTTCCAACGGACCTCCATCTAAGAGATAATCGATCGCTCTGTATTATAATAATTCCATAGGAATAAACTATAGAAGACCAGCTCGAGCGCATATCAATGTTTCAAAGGCGTATCGATCGTTAGTCATAAAACCTGAAAACATATGTACGTCACAAGTGTTAGCGTACTTATGTAAAGTAAAGTTAACCTTGGAAATGATTACTAGCAACTTACTCCACGTCTTTAACAATACTTATTTGGATCGAAACTTGAACAAAGATAGATAGAATCGTAAGCTATAGAATCGTAAGATAAATAAAGAATTCGACTACTCAAAATTAAAAAGAAAATATTAGCTTCGTATACAGTAATCTTAAGATCCTCCTCGTTCGAAATATCTAACTACGTACTAAAAATTCATACAGGTTTCACGACGCGTCAAACGATTCATCGCAAATAAGCAGGGGATTTTTGAGCGATGCGAGTGCGTTCCTTGTTTCAATTTAAATTTAGAAAGACATTTGATCGCACAGTTATCATAAGAGATAAAAAATCAACAACAGCGAAATGTTCTTGAATTCTAACTTTCAAAATATAACAACTGTATAAATCGTTTTCTGCAATTGCGCCCAGCGCCCTACTTGTCGACGATAGTGCGCGAACGTGTTTCGCACGAAACCGTATCGATCGCAATGAAAATCGCGGCTCGTCCGGCGTAAAGCCGGTGCGATTGGTCGCGAGGCAATCAAAGCGCTCGTAAGAAACGTCCAAATCATTCTCCCTTAGAAACATGGGCCGGAACAATCATACACTTGTAAGAGATGTATTGCGCCGAACAAGCACTATAGCTCAAAGCATCAGGCATAATTGCATATCAACGCTGCGATGCTGCTGACCGGTCGCAACACGGACAAAGCGGTGTAATTTGTGGAATCGCGGTAATCGGCTTTATGGCTTTTGCCGCTTCTGGTATTTGGGTATCGTTGTTTCGCCAACTGCCGACAACGTAATCGACGTTGCACGCTTACCCAAGAATTTGGAAAATTGTCGGCTGATGGCCGGCGTGTTAAGGGAATTGAGGGAATTGAGGAAATTGAGGGAATTAAGGAAAACTGCCAAGGGGTTGATTCGCACGAGTATAGCGAGCATGCTCTTTCAAGAATTTCGTTATTGTCTTTAGGTATTCGAGATGTGCCTCTTCGGAAACTGTCGACAGCGTAATCAACATCGTTGTGGTCTTCGCCAATGGAGGAGCTCGTTGTTTGTTATGCGATAAATTCGCCGTATAGTTGCACCGACATCGCCAGCCTGGTAATTGCAGGGGGTGTAATATCGCGAAAAGTTTGCACTAACCAGCGAATTCCTTGGTTATAGAGTGGCTCGTGGAAATATTCCAACATTTACTGCATTATATGAACAGTTTTCAAATTTCATTAGCATTACAGCAAGCCTGGACTATCATGGTTATATCTATTGGTAAAGTTTGAAGCAAATCTGAAAACATATACTCCTGTTCATAAGTATTAGGATATCTGCTGATCTTGCATGAAGGTGGAAATTTATCCAGGTCGCGAACGAGGCAATTAATCGGTTCGAATTTTGAGATTAAACGTAAAATCACGATCTCGAATACGCGATAAAAATTATGGGTACTATATGGAAAATAATATATTATAGAAAATAATGAATTAACGATCATAATTGACTCATATACGTATAATTTTATAAACCATAATACGTTTATTCGTTTTTGCTTGTAATTTGTTTCTAATTATATCGATAAAATTATGACAGTCGTATCTCGTTACAGTGCTAATGTTTCTCAAAATGTTTTCTACATAGTACGTACAATATGCACATAGAAGCACACGTTCTAGCTGTCACTGTAAGTGCTGAAATACTTTCGCGAGAAGGAAAGAAACCGCGCGGTTAGTGCTCTTACGTGACAATAAGCCATGATTTTTATGGCCATGATACTAAATGTCGTGACTCTTGTCCTCGTACAAACGGAGTGTTCCGTTGTTACGATATTGAAATTGATGTCGCGACATTAACGCCACGAAATCAAAGCAGGTGCGCAATTTTATCGTAGCATTCGCTAGTGACTATCATTTGTTATTCAGTCAGAAGTGTAGTTAAAACCTGGAAACTCACTCTCCGACGTTAGCAATTTTTTACGTGATTAAAACTTACAACTTAGAGGTACATCGATCGACTGTTCAACAGTAACTAGACATCATGACACTAAGTTGCGTGGAAATAACCATAAAATAAACTGCCACGCAGTATCATAATAGCAAAGGCCGTAACTTTTAATGTCGCGCGAGAACGTGTCCTAAATTCATTGAAAAGACGAATAGGGTGTCTAGTTTCTAGCTATGTGACTCGAATTTCAGTTTCATCTAACCTACAAACCATTTTCTTATTTCTTCCTCGGAATTCTAAGTTACTATTCGCGTTATCCCGTGAAATTTATGTGGTGTGATACTTGTTCCATATCACTAGGCATGAAAAATTGGAAAATGAAATTTCACGATAACTTTTAAATTTTCTGGCACATTAATACAGATAGGAAAATCTGATAATAGAGATGATGCGATTCATCCTCATATGTAGGAAGTAATATTCGAGGGAGATGTAATAAAGCGGATTATGTTGAGAAAACGCGGGGAAGGTAAATTGGGAAATTTTGGCAGATGCAAGGAAAAATCGTGCGAGGTGCGCCACTGGAGAGAGAACAAAATTTCGAGCGAATTTCCTTCAATTATTTACGCTCGGAAATGCAGGAAAAATTTAATTGCACGCGACACGAGGCGGTTGTCGAGGGGAAAAAATTTCGGAATAAACTGAAGCGGCTGTAATTGTACGCTTTAGTGGCGGCCGTAGACTCCATTTTTGTTTCATTACGGTAAAATATAGCCATGCATTATGAGTCTCGTACATGCAAGCTTTAGAATAATAAACGTAAAGGTTTCCGCTAACAATGTCGAAAATAACGAATCGGCCTTTCATTAAAATTAACGTTACCGATCAACAACGATCATTTGATTACATTTAATTGTTCCAATTTGATCAGATCGTTCATCAATAAGCATTAAATAAGGAATTATTTGATCGAGAACAGTTGATTCACAAAATCACAATCTGAGATAGTCTAACAGTTGATTGACAAAAACAACCATCGTCCAGCGAGAAGTGCAATGCTCTGACGAGGAAAATGAAAAATGCAAGAAAATCTGATTATCGTAACACGAGTTCCAAGTTAAAAAAGAACAACGAGTTCACGAGAATTAATAGATATAATAATTCGATTATATTTCGCAAATATAACGGTAAATTCGTTGTCATGTAATTTAAACTTAGTTTCGACGCATCTCTCTTCCTTTGGAACGAAACTTTCGCAAGATAATGCACCGATAAAAACGACACAATGTTCGTTTCTGCGAACGAAACTCGATCGCAGATCGCCAGATCGTTTAATAAATCCCCTTTCTGTTTTGCCGTGCTTGTTTCGTTAATTATCGAGAGAATCCTTTTTATAAGTTCCTTTCGCTTTGACACGGTGATCCACGCGCGATACACGAGCTCGCCTCTCGGTGTCCGCCCGACGAACGAGAACAAAAGCAAACCAGGACACGGGAGTGCACCGAGTCGAGGAAAAAATTGCGATCGTCCGATACGGTTTGCATCCGTGTTGACGTTTCAGCTTTATTAAACGTCGAATTTTCCCTCACCTCTCTTTCTCTTTGCGTTCTTCCACGAAAATTTCTTCGCTTTCGATTACTGTTTTCGCCAGCATCTCCCTCCCCATAATTGGCAGCAATTTGGAGTCTTATTATTAAAAAAATGGAAGAAGCAAAAATAAGAACGACGATAAAAAGAGAAAAAGCAAGGCCGAAAAGGTACAAGTTTCCGGCGGAACGACTTTACCAATTAGCGAACAATCGCAAAGGACAGAGAGAGAGAGAGAGAGAGAGAGAGGAGAAGGGGAATTTCGAGCGGCGTCGTTATAGGTCTTTAAAAGTTGCACGCTCTTTTTCCTCATCGTTTGAATGCGGTGCCTTTATTAAAACTTTTGACTGTCCGCCATCGAGAATATTTCCGCCGTATTCTGTCCCTTCTTATTGAATCAACGGCAACGGAAATATCACGACTACTTTTAATTTCCATCTCCGAAGATATCTTTCGAGATTACCTCTCAGAACATTTCTAGATTCGCGAATGCCTGGCAAAAGTGAACAAACGTCTTATAACCGATTGCGAATCAACTTTGTGCGATATTCAAACTTTTCCATCTTTGTTCTAGAAACTATAACGCTTGAAACATTTGTCATATCCATAAAAAACGAGTCCAGAAAATTCATAAACCGCAGCATTCCATCGAGGTTTTGTAAAATTACAAAAAAGGATTTGTAAATTCA
Organism: Bombus flavifrons; assembly: GCF_040668555.2. NCBI lineage: Eukaryota > Metazoa > Arthropoda > Insecta > Hymenoptera > Apidae > Bombus > Bombus flavifrons. The sequence goes on from NC_138454.1 coordinate 6,238,628, forward strand.
CTCACACTCCTAATAACTATAAATTATTATGCAATAGAGCCTAGGTCAACTTTATACTATTTTATTAATCACTGCTACTGTTAGATCGCATCTTTTAATTGCTCGTTTTCTTTTCGTAAATTTTCTACAGGCCAAATCACAGAACAGGAAATGCAACACTCGCGCACACTTCCTCCCCTTTTATCGAACCGAGCCAAAGCTTCAGGAAAAGAATTTAATTGACTTAATCGATCGGTGAACCGTCCGACGACTAACGCGATTAACCGGCTGAACTCTTTCTGTCCTGTTGTTATCGATACCGATGATCGCGTTTCCGTTATTACTCGAATGGAGGATCGATTGGCACGATCGTTTAATTAAATCTCGCGTTCGCTGTGAATCCCTTTCCGCGGGGCACACGCTTAACCCTCTTAATTGATGAACCTGACCGGAATAATTCCGGAACCGGGGAATGATTAATTAATGGCCGCGTTTTGATGATGCATCGCGACGTTTCGAAACCAGTCCGCGGCCCCAACGAATCTCATTGAGCTCGGCCTCGTCTCTTTATATCCGTGTGTAACCTATAACCTGGTATACGTTAATTAATCGAATGTTAGCTGATAAAACGTTCGGCCTAAAATTGGAAGTTCGATAATGCGGCAATTAAGCGTATCGAAGGGTTAATTGCGTATTAATCTAGTGGTCGTTCCCACGAATGCACTCGACCGCGGCAGCTGCAATTATTTTAATGCTGGATATTGAAATCGAACGATCGGATCGGTTCGTTTATCCGATTCCTTAGTTCGTTAATTTCCTCGTAGATTAGAACTCCATTTAACCTAATTTCGTTTATACGAACAAGTTAATCCTCAGCTTCAAATATACAAACTCGTATCCGAGCCTCTATCATATCGAGTACCTCGGCAATCATAGTACAATCGGCAAAACTAAGGTAATTATTTAGAGTGGAGTATAATTCATCAATTTCGATGAGCTTTAAATATATGTTGTCGAGGTTACGATTTGAAGCATCTCAATTAAGATTTAAAGATTTAATTAAATAAATTTTAATTAAAAGTAAATAAATTAGTTGAATTAGTATTTAACGACGATAGCTATACGTTTCAATTGAATATAAGAATAAAGTTTGTCAGTTCATTAATATTATTTCCTGGCTGGTAAATTATTGTGTAGGAGGGCCCCACGTTTTATTGTACGAACTAATAAAAAGCGCTAGAGAGGATAGCTATCGAACTACTATTATTGGAGCTACTCGATTATCCCAACTGTTTTACCCCACGACTGGTTTCGATAAATGAGATTTTATTATATCTTGCCGTTCCGTAAGTTACGCCGAAAAAGATCTCTCGATCGCCACTGTTCGAGGCTTTTTAGCTAATTGCTCGTCGTTTAAACGATAAGCGAAGAGAAAGTGTAGGGATAAAAGAGCGAGGTGCATATTAATCACAGTAAGTGAAACAGGCGGCACAAGCGTGTTCTAACGTCGAGTGTTGTTCTTTGTTCCAGAGTCGGGGACCAAGCAGAGCAGAGGTAAGAGAAAGCCTCCTGAAAGACAGGCCCGCCTAAGTATCTTGCTTTTTTTGTCGTGAAACACATTTTAGGTTCACTCGCGCGTAACTTTGATCAAAGTTGAGAAAAGAATATTTTTCCTCGTCCTGGTTCTCTTTTCCTTCCCTTCTCTTTATTTCGTATAATCGTCATACGTGAATGCTCGTGCTCTATTGTGCGTTCGACTACTTATTTTCCTGGTTCTTGCAATAACGAACAGGAAAGGGTTAATAACGTTGACGGAGGACCACGAGAACACCGAAAACGAGGATCATTCTTTCGGCCGGAGTCGTGAAACCGTCGCGGCGGGTTTAATCTCTGGAGGTTGATGTTATTTCCGGACGGCCGGGAAATAATAGCCCCAGCGTCGTTGTCGAGTAGCGGGAACAGCAATTAAACGCGAAGAACACGAAAGAACGCGGTCATACCGTAAGTCGTAGACCAACGACGCCACTCGAAACGCTCCTTAAAACGTTTTATCGGGTTCCACGTGCTTGAGATCGCTCGATTTCCCTGATCTTTCGATGGTGAAGTAACTCGATGGAATTCGTGGAACGCCACCACACGAAATCTCGAGTCAGCCTCGGCTGATTTTCGCGGGTATACCAACGCCGAAACGGGATTCTATCGGCGTGTCTTTCGTCCTTTACACGCTCTGTTGGTGAAGGAGCGACTGGAATTCCATTACAGGATTCTTGCAACGACGAACCAACGTAATCGTCCCGTAAACCGCGAATCACGCGTCGAAACGATCATCCAGCAATTTGTCACGGTCGATATCGAGATCCATAAGTTTCACATCGCTGGGAAAAATATGGACGCGTTTTCTCTATGGTACTTCGCTTAATGGAGGATCGATTGATAGAACGTTATCGCCGTTATCACCGTTATCGTTCGTTTGGTCCTTTCCTACACTTTTACCCACCGAGCAATATTTCTGGTCGAAGAGTGTTTTTGGCACAAGTCGGGCTATAGAATAGTCTGTAAGCGAATTTTAATCGTTGATTGGTGGCATCACACGTTCTTTACGAATCCAATGGCACGGATCTTGCCGACACCCATTTCATATCTTTGCCTTCGTGAAGGCGATAAATTAAGAAGATGCCGCCTTTTGGTGGTCAGACAATTATTAGGTGCGTGTCATGTCGAATAAAGAATCACCGAACTTTCCAAATTCTTTTCCTCTCCGCTTACTGGACTCCGCTTAGCTGGTACGTGTAACGTGAAACAAACTCACGCTCCTCGTCCTTGTTAGTCCAATTTATCGTTAAGTAGGTTCCAACGAAACAGGAAGGAAATTCATAGGAACAAATGGTGGGTAATTAAACGCGTACCTTGTCGAGCCCGAAACCGCACGAACTCCAAGGTTATGTCGTTTCGGTTATTACCAGCAAATTTAGGAGAACTGGAAGGCTGTTAGTTCCGGTTACGAGGTGGTCGCGAGTCTAAGTCGCCTGGAGAGGAAGAGGCGATGAGTGCTCGTTAAATATTCCGATGTGCACCGTGCAACTCACCTCCTTCTCTGTTTATTTTCTAAACAGCAACCGAACGACGACCAACTATTTCCGTTAATTGTTAATCTGTATGGCAAACAGAACCGACAAATACGCGACGGATGCAGCGTTAATTCTGTAAGGCGCGACGGCAAACAACACAGTCACGCTGTACACCTTCCGTACACCTTCCGTCCACTTCTCCACAGTTTTTGCACGAATTGTGCTCTTCGACGACTACTTTCGCAGACACAAAGGACATCGAGAAGACCGTCTTCCGCAACAACCGCAATGCGACGTACCAAACGCTGCTTGGCGAAAAGACAGCTGTTTTCCATGACGCGACATAGTTTCTTCCAACTGGAGCTTCGACTTTTCAACTTTCGAATCTCTTCGAATTTCACTTTTGAATTTTTCGGAATTCTGACAATCATTTCTTTTTGTGTATAATAATTTGATAACATCTCTTTTAATGTAGTAGCATTGTTAATTTCACACTGACGTTATGTCGTAAATGGAGGAATCACCTCAGAATATTGGCGAAACTCATCAGTAGTTTGTCTTCTTATTTTGTTAGTACTATGAATGAAGAAATAGTGGAATTTGTCAGGAGAGAATCCTAATTCATACCGAAGCGTACACGTGACGCTGCACGCGGTGTATAACGTGAAGCACGATGAGGTGGCTGGTGTCTGACTATTGATCGACCTGTTCTACTGCCGGACACCTCCATTAAAGGTTCACGTCAAGTCGGATTTTTTCGCAGTTTGCCATTACACCGATCATGCAAGCTGGTTTCGTCAAACCAGCTTCATGTCGCTTTCACCACCAATTCGCGTGAAATTCACCTGCGGATCGAAACGGATCGAATCATTGGCGAACGTCGCTCTTTGCTCATCAATACGTTTTATCCGAGACATTTCGAAACTTTTTTCTTATTAAGCTTGTCAGCTTATTGAAACTTCAAAGGCATCATGTATGCAAATATTTTTTAAAAACCAAACACTTTCTCTAACTTCTGAGATACAGCTTTTATAGGGAAAAAAAGGAAAAGACAGGAGAACACGCGGTAATGCTTGGCTTTGCAATTATGGTTTCTTTGCTAAAAAGTAACTACAACTTTTTCTTTTTACAAGTTAAGAGCAAAAAGATATTCAGTCGATGAATAATCAAGGGTAAATGCAAAGTTTCAAAGTTTCATCATCATCAACGTCAACATTAAACATCCAAGTTCTTCGACGTGAATTCAAACGAGATCCTTTGCCGGAGAGCAACTCCAGTCTAGCGTTCCTCGTTTCGTGTCTCTGTCGTTTCAAATACACAAGCTTCTGTTCCAACTTCTTTTTAAGCGAAAAACATTCTCAACGACCTTTCTCAAAGAACACCGCCGCTCTTTTGTATAATTTGAAAGAGAACGAAGAGTCTTTCCAGAAATTCGCTCTAAGAACAAGAATACCACAAACGTAGTACGTATCAGTGGATAAATGAATTATACAAGTGAACTTTTTGCTCCGTATCGATGAGTCCTTCACAGAGCAGAATGTCCGATTAAATTCACAATACCTACTCCGTTCCGGACCTGGTCGACAGTTACTTAATCCAATCCACTATCCCATTTAGTTTCGTTTAATCCGATTTGGACATCCAACTAACATTGTCGGACCCTCCTCTTCGTCCATCCTTGCTTCATCCTTCGTCCCAACTGTCTAGCTGTCGCGATTAGATATGCGCGTCTTGCCCTTGTCGCACTAGTTAAACCTTTCCAAATGGACGATTTGTCTTTCCTCTTTGTAATCTCGTGACGATTCGTCTTCGGTTCTCCAGTTAGAGAGCCACCACTCGATCGATTTCTTCTCTAGCGCGCTTAGGATGAATAAAACACGAATCTTGCGATGCTAAACCCCAGAAACTAAAGATATTTAGGGCTTCCTCCTGAGGGTCTTACTGATCTCATAATTACATATTAAAACGGCATTATTTACACGTCATGGATATATTCTGTAAACTTCCGGCAAAGAAAATGCGTTACTGGAAATGTAACATGTCAAATACAGCATATCCAATATTTAACAAAGAGTTACACGTCATGACTGACGATATATCCTTGTACAAGAGACTCGTTGCGTTAGACGGCAGCAGGGTTAGATCGCGATAGATCTCTGGCGAGCTAGGGTGAACTAATGACTGCTCACTCCCCTTACGACTTGCCTGTCCATCATCCCTTATAGCTGATTATTCCGCCGATACTCTTGGGAGCCTTTCTGCGCGACGACCTTGCATTCTTTCATTTATATCAGATATAGCGTCGTTAATATACATTTAACACGGTGGCAAAGGTCGACAGAGGTTCCTGGCACCGGAAAGAAATAGCTCGGTAATCGAATTTTCTCTCGCTCAAAATTACGATATCGTATAAACTGTGTTAAAAATACATTAAAACTGTCCAAAGTTTACCTCAAGAGGAAAAGATGAAAAATTACGAGAATAAGTTATTCTTCTTGCTAACATTATGTGTTCGGCAAGTAATATTTTCGTAAACTTCCAAATGGTTCTTTTCTCGGAAAAAACTTGAGTTGCATTACTTTTAAAATACATGAATACATAATGTAAGCATCAACTTGACGAGCAGAACGAAACATTACTGAGGAGAACTGAGTAGAGATTCCACAGGCGTACGTCCGCAGGATCAATATTTCTGGAATACAATCTGATCGAACAATCAGCCCGGTCGAGCAAGAAGTTGCAGCGTAATTGGCGTTGCACAGGCAACTCGTCGTTGCCGTGTGCGAGCGTAGCGGTTAAACGAGTCCGTTGAACGCGTTCACGGCAACCCAGTTCTCAAGAAATCCGGTAAGTCGCGAAAAGTTTAGGGCCTTGGAAACTAACCCGGCAGCGTGACGCGACCCTACGCCCCCTTTCAATCCACCGAATTCCGAGCAAATCGCTTCCTGTTGCAAACTCGTTCTCGAGTTACAAGCCCTGCTTCGATTCTCGGCCAAGTTTCCCACTTTTGTCGCCTCCTGTCCCTCCCCGCTCCCGAATTCTCGGCCGATGTCCTTGCTGACCGCGAATCCTGGGTTTGCTGCGAGCGTGAAAACTCGGACGAGGGTTTTCGAAACTCCAGACGCGTCCCTAACACACCTTTCTAGGACACATCGAATGTGATTAACGAAGTGGAAAGTAGTCCTGACACTCGATGGAAGCTACCCGCAGAATCCAAGTGGATTAACCAGGAAACGAGGAACGCGGCATCAAATAGTTGACGAAACAGTTGTGGTCGACTATAGATCACAATTTCATGGGAAACTTAATTTGCTAACGCGTTCGATGCGGGAAACCTGAATATGACGGAAACAAGTATTATCTCACACATACTCTTCATATTTGCAAAGGTATTTTTACATTGCACACACGGTCAATATAACAGCTACTTTTAGGAAAGGGATGCGGGAAATTTAAAAGTGCAAAAATGCACAGAATACGCGTAATATGCATAAGAATATAAAATATATAAAATTTAGCACCTATTGTAATATTTAGTAGGTAAAACAAATTTCTGCTTTTTCCCTTGCTTTTGTTCCCTTATTTCTCTTTATAAAAATATAAATGTCCGCTATATCTATTTGTTGTAATCGTGTGTAATTCCTTTGCATTAGTAAAAGTTATAGTTAGTAAAATTTATATATTTATTAATTATAGTAAAATTTATTTATTGGTAAATATTAGTAAAATGTACTCATACTTAAAAAGTATCATCGTTTCTTCATATATATTCGAAAACTCCGATAAAGATTTATTGATCCACAAAGCTCTTGAAATGACTTCTTTTTTAAGCAAACTTTCATCCAGACCAGATCACGACAGGTCGTCCGCGGTATTGTTCGTGAGATGTTTATCATTCAGCGTGTTTCTTGTCACTGAAACCAACCCTTGGCGGGTTCTTCATCGAAGCGCCCAATCGTCGTCTCGGCAGTGCCGTTCGTTCTCGAAATTCCTCGACGTGTTGCGTGGGGGAATTCTCTTGTTTCCGGTTGGCAGTGGTGTCAGGAAATTCAGAGAAAGTGGAACAACGTCACCGGAGAATTCAATAACGGCAGTATCGAGAAACCGATCATTTCTGCGCGTACTTGTCGAACAGCGTGTCGCCTTCGTTTTCGACGTCGAGGATGATAGGTGTTGTCTCGGCCGATTTTCTGACGCAACGCTAGACTTTTATTTCGTGCGAAGCACGATGTCCTATCACGCGATACGATCACGTAACACTTCTAGCGACACAAAATTGGTGATATTGCCTCGCTGCAATCGAGACGCCTGCCACTTTCGCCAAATATTTGTCTTCTCTTGATAGTTTTCTTTCTCCGTTGGTCCTTTCATGTCTTCGTTCACTGGTTCCTTTTCTCGAATTAAAGGAACTAACCGAACTCGACCAACCGCTCCTTTTCTCTTTTTCTCCTTCCCTTTATTCTTTTTTTTTTTTATTTTTTGCAGTTGCGGCTGAACGAACATTCGTCGAATAGATCAATCGACCACGCCAGTTTCGTTACGACGGCGATTTCGTAAAAACCCGATATCGGGATGTATTTTGCAAGAGAATATTTATACCTCCAAATGACAAATTTTATCGTGAAACCGTAGTACCTGTCATTCGTCAAAATAATCGATCGCTACTTTCAGTTTGCCGCTGCCATTCATGCTAATACGATGTAATATCGTACAATGCCACTCGTACCTTAAAATAATACCTCGTTGATCCCGGAACACAACTCAGTTGCATGAGGAAAGCCTCATCATATATGATCGGCTTATGACTTGGTTGCCTGGAAACTCTAATGACATTCTCCAACCGCTACGAGGACTGCTTAATTATTTCGAAAGAACGGATTATTTCCAAGAATGTCTGGAGTCGGAAGAAACGCTCGTTTTTCTCGTAACTCGCCTCGTACACATCCAGGACGTATAGTCTCATCTGCCATCTGATTTTAGTTGATGTTAATATTCTTATCGTGCCGGTCTCTCCTACTCTCGTAGTTATCCGAGGCGCGCGAGGCAATTTAAAAAGTCGCTGGTGAATCGCGACGCGCGTTTCTTTAATACCGCTTAAATTGCACGTTCCACTCGACAGCCACTCGGAGCTTCGCGACGACGCACTACTATTTTATGCATGTTCCCCTGGTCGCGTTAGTGGCTTTCCTGGTTTTTCATTTACCCCGGGAAAATTCGTCTCGGAATTCAGCCGTTCTGTGGTATTTCTTGGACGACGATGAGTCGAGCAGCCTTGTGGAACGGTCGCAGACCAAGCGAAATTACTTTAGCAAACTAACTCGCTGTTTTATCAGGGGCAAATATGACCTGGTCTCCGAGAAAATGTGGAATTGAAAGTGGCTGCTTAACGAGGATTTAAAAGGGACGTTATATTCGCTTCAATTTCCAAAGTTTCTGGCTGTTTCGCTCTTTCGTAGCTTACACTATCGCTCGTAAGTAGACTGCTCATGTTTATGCAGATTTTAATTTTTCTAATGAGAAAGACGAAAATACCATCTATAAATAGAAATTTGTTACAGAATTGTTGTATGAAAATTGTTTGTTAGCATACATTACAATATAGTCTCGAGCTATTCATAGCCGGAATTGTCGCTATTCACTCTGTTACAAGGACAATGTCAAAACAGTTTTCCTTGCACACATCAACATCTTATAAATACTCATCTCCTCCAAGGACCAACTCTCACAACTCTAGACACCAGGGGTTTACAAAATACCATGCTCATGTGGCAAGTTCTATGTCGGTGAAACTGGGAGGGGCGTGAGTACACCGACTCAAGGAACATGAGAAGTACACCGAACTGAGGCATGCACAGTCAACGATGGTAGAGCACCAACTAACTACGAAACATAAGATACTCTTTGACAAGACATCCGTCTTAACAAAAAACAAAGGATACTTTCCCAAGGAAATATACGAAAGAGTAGAATCATGAAATGCTCCAACATCGACAGAAATACAGATCTTCATCTTTGCTCTATATAGTGCACCCTGCACCACCTGAGCTAACCAATTAAAAATGCTGTTAGCTGATCATGGAATACGGAAGTTCACCTCGTCTCGATCACTTACTCGGAACTCTCAATCAGAAGTCCCTGTCACTCTAATTACCGTTCTGAAGCAACCAGATCTGTAGAAAAGAGTGCTTTTCCAGACGCACACCAGTATCAATGCGACACACCTTGACGAAAGCAACTGCAATGCTGGCGAAACGTCGAAATTCTGTTGCTTCTGGACACGGCTCTGTCTCGGAAGCCTCAAAGCCTTCGTGTTGAACGAAACAGAGTTAAATGTATCAGTGTCACAATGTAACAGTGAATAGTATGTTGTTATAGTTAATGAATAGACTGCGGATGTTATGTATCGTAAGTATCATTAGATGCACAATAGAATAGAAACAGTACAAACACACGCTCAGAGATTGTTTAAATATGCTGTTTGTGCTATTCTAGGTATCTGATGATTATAAAAAATAAAATCATTGCAGTCTAATTTAAAGTCCGTAATTTTGTAATTAAAGTAAATAATATTGAATAAAAATATGCAAGTGTCCAGATGCTTTCGAGTGGAGGAGTAAATATGTTAACTTCTTCCTCCGAGCTTCGAGAGCGAGCAATTTCATAATGTAAAGCACGACTTCAACCGGTTCGGGGAAAATGAGCCGAGAAAAATTCACGAGTGTCACGAAGTTCCTTCGATGCGATTTCGATACGAATTTACCGATCTCTCAGGGGGTCGAGCGATCGGAGAAGAAAAGAGAGAAAAGCCGAGTTCTCGAAACGTTCTCCTTTATCGTTGTTATTTTACAGCAATGTAATTTTTAACTTACGCCGCTATACGTTCCATGCCGTTACTTCCATGAGATAATTTCGAAAGGTTTGCTTTTTCAGAGAATATATTTCTTTTCTCTCATAAAATTCAACACTGGATTATTCCTTTTCCTCCCTTTGATCGCTAAACGCGCCCTGTGTCTTAATTCCCCATTTCCATTTCCATGCGGGGAAAATATGCATTTTTCATACCGGGTGTACATTTCAAAGAAATGGTTATCCAATTCCTTCCTGTGATCGTTGTTAACAATTTATCGTACTTCGATAGCGATGATAGACTGTTCCCCATTTCTCGTACGTGTATTAAGAATTAAATCTTAAATTTACATTCTTTACGCTCCAGTGCAAAATGGATACAATACTGTTCGAAACAATCAGAAAATTGTTCCCCCGATCATCTTAATCTTCACCCATTACTTGCGTCTGTATCACTCATCTCTTCTTAATCATCGTCTTAAACTCACGCAATATCACGCAAATAACAATATCAATCTATCAAGCCTATAAGGATTCCTTTCGTTCTGTTTGCTTCACTCATACAATTCATAAAAAGTCTTTATAACAACAATCTCCTAATTTCAACAGTTTATTTATCCACGTTAAAATCTTCCAATCCCTAGTATCTCTTCTGTTACGGTATCCTGTTCCATTCAAAGCCAGCATCTCAAAAAGTTCTGTGTGATTACACAAGCAACCGGAAGCAAAGGAAGTAGGACAATTCCTCGTGTACCTCGATGAACGGGGCTTATTTCGTCCGTGTTACTCGGCCGGATACTTCAATTCCTCGCTTGTCTTCCGGCAAGAGGAGTAAAGAGTGGCGCAAAGAGATCAAAAGAAAAGAGGCAAAAGAGCAGGTTTCCATTCGCGCGTGAGAGAGACGAGTTGGAACAGCTTCACAGTCAGGTATTTTTCCGTTGTCCCAGAAAACGGACGAAGCCCGGTGGCGTGTGTACGTAGATACATCGTTTATGGGCGACATAAAACTTCACTCTTGCATTCCCTGTGAACACGGCTCTGGGCCGAGGCGCATACGCGAGGCGGCATTATAATGTATGACGCAACGGCGCGCCGCGGGAGGCATTAAAGCCGGGAAAAGAATCACACGTACGAGCCAGAGGAGGTGGAGGAGGCGAAGGAGGATGAGGAGGTTGGTGCAAGTGGGGGAACGCAACCGAGAACAAGCCCCGAGAGTCGAAGCCCGGCCAGCTATTAAGGGCGTGGACGTCGTTGTCCAACAGAGGTGCTATCTTTTCAAAAACTCGATTCTATCTCCTCGAACATTTTTCTGTGAACAATGCGGCACCGAAAAATCGAAGAGCATATTTGATATTGCGGCGAACAAAACTTGGAATTGGACAGAGTAGGGTAAAATCTGAAATGCATATGAACCTTGAAGATCTCTTGAACGTTGCGGTGAATTTAACGGGACAATACGTCCCGAGTTAAGTTTTGAAAGAGTCTCGAGTGGGTAGAATTTTTCTGATACTGCCGAGATCGATTAAAACATACGATTTCGTGATAAACGGGCCGCGTATCTGGATAAACAGAGTCGTTTCCTTTTTTTGAAAATTCCAATCTACTTTTGTGAACGATATAGCTCCAACGTTCGAAAGCAACAACTCGTGTACGGTCCGTTCCTTTGCTTAATACTGCAGCAAGTGAAACTTGGAATTGGGCAGAGTGGGATGGAATTTGAAATGCGCGTGAAATGAGGTTAGGTTTGGGGTGACTATGCTACCGAAGGGATGAAGTTCCTTGAATCTCGAGGCGAATTTAACCCTTTCGCACGATATGCCTCGAAGTATAAGCTTAGGGAACACTACTGACTTCTTAAAACTTCCGCGATATTGATAGTGAGACGTACACTGTCCTCCTCGGATAAAATATTCTGAAATGATTCGAAATACGAAGCCAGAAATAAAAAGATACAGTGTCGGTACAGAGTCGCTTCGTTGAATTTTTAAGGATCCCTATCGCAGTGAACAAACGCCTGGCGCATATGCATTATTTATGAATCAGGCGAGAAGACAGTTATAATATACATCATTGCATTACTGTGGTTGCCGCTAAAAGAAGAATCTGTTATGAGAAGGTTAAATTTTCAATGATTCGAAATACCAAGTCAGAGATAAAAGAAACTGGAGGCGTCGGTACAGAATCGCTTCTTTGAATTTTCAAGGATTCTTATCGCAGTGGACAAACGCCGGGTGCAGACGCATTTTTTATGAAGTAGACGAAAAGTTTCGTACCGCTCGAGGGAAACGGTAACGTTACAACGCACCTGGCTGTGTTAACGCGTGAAACTTATGAAAAAGTATAATTCACACGCGTAACCATGGCGCGCGACGTAATTAATGCCGCAAGTAGAGGGGCTTGGCCGCGAATTCTCTTGTGTTTCTATAAGTAATTCCGCGCGGCAGTTTCGTCCATTGAGACAATTTTCATTACTATTTCACCGAGACGGCGACATTCTGGCGCATTAAAGATTTATCGATCAGTAACTTCGGTGGTTTTTTCACGGAATGAGGAGAGATACGTTACTGTGAACCATGTGCACGGGCTGCAGCCGAATAAAAAACTCACGAGAAGTACTACACTGTAATCCTGATCCCAAGCGTAATATAAATAAATCCAAAGCTACGGTGTAAACCAAATATACTGAGAAAATAAACCTGCTTGAACAAAGAAACCTTTCTCAAACGAGTCTACAAACAATTATACTGTATTTTAGCATCTTCACTGCAACGAAACTGGATAAGTTTTCTTTGAACAGCTTGTTATTAACAATAGCAATTTTTATCGTAGAAGAGATACATTACGTTCGGAGACCACAGGCAGAGAACACGATAAGCAGCTGTAAACTTCAATAAACAATCTCGCGTGGGAATTTTTAGGAATTTTAAGAATCGATCATAGGCTCTGCAAACTTTGCAAAATAATTATATGGCCAGCAAATCTTGTATAATCTCGTTAATCATTACTGTACCAAGCGTCTGTTTGTGTTTGCAAATTATATGTTTCACAAATAGATCTGAATTTACTATGCGATACATAATCAGCCACGGGAATAATGTGCTAGTCCTAACAACTTAGAAAGGAATGTAGTAATACAATGCTGTTTCGCGGTAAATTATTACATACGCGTGACAGTAGGAGAGAATCTCGATGAATCGGTGATGAAGGAAGCAGAACGCTCGTGGCAGTAATTGACTTCTGAGAAAATCGTTGGAGAATTTGCGGCCGTGACGTTGCTGCGTTGTGTAACGTTCGGCCAGCGTAATACGAAATTATGCAATTCGAGTAACCGCATTTCCATTATGCAGTATTTACTCGCGGCTATGTATTTCGTCGGTGCAATGTGCACATGTAACGGATGATATAGGCACGAGAGACGGGGAGCTAAAGGGGAACTCGTAGGCTCACGGAGAGAACAAGGGACGATGGTGTAGAGAACTAGCGAGGCAATGGCCCTTCCCTATGTGTCTGTGAAACAGGTACATAGCTACGAGAGAATTCGCTGGTTCGTCGAAAATGAAATTACTCGGTCCTCGTCCCATTTGACATCGCGACCGGTTCCGATCTCTGACATCGATTCTCGCAACCAGATAAAATCATCATTTTCTTTTGAGCGCTTTCCGCACTGTGAAAATCACCATTGTTACCTGTGCATTAATAACGCGTCTCTGTTGTATCGTGAATTCCAAAATCGCATAATCATAATCACGCATATCAGCTCCTGACTCGAGTTTGGTGTGATCCAAAGCGACTGAAAACAACTCAATGTGATTTAACGCAACTCGATGCGATTCGAAGTGACTCAATGCGATTCAATGTGATCGAATAATACTCAGATGATCGTGAGATCGAAAGAAAGACATATTTACGTCGCGAGACTCTCATGCGAAACTGATGTTTCTTTTCACGCGATAATTTACGAAGCCCCTCGGATAACGTAAAGTTCTAACGAGAAAATTCTCCAACGATGTGAAGAGATTTATCAGAGCAAGAGGAAGAATACAGTATGAAAACGTTTTCCTGGAAAAATGTCTCTGGGTGCTTTACTCTTTCTTCTCCACGATAAAACAGTGGCATGTTGTAATTGCCGGAAGTGTGTTCGTTCCGTTCGCGAACGCGACGCGAAAGATTGTACCTTTCCAACGATTCATTTTCAGAAAGGAAATTACTCATCCACAACGCGAAAGAATGGCCATAAGAGGCTACTCGTTGCTTTTTAATTAAGCTTGCTCGTTCGTTCCCCATTGTTATCTCGAGTTAAGACGTTCTCAATAGAAAAGTGGCGGCCACCATTTATCTCAATTGTTTTAGCCGATTCTCGATCGTTCTTCGATCAAGAAGGGCTCGTTTTCGTGATTTCTCGCCAATTTCTTCGACGAAACGGTTATCTTTGATCGAGTCCAAACATGGATTTCCTCAATTGAGATTTCGACAGACGCAGTTCGACTACATCCTTGTTTCCCGGCGCCATTTGCTCGACCATGTGGAAACGTTTTATGAAGCTCTAACGATCGAGCTCCGACTTGTTGAATGGTCTCTCTGAATACGTTGAAAATTGTCAAAATCGGGAATAATGGACACACGAAACGACCGTGTATCGAATGACAAAACTTTTGTACCTTGATCGTCGCACAAAACGCGCTTCAATGTATGGTAACCGATATCGTGTTAAAATAAAACAGGAGAAAAAGTGGTAGAGATGAAAAACAGAATATTTGCGATTGAAAAAGTTCGAAATACTAGTAGCTATCGACGTTATTCGTCAAATTTCTTCTACTATCCAAACATCAGTTTCCACTCGTTTAAATAATTGTATCCTATATAAATTCTTCTTCTGATGTACTCGATAGCAGTACATCAAACCAATGACCACGCAAATGGCGGTGTAATTCGGTTGAAATGGTTCCAACGAAAAGCGAACCAGAGAGACTAGATTTCAGGCCACGCTTCAGAACAAACTTTACATCGGCCGAACTCGAATTCGTTTCAATTTGACGCGGTTAAACGAACTACAAAATATTTAAAGCCGTACCGCACTTGAAACCGAGAGGAAGCGAAAAGCAATGTTTGTTAGATGGACGGAGACGGAGAAAATATATGGACGTGGCATGCCAGCAATTAGAGTTTATACGAAATTGAACGAGTCCGATTCCACGCGGACGATAAAACGTTAGTCCTGTTAATTATCGACCAGTTAAAAAACAACGTTCCCATGGCAAGCGGCTGAAGCTCCTCGTGCCGAAAACGACCGCCTCGTTTTCACCCTCTTCCCCCCTCCCCCGTTGCCGTACCATTTCATCCTCCTTTTAATTCCGTTTCTGTCGAGTTTAATTTTTCCCGTCGACGATCAAGAGAGCGCACGCGCACGTCTGATAAATGAAAAATATCGCTACGGAAGAAAATGACTTGGTCGCGTGTAAAAGGGGTGAAATCAAGTCATAAATAACGCCGCGTTAAAAATATTTCATACGTGTCGCCATTTATACCTGGTCACCGTATATATATGTCACGGTAAATCACCAACCGGATGTCGCATAAATTGCAAAAATATTTTGTAATTGACGGTGAAAATAAATCGCGGGAAACGTTCTCGATATTGGCCGGTTAGCCGTCGACGCGTACGAACCGGTAAATCGAGCATTTTTTCCCTCGCTGGTGGCAGCCCGCGTTCCAAGGGTCGATTAACCCTCTTGAATAGTCGCGCGCCGTGCCACGAGTCGATATTCCCGTAAAATGTGTTATTCGCGTTGAATAACCGTGTACACCAAGAACGCGCGATGCCATATACACCCCCTTTTATGGATATTGTACGAAGACAGAAGAAGAACACGATAAGTCACATCTCTTATTTTTTAGAGTGGAGGAATTTTAAAATCCAATATGTTCTCGCGTTACCAAAACTATCGTGTTGGCAAACTTCTTCAACTTTTCTATCCTCAAGTTAGCCTATATCTTTTCGATAGAATTTATATTAAGAGGTTGTCAAGGGGTTGACAGATAATTATTATAATAATATTAATTACCCTAATTCATTCAGATGGTTTGAACAAATATTTGCTTCTTATAGATCAGTCGTTCGCATTTTCATAAATTAAAATGTACAGAAAACTAATATTTATAAGGATCATTGGCCCTCATGTCGATATTTTGGATTAATCATCGCGTTTCGTATGAAACCAGCAGCTTTCCTAATATTTTTGCACGGATGTGTGCCATCTTTTCGTGTTTATATCTTTTAATAGTTTTTCATCCAATATTAATCGCGAAATGCGCTCTTGATATTTCCGTTTTGGGAAAAACAACATTCTTCCTTTGACGGGAATATTATTGCAGCTTCGAATATTCCGTTGTTTAATTTAATTCGAAAGTAAACGGGCCAGAGCGAGAAGCCCGGGCGTCGATATTAAATTAAACTCGACTCTAATAACGATATTTGAATAACTACGCAGCACGGAGGATCACAGGGATCTTTATTTAAGCTTAACTTCCAGCGAGCTATTTTCGAAACGATCAATTTTCCAGGAATTCCCTACGTATCGTTCCATGCCAATATTTAGTTTTTCTGCTATCCTTTGATTAGCTTCTATTCCGAATATCTTCGAGCACTATTCCGTTCCATTAATTCGTCGTTCAACGATCTTCGATGGAGCCGATGTGGTAGTGGGATTTAATACGTATCCGCGGCTCCGAGGTCACGAGGATTTTACCAAGCTCGTCTCTACGAAGAGAATTCGAAGTTCATCTCTGAGACGAGCAAAGCCTCGGTGATCCTATTCGACCGAGACAATGGATGCTTGGCTGGCGAAGAGATCGACGACGAGTCCAGAATTCCGACGCGTGTCTTCGACTCTACAGTTTCCTTTATTTCTGTCGGGCAACGTGTTCATGCTGCCTAACAACTGTTTCAACTCTTATGTTATCCTTCAAGCAAATCGCTTTAACAATACACTTCCGGTTATCCGGTGCCACTTTGATATTTTCGTTGAAACGAAAATAATTATCCAGCAGAAAACTCATTGGCACGACGCATGAACAATCGACACACACTGCGGATGTATCGCTACGTGTATTTTTGCATTATCGATCGATAAATGAAAATTGATATATATCCTCCAATTAACCGGCCAGAGATTCGATCCCATAAACACCGGTTAACCGGTACTCTACTATATTTCAAAAAGATTCACTCATACAGTAAACGAAATTGCATCTTAACGTAGCCATAAGAATCGCTTCCCCATCGCGTTACTCTGATAAAACTCGATAGAAATTGGTCGGCATTCTCCTTGAAAAAAGCGATCTTCGCTCGATAATGCACCGATAACCGAATCGTTCTACCACGATGAAGTTTCTCCTACACCAAACGGGAGCATTGCTTAACATACTCATAAGAATTTCTCCTTCCATCGCGTTACTCTGATAAATTTACTCGATAGAAATTGCTCGACACCCTCCTTGAAAAAAATAGTCTTCGCTCGATAATACGCCGATAACGCTGAGAAAAAAATTACCTTACGAGGAGCACTTTCATCATGCAAATCCTCGAGTCGCGTATGAAAGTTCCGAGGGCCGAAGAAACACGGCAGCCGTATCGATTCCGCCACCCATTACACTTCTTAGGATGCAAAACGAATTACGAAGCCTATCACGCGAAGGCAGAGAGGCCCAATCTCCGGTCCCTTGATCGCTCACAAACTATAGTCTTTGCGAATGACAAAGATTATCCGTTCCTTGGTCGTATCTTTCGCGTATCGAACAGATGCAGGCTTCTTCGAGAGAACATCGAGACAAAGATGTATCGATGCGATCGTGTTCGTGGGTATTGCACGATACAGGATCGAACGAGTATCCGAATTCGATGGTACAACGATGCAACCTTGTCGTCGATGTCATCATGGAACCGAATCTCTTCCTACGTTCAATTAATTCTCGTCACCGACGATCGACGACCGTGTTACCGGCGGATCTACAAGGCGAATTACCATTGACGGATCAGACAAATAGCCGAAACCGTCTTCGGTGAAATTTATTCCACTTTGATAGAATATTGTCTAGCTATCGAGGTTAAGGCTGTAGCGTTTCTATAGTTGTACGATACTGGGAATTATAAAGTATTCGAAAAATATTTTTAACGCGTTCATTTTCCTACAGTCGTCTAAAATATCCTTTGTAATGGCCCTAAGACGCGTGAAGCTTCCCGGAAATTAAATTGATCAACTTCTTGTCGATCCGTTAATTTCGTAAACGTACAATTAACATTCGATTCTTGAGAAACAAATAACTTGCTTCTACAAGTTCAATCGTCCCGAGAAGAAGAATGAATAACGGTGAATTTTAACTATTTTTGGTCAATCGTAAATAAAATTTGCAGAATCGACGTATTGTCTAGAAATAACTTGGACGCGAAGCATCGATAGGTGAAAAGGGTAGAAGGTGAAAGTTCTGGTTGGAAAGTTTCGAGATAAATCTGGAGGAAGTCGCTTAAAAAGTTTCTCTTAAACGGATTTCCGTTAACTTGATTTGAGCTCGCGGTTCAGCCTCCATCGGTATCCGGCACGTGGAACCGAGAATCAATATTAATCTTCCGGCGTTCTTCAAAAGTACATTGCTCAGGAACCAGAATTTAATCGAAGGCAAAGTTAGTCGGTCTTTCATTTAACCACTCGAGAGATAAACTTCATTTACACTCTAAGGGAAAACGAAAAAATCTTCTGTGCACTAAAGTCACTTTACGATTCTGCTTGATATCCGATCTCAATTAAAATTAATTCGACAAAAATTCCTATCTTCGTCCCAAGCTAATCTGTCGAGTTCCCTCTACGTGTGCACATGTATCTAATATCCCAGGAAATCGTTTTTGCGGTAGAAAACTCAAACCCAGAAAGAGAAACACGTAAATCAACATTACCACAAAACCCTTCCATAAAAGTTCCTTGACCTCGTGCTGTGTGAACTGGTTGTATCTACGGTAGAATTGCAACCCTGTGGTCAACCAGCTATGAGAAATTAACAAAGGGAGAAGAAAAACGAGACGTGAAAGCACCGCTTGATTGCATTTCTTAACTGGCCGGGCCGTCGTGGATTTTATTTACAACTATCACTTCTAGTAGCTCAGCAAGCAATACCGCGCGACATGCTTTGTGGCGTAATCTAAGGTTCTTTGGACAGGGGGTTTCGAACTTCGAAGGTTGCGTGGACACACTGTTAATTTAAATTCTCATTAGCGTAGGGAGTATTTTAGGAACAAGAAAGTTCAATCTTCGGGGGAAGAAAACTTTTCAATCGCGGTGGCCCTCTGACATTTACCGCCAGAGCAATCTTCATTCGAGATAATTTTCTCGAACGCTTGTCCTAGTATCTGTTACTACGTGTAAAATTTCACCTGGCCTCTGCTACGCCAATATCCAAGGGTCTACATCTAGTTGAATGAAACATCTGAAGAACATATATAGAAGAGCGTATATAGCACAGATACTCTCATAAGAATCTATATAGGTGTTTGAATATTTTGTCGTAATGAATACGAAATTCCTATATGCTAATAATAATTCTTGACGCTCAGAAAGTGAAACAAGACCGACATCAGATTCAGTACTGAGAAACAACTACTATCTCCACATCTGCAGAAATTTCGTTAACTGATTAATACGATAATTAAACGAATTATCGTATTACCCTTTACTTTAACTATTCCAAAGAGTTAGTCGTTCGTTATATTCCAAAGAACCAGTGTTCTCGATTGATAAAACTTTTTTTTATCTTCAACGGTAGTCAAACTACTTTTAAAATCGACTCACGAAACTTTTCGTAATTCCATTAGCCGATGGGAATTTTAGGCAAGAAATGAAATTTTTACGACGAAATTTTCATTTCCTGTTCGAATCTCTAGTGGAAGGAGGTCGAGGGTAGAAAATCCTCGATCACGCTGTAATTGAGGGCGTTGTAATTATCGCGAGACTTAAAATCGATATTCCGATAAGTGTACGATCTGTATGCCTGATCTTTAGCTGAAATTCACCAGCTTTTACCTGTCTAATTAATAATTCTATGTGTTCGCATTCCGCAGTTAAAGGATAAACATAGCTTCACGGGCATTTACCGACAAAATCATTAATGCGCAATCGTATGCCAAGACCTGGCCAGATATAACGAGTGCTTCAAAATAATCCAACGAGTCAGGACAAATTCGTAAACCCTTTATAGCATTTCCTCCTTTATACTGATCCATAATGTACACGTACAAGTCAGATGTAAATACAGACAAACTGTAAATACATGCTAAATAAGCCGGAAAAATAAATAGACCGTAATCTGGTAGAAATTTGACTGGAAGTTGATGCATACGAAGACAACAGAGAAAGAATATGATAAGTAATTTTAAGGATTAACACGCTATCGATCGGTTTCATTTCATAATATCAAAACTGTTCTTTTTAATTGATCGTAGAATTGTGTATGTATTTTGGAACTTACGGAACATATGTCAATTATTTATGATATATTTTTATTTGTTTAAAAGCTCTTTATAGATTTATTACCTATTTTTAGGAGGCTTGTATCTTTCAATCTGTTCTCCTTTCAACTATCTTAACTAACAAACTGATATCAAAGCTAAAAGTCAACAAGCATAGACTTGACAAGTTTTCCTGCGCGTGGTTAAAGTGTTTTATTTGAAAAAAATATATTTCGCATGCACCGATCCAATAAAACGGAAGAAACCGAGAAACTTTCCTTGCGAGGACATCAACGATTTGAGAACACGTAAACGGTACAAATGATCGAGACTGGTGAACGGATCAGCATAGCTTTGCTCGGTTTATAGGTGAATCCCGATCGTAGATGTTTTGAAAGCCAGTTCTTGCGCGATATTACTCGTAAAACCGTTTTTGGAAACGATATACAAGCTACACGGTTTCCGGAAACCCGTGAATCCTCGGATTCCTTTCACTGATCCCTCCGGAAGCAATAGGAATTTATTCCACCCGCGAGAAACACCGCCACCAAACTTCTGTAACTTTAGTCTTTGCGATTTAGTATTATCCACCGAACGTTTGCATCTTTGTAAGTACGTACACAGTGACTCGCGAGAAACTTATTTCGATGTTTACCATAGTAAACTTTCATGTATATATTAAGTATGTTATTCGAAACATTTGGAAATTTCATCAACATCGTAATGTGACACAGCTGTGGTGATTTTATTCGGAAAATTTCCTTCGCTGTAAACCTATATTTAGAAAAAAATTGATATGCAACATAATCATTCGAATGCCATTTTCAACGTCAAATAAATGTTAAATGGTTCTACCTGTAAGAATTTGCACGAATGTCGAGATTGTCGCGATCAGGCGTAAAGAGCCGATCACGTTTCTCTCGGAAATTCCGACGCTAAGAGGGTTTTCTCATATAAAAGAGAAGGAGAGTACAATATAAAAGAGCATAGGTGTCATAAGTCGAACGAACAGGCATACGGTGGTCACTTTAAATATATTGAAATACTTTAAATATATGTCGTGAGGAAATCATTCCATCCCTTGGTAAATGGCAATGAACAATTATTGTGAACTTTATAAAATATGTACCTGCGCTGAATATCATGTAACACCTATATATGTAATTTTCAGATCTGTTCCAAACTTTACAAATATAACCGCCATAACCAGTTCTCGTCGTACTGAAAATTTCAAACTGTTTTATAACTTCAACCGTTGTATAGTGCGCACGGTAGATTCACAAAAAGTTTCAAAACCGTTCGAATACGATTGTGAGCCATTAAAGATTGAAACAAGAAAACGAAAAAGAGTTTAAAGTTCGGAAAAATAACGAAGAAGAGGTCTGCGAACGAGTTTTTACGAGGAAAACAGAACAGGATTATGGAAGAAAACGTGGAGAAGATTGGTATCGATGAATACAGCAGCTTTCCACCGGATCAAGGTTAATTTGCAATGCATAGAGGACGAACCGGCGCGGCAACAAAAGCTTCGAAAGAAGGCACACCGTTTTATGGGAGTATGCAGGCCAGCTTCCGGACGATCATCTCGAGCAGAAACGACCCTCCTCTGCAATTCTGTCGTTAATCCGTCGATTAGTCATCGATCGTAGAAACAATTGGAACCAGCTACACTCAGAGTCTCAACGAATTATCCTTCCGAACAGTTGACTTTCGATCGTACTGCAAGTAAGACGCTTTGAGTCCTGGTTCGAATGAAATTTAATTAGTCCAATTGTAAGCGGATTTAATGCTTCCCTGGAATCACTTCGGATTTGCATTGCCTGCCAGCGTCTCTAATTACACATAATCGTTTATTGACGTTTCTCCAGCCATTTGTACTAAATATGGCACTGAAATTGCTCATTAACCAACAATTTTGTTTCACGACGATAAATGCGAATTGCGGATAATAGACTGCAGATTTTTATTCATTTATGTCAAAAAGGAGCTGGAAAAATGTGCAGAATGCGTATAATATAGGATATCCAAAGTATAATACTCGTTATAGTTTTAACAGGTAAATTTCTATTTAAATTTTATTCCCTTAGTTGCGCCTGTAAAAATATAAATTTGCATAATTATCCATATGATCTAATTACAAGATACTTGCATACATTAAAACAAAAATAAGTTACGCAAAAGTAAGTATAGTTTAATAAAAATACGATTAACTGTAAGAGATGGATCAACTTTCTCCTTTTTCTATCAAACCATCCCTATTAAATCAAAAATTTTCTACGTCCTCCAGAAACCACTGAAATTATTTAAACAAACAGTTACCGTAACTTGGTAAATGTTTCTTTGAGAAGAGACAGAGTTATAAGGCAAAGATCAAAGATAAAGTCGAGGAGTTTGACAAGATATGAAAAAGAGACACATTCGTGGATCTCGGTAAACGTGTTTGCACGTCACAGAAAAAACATCGAGCCCGTCGTCGACGAAACAACTGGAAATGACGAGCTAAACCAATACGCGTCAAAATACCCTGGATGTTTTAATATTTTCATTGCAAACACTCAGGATTTCCCGCAACGAGACTAATGCTATTTTATTCTACGCTTTCACGCTTAATGATTACGACTTTACTCGTTGTCCGGTGTATATTTAATCCCGTACACGCCAGTCCCTCATGATGATTCAAACGACATCAAAGATTAGTCTACGTTGTTTGAATAACTTAAATTTAATAACCTATAATATAGGATGTTATATTTTTAACATAATATTTCCATTATAACACAAACTCGTCCTGCTTTTATCTTTATTTACAAATGCAATTAAATAGCTATATCATAGAATCACACAATGATTCCAACAACTTTTCTTTCCTTAAGAGACTAAGAAGAAACCGATGTTTCACGATTTGTCATGTACATCCGCACGAAGGATCAAATGTCAAGATGATTTGTCTGACACGGTCTGATTAGTCCGATCGATAACCGGACACGCAATCCTACACCCTTGACATCACTTCAAGGACCCTCGTATTAATCCCTCTGTGAAGGATTATAGATTCAATCGATGTTGACACACGTCTCGAATCGATATGGGTTACAAGCAGCTTGGTCCATTTCGTGGTCGCGCTTCGATCTCCACCGTGAGAGGATAACGGGTTTCCTCGTCGAGTCGCTTAAATTTTAACTGAGGGTCTCGCAATTGCAACTGGAAAATTTGCCCGAGCGACGTTAATTCGCGATACGATGATGTCGGGAAAGAATACACGACAATCGGAAATCAGGAATTCAACAGCATTAATAGCATATTGTTAGCAGATGCAGAGTAAATGCATTCTGCATGTTGATACATAGGAGCTACGCTAATGAAACATGGGATCGCTGTTTCAGACAGGATATCGATGTTCTCTTAGGAATTTCGTATTTCAAATATCGAAATACCAACCAATCTTGGTATGCTGTTTATACATAATGTAAGAATTTTACATTTTTGTAAGTAGGTTTTTATACATTATGCATAAAACAGAACTGAACGAAACTATATATTTAAGAACAAAATAGAAATAAAATAATAGTAATATTAATCCTGAGAATAATTCCCTATTCCCTAAATTCTCCGTCTAAATTCTCGCGCGAGCCTTTTAAGGCTTCCCAGCTTCTCAATTATACTGCAATCAACACGTGGCGAATCTCTGCGTACATAGTTCCATGTATGTCGATCCACAGTTCATTCTAGGAATCTCTCTACAGTCGCTATTGATACTTTAAACGTAGTATGCGCATTCTCGGCCCTCGATCGCACGCCATTCATTCGAATTCTCATGTATGCCAATAATCTGTTGATTATAGCAAACAATCAAATCAAAACAGTGAAATTTAACTACATTGCGAAAGTCTATGCATTTGTATGAAAATCACTGTCAACCAACCAAATCAATCAATTCGGTAATTCGTCGATGCTTTCCCATTGCAAAATTATAAATACGATAATTTTGGTCCTTCTAACCGAGAAACTGCTGAAAATAATTTCCTATTGTTCGAATAAATTATGACTGGTGTAAAATCGATGCAGATAAATCAAATCTACGTATAGAGAACACAGTATTAATTTCTATGCCTGATACAAAATATACAAAAATCGAAAGTAAGATATTACGATACTTGGAAGAAGAAACGAATCTCTATATGAATCACATTTCTTTATTGCATTCATAAAAATATTAATTTGCGTAGACATGCTCAATATTGCCAAGATTTCTTACGAATAATCCAATTGCAAATACCTGTACCAACATTCGATTCGACTTTGTCTGTACAGACAGTACATCAGTCTAGAATCTAAAGACACGTTAATCGAAGATCGAAAGGGCAAACAACCAGTTCCGAAGTGAATCGCAAAAGCCGCTGATTCGAAAGTCGCGCGTAAACATCGCATCGCGTTTCCAAGTTCGTTTAATCCGAGCTTCTCTCGGGACGGGCGCGTGTATTCATCGATCACCAGCCACGTGGATTTCCTTTCAACGGATGCAGCTAGGCTGCTAGACTGGCAGCAGATTGCGCGTTCCGTGGCCAACTGGTAGCTTGAAAACGGTAAAAAGTAACGGAACGAGGGAAAGAGAAAGAGGGTAGCTGGGAAAGAGAAAGAG
Organism: Bombus flavifrons; assembly: GCF_040668555.2. Taxonomy (NCBI): domain Eukaryota; kingdom Metazoa; phylum Arthropoda; class Insecta; order Hymenoptera; family Apidae; genus Bombus; species Bombus flavifrons. The sequence continues at coordinate 6,263,652 of NC_138454.1, forward strand.
AGAGAGAGAGAGAAAGAAGGCTGTACCAGGGATTAGAGAATGAAGTATCGGAAAACCGGGACCACGATGCGCACCGGCCAATATTCGACCCGATAAGTCTTTTACATTTCCTGTCGTGGCTTCGTTACACGGTATGGCTTAGGATGAAAATGATTATTTACGCCATCGAGAACGGTGAGCGAGAACGTTCGCTTCATTGACATCGTAAATTCTTTTTACCCCATTTCTTTTAAATGTCACGGAACGTGGAAAGAAAGAAAGAAAGAAAGAAAGATAGAAGAATATTGTTGTAACATGACGTTGACTTTCGACTTGATGAAAAGATATAGTAAACATATGCCATAGAATCGAAAGAATATCTGTTTGCCGAGCTACGAATAGAACAGTTACGATATTTCCATTAGCGTAAGATAAACACGTCAAAAGCAGAGGCTAGCGTTCAGATTTTTATTTGTTTTGTTTACGTTTCAATTAACCTGCTGAATCCACAACGAAATCTTCCGGGTCCAGCATAATAAATCACCGATTCTTTGCCAGTGGTAGGAATTCAGGACGGACTTACAATTAGCAAGCCACTCAAGTGCAATCGAGCGGATCACGTCGATATTAATACCTGATCGAGCCGCTGGCACGAGCAATCGACATCCTCCCTCGCTCTGGTTATTCTCCCGGCTTTTTTCATCGCTCGGAAAGGGCTCATTCACAAGAGTCGATCCGTCTAAAAGAAATCAAATTCCTGGTTTTCTTTCAAAGACGAAAATACCGATAACCTGTGCGCGCTACACAGAAAAGGGGAACCATAGATATATCTAATTTCCTGTCAACTTGAAATTCAAACGCGACGTAACTGCGAAAGCGATTTTTCCTTCCGCTTCTTTTGTGTCCTTGTGCCGTCCATAATCAAGCGTCGTTTCGTTATTACAGGCAGAAAAATGGTAGAAACATTCTTCGACCAGATCCATTTTATTACCTTTAAAAATTATATCGTCAGCACGTTTCGGCAATTCGTCCAACGACGGTTTCGTTCTCGTTGATAGTATCGTTATAAACGCGTCGAACGAACCTTTATGAAAGCTTTTTTGTCCGAAACGGGGGTGGACACCGTACGCGGCGCGGTGGCGACACCGCGAAAAACACGGCAATAAAGAGGGAAGCCTCCTTTTTATCCTCGGTCGGAACTCATAAACGGGCCGGGGAAATAACCGACGATAGAAATATCGACGTTCCCCGTGGGGTCTGCGATACGATATTACGTCGTCGGCCGACGCGTAATGTCAGCCAGCGTTTGAAAAATCGCCGCCCACTCGGAATCAGCTGCGACTGCAAATCCACTGAATCGCTGCGTTCAACCGATCGTAATAATCAACGCGGGCTTTCTACTCGTCTAACTTCTGATTTTGCGATTTCTGCTGTTCCCATTTCCATTTCCATTTCCCACAACGCTGTATGCTAACAAATGGTCTTGGGTTGATTATTATTTGTTTGATCAATTATTTAACTGATTAATTTGTTAAATCCTGCCCTTCTCCTTAGTTCTTTTTCGCGTTTATAGAGGTCTTTGTGTATCTTCTTCCTTTTCTTTTTTTATTTTTTTTTTTTTTTTTGGAATATCTTTTATTCGTACAGATTGTGGTAAATTGTAGGAAAATCGAATCTATTGAATAATTAGTATTGGGACAATTTCGGAGTTGTTTTAATGATAATGGACCTCGAGTCAACAAGTAGAGGATGTTTAGGTAGAACAAGTATCATAGGACGTTAAATTATTCGCCTTTTTCAGCACTGCAGATCGTATTTTGGCTTCGAGTAAACATGCATTATTTGCGTACGGTTTTACGCGTTAAAAAGAGAGGATTTATTACGGTCGATGCGCATTTGCTTGTATACATGTCGATTAACAAGATTAACAGTTTAATCGCAAAATTATACGCCGACGAAACTAATTCATTGTTTCGTTAACTGTATTATCGGCGTTGTATCTCTACCAAAGTAATACCATACAAAAATCATCCGCAAAGCTGCATGTATTATAAGTTGTATATCAGTTAAGTTTTATATTACACTATCAATGATCACGTTGCAATATCATATATGAATGTAAACCACACGTAATAAAAACAGTCTTAGTTTTCGAAATCAAAGATCTGCAATTCGAATCTCTATGGAAATTTACCAATTTTACTATACGTATAAACTTTTTAATGTTCGAATTTTCCTCCTGAGTTCCTTCCATTTCGTTTCTCACGATTTCTCGCAAACAAAACGATATTTATATTCTCTCGAAATATTCCACTAAAATCCACAAAATAGCGAAAAGTTACAAATTTCACTAGGATAGGATGTTGTTTTCTGTTCCAAAAAAAAAAAAAAAAAAAAAAAATAAAGAGAAATATACTGCATCGCCACGTAGTAAAAATTGTTTAAACTAGAGTTTTTCATTCACCGCAAAAGGGCTACCCGCCCATATGTTATTGGCAATAGAAAAGTGATTAATTCCATCCTCGGTTACAGTTACCGACGCATAGAAATTTTTCGGTACGCAAACATCGATTCGCGGTAAATTATTACACCACGCAACACGGAACCATCCGTTATCTCGTTTCACTTGCTCGTTAGCGTGTGATTAAAACATTTAATCGATGTTGTTCCCCATTGGGAGATCGTGATTAAAACCAGGGCAGGACAATTACAGCCCTTACCGGATTCTCTCCGGCGCCTTTGTCACCTTGCTTGCCTCCATTATGCTCTAACTACAAGCTCCGTCGCTCAATCAATGACTGTGCTTGTCACAGGGCTCTTGGGGGTAAAATCTTCCCACTCGCACACAACACTCGCAGTCATGGACCGAACAGGTTAGGGACTTCCTGTACTTTGTGATTCCTTTTAGAGGATACACCTACGATTGATTTGTTTGTAAAATGATCGAACGACACCGTTTAATTTCAATTGTGAATGACGAATATTTCGACAAAACTGTTCAAACGTATTCAACTAAAAGAAATTAAAGATGGTATTCTTTCCCTTACCTAAAAAAAAGAGGGGGACGAAAATGGACAGGGATCGATTTGTTATGAGCCTTTCATCAAATGCTAGACATATCCATCGATGGCCTCCGTTGAAAAACTGAGTGAATACTTATTACAAAGAGAGCGTGTCGCTTTATCAAAGTCTTTTCAAAAGAAACTGAAAATTCACCTATTTGGCTGCACTAACTACTCAAGAAGAGCTAAAAGAAGACAGCGTACTAGAGTTGGCGAGGGAACATTTGAATTTTATCTTGCAACGTTATCTCGTACGTTGTTTGAATTGATTTTGAGTCGTAACCTATTATCTCGTGGCTATAACGTAACCGAAATGGGTTGTGGTTCTCGAATAATTAAATTAACCAAAATGGGGTTCTAGAATGCCCAAATACGAGACAAGAAGTGTACCGAATGATAAATTTATGCTTTATCTCGTGTCGATATTATTCTGAAAGATTCACCTAGAATCAATTTTAAACAGATGGCGAACCTGGCTTATAGAAATTAAGACCGTACGGAAATCCATTGATCGTGCACCGGTGGGTCGCGTGAGAACTTCAATTCAACATTCCGGTAGTCGCGTGACGAGCTTAAAAATTCCACAACTGCATATTTCGATGAATATTCCAAAAGATATATAATACGTTAGGAATCCACAGTCACCTCGTATTTTTCAACTGTAATCCAAAGGAGGAACGTGAATGCCATTCGTAGAAAATTCGTTCGAAAAACCGTCAATTTCCTCCTAATGCCTGTTCCTCATTCAGAAAGTTCTTTACGTTAACCAGTTACCTAGCGTTTCACTCCTGAAGACCAAGTTATCCGTAGATCAATCTCATCGAAACTCTCTGTTATTCAGTCAAGGTTCACGATTGAAACGAGTCCGCGGAGATGACGATCGAATGAGAATGTAGGCGGGGTCGTCGGTTTGCGAATTTCTCGCGACTGGATCTTCTCGGACGTGGCTCGGTAAACCTGGTCTCGAGGCGTAATTACGTTAAACAAATACATAGTTAACCGTGTACTTAGCAATCGGGCTATTTAAATGGCTGCAAGTGACTGCCGGTGTTTGGTCAAGCCCGTCGGTTCTCGAAATTCAATCCTTGACCATGCAAAGTTCACAATGTCTCCGTAACGACTGAACAGAAACAGAGAGCAAGGGATGGAATGAAAGCGGTATGGTGTCGAAAATTTTGAAAAGGAAACCGGATTGTTGAAACTAAATGCAAACAGATAATTAAAGTTTCGAATTTAGTTGAAAGCGACCAGGCTGAAAATCCTCCGGGAGAAAAATCGTATGGATTCATCACGAGAAACGAAAACGAACCCCTCTAATATTCCCAGACTCAATTATGTCGGCAGATGAATCTAGAGAATGGGTTGCTTCCATATTCGGGAAAAAGAGTTAGTTTCACGAGCTTGAAAAAAAAAGAAATTTTTTTTGCTGCTTTTGAAAGCAAATTTTTCCTCCAAAACTCGAGCCTTCGCTATTTTTCTCTATACGATTCTCCCTTGTCGCATTCACGAACTCTTTTCGTTCACACTGTGTGTCACGTTTCTCCAACCACTACTACCACCTCTGTCCGGCCTTCCTTCGTTTTATTCCAATTCTTTCACAGTTTTTTCCGCACCTCTTTGTATTTTTCTCTTTCCACTTCTGCCTCTTGCTTTTGGCTTTAATGTTTAACATCCACGTTAGGATCCTGGTTGCAATTGTCCAAGAATCTTATTATCTATATTTTCAAACACATTCGAAATTTAAATTCTTCAATATTTCGTGGTTAACATCGAATCACCACACTAACCAATCGTGTTTTGCTTTTTGTTACAGATACCGGGAGCAATCCACAGAAGAAGACATCGTTGCAAACCGCGGAAGTAAGAGCGAAAAAAGTCTCATTGTCGTTGTTTCCCCATCTGGATGAACGGGCATGATTTCGTGTTTGTGTCTCGACTAGATAGATTCTAACCGACGAAACTCCGAGAGCCAACGTATCCCAGAACGTGCACGGAATGTATCGTAAATCGTTTCTTATCGCTCCAACCTGCATCCTTTTTTGGGTATAATCCCATAAAGTACACCAAGTTAAATTTGAGCGCTTTCGCGATAAGAAATATAGTCGTTTCGTCAAGCCATCTAATTACGATAGAAAAAGATATATTTCGGTTTTATGCCGTGCTCGTTAAGTTGTCTAGCTTTCGATGGAGAAGGTTGTAAATTTTAACCTCGATGGTAGACGGGAACGAGCTTTTTCTATTTTACTTTATGTTCCCCGTTCACGTAAGCGGCGCAAGAAGAAACTCGTAAAGTACACCAGAAATCGATAACTATTTCACCGTAAGGTGACAAGGTTCGTAAAGCACGGGGCGCGTCTAAAATGTTGCAGGTATATAAAACCGCATCGAAGGTTGTAAACGTGCAAAAAGAAACGGTCATTCTTGTCGTTCATTCAAAATTCGTGTTTTTCTTTTCTCTCGCAACAAAAACGGTCAAACGCATCGTTTCACACCGCGATTTCCCATTAATTTTTACGTAGTTGTACGATCGACTCTGGCTTGTCGATAAACCATGAACAAATAAATAAATAGACATCCATTACCATTAAATAAATGTATCGCGTCCATCTGCAAAATAACGGGAACAAAAAAAGAAGAATATGAACTGAAATTGCGTTTCAATAGCAACCGATTGTCAAGATCCTGATAAAAGCGGTCGCGCAACGTATGAAATTTACGATTTGCGATGGTCACTTCGCGTAAATAAATTGCGCGCATTCATTGCGGGACGGGAAAAAATGGAATAATTTGTAGCTGGCTAAGACGGAGCAATTAAACGAGCGAAATAAAATTAAATACAAAAATTATTATTTCCATTTTGGAATAACTCGCAATTTCCATAGGGCGTCCGCTGTTTCGTATACGCTGTGTATAGAAAATTCAGAGTTACCTATCATCCTTTGTTATAACGTAACAATTTTATACAACGTGCCGCGCAATTTCATTTTAGTACGCGTAAAGTTATTATAGGTGTATGAGACACTGGTTATATGACTAACGTATCAGAGTAGACTTCATTTAGCTGTATTGTACGACGTCAATCTCGTACGAAGAATCAGGTGCGCATCGCACACGTGTAACAATAACAGCGAACCGATATGCAAATTGATTATTTACGCAATATTGTTCGCTCAAAAACACAAAACTCGTCCGTTGTTGACGCAATTCCTTTATCTGTAATAGTTTTCGAAATATTCCAGGAAATATATACCATCAATTTCAAAAGCTATTTTCACCACCAACATGGAAAACAATCGCCGATAAAAAGATATTTATATAAATAAGATATTTCCTCGAAAGTTATCTTTTCCCCAAAAATTGTATCCATTAAATTTTATTTGACACGCTTTTCTTCTAAATTCTAAAACTTAAGAACTCGCCAAAGCTTACCTAAACTTATCTAACTTAAAATTTACCAAGGAATATTTCAACCACTAGCAACGTTTCGCGATAAAGTCAGTTAACTTCGAGTTACTTATCAAGAAATGCTAAAACAATCCAGAACACGCCACCTGTTTCTCCATTTCAGGCTGCAAGCAGCCCTGAAAGAAGAAATGCGAGCGCGTCGAGCGTCACCCTGGAGGATGCAATTGGCCCTGACTCGCGAGGCGAGCGTGAGCGGGTGGAACGCACCGAGACCGAGCAGGTGGAGGAGGATTACGAGGGCGAGGACGAGTACGAGGACGAACTCAAGGCTGTAGCCGAGTCGCACGAGGCGATGTCGAGGGACGACACTAGGAATTCGAACGTGTCCACGGCAGCGTCCACTGGGTTGGTCGACGGGACGTCCTCCGGTTCCAAGAACTTTGACTCGCGGGAGGTGATCACCGTCAACAGTTCCGACGAGGATGTCGCATCGAACGAGGCAATCACCGACGAAATTATCGACAAGTATGACCAAGAGGTATGTGTATTTTCCTCTCCCTTATTTTTCTTTCTTTTCGCCTCTTCTTTCATGTTCATTTGTGAGAAACCGTGTCTCCTAAAGTGTCCGCTTGTCTCGCTAGACAAAATCGTGCTGCTTTTTTCAAAAAGAAAAGACGAAGCATTTTCAAGTGAACGTTTTTCTTTCGAGGATAGACAGCTGTAGGGAAAAGAGCATTCGTTTCGAGCAGCGATGTATTTTTAACAAGACTTTGCTTCCAGAATACGGTATATAAAATCGAGCAGACATAAACGACAGATTAAGCCGCGAGTTTCCAGAGTAAATTTGACACTCGTATACAAGTCGCGTGGATTGGTATATATCCCGGTGGGTATATTGAAATTTCACCAAGCTCTGGCAGATTGGACCATCTGGCGTGGCGCGATCGGAAAGCTTTCGTTCTGTCGGAGAGTAACCGAGCGGGGAATTTCAATTGATCGAGCGGCCACGCGACGCCGACGTTTCATGCGCGCTGTACCGATGACCTGGTTCCAACAGAAACATTGTAGTCAAGCCTTGACCACTGTTTCGTTGGAACGGTTTGCCCCGGCAAACCCTGACCCGACGACGGCCCAACCCTGACCTACCTCCGGCCCATTTCTTACTTCGTTTCCGTGCTCTATTTACGATTAAACTGGCTATTCGCCAGGATAACGTCGATTCCATGTTCGTGCTTGATCCTGCTGGCTGCGGTTACTCGACACATTCGACTCCCTGGTCGATGAATTTCCGCTCTGCAATTCCACAGTCACGGTATGCTCGGTGAAAATGAAACGGAGAAGTCGTGCAGTTTGCGTAATGCGACAAACTTTGGAGCATACGGAAGCACGATTCTTTCCCAACAATGCGTCCTGAACATTTCAATTTGAAATTCAACAGAAATCCAATGTATCGAAAACAAACTACAATTTCATTTCAATCAATGAAGCTCCGCTGTGTTCTAATGACAGTTCGATTTAACAAGATCTTAGCTTCGATTTATCGAGGAAACGGAAAACAACTCGATTTATAGGCGGCTTGAGATAGAACGAAAAGAAACGGACAAGAAGCGATAAAAAGAAGGCGATATAAGTTGAAAAAAGACTCTAGCGCAACGGCGATCGTGCTGTCGTCTAATGTTTATCGGGAGACGTATGGGCGGACCGGTTTCGTCCGACTATCGGAAAGTACTTTGCATCGACAAAGGTCCGAGCTGTTTCGCGATTGGAAAGCCATTTGTAACGTCTTAAGAGGACACTTGAAATTTTAAAAGGGTCATGGTATCTGTCTTCGGCTTTCCCCGACCGGGTTTCGCGCAATTTCTTTCGACGACAACAACAGCCACGCTTTTATCGCATTTACGCTATTTCCCTATTTTCGTCTCTATTTCTCTCGAAACTCGTCGAAACGAAACGAAACGAAACGAAATTAGAGTTTCAGTTGGGTTATCGAATAAAGTCGATCGATTAAACGTTCGTAATCGATGTCATTTTACGCGGGGAAAACCTGTATTAATAATATTATTCCATGTTGGTAATCGAATCATCCAATCAGGCAGTTGCACAATTCGCGAATGCCGGGTATTCACGAAACTTTCGACTACACTCTCAAAACTTGGTCTCGATCGAATTGTATTAGCTTGGTACATGCAAAATGCCATTTTCTTTAGGTAGAACATTAATATCATGTAACTTCTTCAAATCTGAATTTATACACGATTTCATGCATATTTTTAACGATGAATTGGTTTACTTGTTTATTTTTATAAGAATTCTTATTAGCTACAGAATTCAGAGATTCTTGAAATGGAGCTGCTACAATCTTCTCTCGTTATAGTTCTTTTTTAAATAATTTATATACGTTGAAATGGATATCGATACATTTTCTAAATACTTTTTCGTGCGTTCGAAGAAAATGTTAGAATATCTGCAGTCATCTCCCTAGTGTCAGTCGGTAGTTACGCGTCGAATAGTTTCTTAAATTCTACTCGTACGTTCTTTTTCGGTACGACGGTGGCAACGTTGGCAGGTAATAGTGTCGTACATCTCACTTCCCTGTAAGTTCTATTTTCTACCTGAAGACAGAATACTCTTTGCTTCTATTTATTACGATAGCGGTGACGCGATCCATTCTTTACGAGAATCTCCTGTGTCACTGGGAGGAATTGCAATTTTCAAATTTCCCATAAATTCATAGGAATTCACATTCTAGGAATAATCTGGTTTCCCGACATTACCAAGGAACGATGTCTACGATTATTCTCTATTTCTTTCTATTATTCTAATATTCCCAAGAATACCAAAGGAGAATATGCATTTTGTGTGATTTCAGGTGGCTGAGCTGCTAAAGTACAAAAAAGAACGGAACTCTAACCACAGCGAGGGTAACCGCATGAAAACAAAGCGTGTTCCAACCGTAAAAAAGGAACTCAGCACGCAGAAAGAAATCCTGATCGGGAGTAACGAGACGCAGGTGCCGAAGAGTCTAGTGCCACCAGATGATCCAGTGAATCGTTTGAGCGAGGAAACAGATACGATTCAACGAAGAAACGTCGAATCTAACGAGGTGAGCCAAATTGTCACTTTGTATAACGTAGACACGTTCTTCTTAGATTGCGATTAAACGTTAGAAATGAATAATTGAACGAAAAAATTGCACAAAAGTTAACATGTCAAAATTAAGTTTTTATATGTTGCATTTTAACACTGAGATCGATTGAACCCCTTTCATTCAGTGACAATGCAACAAATTTACAAAGCTTACATCTTCTTCTTACCTGTATCTTTTTATTGTCTTTATATTTTTGACTATTGATCAGAACGTTAGTTCGTCAACAAACGAATACAGTGTAACTACAGCCTTTATTTCGTAGATCAGTGAAGTTTTATCAATAACAAGGATGCCGAATATTGCACTTCGTTTTGTCGCCAAGTTTCAGGCGGAAAGTTTCCTTCCTCCTTTTAGTGAGACGGGTTTTTAAGAAATTAAACGTGAAGAAGGATTTAGAACGAGATCGAAGCCGGAGATATTAATGGACCCTCCTTCGAAAGCGTCCTTTGAAGTAGCTTTGAATCGGAAAAGTGACGTCAGATTTCAAAGCTCTTTTGCCAAAGAAATTGGAATTTCCCTGTTATATTTTGACGACAGTTAATGCACTTGGTATTGAAAGATTTCTACAAAGTCTACCTCTCTGTTTTTTTACTTGCAGCCGGTGGAGTGGGAGGATCTAGGAAATTCGGAGAGATCGAATGGAAAAAGTGAAATCGTGAAACACAATCAATACTCGGGATCCAAAGCGAACAACCCAAAGAAGTTGGACAAGAGGCAAGAAACAGTTTTGAAGGACCTAAAATCCTATTTGTTGACGGAATACGCGAACGAAGAGGAGCAACGCCAGAAACTTCGGGAACTGGGGGTGAGTTTAGTCGAAAGTTTCTGTGTTAATAATTAATCGTTCAATAATTGATAACCAGAACGCGTTGATTCTTTGGTATCTAGCTATTCTCCCTCTACTTTATCTTTTTCAACGAATCTTTGTTTAATAAAATATTATCCTCCATATTTTACAGTTGATAATAAGATTAAACTTATTGAAAATTTATCTATTACGATATATTCCACTACATTGAAGAGTTATACTTCTAAATTTTAAACGATCTTCAACTGTCGCAATCTCATTGTTGCTGCACGCGTCTAACCCTTACGGCATACCTCTCCTTAACATACTATGCGCTTTCATATTCTAATACTTTATGGTTTATGCAAACTAAATCCACTTATCGCTTCAAAAAGAAAAAAATAATTGAATGGAAAGCAATGGAAGTCCCTAACACAATTCCATAATAGAAGTGATGGAAATTGATTTATACCATTCCACGGGATAGCACGTGTAACGTGAACAGATTTTAAGCTCGAACGGGACGGGGAATTCGAGCGTACAGGGCGGAAGCGTTGAAACCGAATAAACAAGCGTGGAACGAAGTGCGAGGAAAATGGAGAGGAAATATTCATCGGTGGCCGTTCGGCGTCGTCGATCTCAAAGGGCTGCGCGTATCCGCAATCGATAAATAATCCGGCCTGCGAGCCGTTAGGCACCATGTTCCCGGGCCAATAACGGCGAGTGGCTTTGTTCGTACTCAAAGCGTCTTTTCAGCTACCTGCGGCCGGACTTTGATCCCATCGCGATCATTCAAATAGACAACCCACCCTCGACCACCATCCATCCCCTCTTGCATCGCTAACTGCCCTCAGAACGAAACAGCTGTCTTCTTCATAACGAACGTCGCTGCAACTCATCATTTTCCTCTTACTTTAGGTTTTAGATGAACCTGTTCGAGCAAACCTGGCGATCCGCCGCAAAGATTGCATTTCAAACTTTAAATTACCTGACGTCCCGGCGAATCGAACAGTTTACAATTACGTCGTCGGGTCTTTTGAAAAATGATTCGCCTTTCTGTACGGTGAAGCCTCGGACTAGGGAAATCTTCTTCCACTGAGCGGAGATTAAATTTTAAATTACGAAAGTATATACGTCGTTTCTAATTTGTTCTCCAAATGATCGCAGGGAAAATTAGTTTTGGACTTAAGATAGTTTCTCAAATGAGCAATCTTGCAGTTCCCTTCTCTCTCCTCTTTTGTTCTTTCTCTGTTTTTTATTTTTCTTTCTTTTTGGAAAAAGTGCACATAGGTGCATTTATTCGTAGAAAGAAACGTGCCGCGAATCATGTCAGATACAAATGAGAAAGTTGTCGCGAAACGATCGGGGGTGGAGGAAATAAAACGCGGCACGATGATAAATGCCAGTCCCGCTTTCAAGCCGGTTAACCATCGGCAAGTTTTCTTTTATCGCGCAGATACAATGTCCTGTTTTCTTTCCCGTGGCGCGAGATACACGCCGAGACTATTTGTTCTTGTCGCACGCACAAAAGACAACGATCCTCCTCTGCTTTCGGAAATGGAACGGAATCACGACCTCGAGGACGTGTCCTTTCTCTGCTTGCAGTGCGCCATTCTGCGGAAACCTCGTCGGAAATAATAATTGTTTTCGTGTGGAAGCTGCTATCTTTTTCGCAGATAAACTAACAATACAATTCATTCAATTGATTTAACACATTAAAAAGGCCAACTGATTAACTCCATTTTTTATAAAGTCATCAATTTCACATTATTTGTGCATCTCAAAAAGGAAATCTTATTACGTAAATTTATTCATCATAAGGAGGTAGAATAAATAATTGTAATTGTCATTCTTATAATTTGTAACCGGTGGTTCGTCAAATTTCGCCAATAATATTATTTCAATTCGAGTAATTAAAGAGATACGATACATGCGTCGGTAGTAGCGAAAATGGCATTAACCGAAAGAATTATTCGATAATGAAATTGGCGCCATTTGTAGTACTTGCTCGTCCTCTCCATTATCGTGCCAAGATAAGTGAATGACACGGCCACAAAGAATTCACCGGTTCTCTTCTTACACGATTGGCATGTTCCACTTGTAACGGAAGAACGGCGACAAGGATGGTATTTCTCATGCACAAAAGCTCTAAAATAGTCAGGAAGAAATTAAGTTTCTTTGAGACAGCGCGCCGAGTTAGAGAATCGGCAGAGTCTCCGTTTCATCGTTGTCATCTGTCCGACTCTGGCACAAAGAATACATCCTCCCGACTAATTCAATATTCTTAAAGCGACTCCTTCGCCACCGTGCTGCGATTACTGCGACAATTGGATCCACGAACGAGAGCCGAGCTTTTGTCGTGCCTCTTTGGTGGAACTTGAACATCCTCGTAAAAATCTCTCGCTTTCTCTTTATTTCAAAGAGAAACCCTCCTGTAATCGCTGTGTTTCGGAAAATTCTATTTGCTCTCGTTCCTTAACTTCGTAATTAACTTTTATATTGTTTCTAAAGTCAACGATTCACAAAAGAGCGTCCAAAAGGAACGCTCGGTGATTCTAAAGGGTCTTAGTTATAAATCTCTTATCAAACAATCTTTCGATACAATAATTGTTGGGAATAAGACGATATCCCGTGAAAGTCGAAGCGCGACCACTAAGGACAGGCACATTTTTTCTGATCCGCAAGTCAAATCGAGGTGATACGAAAGGAGAGACAATTCAATCATTGAGAAACATTTTACGCTCACTACCGAATTGAAATTAAGTAATATCGAGCGTCTATTACAAATCGTATTCTCACATAGAATAATCTGACGTATTGCGTTACTTTCATTCGTCAGCGAGTTTTTTCCTCTAACGAAATTATATGAAGGATTCTAACAAAATTATAACGATAATTTTACACAACGAGACGCAATAACGTTTAAAAAATAAAAGCAAGATCCTTGTCTAATATAATCATGGACTACCAGCATTCCATAGGGGAGATAACGAATAAGAAAGTAGAAGGTAATTCGAGCTGAAAGGCGCGCCTCTGCAGATTGCGCGCATTCTTCCGTCGTTGCAAGGATGTCTCGCGCTCTTGCCCGCTATTATCGCGGCAGATACCTGGTGCACTTATCGTGGATGTGCGTGGGTCGCACAAAGAGCGGCATTCTCACGGATAATTCAATATGCTTCGCGCAAACCGTCGCAGTAGCAGTCGCAGTAGCAGCCATTCTCGGCTGTCACCGCCGTTGGAATCAACAACAGAAGGAGGAGCTTCGAGGATCTTCGTTCACGGAACAGGACTTAGAACAGCTAAAAATGCTAGAGATATGTCGAGCTTTATTAGAAGAAAGCAAGGAAAGGAAAATGTATCTGATTTTATTAGGCGTCTTTTATTAAAGAATTCAATGAAAATCAAAGTACGATGAAGAGAGAAAAGAAATATGTTTTAGCGTGATAAGGGAAGGAAGGGATGCAGAGAATTCTATAGAAGAGATAAAACCGACATCTGGCTCTGGGGGATACTGATAAAGCGGTGCAAATGAAAATCCATATGATTTTTGTCAAAGACAGCCTGTGAGACTCGAGTTCGCATAAGTTTCTATTTCACAAAGGGAAGAGAAGTAGGAACATCTGTGTAGAAGCGAAGGGCTCACTGGTTTGTTATTGGAAGAAAAAAAAACTGGGACAGAGATCTTGCGAACGATGGAAATGGAGAGAATATCACATTAATTTTCACTAACTCTGAGGAAATCCCCTGTGCCACAGTGTCAATTTTACCAATAAATGAGAAAAGTTTAATTTAACTCCTTCCCATCTTCGATTCTGTAACCACATTATCTACATATCCTATCAAAAAGCTAGCAATTATTCGGATATGTTTAAGCCCTTCGATAATATAATAAAATAAAGAAACATTCAGAATGAACTATTTAGAGAATAATCTTCACGATTTCCTGATTTTTATAGAAATTACGTAATACAGCGTTACGTATAACATTTAAACCGTGTAATTTATAGTATCTATCTAGCTATATTCATTAATTTGTCCAAGTCTCGTCACGAAAGGATAAATTCATTCCTCGTATACTTGTAACGACCATAATATGTAAAAGCCTATAGACGTGATGCACTTGCGCAAATAAAATACTTGTTGTAGCGGCGACCCAATAGAGGCGGCGATCACGAAACGGAGCTGTTAATCTTAATTCCCGTGATTTACGATTATCGCCACCGGTCGGAGATATTCGACACGAAATACCAGGGAGGAGTTTCGAGCGGAAATTACGAAGCACGGCATCCGGAAGAGCACGACAGTGGCCGTCCCTTCTGGCGACACCGTCGAAAACGTTTATCGACCACGTGAGACAATCTCCCCAGAGGATCGATCTACACTCTCCTTTGTCCACGATTTCGTTCGTCTCCCTTTCGGCTTCCGATCGTTTTCGTTACTCTCTTTTTACCCGGAATTTTCGAGAGTGCGCAGCGAGAGGACGCGTAACGAGTCCGTGGAATCCTCCGACGGAAATTACGAGGAACGCCAGAGCGGAAGTCGAGTCCCTTGTGTCATTGCTCCGTCCACGACACTCGAATTTTTTCCACAAGCGAAAAATTAGTCGATCTCCATATAACCACTTGGAAAATATAGCAAATCAAGGCACGCTCCAATTTTTCATTGATATATTGCACGACATGATTGTGAAACCATTCCAACATTTTTTGTTCTTATAGATACAATAGCTTATGAAAGTCTTCGAAAACTTACAGAAACTTTTCATGAATATATTATGTGCAATACGAAATATTTTGAATTTTCATTAGCTACCGTCATGCTTATATCGATAAAGTTTCGGATGAATCTAAAAATGTACGTGGAAGCTACAAGATATCCAATATGCAAGTATGTTTTGACAATTTTAGAGTGGCTTCGTAATTATGAGACGTAGTATACAATCGTACCAGAAAGCGAGAAGAATATGAAACGAGTCTAACTTAAACACAAAGATGAGTTTTCTCGTTTTCTCATTTCTCTATTCGAGCAATCAAAATGCGCATTTCGAAAGAAGAACAACTTTGAAATTAAGAAATTCTTCGAAAAGTTCAGCGAGTTAGACAACGTTTCGACATGAAAGAAAGCAAAATGACACTTGTGCTGTGAATCACGATTCAGGTTTGTGATTTCACATTGAACAGGATCCAGAAAAGGCAGGAGAGCCGTGGATCCGAATGAAGAGAGCAGCGTGGCGCGCAACGAGCGCTCACGACTCCGTCGAGTCGTTAATGATCGTTGAGCGACGAGAATTTCCGGCGGCGAGCGGTGCGTGCATATTTTGCAAAACACGTTCGAGTGGAAAAGTAAGAGGGGAAAACATGTTTCCACGGGGAGCCGAGAAAAATTCTCTCTTGGTCGAGTCACGGTTTAGAAACTACCGACGTTCAACAACTTCATCAACGAGTTCCATTTTGTCTGTACGAGTTTACTGGTCTCAATGTCTGTTAATACGTAAAGATACAGTCACGCAAGAGTAGCGTAAATTAAAATCTAAAAGTCGTGCAGGAAAAAGTGTTCTGTCCTGTTCGTTATTTTATCATGATTTCTTTATCTAAGATTGCGCGTATACTCTCATTCCCAAGTATCAGAACATCGAATGGTGACATACGAAAAAATTGAGGAAAAGAACGATCAAGAAAACGATTAAACGTTTAACGATTAAACAAGATTTATACAGTATGAGATCTATTTAGTATCAGATATTATTTCAATAGAATTATTGAATGTTAACAAATTTGAATGTACAAACATAACAAAGATTTGTTGAAACTATTTGCATAAATTAAACTAGTGATGTTTCACTTTCAACAATTGTCTATCCTAAACTCTAGTTAAAAAATTTAAGGTGAATTAGATAGAAAAGCCCAAAAAGACCATTTATACGACATAAAACCATTTATACCATGTAAAAAAGAAGACACGACAGATATAGACGACAAAACTAATAATTTAATATAATGTTCATGATTGCCCTAACATTTACGAACAAGGGCGCATGCATCTTTATGTCTGCTACTCTACGTTTGCTCGTTCTATTACTTTCTCTCTCATATTCTAGAGTTGATGGGATAATTTAATTATCGTTGCATTGTTGGGTAGGCTCGAGAAGACGCGCTGGTGGAGAACTTGTTGGAACTTTTGGTGAAGATAGCTGAGAATCCAAGCCGATGGGAGCGGGTGCAGAAACTGCTTGGTAAGTAACGCTTTGGGTGTCTCGAGGGCAAGAAGCTGAAAAGCACCTAGGCGAAGGAATTCCGTGGCAGAATAGTTTGAAATTGGTATTTGGGTGAATAGTTCGGTCCTCGTTAACCCTTCATCGAAGAGGCACACCTGCATCGACGATCGTCGTTAGCCTTTCTACAAGCTTACAACGAAGATTCGCGAGTGTAGCGAAATTCAGTTGTTTGCACGATCACGAGTAGCGTTAAAGCAAAGCGGAAGTGATTCGAACCGGTTCATCGATTGAATGTTTACTCGTGAGGCGACAAGGGACGATGATCGGGCAAGTTTCGCAACAAACAAAGTTGCGTCTCGAGACTTTATTACAAACGTGCTCGTGGTCTCCCGAAGAAGAAGAAACCTGTTGCGACTCTCGATGAACTTCCCCGGTTAATTATCGTTTAAGACGCGTCTTGTACCTAGCAACTGGGAATAAGGGTAAAGGAGTTGTGTCGTCAATGAGATCATTGAAATGTGAGATGAGTGATTGCCAAACCTTGTCATGATCGTCTATCATGTATCGTTTATCAAGGATTGTCGTTCGTTAGCTATGTAAACAAAAGTTATGTGGAAAGATATTATCTTCTTGACAAATTCAATTAATTTCATTTCCTTCTATAGAAATATATGTCAATACTTCTTGTATCATTTAGTGGTAGTAGGAGATTTGTAGGTTTGTAATCGGGATGATACAAGTATCTCTACACCAAAGCAACGAAGATGAAGCGAAAGATACATCGAATCTTTACTTATACGACGCTTCATGTAACGTATATGAAATTTATGAGAAGTAATTCTATGTGTAAAAGCCACAATATTTTACTATAACAGTTCTAGATAGCCCTAAGTTACACGGTTATAGCTGATAACAAAAATAGACGTAAGATCAATCCACTTTCTCGAAAGAAATTAAAATGCAAAGAAGCTAAGCTCTGCTCTCTATTCGTGCGACACGAAGTCTCATAATATGATAGGTCTATTTCGTGCTTCGTTCGTGGTATTCAATTTCAGAATCAAAACAGAGGACTATCCTTCTGTAAGAAGCCATTCCCGAATAAATAGATTTCAGTGGAAGCAGTTGCAAGGTGTTCTCGTCCAGTTAAGCTATTAAAAGGAAAAAGTTGTCGCAAAAGGGAAGACCCTCGCTGCTAATCGCGTTCGAGTCGACCAAGGAGAATCCAATAAAGTCTCACAATAGGTCGATTAGACGAAATAGTGTCTGCATTATTGCCCGGTGTAATTGCCTCCCGACAATTAGTCGATCTGTATAACGTGGAAATCAATGTAATTCGCCCGCGGGAAATCCTCTCCGTTTGGATTTTCCCTTTTCTCTTCGTCCGCTTCCACCGACTCTTTTTCACCCACCGCCACACCCCCGAGTCTCACTCATTCGATTACTTCCTGGCACGCGAACAATACGTTAACCCATTTCACGCCACGATGTACTCTTGCCATTTCGCGTTGCTTCGACGAGATTACCCGGAAACAAAGGGAATGAATTCGAATGAAGTCGAATTGAACCGTGAATGGATTTTCTTGACCGTACCGAGTCAATGCCATTTGTGGAACAAATTTTTCACAACTGGTACTATAGAAACTAGCAGAACGAATTGTTGGATGCTGAACTTTTGTCAGTTACAAACAAAAGAATTAGTTTATAATTTCCAACGTTAGAAAAGTAATTTATCAACGTAAAAGAATTTTATTTAAATACATCGAATCGTCCACGTTGAAATTAAAACAGCGCAACTTCTTATCCGATGAATAGATTTCAAGATAAAAATTCCTAAGTGAAGTATAAAAGTGGGCAAAAAAGACAGAATTCGGAGCGTAAACTATTTCGAAACCGGCAAAACCACCCTTAATTTTACGTGCACTACACGAATAACGACCCATGATCAAATGCAGTTTCTTCTCAAATACTAGTTTAATTATAATATAAAGCTACAACTCGAACACTTCCAACCTAATTTACTCGATTCATCGTACACACCATGCTTTATGGCTTCTTTTTCCACAAAGTTTCTCAACTTTTTCAAATATATATTTAAACAAAATTCGACAATTCCTGTCGCTTTATCAAAGGGAGAGAGCAAAGAGATTTAAAAACGGATCAGAGTCAAAGAGTTCCGGCGGTTTCTTTCGAAATGACCGTATGCAAAATCCGTCTCTTAATTTCCTAACTAACGCGTGACGCATGGTGGGGCAGTGTATACGGAGACAGTGAATAATCCAGGAACAAGTTAGTCCGTGCATCGGAGCCAGGGCAAGCAGTAGGTAAAGCGCTTTGCGCGCGAAACCATCTTAATCTCCATTACAGGAACAATGCCGCTTTAATAATGGCCATTTGCTCGCGCTGATGGATGAGCGCCGCCTGCGGGAGAACTCGGTTCGAGTGGACGTATCGCGATGTGCTTTTTATGAGAAATAAATCGACGTTGCTCGACGCTGCTCGCCTCTGCAGATGGAAAACCTACCTATGCGAATATACCGCGTGTTCTAGAGACAAAATTTTCCTACCGCGAAAATCGTTTGACCATATTTTACATTCATACCTTAAACCTTTACATATAGCCAACGTCAATGATATTAAAATTTTTATCGACTTTGAGATGCTGGAATCGTTTATCAGCGTTTCAGCCTTTGAATATAGTAAAATAAATAAGATACTTTATGACTACTTCACTCTGCAAATAATTATAATCTTGTAGCTGTGCTATACTTTTCTCTACAAAATAAATATTTGTTTGGATGTTAACGTAATCCATAATGAGTGAACGTTCGTAGAAAGCTGTATCTCAAAACCGCTTATTGATTATCGTACTTCGCTTTAGCATTTTTTGCGTTTGAAGGGAACGATTTATAGGAAGATACGCGTATTTAAAGGATTAAACGTAGCCATTTTAATCGAAGGAACCTGCACACCGTAAAAATGACGTTATTTTGCTTCTATCGACAGCAAACACCGAGAACGAGCTGAAACTGTCTAGAAACGAGTTGGACCCAGCAGCGAAACGCAGCTACGAGTCCACTTCGACTCTATTTCCAACCACTTCGGAATCCTCAAACGACTCGAGGAAGTCGCGGAAGAAGTTGAAGAAGAAGAAGAAACCGAAGCATCGTTTCTCCACGACCACCTTAACATCTGTACCAGCAACGCCTCCGTTGTTGACCACCACAGAGACGCCCTGGCAAACGACGCCAGTTCACTGGCGTCTGGTAGCAGAGAGACTCTTTGGTCCACCCTGGCAACAAGATCTGCAGGGTGAAACAGAAAAAACCACAAATCCGCGTTACTCTGTTGCACAGAGTTCCAGAAGCTTGCCTTCTATCAGAGAGTTGATCGAACAGAACAAGTCGAAAAGCAACACCAAGTCTTTCCCTTTCGATAGAAATCCAATTCTAGCGAACGAAGTTGGTGAACTTGGCAATCAAAGGCCGATGCGGTTTGGCAAGATTGGAACTCGTCAGCCTGGTCACGTTCAGCCACATAGGGAGTTCACGAACGTGTACGACAGGCCTACAGGTGGGTTCCAAGGTTAAATCAGACCATTTTTGCGCGTTTCTTTACAGTGCGATGCAAAATAATGTTTCGCGATGCGACGTTCGACCTTTTCATATGCTACGTCGCGTATACAAAGAGGCAGCGCGTCGCGTTTATTTTATTTTCTATGTTACAATTTAAAATTAAACAATTTTTAACTTTTAGTGAATCTTATTTTCACACAGTGGACAAAATTCTTCGTCAAGTAGAAATTAATTAACTATAAATATATCTGTTATCAATCTTTTTTGAATTGGTCTCAAACTTTAATGCATTACGTCTTCTTTATAAAACTATTCGAAAAAATCACTCCTTACTATCGATAATGAATAAAAAACAAGTTTCTCACAGGTTACTAGAAAATTCAGTCTTCAAAATATTAAGATTTCTTTGCACGTGGCAGAATCATTTTCGCCAGATTCGATTCGACGAATTGCATTTTTCGATTCAACATCCAAGATCTTCGGTGGTCTTTTGCATCGCTCTGTATCGACAAATCTTTCAGACAGTTCACAAACTAGTAAGCAAAGTCAATTCCATCGCATTCTAAACAAAAAGTTTCGAATGCCTTTAACCACTTATTTCGAAAGTGCTGGAGCGTGTTCGATCTTTCAGACCCGGGACGTGTTCCAGACTACGACATACCGGAAACGTACCACCGACTACGATACAATCAGCTGTCACCGGCGTCGCGAGAGTTCCTGGGAAGACGCGAGGAGGGCTACCAAGGCGACTTCAATGTGCAGTCTGATGGATTTTCTACCGATCAGGAGTACGAGCCGAGATCTCGAGATTTCGCGTTGAGCAAAAGTTGGCCGGATCTGTCGTACGGATACAGTCCACCCTGGAGACCCGAGGAACGTCCTCTATTGCCTATTTCGTCTGAGAAATGGTCTTGGAGGCAACCTTCGAACAACGCCAAGTATTGGTCGCAACGTGACAGCTTTTTACCGGTTGAGCAGAATTATTGGCCCATCTTAGACAACGAAGAAGGCGTTGAACAGGAAGCTGAAGCCGAGAAAATGTGGCAACAGCAACGAGCTCAACATTCATGGAACAGAGACAGATCTAATTGGCCAGTGGAAAAACCTATGAAAATTGCGCCTTCGTGGCAACAAGGAGAAAGACCCATGAAACTATACGATCGAGATCAGGCAAACAGCGTATGGGAGAAAGGTAAAAATCGCTCTGAACCTAATAAATCGTCTATGAAACAGGAGAGCAAGGAGAAAGTCGTGTTACCACAAATAACTATGAAAACCTGGAACAGCCTAACCTCTGATCCAGCTACATGGCCTCATAAGCTTCCTGGTGCTAAGCCATGGCCGAAAGACGAGAATGGGAAGTCGTACAACCCGAACGCCGATTTGGTAAAGAAATTGGGCTTAGACAAGCAGAATAACGGTGCTTGGTCGAAGGAAGAAACCGAGAAGTCAAACGGAGAAAGAAAACAGAAGGACGAGAAACAGAGCAGGTTGTTCTCGTCGAAGGAGTTCTCGAAGGAAGAGAAACTGCCTCAGACGGAAGCTTCCAGGTACAAATCGAACGACGATAGGAGCAATTTCAGCGACTATAAGACGAGATCCGGCGAGTCGATGAAATCATGGACGATGCTGTCGGATTCGAAAAATTCTAAGGATTGGGTGAAGACCGAGAATATGCAAGGAGATGACTCTGGCGCTTGGAGAAGGAAATACGAAGGGAAGAACTCGTGGACGGATGAAGCTGCTTTGCCCAAGATCCAATCGGTGGGTGCCTGGGTAATGGCAGCCGACCAATCTACTTGGAAGCCGTACCAGATCAAAGCGATGGAACCTTCCGATGAGAATACTTCTCGAAGGTGGAGCAAACCTCTCGGGAGAACGAACTCCGAGGCCAAGTGGACGAGCAAGGGATCTTGGCCTGAAAAAGCCAACGACTCGTGGATGGACAAATCCAGTATAACTCTCTGGCCCGACAAGACGAACGTGCCCGAAATTTGGTCCGAGAAATCGAACAAACCAGGCTCGTGGTTCGCGAAAACGAAAGACAACGCTTGGGCGTCCAAGGGCAGCAACTCCGACTCCTGGAAGGTGAAAGGAGGAGAGTGGTTAGCCAAGCCAGAATCTACCTCTTGGATATCTAAAATGGGGGACAAGAATTCGTGGGCGACGAGAAGTGGCTCGTGGTCGACGAAATCCAACGAATCTTGGACGTCCAAAACGAACGACAACAGGTCCAAGTTCAACGAAGATTCGTGGCCCGTGAAAGTCAAAGAGGAAGATTCTGGGGATGCTTGGCCAAAAAAATCCAACGAGCAAAATGGTTGGAACGGGAAGAGCAACGAGCTCTCTCCGTGGCAGCAGAAAATCAACGATGAATGGAATTACGGCAAGACGAGTTCGACAGGCACGTGGCCCACGAAATGGAAGCAATTCGCCTATCACAGGGTAACTGCAATGCCGATCTCCAAACCAGGTACCACGGCCGACGCAACCTCGTCGAAGTCAAAAAACGCGTTCGTCGCGGTGTCCGCGGTTTCTTCGCCCAAGTACACCGGAAACGAATGGAGAAAGAACGAAGAAGACCCAAGGAACGAAAACGGTCACGCGGACGAGGCGGAACGAACGGCTAATCAACTCCAAGTGGGTCTGGAGCGACCTATTTATGCGTGGAAGAAGGATCCTGGGCTACGAGGCGGTTCGACGAAAAGCAATAGTAGCGACCCGCTGGAGAACCAGCTGGAAGCACTCAGGCAAATTGACTTCTGGCCGTACAAAGAGAACGAGGCCGAGGTGAGCTCGATTTGCGTTTTATTAAATTTCCCGCGCCACTCTGCCAGCCGTCCTCGATGGCCGCGCTTTCCGCGATTCGATCGAAAATTAGCGAAGGAATGTGACCAACTAATTCCAAGATGGTACCTTGTACCACTTGCATATATTTAGATTAGAGAAAAAAATATAGAGATAAAATCAGGTGAATAAAACTAAAGTTTTTAAGTAATATGATAAAACAGATATCAATATATATCAATATCGATATTTTATTCTACACAATATTGGTGAATACATGGTATTAATAAAACTTTTTTTTTATGACTTTTTAGCAACGTCTAAAATTTCTTGAAGGTTGAATCAGATACAATAGAATAATTTCCGGCCAGTTTAAAAAAAGTATTTCCATCAGAGTTTTCGTATTTCGTGTCTTGGAGTAAATTTCGTTGTAATAAACTTTCGTGCTCAATGAAGCTGCATTTATTGCTCTATACTGGAAGAAACGTTCTACACACGCTATCAACCCTGGTATAAAGTATTTTCACACAGCGATCAAGCGTGGCGAGTTAACCTCGCTTGTCACAAAGCAAACGATCTTCATGAAAATTTATTTCTCCTAGTTGTGAATAAAACTCGGTCAGATGTATAAAACCGAGATTGTACGGGAGGCGATAAAGACGTGGAGGACGCAGCAAGTTGCAAAGATCGAAGCCATGGAACGCAATTACAATGGGCAAATAAACGGTCTGGGGAATTTAAGCGAGTCAAACAACGAGAGCCATTCTTCCTCGGCTTTTTAACGAACAGGCACCGGTCGAGTACGATAAAACGAAGATCGTGATCGGGCTATGCTATTTAAGAGGAAGCCGAAAGACACTCGAATTGGAAGTAATCCCGAGGCATCGCGACGCTTTTACGTGCCGCAATTTCCGGGATCCGTTGACGAGAACGTGCCTGGACTCGGTTGACCCCACCGACCGGAAGTGAGCGATGCCTTCCTTCCGGCGCGGATCTTACGTGATCCCTGGTCTGATTGCGAAAGTTCGCCGCGGCGGGGCGTGCCGAATATAAAGTTTCGCGCCGTTCCTTTCCGATCCGGACATTCCTGACTGGAACAACTGGATCACGTCCATCTATTGACTAAAAGAAAACGAATAGGCCAGGAGTTCCTTAAATCGATTCCCTTTCTACTTTCCAAGGAAGATTACCAAGATTAATAGGCATGGATGATCGAGGAGGTTGCTATGTCGTGTCATCGTTGGCTTAGTAAATCGATTGACAGGATCTTTCGAGCTTATGCAAATCTAAGAATTCTTTAAGAATCCTTTAAAAATCCCCTAAGAATCCTCTGAGAATCCTCTAAGAACCCTCTAAGAATCCTCTAAGAATCCTCTATGAATCCAGTAAGGACATGTACGCGAGAATGGTACTTTAAGTGATAGAGATAGAGGTAGAGGTGGAGAGTAACTGATTTGGAAAATTTGTTTCCATTTAATAAACAGCGTTTATCGGGGGAAAGCTAGAGAACGTCTATACCGTGAAAAAAGAGATAATGGAATTACGGTATAAGGTCTTCGTATCTCACGTATTTTCACAATCAAGGAGTCTCAAATCTCGTCATCATTTTGACATTGCATCAGGAATAGTATCATATTACATTGCACATTATCTACGTCACTTAATTTTATCTCATTACATAGGTATTATATTATCACATAATTTTCGCTGCTATGTTCTTGTTCATTCATTTCGTTACTGATTACATTTATCTGTGTCTAATTGTGTTACGATACACCCTTCAACGTAAAATCTAACTTGCTTAATCAAAAAGGTTCCTAATCTTTAATTATGTTTCACAAGGTATCATAAATATTCCACTTTATAAAATTCCTCTTTCGTTCGCAGAAGAGACTAGCGTCAACGAGTGCGACAACGGAGATAACGTCCCAGACCCCAACCAACACCTCCACGACGTCCACGATGCACCGCCGAGGTGGCCTGATCACGGTGAACGGCCTGATGGAAACAAATCGACGGACCATCTCGATGAAATAGATCGAAGCTTTACCATAGATCCTTGATCTCGTCCAATGGGTACCAGTCTGTTCAGTCGACAATAGGCTACGCGAAGTCTCCGAGCAATTTCCAACGACTCTCTGGCCCCTTGCCAAGATGCACCAAAGTCTGCAAAGCCGTCTACTACGAGCAGCGCTATTCTTTGATTTACAGTTTAATCGATAGCATATCATCGATCGATTTGATAGCTATTTTTCATCTCTTACGATTCTGTCATTTGTGCCAGTGATTTCGTTACTTTTACGTTCATTCTATTTGTTACTTTTTTCTATGTCCTTTCTCCTCCCTTTTCTCTTTTATTCTGTGTTCGTTTACTAGTTTTTGAAGAGAACTTGTATCATATGATGTAGACTCTCGTTGAATCTTGATGACTCTTGTGTGCCATATTTATCGAGTGTACGCGGGCGTGTAAAAAAAGATCAATAGCTCGAGAAAAGTTACTTTAGAAGAGGAACAGAAGATCCTTTTTAAAACAGCCTTTTTTCCTGTACACTGTACAAGCTCTTATTCTTTTTTTGCAAAAAGAAAGTCCAACTTCTAAACCCTTTTTCCAGTTTTCTCGGTGGCCATCAACCGACGAAATCGATCTACGGCGATTCTCGAATTTCCAAACTTCGTGTTCGCTGGCTCTTATT
The DNA here is from genome assembly GCF_040668555.2 of Bombus flavifrons. Classification (NCBI taxonomy): domain Eukaryota; kingdom Metazoa; phylum Arthropoda; class Insecta; order Hymenoptera; family Apidae; genus Bombus; species Bombus flavifrons. Next base: position 6,289,299 of record NC_138454.1, read on the forward strand.
GAAAGCCCTCTTCTTCTCCTATTCCTCTCTTTTTTTGTTTTTTTTTTTTTCTCCCCTTTATTTAGCTTGGATTTCCGGAAGCAATTTTCTCAATAGCGGTATTCACCCCGAAACTCTCATCTTCTTGAATTTTATTTTTATTTCAACTCCTTGAAACCGGAGAAGAGAATGAATCCTAAAACTCAAGATGAAAGTCTTGAAAGAGAAAGATTTTCTATGGAAGTTTCCCTCCACAAAAATCGGACGCAAAGTTCCAAGTATGCGCGCAAACTCGGTCGTTCAAGAAACAGGAAACTGTATCCATATTTAACTTCGAATAATTCGAGCGCAAAATTCAATATTGAATCTTCTCGATCTGGTACGTTGTACTATTCGATAATTAAATATATCTCCAAGTTCTCCTCTTGGCGTAAACTCAGCCATTTATAAAACGAGACTATATGCATCTTTCACTAAAATTCACCGTAGATTGAATTTAACGATCTAATATTAGGTATCGTTCGATGTTTAAACCATTTCAAAATCATTTAAAGAACAAACTCCACCATTTCACGAACAAATTATGTGCAAATTAAGATAATTCGAGTGCAAAATTTAATGTCTGATCGTCGAAATCTAGTATCTTCTATCATTCGATTTTTTTCCAAATTTTCCGACAGAAATGGAAAAAAAGCAACTCATGATCGTACATGCCTGCGTACGCGCGTTACCGATGTCGGATTCGTGGAAAACTATTCTAGTCTAAGGCGCTAAAGTTATCACGGAGATTAATTAGTTACTACATATTCGAAGTTACTTATCGAAGATGTTTAAGCTGTTCGAAGTTGTTGAGAAATGTGCAGTAAATTGACACTATCCGGTATACCAGAAGTGAGGCTAACGTAAGAGCTTTTACGCTTTCGCAACCAAACGCGAACTGTAACTTCGCTGCGCAGAGAGTTTAGTAGGAAATCGAGCGAATATTTTTTCTACGGGACTGCAATTGTCGGTGGCGGCCTAACGCCGTTCAATTCCAGGAAACTGTTCAACCCTCCGAGTGCCCTTAACGCATCGTAAGTTGATTCCTCTTGTCTGTTAGGGTAAATAGCGAAAAGTTGAAAAACGACGGCACGATTGTAAAAATATTACGATTTCAAAATGTCTAGAACGATCTTGAGAAGAAATAGGAGCGTCGAGACTTTTAGCACGTTAAGTCGGCCATTTCTTCGTTCGTCTATCGGAAGTGGCGTTCGGAATAAGCAGGCAAGAAGAATCCATGACAATATTTGATAAGTGGCATTAAAAGAATGGAAGAAATATCTGCAAAAACCGGTGTCGTCAAGCTCGAGAATCGATACTATGAAAAACGTGAAACTCGAACGCGTTATCTATTGTAAAATAAAACAGAAGATCGTTGTTGGATCTTGCTCTAAGATTCTATGGTTACGCGGCACCTTTCAACCCCTCTGCGGCCTTTCAGCGCCTCGATATGTTTCTCGAACGTAATTGGCGAGACACGAAGTGGTTTTGTCCCAATAATTTTCTTATTAAGTCGAGAGTAGAATAACGTAAGTAAAGTGATGGTTCGGAGAAGAAAATTGACACGGTCTTCCCGTGATATTTAAGATCTTAAGAGCTTGAAACGATACTGTGTATAGTATCGGAAGAAAATGAAACTCCTTCGAAATAAATTTCCCAAGGAAAAGGGTAGTACTGTGTTAAAGCGTCGCCTTCGATTTACATATCATTTATATTGAATTTCATTTAACGTCGGCAAAACTTGCTCAGCGAGTCAGCTCCAAGAGCTGCGAAGCTGTTGAACCGTAGAGGGTGAGCTCTCCGCTACCGTATCGATTGGAAAGACGAGCGAATGAACGAAGAAAGAAATTAGCAGGAAATCGAGCCCGTGGCATATCGCGTGGAGTGATAACACTCACGTAGGACCAGAGACTGTGCGTCGATGTGTACATAGAATGCGTTCAATTAGTTTTATTCGTCATTGTTAAAAAGAAGAAAGGTAAATAGATAACGTTTCATTCCGAACTATCGCGTGCTTTTATCAAAAATTTCGCCCCGAATTGATAAGAATGGAGAGAGGATCGCGAGAGCCGCTTTTTGACAGAGACGTAGATATCCTCGAAAATGGGGCACGATCGATGAGTGCTTGTTTGAAATTTAGGCAAAGTCCATACGAATTTGAAAATCGGTCTTATACTAGCTCGAATTATTTATCGATTATAGTCGCGAATAGTTGTCCATCGACTGTTCTCGACCGCGTCGTCGGCTTGTTTTTCCGCACGGAACACGGCCGTAAATGCTGTAAATATCCCGATTCACGGTCTCACGGTTTGATCGAACGTTCCCTGATCGTCGCGTGTTACATTTCGAATTCAAAAGATTCATCAATCGCACGAAAAGAAAAAGAAAAAAGGGAGAAATTAGAAAATAGAAGAACAGAGAATACGTCGAATGAATCGAATTAAATTTCTACGCTCCGAAACTAGTCGTTCGAATTCTATTAATGAGTTGACGAATTACGTACAGTGCGTATGGCTGCGATATTTGAGACATCGTGTAGAAACGTGTTCTTGTTGTTCTTGTTCGACTACTCGCCTGTCGGGTAATGTTTTATTCAGAAAAAGAAAACAGACTCGTGGACAAGAGAAACGCGGAAACGTCGTTCGAATGAAAGATTGAAACGCGCAGAAAGATGCAACACAGTATGAATCCGAAGTAAAGGAGCTAGTGCAACCGGAAGCGAAGTATAGATACGCACACACGCATACACAGTTGTACGCACACGACAGAGAGGAATAGAAGGGATGTCGTAAGGGTACGCTGATATATCTCCTCGAATTTTCAGAATTCATGGAAATTCATGTACCTTTATAGGATCCTCTGTATCTACCCGTACGTAGGATGATATCGATTTAAGGAAAATGAGAGAATAAATGTCGTACGTTGTATATTTGCCTCGGTGTATTTTCTTCGTCATCCTGTCCTAGACCAATGCTCATTTCACCCTGGATTTGCGTTATTTCGTGGCTTTTGCTACCCAAATGCGACACGGACCTCTATGTTATCGACATACGATAGTTTCCTCGGACCGCAGATGGAGACTCTTCTACGGTACTTGATAATTAAGATTGCTACTTTACCGATACTTTCGCGCGGAACTTACTTAAAAATTAAGTCAATTTTCAAACCAATTCTCCTCTTGGTGTGCATTTGCAAAATATTCAATCTCGTAATCGTAGCGCAAAACGTACTACAAAAAATAAACGCGAAAGATTAGCTAATCGTGCACTTAATTAACGATATACTTTATTTAAAAACTAACTTAGATCAACACACATTAGCATTGTTAGGAAACAACGCTTTCAAGCAGCCTTAGTAAGTATGTTCCTACCTAACCAAATACCTACTTATATGTACCAAGATTTTACTCTAAAAGATCTACCTATTATATATCTATATTAGCTTAAAAATATTCTATCTAATCATAAATTTAATTCATTTAAAATACATCTTATCTAACTCTAATTCAATGTGTCTCTCAAAAAGTTAAAGATCTTCATATATCCTATCTACAGAAGTATGTAAATACAATGAAGAAAAAAAGAAATGCATCAGTATGTTGAATACGATTCTTCTTCCGGTGGTATCACAATGGTGAAACAAACTCCAAATTCAAAGATTTCAGTAAAATTCTCTGAGACACAAATCATACCAATAGATGAGTTTAGATATTTAATTCTTTTAACCACAATAGGTACCTAAACCGAGAGCGCGAACATACTTCCACAATTACAGTGGAAGAATTTTGGGGATTTTAAAAACGTAGCATTACTTAAAGAAACGCGATTACTCATCAACGCAACGCTAATTGAAAAAACAACCACGATGGGAAAATAGTGCAGTTAACTGACACTAAAAAATGAATACAAGAGAAATTACTATCTTTTTACAAGCAAAATGTTACCCGTGCTATTCGCGATAATAGCAATATTACACAATTAATATCTTATTAATTTTCATTCAAGATTATTTAAAAAGAAACGCGACAAGTTTCAGCATTATTTTTAGGAAATTGTAATAATACACAATCGTCGATGACTACCGATTACTCATAAATATTTAAATCAACAACTGCCATCTCATATTCATAAAAACATAATCGCGATAGCAGCCAATTAGCTCATGTTACTTGCTATATAATTCATAATTGTATCATATAATATGATGCAATTAGTAATTATACATCAAATAACAATGATTACCCAGATCTCACCGCGTGGAGGTTGCTGCGTATGGAGACCCAGCCTGAAAATAAAATTTCAATTAAATCTTGAATTAATCGCATAACATGATACATTGCCATGAAAATATGGAATAGTTGTAACCAAAACCATAATATGTACATACCACTACACACATAGATGTACACCACACAATATACAATTTACAAATAGCCTACCTATCCATGAACCTAACTTCATTTAAAAACATCCTACTGAGCCATAACATTCACTCAATTCGAAAATATTTCCCACCTAACTGTAAATCAAGTTTAAACTGCCTATCAAAGATATAAAAGTTTTAAGATTCCTACCTATCTAAAAGCCTATAATAAATCTAAAATAAAGAGAAAGGAAAGGGGACATCGTTTGGAATAAATACACCTTCCAAAATCTTCAATACCTTGTATGTATTATTTGTACCTTGACATAGCATGCACATCTCTCCACAGTTCCTACAAAGATCCCAGGAACAAACATCAAAGCTAAATCTTTTCTATCTTGGCCCTATATCTATCAGAAATCTAAACGTTTCTTTCTACAGGTTTTACCTACGCAAAATTCAACACTTTCTTTCAAGCCCTATTTATTAGCGATTTAAACGTATCTGTTTGGGGATCCCCTTAATTTTTTAATTACTTATATAAAGATTATTTAAAGACCTAAACTCCTTTAACTAAAAATTTACCTCTTATCTATGTAAAAGTCTAAGTTTCTTTAATAACGCTATCTATATAGAAATCTAAATATTAGCAGGAAAAGGAATGGAATATTGTATGTACAGGATATTGTACGGGATATGCCTTCTCTCGTTGGTGTTTCGATGGTATCTGAAACAAACTCAAATCAGAAAAAAATTACAAAAAGATTTTACGAAATACAGTTATAATTCACTGCAGGTAAAGCTCAAAAGCTGCTCCGTGATTTTTAGCGCTTCTCGTTTAAACATCTCTTCTATTCATATTTCATTTATACTTTTCAATCCATATTCCAAATTCCACCGATCCATTCTTGAATTTTTTATGTAATATTTATAACTTGAACTGCTATTTATATATATATAAGTGTATATCCTAGAAGTTAATAGATCTACAACAAACTCGTTTATTTTATTAGTACATATAATACAAAAAGTGTAAAAACTGAGAAAGAAACATTTTATTAGACATAAAAAAAAAATGAATAAATTACAAAAATAACTCATAGTCTTTTATTATATATCCATCATTTTATTATATTAATAAGAATTATGCAAATTTTCAGCAATTTGAATTTAAATTTGGTTTCGAAAATATATATTTCAATTTTGATTCGAAATTAAATATTTCAATTTGAATATCTCAATTTAGACATCATTGAAAATGGGAAATTTATTTTGAATACATAGATGAAAAAAAGGCGATTAAAGTCACAGTTTGTTTTATTCATTAGTCCATTTATACTTTCTTTTTATAGAATGAATTTAACTTTTATTGTTTTGCATTAAAGATTGCTGACGATTCTATCGTGTTCGTTTCTTTCATTTCAATGAGTGTGTGTGTACGATTGGATATGTCCTTTTCTGTATAATTTCCGTTGCATCATGTAATTTTTGTATAAATTACCGAGAAAGACTTTTTTAAGAATTCAAACTCTTCTACATTTTATTGTAACTTGTTTTCGATAAAGCAAAAAGATAAACTTTATTGTTAACGCGAAGAATCGACCACCATTCACACATTTTCTGTGCAAAATTGTTGACAATAAACGATGATAGCGAATGAACTGATTTATGCACAGCAAATTGAAAGTCATAAAATTATTTCGTTTAATTAGTCAAAAATACTATGGACGAAAAAGTTAAAACTCTAATAACGAACAGTCACTGTTAGTCTAATTTTTAAACTAAAATAATGAAAATAAATGAAAATATTGAAATAAAATCTTAATGATGCTTCATTATTATTACCTTTATATTTTGATATTATCATTATATTTATTATGATTATTTTACATTTTCTTTTCGTTTAGTAAGAAATTTTTACATCATATAGCTCAAACATATTGATATATCAACTCTCATTTTTCTTGAAATGCAATATATATATATATATATATATATATATATATATATATATATATGAAGTAAAATGATTTATAATAATTTTAAATAATACAACAACAAATTAAAAATATTCATCAGTATCGAACAGAGATATTGTTCAACAGTATTTCCATGAACAAACGCCCAGAGGGATGCTGAAAAAGAAATAAATCCAATAGTCAGAAAAGCGATCCACTCGATAGAATCCCGAACAAACTGCGAGTGGAAAATATTTTTCTATTTCGCAACGCTAATTTACTAAATCCATAATCATAAAATAGACGTTTCTCGAAATAAATCGCGAGGAATACTTTATCACATTTATGATGCTATTTAATTTGTTAGTGACAAAAAAAAAAAGCAAAAAAAGAAAGAAGAATGAGAAATTCGCGGGAACATACACCGCAGTAGGGTGTTTTAATCATTCACGCAACACTAATAAATACTAATTTATGTACTCATACTTCAACATACGCAACACTAATATCGAGATGTCAAAGTGCAGCTAGATTCGAAGCTGCTGATGCTCTACCACCTTTTAGCAACTATCTTCGTTGCATCAGGTGATCCAGGAACAGGTTTCCACAATCTCAGTGAAAGAAGTTTGGGCATTTCATAGACGCAACACTACGTATAAGAACGCGATCATTCATCAACGCAACGCTAATCGGGAAAGTTATTAAAACAATCTCGATGAAATATATCGCAACGCTAATTCTTAAAATGAATCTAATGTAATGTTACTATTTATAAATGGAAAGAATAAACTACAACTATGCGCGATGGCCGCAAATCGCAACACTACGAAATTAATTTAAAATTAACGTCATTTTAATTCGACTTAAAATAAAATAAAACGCGACAAATTCAAATTCTATTCTTTAATAAATTCTAATAATTATTCTCAATAGAAAATACTGAGTACAATCGCGACATCTTATAATTCGCAACACTAAAGCAAACGCGGTCGTCTTTTCATCGCAACGCTAATCCAAACGGAAGTGAGTACTTTCTCGCAAACTCTAATTGTTAACGCAAAATTTGGTTTCGCAACTCTAATTGTTAACGCGAAATTTGAATTCGTAACTCTAATTCAAACCGTAATTAATCACTCGCAACGTTAATTGAAAAACTACGATTAGCCCAACATGGCAACGGGCCGACGTGTACGTCGGCAAACAAACAAATCAATACTACTACAAATACTAAAGCGAGCACAGTGACGAAGTAGTAACAAGAATGACTTCCCATGCTTTGGATGACCCAGAGGATGGGGAGTCATTAGTAGTTGTACTTGAGTGGCAGTTTGCCGGGCCTCTTCGGCTTATAGCCTCTTCTTTCTTCGGGCGCAATGCCCGCTGAAACTTACATCTAGGCTCGAGACTTTCTAAATCGCAAGCCAAAAAATAACGTATAAAGGTGAAATAAAAACATAAATCGCGGAAGCTGATCCAAGTGCACATGGATGAACAACGATCATATAAAGATCGCTGTAAGTTCGCATATGCATGCTCCAGCAATATTAACGTTCGTTTCGAAACCGACTCGCGACCACGACCGCGAAATTCAAAAAATCGATGGGCAAAGTTAGAGACGATGACATGCTCCATTCGTGCCAACTTTACCGTAGATTATTCGAATGAAATTTCCTGAAACAGGTTGGACACGCGAAAACGCGCCTACCCGACGGGAGACTGTGCTAACCTGCCCGGCCCTACCTACTTATAGTTAACATTCATACCAGAAAATATACTATCTATCCTACCCGGAAACCTATATTTAAAATTAAAAAAGTAGCAAAACAAGCACACCAACACATTCACTCCACGGTTCTCACACATAACTCGGGCGCAAAGGCCTACACTACAGAGACGTCCCGGGACGCCTCCGACACCCGAGTTTGGCATACAACATGCACACTCTAATGTTACGTACCATTTTCCTGAAATCGACTGACGAAGGCTAGTGACCATTGCGTAAAACGTGATAAAACACGTCTGAGGAAATGATATCGTTAAAATAAATGTAAGTAAACTTGGAATTATAATTGTAATTTACGGCAATATTTAAAGCGTGGTTACACTTAATCGCGTGGACGATATTATCACAAATTGCGATTCTATCGAGACGTAAATTGAATCGATATATGTCTCGACATTTTTAATATTTGAAGTTTTAACGAATGAGAAAAAGCGACGCAATTCCACGGCCTAACAACACACACACATAATGTGGAAAATACGTCGTGCACGATACACTAACACATCGTCAGTCGCTTACAAATTATTATAAAATCAGTGGTCATCGTACTCATTGCCTTTGTCTCACTCAAGTAGCACCTGAGCACGTGAGTGAGATGCTGGCATTGAATACGGAAGGGGTTAAACCTGAAAATCCTAACTAAAAAACGTATTAGTGCATCTAATTTGTATGTAACGGACTAATCTTTCTTCATTTTACATTTTCGAACTTCATCTCTATTACTATCACTATATAGTCTAGATTATTAATTTAATAATTTACCAAAATACTAATATTGAATTTATTTATAGAAAACAGCATAAATAAGATCAATGCAATATAATGATTCATTTAAATAATTGACTCTATGAGCTATTGAAATTTTATTACAAAAGAGACAAATTGACAATGAATAAGAAATTTATTTAATAATTGGCTCAAAGTTAGATATTATTGCAAACAACCTCAGGCAATCCCTTCGTCAAAGCATATTTTCGAAAGCGCAAAGGCAGTGTTCAAAACTTGTTGCTTTGATTCCAAAATATGCCTGTCGCGAAATTTCTTCTTGCACATAAAATTCAATGCATTTTTCTACGGCAGGACTGAAATTTACTATCTCTATATGTATATTTTAAATTAATACTCAAATTAAAAAATGAATGGCAAACAATTAAATCCATCGTAATAATACCATCAGAGAATAGAAGGTGAAATAAAAAATGACTTATTATCATTATTATTTAATATGCAATAATTGCAATTTTCAATGCAACGAAGTCGAAGGGCATCCGACTCCATCGCTACGAAATATTTAATTAAATCATTGCAACTCTCTGTACATATACATTTTTAATACATTCCAACTTTAAAAGTGATTATAGTGAACATACATGCATATCTTCAATCACAAATATTCAAATTAATTATTAATATAATATCGTTTTTATCAGTTAGTACCATTATTAATATTGTTAATATAAAATTTTTCAGTATCATGTAATTAACATAAACAAAAACGCGATGTGCAAGAAGACCTGAAATAATCCTGAACTAATAAAATAGAAATAGAAAATGTTACTACTCACGGGTATAATAAATACCCGCGTTCGCTGTGCTCGCAAAAAATTCTACGTAATACAACTAGTCACCCGTGCCGATTCGGACCTTTCGTCCTACGACATGGTTGGATGACCAGAGGAAGAAAAATGCATGCGACTCGCGATAAGATGCGAGGGACGTAATCATCGATGCTGTGATAACCCAGGGAAAGTCGTCGTGAAGACCGCCATCAAGGAGGAGCCATGCAATCCCATCATAGAAAAAACTATAACAATGCATGGAATATTATAATTTGCTTTTATATATGACGTTAATTAATTGAAAAATTTGAAGTAGTGGAAGATTAGTCTCTATAAATCTCTATTAAAATTTTAATGACAATATTCAAATCAGGAGTAGCAAATTGAAATATAAGCAATGGAACTAAATGAAGTAGAGATTACAAAATTACTTACATTCTTGGCTTTTGAAGCCCCACTAGGTCTTTTTCAGGAAGCAGGAGGAAGAGGAAGGAGTGATAAACCTTTAACAAAAATATGGTATTCTTATACATAAATGAATAATATATGCGTGAATAATTTATTTTGAAAACTAAGTAATGATTCAGCAAAAAATTTTAGATAATGTAATATGAAACTCTATGAAAACCTTGAATCAGGCTTGTTTTTTCTAACATCAGGCTTTGTTTCTTTTAATAAAATTAATCGGAATACAACATGCAAAGATACTTACATGCTAATTCAAAACGAATTTTGAAGCATCACTGCGTCCTTCCCGAAGCACAGGAAAAGGTAGAAATTATGAAAAACTGAAACAAAACATATGAAACATTATAATTTGTTCTTAAAAATATATCGTTCATTGTTAAAGAAGTCTAAGGTAATGAAAAATAAAACTCTATTCAAACTTGAAATTTTAATAACAATAAATATTGAAATCATGTTAAAATCTAATTACTATTAAAATGAATGATGATAATCTAATCATTTCTGAAGCATGTTAAATACTTTTATTTTGTATTTCAATATTATAAGTTCTAGATTTTATGCCAATGGAAATTAATAATAGTTCGAACAAGCGAAAAATAAAAAAAGAAATTAGTATAGAAGATACAGAAATACTTACATTCTTGAGTTCCAGGAGAGGCTGTATCCTCTTGCGAAACCTGCGACTCTACTACCGAAAGCGAATGTTTAAAAAGAAAAAAAAAGAAAAGACTATTAACACGTCCGTTTAAGTAACATTCGACGAACACACTGAGTCTAATTTCGCGTACAAGTATTATAATTGAATTTATAATTATCAAGAGCTATTGTGCTCTAGAAAATATGAAAAATGTTATTACGTAGCTATCGACCACATTGCGCGCGATCACAAACATTCTCTGAAAAAAAGTTGCATTAGCAGGAAGATGGGGAGAGGAAGGGGGCAGGGTGTTTGTTTACGAAATACTGCTGTTTTTTGAAATGTATATACTCTCCATATACGGAATATTATTCATTCTTTGCGGACGAACAGATATTACAAATACACATTAAGAAAATGGGATATACGTGTAATATTTCAAACATTGTTTATGTATTACGAGATATCTTCAAATATATTTTCAAATTTATTAATATTCTAAAACATAACACCAATTCTTTCTTTAGAAAGAATTCAGTTGTGAATGTTCGTTTTCAGAGTTTGAAATATGGTTTCGGCTAATATATTATGTTGTACTTTATAAAGATTTGACAATACTTGTAATAAATTAAACTTTCTCGTTTAAACATGTCACAAGTGTTTAAAGTGTATATTTAATCTTGCACAGAAATACGTTTGAACACGTCTTAGAAAATAATAAACTTATTTTCTCATTTCAATATACAAAAATATAATAATTTCGCAATAAATTGTTTTCTAATAACAATTAAATGATTTGCATAATTTGCTATATATTAATATAAAAACATTAATTAATTATTTGATAGTATATCCGATTATTAACGATAATCTATATACCCGAAACATTTTTATATGTGAACAGTTCAAATGTGATTTCTTTAATCTCTTTTTCTTTCATCTTAATATTTTCAACAAATTATGCAACTATTTATAATATGGTGTTATTATATGCCAATTGTAAGCTGTATAGCAATTATTTAGTAAATGTCGATTACTATTGATCCAATAAAAAGAGAAAATAACTGTGTACGTACGTTTGCTTTGTTATAATACCTCAATCATTACCAAATCTGCATGAGAAATCAACGACACGATTTACTAATAATCATTTATGACGTCCATCTTGTATCAGTTCAAATTATCGATTGTTAATCGCTTGTGGTGTCCGTGATGTGAACCCCTATTATTTCAGTCATGTGACCAGCCAATAATCTATACAAAAGAAAATCAACAATTTCAAATAAATGTACGATAAAACCAACAATTTACAATAACGAAACCAATTATAGTGAAATAATAGAACCCAAATTCTACCTCAAAGATTGGTAATATGAACGATCAATAACTGTAACTTGCCAAATACGCAGTCAGTGATAAAAGTAAAAGAAAATTTCGGGATACTATTTAATTTTACTAAGATTATAATCAATAACCGATTAAATACGAACTACTACTATTATTACTATTTGAATGAACCAGATAGACGTGTAGACAACATCTAAACTATTAATTTACAACATTTAAGCTATTAATTTATAACATTTAAACGTTTAATTTACAACGTTTAAGCTATTAATTTATAACATTTAAACCATTAATTTACAACATCTAAGCCACTAATTTACAATATTTGAACTGTTACTTTATACATTTAAGCCATTAATTTATAACATTTAAACTATTAATTTTTAACATTTAAGCTATTAATTTACAACATTTAAGCTATTAATTTACAACATTTAAGCTATTAATTTATAACGTTTATACCTCCAATTTACAACGTTTAAGCTATTCATTTACAACATTTAAGGTATTAATTTACAACATCTAAACCATTAATTCACAACATTTAAGCAATTAATTCACAACATTTAAGCTATTAATTTACAACATTTAAGCTATTAATTTATAACATTTAAACTATTAATAAACAGCATTTAAACTATTATTTTATAACATTTAAACTATTAATTTATAGCATTTAAACTACTCATTAATGACATTTAAACTATTATTTTATAACATTTAAACTATTAATTAACGACATTTAAACTATTAAATAACGACATTTAAACTATTACTTTATAATATTTAAGCCATTAATTTATAACATTTAAACTATTAACAAATTTAACTATTAATTAACAACATTTAATTATATAATTATTAATAATTAACAAATATTATAATATTTAAGTCATTAATTTATATCATTTAAACTATTATTTTACAACATTTAAGCTATTAATTTACAACATTCAAGCTATTAATTTATAACATTTAAACTATTAATAAACAGAATTTAAACTATTATTTTATAACATTTAAACTATTAATTTATAGCATTTAAACCATTAATTAATGACACTTAAGCTATTAATTTATAACATTTAAGCAAATAATTAACAACGATTAAACTATTAATTTATAACAATTGAAACATTAATTGACAACATTTAAAACATTAATTTATAAGAATCAAACAATTCTTCCAGAAATCAATAAGTCTCTCGCTAATAGCCTAATAGATCGACAGATTTAACGAAGAAATACCTAACCGTGATTACAGCCAATTAGATCATATTATTCGCTACATAATTAATAACTGTATCACGTACAGCCATGCTGGCGGTATTGAAGAAATAAAGCCATTTTATGTTACAACTATAACTTGATTTATAATTATATGTTATAACTATAACTTATATGTTATATGTTATAACTATAACTTGAGAAGAATTAAAAAGGTACCTGACTTTTAAATAAGCATTAAATAAGAATTTTAAATATCGCAAACAGTGGTGTAGGTTTTATTGCAGAAAAAAGAACATTTCATTTTTTAATTAGCACGAGTAAATGAACGAATATCGATAATATAATATAACGCTTAATATGAATGTTATCTGTCTGATTATTTAATACCTTAATTAATTTCACAGTAACATTATGGACTGCCGTTAGGCTTTTTTTCCCCTTTTCGTTCAAACTAATTGATAGTCGAAAACTAGTATTAAAGAAGTGTGAATTTAGTCTTAGCTTGCAGAAACTATTAAAATGATAAAAAAAGATTTCGTATTAAATCGTTAAAGACGGCAATTTACGATAAAAATTAAGAAATTGTTCAATTCGATTTTGTTAAAATGGAAAAACCGCCTCCTGCTATGTCAACAAAACGTTACCGTTTGATCAACAAACCGACACCTTGTCAAGTTATATAAGGAACACGGAAGTCGCGCGCGAGCTCTATTGTGCCTGAAATTCCGGAGAGTGAACATCGAAGAAGAACATAAATATAAGGTAAGTAAAAAAAAATATCAAACAAAAACATTGCAACCAGTAATTTATAACGTCTAAACCATTAATTTACAACACTTATGCTATTAATTTATAACATTTAAGCAATTAATTTATAACATTTAAACTATTAATTTACAACATCTGAGCCATTAATTTACGACATTTAAACTTTTATTTCATACATTTGAGCTATTAATTTATAACATTTAAGCTATTAATTTATAACATTTAAGCTATTAATTTACAACATCTAAGCCACTAATTTACAATATTTGAACTGTTATTTTACAATGTTTAAACTGTTATTTTATACATTTAAGCTATTAATTTATAACATTTAAGCTATTAATTTACAACATCTAAGCCATTAATTTACAACATTCCAACTGTTATTTTATACATTTAAGCCATTAGTTTATAACATTTAAACTATTAATTTATATCATCTAAGCCATTAATTTATAACATTTAAGCTATTAATCTAAAACAATTACTCCATTAATTCTTAACAGTTATACCAATAATTTATAACCACATTGTCGCATTAATTCAAAGTAATTATGCTCTTAATTTATAACATTTAAGCCATTAATTTGTAACTCTACATTCATTGATTTAAATCAATACCATCAATTCGTAGTGAGTGAATTAATGGTTTATTTTGTTTTATTTTATTAACGAAATATATCAAGTCTTTGATAATTTTCCATTTCTGCTCAAAACCAAGGCGACAACACCATATTCATGGAATCAAGGAAGCAAGTGCAATTTAAAAGAAGGCAACGAAATCTTATAATTTGTCCATACGCGCTACAATTGGTACCTCGCATAGTTTCGTTTCTTCGATGATAAGTACAAAATTCAAGTACGATTATGCGGATCCACGTACTACAGCTATTCCAATTAATAAATTTCAATACACGCCACTTCTTTATTCTAAAATAATTTTACATCTCTGCTTCCAATGCTTAGAAACTCATTATGTAAATGGGACCCGAAAGTAGTTACCTCCTCGTGGTGGGTCCCGGTAATTGGTATCGTTTTCCAAATAATAATACACCAAGTACTATTTTGAATATTAGTATTATTATTTGAAAACGATATCAAGCTAAAAACTACATGAGTATAGTCTGGTCTTGATCATCCAAAATAGTTTTGGTGATCTAGACTGGACTAATAACCCCCCGCGGGGGCACCGTGGGACATCGTGGGACATCGTAGGACACCGTGGGATGCGAGCGTTTTAGCCTTAATTAATCATAAGATAGATACCTATGTTATGTGCATTGTAAGCTCATTCTGTACAAAGATACTTATCTATCTTGGAACGAAAAATAAAGATCTCGTCTCTCTTGATCCCCTCGCTTACCACACTGGAAAAATTGTTCCCTCGATATATCGGTTCACGGTCGCTCAGTTCTTTCAAACCGTAGCGTGACGTACTCGTTCGCGCGTATTCCGGGTACGTGCGGGTCAACGTGTACTGGACAAATCTTTGGATTCGTAAGTCGCCCCAAGCACACCTCTGTGGTTAGTAACTGCTCGAAAACTGCCCGTCGTTTGCCTCGAATCACGGGAGTTGTCATCGCACTGGTGATACCTGAGATCCGCAATACTGTCCGATTGGTACTTCGGTACTCGGGCAGAGACCTGCATTTCACGTCCTCCGTAATCCTGTTTAAGTGAAAAACTCGCGGGCGGGGGGACCCCACTGTTCAGTTGGGGTAATGCCTTCGTAATCCTGTTCAGCGGTCCCTCCTCGTGAGTGGACCCCACTGTGCAGTTGAGGCCTCTTGCCTTCGTAATCCTGTTCAGCGGTCCCTCCCCGGGTACTCACTTGTTTCAGTTGGAGTGTGTTAAATTGCAGGCCTGTTTGCTGGGTCACTAGTATCATCGGTCTTTGCCATCGACCGTGATAAGATCCAGACTACTTGACAGGTATCGAGAGAAGGTCAATGCTTGGGCTTTCCGCTGAACCTTAGAGTTATCTGGTACACGGGAGTACGTCGCGTAGGTTTGTTAGTTCTTTCGAGAGATCGCGATCTCGTTCGCTTCGGGCGCGCCGCGATTTTTTCCTTTATCATCTGATTCATCGGGCATCTTCTTGTTTTCCCATTTTTAAGGGAAACTTATTGAAATCACGTTATATAACTTTTCAATATCTTCAACATCTTATAGCGTCGCAAAAGTAGAACGTTAAACAGTTTAGTACAGCGACTCGTATGTCCCTTCTGCAAGACACGAAATGGTATATACAGTGTCAGTAGCTTCATTTTCTTCTTTTCGTTCCAAGTTAGATAAATGTGTCTTTGATACCGAATGCTGCCAGTAGGGATGCGAATTATTGTATAATATTTGTACTGATCGATGTAATCGTTGTGTGGGAGATAGATGTTGCGTTACGTATGCTTTGTTCTACGTTTGTAAAGATTCATGTAAGCGCTGCGTTGGAGATATGTGTTTCGCAGTTAGACTACGAAACAACTATTTCTTTACGCAGGCCCATGGTCAAGTAGAGTCAAAACTCGACATTCTGCCGGTAGGTTGAATGTCGAGATCGATGTGTAGTGTTAAATAACCCATGGGCGGGTCTCGTGCGTAGTCACCTCCTCGTGGTGAGACCTGGTAATTGGCATCGTTTCTCAAAAATTAATCAGTCGATTAATCTTTGGAAAACGATACCAAGCCAAGAACTACGCAACAGTCCAGTTTGGATCACCAAAAGCCTCTAAAAGAATTTTGGTGATCTAGACTGGACTAATAACCCCCCGCGGGGGCACCGTGGGACATCGTGGGACATCGTAGGACACCGTGGGATGCGAGCGTTTTAGCCTTAATTAATCATAAGATAGATACCTATGTTATGTGCATTGTAAGCTCATTCTGTACAAAGATACTTATCTATCTTGGAACGAAAAATAAAGATCTCGTCTCTCTTGATCCCCTCGCTTACCACACTGGAAAAATTGTTCCCTCGATATATCGGTTCACGGTCGCTCAGTTCTTTCAAACCGTAGCGTGACGTACTCGTTCGCGCGTATTCCGGGTACGTGCGGGTCAACGTGTACTGGACAAATCTTTGGATTCGTAAGTCGACCCAAGCACACCTCTGTGGTTAGTAACTGCTCGAAAACTGCCCGTCGTTTGCCTCGAATCACGGGAGTTGTCATCGCACTGGTGATACCTGGGATCCGCAATACTGTCCGATTGGTACTTCGGTACTCGGGCAGAGACCTGCATTTCACGTCCTCCGTAATCCTGTTTAAGTGAAAAACTCGCGGGCGGGGGGACCCCACTGTTCAGTTGGGGTAATGCCTTCGTAATCCTGTTCAGCGGTCCCTCCTCGTGAGTGGACCCCACTGTGCAGTTGAGGCCTCTTGCCTTCGTAATCCTGTTCAGCGGTCCCTCCCCGGGTACTCACTTGTTTCAGTTGGAGTGTGTTAAATTGCAGGCCTGTTTGCTGGGTCACTAGTATCATCGGTCTTTGCCATCGACCGTGATAAGATCCAGACTACTTGACAGGTATCGAGAGAAGGTCAATGCTTGGGCTTTCCGCTGAACCTTAGAGTTATCTGGTACACGGGAGTACGTCGCGTAGGTTTGTTAGTTCTTTCGAGAGATCGCGATCTCGTTCGCTTCGGGCGCGCCGCGATTTTTTCCTTTATCATCTGATTCATCGGGCATCTTCTTGTTTTCCCATTTTTAAGGGAAACTTATTGAAATCACGTTATATAACTTTTCAATATCTTCAACATCTTATAGCGTCGCAAAAGTAGAACGTTAAACAGTTTAGTACAGCGACTCGTATGTCCCTTCTGCAAGACACGAAATGGTATATACAGTGTCAGTAGCTTCATTTTCTTCTTTTCGTTCCAAGTTAGATAAATGTGTCTTTGATACCGAATGCTGCCAGTAGGGATGCGAATTATTGTATAATATTTGTACTGATCGATGTAATCGTTGTGTGGGAGATAGATGTTGCGTTACGTATGCTTTGTTCTACGTTTGTAAAGATTCATGTAAGCGCTGCGTTGGAGATATGTGTTTCGCAGTTAGACTACGAAACAACTATTTCTTTACGCAGGCCCATGGTCAAGTAGAGTCAAAACTCGACATTCTGCCGGTAGGTTGAATGTCGAGATCGATGTGTAGTGTTAAATAACCCATGGGCGGGTCTCGTGCGTAGTCACCTCCTCGTGGTGAGACCTGGTAATTGGCATCGTTTCTCAAAAATTAATCAGTCGATTAATCTTTGGAAAACGATACCAAGCCAAGAACTACGCAACAGTCCAGTTTGGATCACCAAAAGCCTCTAAAAGAATTTTGGTGATCTAGACTGGACTAATAACCCCCCGCGGGGGCACCGTGGGACATCGTGGGACATCGTAGGACACCGTGGGATGCGAGCGTTTTAGCCTTAATTAATCATAAGATAGATACCTATGTTATGTGCATTGTAAGCTCATTCTGTACAAAGATACTTATCTATCTTGGAACGAAAAATAAAGATCTCGTCTCTCTTGATCCCCTCGCTTACCACACTGGAAAAATTGTTCCCTCGATATATCGGTTCACGGTCGCTCAGTTCTTTCAAACCGTAGCGTGACGTACTCGTTCGCGCGTATTCCGGGTACGTGCGGGTCAACGTGTACTGGACAAATCTTTGGATTCGTAAGTCGACCCAAGCACACCTCTGTGGTTAGTAACTGCTCGAAAACTGCCCGTCGTTTGCCTCGAATCACGGGAGTTGTCATCGCACTGGTGATACCTGGGATCCGCAATACTGTCCGATTGGTACTTCGGTACTCGGGCAGAGACCTGCATTTCACGTCCTCCGTAATCCTGTTTAAGTGAAAAACTCGCGGGCGGGGGGACCCCACTGTTCAGTTGGGGTAATGCCTTCGTAATCCTGTTCAGCGGTCCATCCTCGTGAGTGGACCCCACTGTGCAGTTGAGGCCTCTTGCCTTCGTAATCCTGTTCAGCGGTCCCTCCCCGGGTACTCACTTGTTTCAGTTGGAGTGTGTTAAATTGCAGACCTGTTTGCTGGGTCACTAGTATCATCGGTCTTTGCCATCGACCGTGATAAGATCCAGACTACTTGACAGGTATCGAGAGAAGGTCAATGCTTGGGCTTTCCGCTGAACCTTAGAGTTATCTGGTACACGGGAGTACGTCGCGTAGGTTTGTTAGTTCTTTCGAGAGATCGCGATCTCGTTCGTTTCGGGCGCGCCGCGATTTTTTCCTTTATCATCTGATTCATCGGGCATCTTCTTGTTTTCCCATTTTTAAGGGAATCTTATTGAAATCACGTTAGAGTTTATAACTTTTCAATATCTTCAATATCTTATAGTGTCGCAAAAGTAGAACATTAAACAGTTTAGTACAGCGACTCGTATGTCCCTCCTGCAAGACACGAAATGGTATATACAGTGTCAGTAGCTTCATTTTCTTCTTTTCGTTCCAAGTTAGATAAATGTGTCTTTGATACCGAATGCTGCCAGTAGGGATGCGAATTATTGTATAATATTTGTACTGGTCGATGTAACCGTTGTGTGGGAGATAGATGTTGCGTTACGTATGCTTTGTTCTACGTTTGTAAAGATTCATGTAAGCGCTGCGTTGGAGATATGTGTTTCGCAGTTAGACTACGAAACAACTATTTCTTTACGCAGGCCCATGGTCAAGTAGAGTCAAAACTCGACATTCTGCCGGTAGGTTGAATGTCGAGATCGATGTGTAGTGTTAAATAACCCATGGGCGGGTCTCGTGCGTAGTCACCTCCTCGTGGTGAGACCTGGTAATTGGCATCGTTTTCCAAAAATTAATCAGTTGATTAATCTTTGGAAAACGATTTCAAGCCAAGAACTACGCAACAGTCCAGTTTGAATCATCAAAAGCCTCTAAGAGATTTTTGGATGATCTAGACTGGACTGCACCGTGGGACACCGTGGGATACCGTTGGACACTGTTGGACACCGTTGAATATCACAAGGACTTTGTTGGATGGGTTTTAATTATTTATAAAATCGATATACGTAGACCATTTTTTGTTTACGTGGGGAAATCCTTATAGACACCCCGCCGCTTCCCAGAAAAGCGGCGGGGTTGTGTCAGACTCTTACCGACCAAAACACCACGATGGCCTTCCTAACGCTTAACAGGAGTGCTCCGGGCCTCTTTCGAATCGCTGCCGGAGCACTCTGGCGTCTTTTCCCTTTCCAAAGATGCCACTCCTGGTACCTAATTCAGGCGTCAAGAGAAACCACATCTCCTAACGCCACCCCCTGGGCCGTCGTGCAAGTCCGAAGAGGTCCCAGAACTTCCTCGGACTTAACGACCCCTATGACAACCTAGGGCGGCGGCACCTGGGCTCTACGCCGTACACCCACCGCTACTCTTCGCAGGACTCGGCAAGAGTAAAAAGTTCTCTCCCTCTCTCTCTCTGTCCGTTCCTTTGCGAGCATTATCGATATACGTAGGCCAAGCTATGATTTATCGTATAATCTTCGTAATCATGCGTGTAATAGTTCTGTGACAGATAGATATCGTGTAGTGTATTCTTACTTTCAAGCTAATAAAGATCTATGCAATCTGTATAATCGTTCTGTGGGAGATGGATGGTGCATAGTGTGCACTTATTTTTAAGTTTTGAGTTAAGATAATTAATTTCAATTCTTAGCTTAAACAGTTAACAGCCAGCGGGATGCATGCGTCTTACAATTTATTTGTGGAGAACTGAGCACGTGGGATAGGTGTGTTTTAGCTTCAGCTAAATTTAAAGTATATATGTCTAAGCTAATTTCATTATGTGCGCCTTTTTATACAAAGATAGAGGATAAAATGGAGTAAAATGGAACATCAAAGTTTCTCTTAGATAAGAGCTACGAATGAGTTGCTCTTAGAGTTTAAGTCTTAATTTCCATTTCTATCGCTAATTTTAAACCTTACTTCTAAGTCTTAATTTTTAGATTTTTTAATTATATAAAATGGATGTTTTCATAGATCTCAGTTTTAATTCAAACCAATACTGAATCGATAACGTAGCCTGTGACACGAAAAGAAAGGAAGTTGATGGCCCACAAAATGTATGGCACAAAAATGCATTTAATCTTATCACAGACTTATAAAAATGAAGTGTTTAATTGTTCACAAAATAACTACATTTAGGCCTATCTCGAATCTATTTTTGTATGTATTTATTAAAAACGAAATTAATCCCTGGTGGAATGTTATAGTGCCATCTATTAAGCACCATATGTACAATTCTATTGTAACCTTATTTTCCACTGAGTCGGTAACATTAAAAAATTACTCGAAAATGGTAACAGTAACAGTAAAGTATGATACTTGTTTATATTTAATGAAGCTTATTACATGTACATATCAGTTCCAAGTCTTTTGCATTATTTGCCAGTTTTTGAAATTGTATTGGACACGGAAAACACATAATAAAATTATTTTTATACTAGTAGATACCTCGTCAATGATACTATCCTAATCCAGAAAATGAAATTAAGTATTATTCCTAATTACAACTGCAATACATATCACCATTAACATTCCAATAATTTCACTTACAATTACAATTCTCATACCACGAAGTCGAGGAATATTCTACTTCTAAACTAGAAAATACTTAAACAATGGTAATATAATATCCAACATTTATTCGAATATTCGTATTATATTTATTCATACATGAACTAATTTTAATCTTATTTTTGTAAATAATCGTACCGAAAATACCCTGATTTTACAATTAACGATAATGAACATATACTGTGAATTTCAATCATACATGCATAAATTATCAATATTATATCATTCAAATCAACTATTTTTGTATTATAATATTATGTCAAAATTATACGCCCGAATTAATAATTCATGTATTATTATTAATATTCAAAAACTCGATATGCAAGAAGACCTAGCCTGAACTAATAAATAAAACATATTCAAAATGTTACCACTCATGGGTATAATAAATACCCGCGGTCACTATGCTCATCAAAAATTCTACGTAATACAACGTGCTCGTGTCGGCTCGAACCTTTCATCCTGCGACATGATTGAATGACCGGAGGAACAAAAACGCATGCGACTCACGATAAGATGCGAAATACGTTGTCATCGATGTTATTGTAACCCAGGAGAAGTCGTTAATGTTACACAGAAAAGCCTGACATCAAACAGGAAACAGCAAGCTACGAGGGAATTGAAGATCGGAAAAAGGACTATAACGAAACGTGAAATATTATAATTTGTTCTTAAAGATAGTATTACTTACATAACATATTGTTCGTCTTTTTATTAATAAGAAGTATGATATTACGAAGATAAAATATACGATTGAAATATTATTTTACGTTTATTATATTCAAGATATTATTTGTCCATTATATTTCCTATATTGCCAAATATTCATGAATATTCTTGAAATCTACTTGAAAGAATGAACGAACATTATCAGAATCACGAGTTCTGAATCGAAATTAGAACAACAACAAAAATTGTTGCACGCAAAAAAACTTAATTCCACGATATTGAAGTGAACTTACACATTGAACAGATAGTTTTTATATAACATTTATTTCACTTTATTCAAAGTTTCTACATACATGAGCACCACAAGTAACAAACGCGGTGAATGGAATTCTTTTTTCTCTTTCTTCAAATGAAAAATTGACATATTACTGAAAATTCTTCTTACATGGATACACATGTTGCTGTGCCAAAGGCAGTAAACAATGGAACCATTGTGATGCAATCATAATGTTGAACGTAATTCTTTCAACGTGATAAGATAATCGCCGATCGAACATTGGTTTCTGTACATCTTGCGATACTTCAACGAGTCATGCTATATAAGGATGTCGGAACAGAACAATTCATAGTACGTCGATCGTAAGAGAACGCACGGTGAAGAAGTCGATGATGACATTCGCGAAATCTTCATTAATCACCTGCCTGTTGGGTATTTTACTTTGGGAGACTCATGGACAAGGCATAATGGTTGATCCCATTAGCAGAAGCAGCGCCTGGCGCAAAGGATTCCCCGTTGAAGTGAATGTCAACGACCATGAGCTTTCCTGCGGAGGACCGACCGTAAGAATTCTATTCACTGCTCTGAAATAATAACTGAAATTTTATGGAAAGCAAAGTAAATATAGTTTTGTAAATATACTAATATAGAAAGCAAACTAGATATAGTTTCGTTATCAATCAGATAGTATTAGGATATTCTATCGAAGACGAATTTCGATTCGACAAGGAACAAAATCCTCACACGTTGGAACTGCAACACGCCTGACAGAAATGTAGAAAAGAAGGTTTCGAGAAGGCGACGTTGGAGATGTGACCAAGAAATGAAAAAAAAATTAATCGATTCGTTTTGCCTCGCAGATTCAGTTCACGCAAAATAATGAATTGTGTGGAGTATGCGGTGACGATTACGCTATACCACGACCTAGACCAAATGAAAACGGTGGACGTTATGGAACCGGCGTGATCGTCCAAAGGTAAGTTCATTTCCTCGCTGGACAGCGGAATTTTGTACATTTATGTAAAAATGTAAAGATGCAAAAATACATGGAATAAATACAAAGAGATATATATAATATATAAAATATCTAAAATATAATTGTCGAATGATTTCATATCTTAGCGATAACACTTTTATAATGCAAACGCTCTAAAATCTAGATTTCCAAGGTTCGAGATATCTCGAAAGCCACGTTGATTAGTATTTCTATGTTATTTTAGGTACAGAGTAAACGACATTGTCAACGTAAAGGTGAAACTGATTAGTAACGACCTGGGAAAATTCTCATTCAATCTGTGCCCCTTGAAAGGACCGAACGATCTCGAGACCGAAATGTGTTTCAAAGAATATCCGCTTCAGTTGGAGAACGGAGATTACGACTTTTTGCTACCAAATTATCAAAAGGACTTCTACATACCAGTCCAGCTGCCATCGAATTTGACCTGCGAACATTGTGTGCTTAGGTGGACTTATGTAATCGGAAACCACGCTACTCGATGTCCTAATGAAGTAATAATCGGATGTGCACCTCAAAAGACATTCAAAAATTGCGCCGATATCGCGATCTCTTCCTGAGATCTGATTACTCCTTCTAGTCGATAACATGTGTACCTTCGTTACGTAGATTAAATTAGAGAATAACTGCTCAATTAATCGAAGAAGTTTTCTTCTTTCGTCTGAGCACATCTGAAAATGTTTAAAAAAGATTCGGCAAAAATTTCAGGAGAGATCATTGCGATAATAGAGGTAAGATCAGCTAGGAATCAAAATACACCTTGTAATTAAAATTAATAAGAATACACGTGTGCAGGATTCGATCAATCACAGTGAAATAGAAAACAAGAAAATACTTTCTCGCTCTTTTCATACACCTCGTACGATTACATGCGATATAACGATGCACGTAATCTACTTTCCTCAAAAGTACTTTAATCCCTTTTTATTTTATTCCTATCAGCCACCGAGAGTGATATGAAAGTCAAGGAGTCAGTAAAGATAGGCTTATCGTATCTTCTAAGATAATATTTGCAATATAATGTTAGGTACGACTATCGGAGAGAAACGGCTGGAAAGGAAACATAAAACGAGGATAGCAACGGATTAGCGTTTTCTAAATGCGTGTCCGTTCATTGTTCCACCCGCGCGGTGCAACAGGTAATAAATAATGGAAAAGGGAGATAAAACAGCTGGCTGATAATGCACGGTGATACAAGGTACAAATTAACGGGAAGCGTGAACATGCAGATTATTCGGCACGCTTTCACCGAATCTCGGCCTCTCCTCGAGCTTTCATCCCGGTCTTCTTCGCGCGTGTTACACTTTCTGCGTTGCGTTCCTCGTTTCTTCGATCCATAAACATTTGAAAGAGCAATAATTTATTGATTATTAAATGTTGCAAATGTTTCCTACGGTAACGCTACAATATCGAAGGTACCAGACGACTAATTAGCATTCAATGACAACATCACTTATGAATAATCAGATTCATTACGATGCCAGTGGCAATCCTACGCGATGATTCTCAAACCGATTGTCCCCATGGAAAATCCGGAACGCGTACCGATGACTAATCCCCCGTTTTGTCAAAAATTTGGATAGGCAACACGTAGCCTATAAACGTAATTTCGAATTCTATCATCGTTTACAGGTAAAAGTTCCATTACTGAATTTTATTGAAAATTTTAAAATATTCGAGACATTGGAATATTCGTGCCGGAGTGTGAGTGTTATCGCGCCAGTAAGTTTTCCATGGCGAGAGAATCTTACAGTTTGATCTTCAGTATACGGTGTAAGATGTATACGGCTGTGATATAATCCTGACGTTAAAAGATTGTTTAAAACCATTATAATTCAGAGGATCGGACAAGATGATGTATAGCGATTTTCCAGCGTCTGGCGAATAGTTCGAATCTAGTTCAACTACATGACATAAGACACCAACACGAACACGCGCCATCATTACGAAGGTGAGGCCGCGTACGAGAACCTCGCTAGAATCCGCTCGCTTTTTCCTCGCGAAAGATTTCTCCGGCCAAACTTAGTCGACGATCGTCCTCGACCGGACCGATCCGTCTACCGGGTGACTCATTTACGAGGAAGCATCGTTCTGATCTGCTCACTGGCGTTCCACGTGCGTCCGGTATTCGATTTTTAAACAGGACTTTCCACTCGTCCAACACGACACGAATTACGACTACTGTAACCGTTTGATCTTCTTAAATCGAGCAACAAAGCGGACGGTACTGTTCTTCCGTTCTCCCACCGCTCTCTCACCTCCGATGTCTCACCTCCGATGTCTCGCTACCTTGACCCACTAACACTTTCTCTGGAAAGAACAAGGAACTGGATGGAAATCTATAAAAAGAACCGTGACGCGCATCGCCCTGTCCAACAGGGGAAATTTATTTCACAAGTCTCCAGGAAAAAGAATTCAAAGGTTTCCGGTTGTATCCTCGCCAAGACGATTGTTCGTCTACAAGTCATCCTGATTTCTTAATTGTCTACCTGCTGCACCTCTCAGCGAACAAAGAAGAAACCACGAGCTTGGCGATGCAACGAGGAACTCTAAAAACGAGGTCGGCGCTGAAATTACGTCTTGTTCCAATCCGAAGATCTCGAGCTGATCTTGTCCGGTAATTGCGTATTGCGTGCGAGCTCCGGAATGGCTGCGTGTGCGAATTAATTTAAAATACACAAAACGAGTTTGTTCGAACGAAGTTGTTGCCATTCGAAAATAAAACACATATATTTGTCCTACGGGAACGGCATAAAAAAACGGGATCGACGTGTGACGAGTCCGTGAAACGAATTCCAAATGCATTTAACGAGGTGTTACGTTGCATCGGCTGGTAATTCCAAGGCGTGTGCTCATCGCAGTGCGGCTCGAACAATTGTGTGTTAATTGGTTCGTAAAAAAAAAAAAGTAGAAAAGTTTCTGGGAGGAGAAAGAGCGTTCGCGATTGTCTCTGATCGTATCGTCGCGTTGTTTTGTAAGGTGAAACTGTTTCTAAAATTACATCCTTGTAACGTAGCACGCAACATTTTATTCGGCCAGCAAAGTGACGATCGATCAACGATGAAAATACGCGACAGTGGACAATTTACTTTCGATTTCGCCGCTTTGGCCGTGGAACATCGCGCCGCTTGTCCTTCGATTCGTGCCACGCACGTTTTTCTGTCGACTCGCTAAGCAATAAGAAGGCAGCAATTACGCGATTCAGCGATCAACGCGAGGACGATTGACCTAGCGCGTTGCAACAGGATCAAAGAAACTTCACGGAAAATTTCTCGGAAGGGTAAAACCGGTATATTCCGATAGCGAATGCGTGTTTATAAAATACAATTATTCCATGCAAGATTATAAATATATAATACAAAATATAATATCGAAATAACGTTATTACACAATATATAACATGTAATTATTACGTATAAGATTGCACGATATTATTTCAATACTTCGCTATAATAATCTTCGTATCGTACCCGATTTCTTCGACGATAGCAGGAATACGAATTACTACGAACAGAACCAAATCTAATTAAAAGTAATTTCCTCCAAACCATCGACTGATGGCCGATATTTGACTGCACTTTTTGTAAACACCTTTAATCCCTCTATCTACTTCCGTAAGTTTGTTTAGTCCAACAAGATGCATAAATAATCGTTCTCAATCCAAGCGAAATCTCATTGAAAGCAGCCGTTTTGGGTTACGACCAACCCTCGGTAGAAATCTCCAAGGAAGCCACGATCAAAACAGAAGGGGAAATAAGCATAACAGGAAGCCGTCTGTCCCACAGGAATCGATCTTCCCCCGGAACGAGTGCTAGCGACGCGAGTGGAAGGCGAGTGGAAGACAAGTGGAAGGCAAGTGGAAGGCGAATCGAAGGCGAATCGAAGGCGTCGATATCGTCCAGCTTTCCGGGAACAGCCTGTAGAATCGCGTGGCGAGCCTGTAGCAAGGTGAGCGTGGAGAATTCTCCGGCTGGCCGGAGAGGAGGAATGAAAGGTAAGCGAGGCAACAACGCCAACACCGGCAAGGAGGAGGTAGATCCCGCTCACCGGTGCACTTCACCTCCGGCCTCGGCACGGATCGCGACCGAACCGACCAGCAACAAACCAGTGAACCGAGTGAACCGAACCGCGCGTACCTCGTTTGTGTTGTTACCCTCTTCGAGCTGCATCAACTCGTAAGAAGGCTTTGACCGTTTGCTATTACGCTAAATAAAGTCGTCTACTCGTCGATAATTCGTGAAAGAAAAAGAAGAAAGGACAGTCTATCTTCGATCGTTTGGCATTTAAAAGGCTTGCTGTCTTTGTGCGTTTGTTCGAGTTTTGTTTCGTTTACCTACGGCTTGATCGTATGACAAA
This sequence comes from Bombus flavifrons, assembly GCF_040668555.2. Classification (NCBI taxonomy): domain Eukaryota; kingdom Metazoa; phylum Arthropoda; class Insecta; order Hymenoptera; family Apidae; genus Bombus; species Bombus flavifrons. The sequence continues at coordinate 6,317,340 of NC_138454.1, forward strand.
TTAGCCTGTGAGTGCACGGTTGGTGTTTCAACAGCGTTTCCGAGGAACCGTAACAGAAGAATGCGGTAGGATGCGTATCCAGGAAAGATGTTTTCTGCGCGCGATCGCAGGACTTTGCCTGATAGGCGGGGTCGTCGCGTTGTCGTCGGCTGCTGACGTCGAGACACCGATTCAAACCACCACTGGTGAGTTTTGGCTGGTTTTTCCCATCGCTGTGTTTTTCCTCCGCGATTCGTCGCGCGCTTTCTTGTCGACCTGCGCCGGAGTCTCGATTCCTTGCGATTCGCCTCGCGCTTTTTCCCGCGACGCTCGTGTCTTTCCCAGGTAAAACGCGCGCCGCGTTTCACACTTCGATAGGAAAAATCTCGAGTGTTTTCTAGCAAACATTCGATGGCAGATCGTTGGTGAACGTGCCAATATAGAAATGTTTGGCTGATCTTGGATAGTTTAGTCGATCTAATGGAATCGAGCAAGTAATTGACCTAATAAAAAGAGGCGATAAGCAAAAGGTCGTTACGTAACGGAACATCGACACCCTGAAAGCAGACGTGAAACGCAACCATAAGAGAGCATCGCCACGAAGCGACCGATCGTCGTGATCGTAACGGTATACCGCGTGAAACTGGCGAAAAATTCTATCACGTCCTCGTTCGAGAACTGATGTCATCCTCGCGAATAAAATCGTAAAAAGAAGCAGATACGCGATAGTTCTACGAAGAAGCTGCTTTTCTTCGAACGTGTTTTCCCAAAAGGGAAAACAGATTTCGCCGATGATGGAGGAAGATCGGTTCGAGAAATCGCCTGACGTCCAGGTCGCCCACTAACACGAATATCGACCGATACGCGATTGCTGTCGATGGAAATCGCGCGACATCGTCTCGGTTCCACATCCGGGACTTCTACTCGGTTAAGGACTCATTTCGAAACCGATCTGGTAGCGAATAATCGATCGAATTCGTTGCTCGAATTCGTTGCGCTATCCGCTGGGGCAAGATTGACATCGACGTTGCGAAACGCAAAACCGGTTGGCATTTCTCTGTAACAAGTACAGAATATTTAAATAAATCGAAAAATGGCTCCACAAAGTTTCAGAAATCAGAGTTAGTCGGTATCGCATCTACAACTCCTGGCTATCGAATTAAAAACGCATGCTGCACAGGTTACTGTCAAGTAAATAACAAATTCTACTTGACTCTTCAAATTCTCATCGAACATATAGCGATTACTTGATTTACCACTCGCGACTCTTACGTTGATAAATGTTGCTATTGGACAGTTTGCTCGCGCCCCCTTTAATTTTGTTGCAAGAACGAAGAATACGAAAGTTTCGCGTGGCACTAACTCGATGATCGGAAACTGTTCATCGTGTCAACCTGAACCGATCAATCGACGAATATTAAAAGGCACAAAGAATTTAAATTGCAATTACAACTGAAAATGACGCGCCTAAATCGATTCAATGGCGGCACGTGTTCCTCGTGGCAGTCCTGTGAGTCGATCGAGAAGGTAAACAGAGTCGTGGTGGTGTATAGTGCGAGGAGCAGAGACTCGAGACGCGTTAACGGTAGTGTTGAATCCAGTTGGCAAACTGGTCGACACGTATTCGTGTCCACGAACGGCCTTGGAAAAAATAAAGTCGAGTGGATCGACAGCGGCGCGCGAGGAAAGGCGAAAACACACGGTCAAATTAGAAACAGCGAAAAGTCGTCGAAAATCATTTTGACGATGACGGACAGCGTCGATCGCTGGATGTCGCGTTGCGGTGAACCGAAATCGGACGAATTCCGCAGAATTTCGTTTCGTGTTTCTTCCTAACGAAGAAAACTTACAGGCTTCGAAGCTGTTGACTTTCCAAGTTATCGTTCTCTCGATCGCCAACGGAGATGCCTGTCATGCATACGAATGGAACAGCTGAAGCAGTGGGCAGGTAAACATGATTCAACCGAGCTCTTCAGCCGAAAATAGTTTCGTCAACAGCCAAGCGCGGTGACTAACTACGGTCACGGGTTTAACTTGTTAGCCAAGGAGGTTCAGTTAGCTCGTCGTTCGAATCGTCGATCTGTTTGACGTAACAATTTCTTTATTTATAGACCTGCTGTCTTTGAATGTGTCATACCTTTTCCATTAAAAACATATTATATCATGCTTTCATTTCCAATCTAATTTCAATTAATTTGTCTTTATTCAAAAGAACAAATTGTTCAAGGATCACTCGACTAACAGATTGATAACGAGAGCGAACAAAACGTCCTCTAGTCTGGTTAATTTCGACTCTCTTGCTAGATCTCGCCAGACCCGATCCGATCAGAATGGAATTTCGTGTAGCCACCTTTCTCCCAAGTCCTTTTCCCGTCGTCTCTCTTTCTTCGTCGACCAAATCCTCCGTCTTTTTTCTACGTGCCTCAACACGGCTTCTGACTGCCTGTGATCGCACAATGTACGAGATTATTGGGGAAACAATGAACGACGAATTTCACGCGGTATCTGGGTTATCCCGATGCAGCGAGCGACGATTGTTCATTCAAGTCGAAGATTTCGCGCCTAACAACGGAAGAGCGGTGATTAAGTAATTTATTATAGAACAGAAACACGGAAGAATTCGGGTGTTAACGCGTGCAAACAGATTCTTAATACGTTGATTATCTAACGTTAAAGTTATTACGGTTATAGAGATACTTGGTTGATTAAGGGCGTAGAGACGAAAATGCACGTGTGTGATCTGAACGGAAGATTTTTAATTGCATGCCGAACTAGGTAATCGCAGAAGCTTGTCCTTCGGTTCGGTTGGAAAGGCGTGCGAGAGGATTCGAGCACGTACATGCACATTGCACCATCTTGGAAAAGTTCTCCGGCCAGTTAAACGTCTTCTCTAGCGGGGAGAGGCTAATTAAACGACGATTACGCCTCTGTGATACGTATAATCTTTTTCAATTCGCGTAACGCCAACGACTTTCTATTTCATGTTCCGCGGTTGGTCCCACGCGAGAATCGTTCCCATTTCACGCGTTCGCGTGTGTAACGATCGAACGAAACGATCTGGTTTGTACACATCTCTTCGATCACTGTCGTTCGCAACGGTGGCCGTTTTACTCGATTACCTTGTATCGAGAAACGCGTAACCCGATTAGATCGACGAAGAATCAAACGTGCTTCGTTCTACGCTTTTTTTCTTTCTTCTTTTTTTCCGATACCGTTACACGGTCGAGGAACCGATCTGTATTAATTTCTGCGTGAACGCGATCTGCTGCGTCGGCCGCCGTTCACGCTTGACACCTGAGCAATAATTCTTCCCACGAAATAATCCTAACTTCGCCAGCTGCCTACTGGAGAAAGGAACGTATCGGTGTGTCTGGTCAAGCGGTCAAACACAACGCTATAACGGGTGCAACGGTGAAAAGTATCGTTAGGAAATATTCGCGTTCAGCTTCGTCTTCACCAAAGCGACGTGGAGCGAGCTTTTGTCGCCTCTCGTTTCTGCTAAACCTTCCCAGACACTGAACTAACTAACATTTTGAGAAACATTTTGTCTACGTTGAAGCAATATTCGGTAACGAGCGGCCACTTTTTCAAGGAACAGCAAGTTTTGTTTCGGTGGAGGCTTTGCGATTCGGGTCACGATGTGCTCCGCAAACATCGGCTAATCGCTAGCACATTCATACCGACGTAATGTTACATGGATACTCGCTTACATGGATCGCAATAAAAGTCGTACGCGTGTAAAACGCGCCACGAAGAAAACAAGCGAGTTCTAGGATGAAGTTACTGCACAGCAGACTAACGAGCTTCTCCAAAGTCTCGTAAGCGGTCGCTGTACTTGGCGAAGTAACCTGGTTAACGGTACTATAAATATGCGAGTGAACGTATTCCCTCCTCCTTTATATTCTTAACGCGAGCCTAGTCCCCTTGATATCTTTGTTACGGCAAACAACCTGGCGACGCTAACCCCCGGTCGTCCGCATAACCTGTTCATCGGTGCTCGAAAAACAATGACCGGGATAGGCTGATAGAAGGCGGACGAACTTCCCGGATCGTTTCAAATATTTCTCTTCCTCATCGAGATGCGAAAATCTCGCCCACTATGCGCAAGATGAAAGAAGAAAGATCGTTGTTCCTCGTAATTGCAATAATTAAGTCCGAATCGTAGCGCTTCCCGCCTCATTGTTCCCTGGTTAACGACTTTCACTTAATGGTCGCTGGACACTGATGCCCCGTGGGGCACGTTAATTAAGTTATCGTGGTGCACCGTCGCTCTATTTGCCCAAAGCGTTCGATTTTCCAACCTGTTCACCCAACTTTCCCCCGAACAACTTTCTTGCCCTATTCTCGGCCACGCGAGAACAATGAGACAGGACAAGTGCTGCTCAAGGGAAAAAGTAAACCGATAGAAACTGTCGTCCCATAACCAACGACCGTCTCGTGACTCTCTCCTCGTGCGTTCGCGACTCCTTCCAACGACGCATCGCGTGAACCACGGAGGTAAAGATCGTTCGCTCTTCTATGCAAACACGTCGGTTCTTGGGTGAACGAATCTAACAGAGAAGCCAGTGGACGATTACTCAAGTTCCTCTCACGCGAGCGTCCGTATTATACGCTGCTCGTGGAAAAGATAGCTGTGAAAAACGCGAGGTGTCTGTATCCGTGGTTAACATAGCCTCTGAATAGATTTAAACTCCGTTTCTGACCTGTCCGTGTCCTGTCAGACACGTTTCAGTTGACACCTTGTATCCTTGTATTTCATTTTCGAACTTCTGCGCGATAAATCGCATCGATTTTCAATTGAACGTCGTTAACGCAATTAAATCGTTATCGTAAAATACCTAGTTGCATATCTTAAAAGCCAGAAGAACGCATTACAGATATTTATTTAATTAGGCGCGTGAGATAACGCAGCTGTCATCGAGGTGATAAAAACGCGTTTCTAACGGAAACCTGGCTAACCGGCGCTTGGTGACTTCGATGCCCGGATAAGAACGATCGTTCGAATATAGATTGGTTTTTCAATTTTGCAATCCCTGTTTAATGGAAAACGTGGCTTCTTAGGAAGACGGACGCGAGTTTCTACTTCTGAAAGAATTCTAAATGAATTAGAAAAACAAAAATAGGTTACGGTCGGCGATGACGTCGTGTGGAGAAAAAGTATTCTGCGGAGAAGGACAACCTGCGTAAGAACGATCGACGGGAGGTGCGTGTTTCGCGATTTATTATTCGACCTGTAAAAGTTTCGAAATATAGTACGAATGATTATATATTCTCAAACGAGACGCCAAACGGGCTTGCCAAACTGATTGCGTCACAAAACACTTGCGCTAGATCCTATTATTCAACCTTTGCGATTATTCGTCGTGCTAACAGGAAGGGCGGGGCATCTCGAAGCAACGGAGTGAAAGCACAGTACAATGCAAACCTATGTAGAAGGAAAGACGTTCCTCTGTTTCCTTTTTTAAGCCAATTCCTCTGTTAGGTTAACAGAAGTTAGCGCGATTTTGGTAATTTCCTTCGAACGCGGAACAGCGAAAGATGTAATTGGATATTTACTCGATGAATCGCTTTCGAGTTCCAATAGCGTGAAAAGTAATTGAGGCTACAGATAATACCGACAGTTTGATGTTTCTAATTGGGAAGAATTTTTTTTGTAGAAAAAGCCGAGATTTTTCTGGAGAAATTTAGAAATTCCATAATAGCTGAAACGAGTTAATTTCGCTTGCTTTCTACGTTCGATAATAAAATAAAAATAAGATATCAACAAAATAGTAAAACATCTCGGAGCAGTATGGTTCAGGATATCATCAAATATAAGCGGTGACAAAAATTACTTTCTAACTTCTTTCGACCATAAATTTGATAGAATTTGTCAAAATGACAACACAAAATCCAATTGAAGTTCAAGTAGATGCGATGATTTGTTTCATTCTTAAAGAAAAACATCCACTAAATATATGTGTATGTATGAACACATGGACGCACGATCGATTTCATGATTCTTCGTCCAGAACTCGACCTTCAGCTGCTTTCGAACTAATTCTTTCTTTATTAGTTTAACAGAGGAACAGCTTAGAAAGTAGCCGAGGAAATTTAATAGCCTTACCAAAAGTCTTCCATCTCGAAATTGCTACCGAGTTGAACAGCTATGTGATTCCTTTAATAGAAGCCTATGCTCTTAGAAAGTTTATTTAATAAAGTATTTCAACGTGTCTCGTGTAAACACGCGCAAAAGATTACATACACGTGTGTCTAAGCAGTTGCTTTATCTTAGCAGATTCCACGAAAGGAAAAGACTTTGTTTCTCTATAAAACTCGTTGAACAAAAAGGGCGAGTAATATAAGCAGAACTAAAGTCTCGTCGCGAAGTTCTATGGATCCTCTTTCGACGACTTTCAGCCACCAAGTCCTCCATCACTTAGCGACGCGGTGACAAGTAAATAACACGCCGACTGCGAATTCCGTGTCGAAGCGTCGATGACAATACGATTTGCCTTTCGCATTCCGGTATCGTGATTTCTTCAATTACTTCCTCGAGATTGAAACCGTTAGTTGTGCACGAGTCTCGACATTTGCGCGAGATTCGATACCAGCAGAAAAAGAAAACGTAGACAATGGGTACGATCGAACGCAGCGCAGATCATCCAGATTGCGAAACTCTGAAATACTGGCGAGATACAATTCGTTCAAGCAATATAGTTTCTTACGTATTCCAGTAAATATATAGTTTATAATTGATATATACAGGGTGGTTGGTAACTGGTGGTACAGGCGGAAAGGGGGTGATTCTACGCGAAAAAAGAAGTCGAAAATATAGAATAAAATTTTTTTTTTAATTTTTTCTTTTTTTAATTTTTCCATCGAGACAACGATCTACAGTGAGATCCGTTATAACGTACCGCACGCGTACCGAGCGAAAATTCAAAGTCGATTTTCTCGAAAACAAAGCCTCAAACGAAGAATTTCTATTCTATATTTTCGACTTCTTTTTTCGCGTAGAATCACCCCCTTTCCGCTTATACCACCAGTTACCAACCACCCTGTACATAGTTTAGTATACACAATAATAATAATAATGGTAATAAATGTAGTACAGATAATGTACAGTGTAACTGGAAGGACTTTGAGTTCCACTGTTTCGTACCGATAAGGATAGAAATCGACAAAATTTCTCTTTACGGTCCAGGCTGTGAGAATTGCAGAGTAAATTGTTTGAATTTCTGCGGGAAAAATTCTGGCTAAATTTATCTATCGTTTAGAATATCGTACCGCACCTGCCCCAATGTACGAATTCCTTCTCAAGGCGTAGCTACCGCCTTTGAAATGCCAGCCTCCTGTTTTTCATACACCTTAGAGTTACACTAAATGCAACGCAAAAACTAAAAGTGGCATTTTTTCCGCGACATTCCGGCAAGACAGGTTCTAGAATAGGTATGCTACCGAGCAAAAATCCGGCAATCGAACGCGCGTCTCTTAAATCGACCGGTGACTTTGACCACTGTGATATCGATTACGTCTTTTGAAATAATCCATGACGAAAAGAATAATATCAGTTCGATTTTTGCTACAGCAAACGATAGATTTGACGAGATCTCGGCAGATGCAGACGATCCAAATTGTCGATATCATTACAATTACTCAATCGTCGAAAGTGAAATATTAAAAATAATTTGAAAGAGATCGCTGATGGTGAAAATTTACGTTTCCTCGGTCGTAGGCGGCGCGGTCGACGAACCGTGGAATCGATTAATTGCGCGTCGATCAACTGGAGCACAAAAGCGAGCACAAGGATCGTAAACCGCTCGCTGCGGTGGAATATCTCGGCCTGCAGCAAGTGATAAACTCGATAATCACGCAACAAGGGATCGACGACCTCGATCTGAATCTGTTTCTATATTTTTTATCGAATTAAATCTTTAGTTTCCGGTGGATTTAACTGCACTACGCCTCTTTTCATTCGTTTTTAATCAAATCGTAATTTTCTAGATAATTTTCTTCCAATTTCGAGAACAATTTATGGAAGAATCTTAGAAACATGAAATTATCGAAACGTTATCGATACGCGTAATTTCTCATTTCAATTACACCGATAAGCAATTCCTCAAGACATTAAAAGTCCTTTCCCCGGTTGAAACTGAAACGAGAATGAAACATGGAAAATTCGAGAATCGCGTCGCGGTTAACATACTGAAAATAAAAATCGAAGAATCTTTTAGTTCGCTAAAAACGTTAAAGCGGCATCGATCGAGAGGCGAGGGAGCAGCCAGCGTTCGCGGAGTCGCGTGCAGAACGTAAAAGTCGCCTGGAAAAGTCCGACGAGTTGGCAAGTGAAATGCAACGTACGAAGCAAAACCACCGCCGAGCAAGTAGCGCGTGCAGACCTCCGTTTATTCAAAAACACTTTTGCCACTGTGCACATGATTGACAGAGTCCCATCTTCCCATGAAATTCTATCCTCGAATTTTCTCTTATGAATTATTCTCTAGCGTTTCTCTCTCCAGCGATGATTAATAACGAGAATTAGAAGAATTCATAGAAGAACCCGAGACTGGAACTAAAAGCAACATAAGAAGAACGTGTCGAACTTAATGAAACAAACCTCTGTCTATTTTGTTACGTATGCAAGGAGAGATGAAAATTTGATTTCTACCAAAAGGTATTCATTAACGACTCATCGGTCGTTAAAAAAGGAAAAAGAAGTGGACCGACGAAACGTGATGTATGGAACGAAATAATGATCGTGCAGCGAGTAGCAAGTAGGATAGAATACCGTATGGTCAAAGGCACGCTCGGTGACCGACTATTTTAACTTCCCCCTTTCCCCTCGTCTTTTTACCTTCTGGCTGTTTCCATCCAGTTTCGTTTCCCTTCTTTTTTTCCAATCTTTTTCTTCGTTTCCCACAGAGAACACTCGTAAATAGACTACGGATATTTATGCACTTACGGAATATTAAAGAACGTAAGAGCGCACATACGTATATGTAGAACGCGCGTAACGTGCAGAAACGTGCGAAGTACTCTATGATATTTAGCAGGACGAAACGAATCTCTATTTGATCTTCATTTCTTTAGTTATCTATTTCTGAGATATTTAAAAAAGTTTAAAATTTATCCGAGCCAAAGTATTCGTTATGACACTTGGGTAAAATAATATTCTATCTTGGTTCCACTTCGTTGTCCATAAATATATAAAATTACATAAACATGTGGAATCTAGTTATAATTGATAAACACATGAGATTGCATAAAAATCCACATTCTGCTCATGAAATATGAAGGAGTGAAGTTGCTGCCTCGTGTTTCTACCAATTAGTCGTTTTCAAACTCGAAATACTTTTAATTTCTCTTTTTCCTGGAAGTCTACTTTATACGTAGAAGAGATAAGTTTTTAGCAGAGTGTTTCGCAAAGAAACGAGTACGTTTTACAGAGATTTCTTTTCTGGTCTCAATCGGCTAAACTTTCTTACATTCCGTTCAATTTGAACTTTGCTCGAGAAAAATTCAAACGCTCTCCTCTCCTCTTCCACCGTGATTGCGTCTGTTTCGACCTAGGCTACGCTAATGGCTGTTCTTCTACGGAGAAGCAGCGCGGTTCAAGGTCTTCGGGAGGAACGACAGAAGCTGCTCCAGGAGTTTCTTTGCTCGTTGGATTATGATCGCGAGGGTTCCGTGAACGCAAAACCGGAACGAAATTCGCGCCGTGACTGCGAGCAGAGGATACCTCGAGCGTTAACGCGATTAGCCTGCACGAAATTGAAACCACCAACACCTCATTTACGATGATAAACATGTCGAGACGCTGGCAAATATACCTGATAACGACATTACTCGTGACGAGACACTGACCAATTTTCCTAACTTCGGTAGCTACGTCTCACTATTTTAAAGACGAGATCAGTCAGAGGCGATTGAACAAGAAAGTATGCAGAAAGAAAAATACGAACAAAGATTGTAAATGGAGCGTTTTCTTCTTCAAGTTCAATTACGTAATCGCGTTTAAGAAAGTCGAGCGCGCGGTTAACAATTAAACGCGGTCGAACGCTTCGTTCTTGGCTTGGGTTCACGGACGACGCGCGACTTCCGGCAACGAGGAAGCCGAGTGAAGATCCTCTTAATGCGCGATGAGTAATTCCGCGTTCCATGGCCAGCTTTCTTGTCCCGCGGCCTCATCGGGGTCGAAACCGAATCGTTCCTCGCAAACGGAAGCAGATTTCTCGATAATAACGTCCAAACCAGCTGTTCTCCATTTTCATTGGATGGTAGAACGTTCTTGAAGCGATCTTCCGTTATGTTCGAAGAGGTATGCCGACCTAAATCTCGTGAGAATCAAACGATTATCTGTTAGGAGAAAATTAAAATGTAAAAGTTTGTCGGAAGCATTGGTAAAATCTGCTTTAAGTACTGTGTGAAGAAGGACGAAAGACTATGATGTATCAATTTATTCATTGGAACGAGAAACAACGTGTTTGGCATATATTTACGTATTTGAAACGAATCACGATTACCAAAAGTTAGGGGAATACATATACCGTAACTCTTCGGCCACAGTTCTCTCCGAATGATGCAACAACATTCATCGAGTGATCGGTTGTGAAGTATCGTTGCACTGGACGTCCTTGGGTGCAGTGGATCTTTTTCATCCGAGAAACAGGATTTTTCAAGCAACGCAGCATCAGTGTTCGATCATCGTGCGATTAAATTAAGCGTTAATAATTAGTCCAGATTGTATTAGAAACTATAAAATATGCTCTCGAAAATAATCTCGCGGCTACGATCTCGATTGAAACACTTGGTGCAGGATGCAGTTAGATCGTTTTGAGCACACGCAACACGGGCTTCGAAAGGTTTCCACGTTTCCTCCTTTCTTCTCGGAGAAGCTTTTTATAAAAAATGACAGGCTAAAGATCGCAGCAATGTAAGTCAAAGGTTGACAGTTTAAACTTAATCACGCGTCTTAACTATTAAAATTATCGTTTCTTTGGTTTCCTCGTTAATTCAGTTAGGACTCTGTCGCGATGTTAGGATTTTCTGTCGCGATACGTTTCCACGACTCGAAAAAGTGTGACTTTTATAACAATAAAAATATAGTAATACATATATTTAGCAGAAAATTAATGTACAGCGTGAAAATCTATCTTTAAACATACAAGGTAGAACATTTTAATGGAAACACCTGAATGATCGTATGATCCAGAGGACAAAATTGTACTGCTTGCTGGAACACGTATGGTGAAATTTTTTTTAGTGCAACATAAAATATCTTTCTTAAACCTTCTCACTCCGTGCACGGAAAAATTCTATTGGAAGAGTAGCAGGTAACGAAAGGAACGCGACACGAAGGGTATTGGGTCCTTCTTTCGGCTAGCGTCGATGCATATGCATGCGTCCGGGCGAAGAAGGAGACCATCACCTACTTACGCGTAAAATTGTTACACGCTGTGTTCGAAGCGACCGGCCACCGACGTCAGGTGGATCCCGATGACGAGCAGTGGCCTCGTGTGAACCGGTCGCACCGTTACGGTTCCCCATTCATGCGATAAAAGTCATGGCCTGGTCCGACTTTCGATAGGAACCGACCAATCGACGCGTCTTCCCACTCTCAACCGGTCGAAACATCCGCTTTTAAAGTGTCCATCGTGAAGATTCCTCGACGAACTAAGAATCCGAAGAAACAATAGTCGTTCCGTCTGAATCGAAACTTGCAAAGTTGGAAAATACGCGACGCCGTACACGTCTGCGACCTAAATGCGAACCTCTAACGATCTAAACGATCGACGCGGTCGATTCGCAGAAACGGCTCGCGATACTGTTACGTTACTTTTGCGCGATTCGACCAATCGTTGCAGAGCAAAAACTCGATCTCGACCGCGGGTAAATCGGCGAAAGAAACGGTGGATGGGAACGACGAGATCGGCCAGCTTGTTTGACGTAACAGCGCATCCCGTGCGCGTTTTCAGCCCCGGATGGAAAGTTTCTGCCTCGTCATAATATCGCTGATGAATCTATGCCGTTGCGAAACATCCATGAAAACGGCGATTCTCCGCTTCTCTCTTCTCGCGATTCTTCTAATAGCATTCGGATACATCCGCTAGGAAACGCGATACCTCGAGCGTTCGAACCTGTCGTTCAGGTTTCTGTCATCGTCAGCTTCGACCCTGCTACGTTCATTTTTAACGTAAGCATAAATTCTTTTTAATCGCGAGAAGTAGCTCAAATATGGGACGGTTGTCTTTAATATCCGTGGTTTTCTAATATTTTGTGAAATATCTTCTTAAATATAATTTTATCCAATTTTCTTGATAACTTAATTGTTAAAGATCTTTCTCGTCTACTAAAGTAAGAAGAAGATCGGAATTCTATAATCGCAGTAGAGTTAAGATAAGGAAGCGAAAACGCTTGAAATTCGACTCACCTCCGCGTTTGTAATTTAGGAGGTCGATGATTTCGCGACTATAGTGTATTGTAGTGTATTGACTTTTAAAAATCTTTATGACGAAATGATGGAAGCGTGACGCGTAGTCGATGGGCATAGATAAAAGGAAGGAGCGACGAGGTTCTTTGGATGAACGCGGCGTAGTTGCAAAACAAACGTATGTTGCGCCGTCTCTTCTCTTTGATCTGCAGATGTAACATTCTTACGCGATCGTGTACGTCGAGTGTTTCATAGAGTCCAGTTAAGTAATCCTAGTCTCGGGAAGTTCGGTACGCCCTGTATATAATGATAATCGTAATAATAATAGTAGTACAGAGTTCGTTATGCTGAGATGGATAGCACAGAAGATACATGTCAGTGAGGAGAAAGTAACGCGAGCGTGTAATGGACGAGGTCGATATAAATCGCTGTTACAAAACGCGCTACGGAGCTGCTCGATGATTTCGAATCTTAAAACGCAACGATTCGATTCGATGAGTATCGGTACGTTCGACAGCCAAACTGATATTAAAACTATGTGTACGTATTTAGAATAAGAAAAGAAAGTATGAAAGGAAATTTGGATAACGTGTCACGAGATATCATCGAAGTCACAATTGTAACGACGATATAAATTACAACTTGTTGGTCTGTAACTGATTACCGAGCGATAACGAATTTAATCTCATACTTAACGACAGATCATTTCTGAATCCTAAGCGTCGAACCATGCGATATGTCTCGATCTCGGCGATCGAATATTCGGTATCTGGGTTATCTGAAAAATTGTTCATTATCGAGTAATTCTCGGATAACGATCGGCGATCGTAGAACACAATGCCTGAAGTATAAAAAAAAGAGCCACTGATTTTTTAATCGAGTAAAGGAAATAAAGTGAAATTAAACAGATTTCACAATTAGAACTATGAATTTATCGAAATACAAATTGTAATTACAAGATCTCGGCCATTGTGAACGATCTTCTTAAAATTGATCTCGAACGTATTTTATAAGGAACATTCATCGAATTTTCAGGCGCCGTTATTGAAGAGATACCAGCAGTAGAACCGCTACACGGTGACGCGAGGAATGAAACGATCGACCGCAAATCGGAGTACCCGAGCAAAGAACAGGACTCAAAGACCACCATCGAGCCTAAGAAGAAACCGATTGACTTCAAGGTCAAGACCGAGCAAAAATACCAGAAAACCTTCAAGGACGATGAATTGAAACGCGGCGAAAGCAACGACGCCGCGACCACCGTGACGACGATGCCGATGTCATCGTCGTCGTCGTCGTCGTCGTCGTCAATATCGGTCGAAGAAGCGACCACGAGATCGATAGAAACCGTAGCAGCTACGATACCCTTTCTATTTCGTGGCGAGCCTATCGTAACTGCAACGAACTTCTCGATACCGATCGAATCATGGACCAGCGACTATTCCTCGTCCACAGAGAGTAGCACGGAAGGTGTTCACGCGGTGGAGGAGACAACAGCGGCCAGAGGAAGAGCTTTGAATATGTCAGCGCCAGAACCGACCAATTCCTTGCACTCGAACATCACCGATCTGAGTGATGTTAGCATGGACGACGATGACAAGGAAGTCGAAGGTGAGAAAACTGTAGGACAACGTGTCTTCTCTTCCGCGTACAACGATCGACTCGATAAATTAAAATGCACAGAAGAACGACGATCGTAAACATTATTTCTTCAAATTTCCCTTGGGATTTACAACTATTTATATCATTTCCTTGTGACAAATAAATTCATGAAACTAAGATGTTTTTCTTTGAGACGTCGAGTACCAAGTAGGTAAAATTGATAACTTCACAAAGAATCTTACTTGATCGACTTAGTTTTTAGTTAAATTAGAAGTTCATTGTCCAGCGTTTTCCAAACAACGAAAGAAACGAACGTTGATGTTTCACGCAGGCGGCGAATACGTGGCATCTCACAACGGGACGGCCATAAATATCTCCTCGACTTTGCTACCAACGGTGAACGTGTGCGTGGAAGGAAACCGAACGTACACCATCGGAGAGAAGATCGTTAGGGGTTGCGAGGAAAAGTGCGTGTGCGGTGAAAATGGCGTAGCCGTAGACTGCAAGCCGCTTTGCTCCTCGCCGTACGTTCGAGCGAACCGTGGAATCGAGGATCCGCTGTGTCAAGAGAAGATCGTCAACGAGGAAGCGTGCTGCGCCATTTTGGTCTGTGCCGCCGATTCAGGTGAGTTCGATATGTTAAAATGTCAGGCATCATCTTTTTTTATCGAATCTTACGTTCTTGTCGTGCAGCGCCCGAACCGGAAGAAACGTGCGTCTTTGGGAACAAAACGATAATGAGAGGTCAACGAGTGGAAGATGGCTGTTCCAGGGTCTGCATCTGCGAAGCGGGAGGCAATTTAAAGTGCCAGCAAAGATGTCCTCCGAACGACACGATTTCGGTGACGAATCAACACGATCGTTGCGTCGTACTCACCGACCCAAGGTACGGGGAATCGTCGTTCCCGATTTCTCTACAGTTTGCTCTGGAATTTGTGGTTCGAAGTTAAGACGCGTTCTCATCGAACCAACTTTCTTGGAACTTTTCGTCGCCTGTTGTCGCCGTATGTTTCCTCAGTCAACGCTCTGTCCTCGATAAAGCGACGGTGTGTTTCGATTTCAATGCGATATTTGTTCCTAACAACTAGCTGCAAAATAGTCAACAAATTGTACGAATTGGAACGTTTACTTCTGTCGCGTGCTTCTTAATTTTCTTTAATCTTTACAAACGGGAAGAGGCAACAGGAACGAACCTTAGTTACTGATGACAGGCGAAGAAGAAACACGGAGAAACGTTGGACAACAACCAGCCAATCTTTTCAAAAAACATGTTGTTGCTTCCGTGAAAACGTACAATAGTTTTGCATGTTCGTTCGCTCTGTCAGCTTTCGTTGTCCTGTATTTTAGAGACGCGTGTTGCACGATCACTCTCTGCGACGTTACCTTGGGCGATCACGAGATCAAACCGGAAAGCTCGACCGACTTGGCCGTAAACCTTACGGACGTGAAGGTACTGAACTCAACGGCGATCAAGCTGAAGTTGTCGGCTAAGAATCCGCAGGATGTGACCGTGGAGATATCCGACAACAATCACGTGTGGAGGCAGCAGAAACCTGACAAAGGTGAGAATATACGGACTAGCCTTAGGAACGTAATTGTCGTAATAGATGATACGGTATTGTAAAAATGAGAAAATACGTGAACGTAGAGGGTATCATATCGAATCTGGATCCTGCACACTCGTACTACGTGCGAGTAACGGATGGAACTCGAACTGGCCCAGCGCTGCAGGTTTTTCTTCCCGCGGAAGTGATCAAGACGAATATCTCGGACAAGATGGCAGACAAGAGTTCCTGTAGTCACATGGGAAAAACGTACAAGATGGGTGCGGAATGGTACGACGAATGTATCTCGTTCTGCACTTGCACCGAAGGAGGTAAAACCGAATGTTTGACGATCGAGTGTCCCACGGATTTTGGACTCGACGTTCTAGACCCTCACTGTTTGGACTGGGAGACGGTGCCGCCGAATTTCGTCCCGAAACCTCCTCACTGCTGTCCTCAGGTAAGTCTCGGATCGTCTGAAACTCGTTTAAGTTCGTTATATTTCGCTGAGAGCCCAGGAAATCCGAACGAAAAAGTTTCGCGATGCAACGTCAATGGATTTTGTACAAGGAATATCTGAAACAACGTCGATCTTTTCTAAAACGTCAACGTACGCAAACGCGAACGATACGCGTGTATATAATAACACGAAGGATCGCTGAATCGACGATGTTCATGATCGTAGGAAGTGCGATGCAGAAATAATGGTTCGTGCAATTACGAGGGCAACACGTACGACAATTGGAGCGAGCTGCCGGCAAACGTAACCGGATGCGAGAAGCGATGTTACTGCGAGATGGGAAACGTGTCCTGTCAGGCGGCTTGTCCACCGGTCCCGGCTCTACCACCTGCTACTTTACCTTGTCCGTCTTATCAGGCCGCGTTAATGCATCTACCCGGTGACGAATGTTGCTTGGAGTGGAGCTGCAGTCATCCATCCAACCAGTCGCCAGGTAAATCCGCGCTTGCGTGACGGAAAACATGAAAATAGTCAAAGAAACGAGCTGACAAAGCGACCGTTTCCGTGGGCCGCGTTAACGACCGGAAGATCGTTTAAGCAAACCTGTGCGTTGATCTTCCTCGTTAAATAGCAGATATACAGGATGTTCTAAATCGAAGAAATTATTGGATTGAATAAGGAGTTATTAGACAGCGGATTTTTATATCCACTGGCTCGTGAAAGATTATGCGAAATTTACATACGCAAAAATTCGCAGAATGCTTACAATTTTATTACAATTACAATTTTTAAGAGGTAAAACGGATCTGTATTTAAGTGCTATTTCTTGACTTAAAAATGTATCCACATTTGCGTAAAAATCCGTTATTGTTTAATTAATGATCAAAGTTATCGGATAGAGTAATCGAAAATGGGTCAACCTGTATATCTGTCTGATGTAATTTTGCAAAGTAGAAATTTGTTTGATCGGTACTGTAAATCGTTGATGTTCGATTCCTTGGTGGCGGTGATATCAACGTACTCGTTAGTGGCATCGAGGAGATTGCTATCACGAAGAGGAGACGTTAGATTGGTTATGGGTAGAGGGTGAACGCTTATCCGCCATGCGGACCTGACTGGAACTCTCCAGTGCAAATGTGACGTGTATGTACATACACCCGAATATATCCTCACGTCTCGCACTTTCCATCGTTCAACGACGAAGACTTTCAATTTAACGAAACACTGTACATTCTCCCTTTCATCTCATGTTCTTTCGTATTCGTTACAGTTGCAATTCCATCTCAGTATACTTTAGCTTCGGTATGTATTGCCTTTCGTAGATCTCTCCTTTTACACTTAACATAAGAAAAATATCCCAAAACCCCGTAAAAGATACAATGAACGAAAAGAATCTTTACAGTGACGATCGAAGCAGGAAGGAGAAACTGTAAATGCATGCTTTGTACGGCTACGCTTGTACATACTCGGACCTCTCGCTGTAAATATGCATGAAGAATTCGGACGGCTGGTCGACACTGTACGATTCGG
Organism: Bombus flavifrons; assembly: GCF_040668555.2. Lineage (NCBI taxonomy): Eukaryota > Metazoa > Arthropoda > Insecta > Hymenoptera > Apidae > Bombus > Bombus flavifrons. The sequence continues at coordinate 6,334,867 of NC_138454.1, forward strand.
CGACCACCTCTGTGACAATCGACTTTATTACTCGTTGCAGGAACGAACGCGACGCCCGCGTTTCCCGGCCCCTTAGCCACAGACGCGTTCAATCGGCAAACGATCGACGATAACAAAAGACCGATTAACAAGTCGGATTCGGCTGGGCTCGGCCACCAACTGGATCCAGCGACTTCCTCCTTGTGGGAAGATTCGAAAGACGTTCACGCGCACACAGACACCACCACTCATGGACTCTTCCACTACCCCATGGATCCTGGACACCCAACCGTACCATACAACGGACCATACAGTCCCGATTACAAGCCTACGCATCCTACCATAGAGAACGTGTTCCATTTACCCTCTCATACCGAAAAACCTTCGACGCCAACTGAACGTCTCAAAGAAAAGGCCATCAAGACTAAGTCGGACGCAAAGAAACCGGTCGAGCCAATCTCGAAACCGCATAAAGACGACTATTTCCCTGGCCCGTTGGCTCCGGACAAATTCTTGGACAAGGCTGGCTCCTCGATGGGCGCCAACATGAACGCAAACGTAAACGCGAATGGAAACGAGAATCACCAATTCATCCCTGGGTCTGTAAATCCCAACAAGCTACCACCGGTGCAAAAGGTTCCCTATGCGACGGATCAACCGCAGTTCGTTCCGTTGAACCCACAGCAAGAAATGGGGCCAGGATTCACGATCGCGACCGCCAACAACGGTCAGGGTGTTCCACAGGATGGTTTTAACGCGCAACTAGACAACTCCGCCGCGGTTGGTCCACCTTACAGAGGCTCGACGCTCAATGCTCCGAATAACGTCGACCCGAATGTGATCGTTCCGGTAAATCCAAAGAAGAAAGCTTCCGCCAACGACAAGCCTCCGGCAGGATTGGGTGGTCGACCGAAACAGGGCCAACGAAATCCAGATCAGGAGATTCTTCCTGAGGAACTGTATCATCTGATCAACCTTCAACATCCAGGCCTCGTTCAATTGGAACACGCTCCACCTGAGGGTCATCCCGGCTTGTACGATATCCATCAACAGATATCTAGTCAGAAACACACGTCCAACAATCAGATACAGCCTGGATACTTTGTCCCAGCTAACGGACCAAAGAAACCAGCTAAGCCGCATATTTACACACAGAAGGACGAAAACGGTCAGACGACCTATCACATACACACGTCAGACATACCGAACTCTCCCCAGCAGATCGAGGAACTCTTAGCTCATATCGGGCAACACGATCCCAATCCTGGACCGTTCCAACATTATCCCGGACAGCCAGCCATACCCCATAACGTGGCGAGTGGCGCAACCGCCACTCTGCCGCTTCACATTGACGCTCATATACCGCATTCAGGACTCACGCACTTGAATCATCCGTTCGCAGCACAAACGCCCAACCAGTCAGGTTCGTCCCTGTTCAGCAACAATCTTTTATGGAATTCGTGAACGATTCGTCTTTTTCTTCCATTAACTTTCGTTTCTTCGTTGTTCCACGTGGTCTCGAGTGCCTATAAATATTCGAGGAAACCAAAAACCAATTTGATGAACGCGTTCGAAGGTTTCTGATAATCTCTGAACGAGTCATGAGAGACTTTTACGATGACAAAACTGATTTTTTGTGATATTATTAATTTATCGCTCGAGTTATTCGTGCTACTTGGAATCGTCAGGCCTATACAACGACGTTTCAATGTGATTAAAATAACTACCTTTGTTCGTGAAATCCAGGTATGGAGCACAACGTGCCAGCGGGCTTTCCATTGCCTGGTGCCATTCCTGGATTCCCTGTTGCTTCCTCCTCGGACGAGGTCACCGTGCAGGTCCTCGAGGCTCTCGACGAGAACACCGTTCGACTCGTTTTCACGGTGCCGCAGGTTCTAGTTGGACTTCATGGACGCGTCGAGCTGCGATACACCAATGATAAAACGTACTTTATATCAGTATCAAAATTAATCGAAGATTATCCAGAAATTAGAGAAATAAAAAATATTCCTATAAACGTAGGTTATTCCGAGCTTTATTAAAAAGTTAGTAAGTGATAAAAATACGATATACGAGACTAAAATAGTTTTACAATCGACATAATCATTTGCTACTGGCACTCGATTTCTGTCGATATAAAATTAGCAATAAAAGCTTTATTATCCTACGAAGCTCATTTCAATTTTACTTCGTCTCGATTGTCTTCGTATCAATCAACTCTTTGTATCAATTCATCACACGACATCGACACATGTTGTGCACACGAAAAAATCTAATGGCATAGAATTAGAGACGATATTATTCCGTATTTTTATCGTAACTTTTTAATAGAGTCTTAAATGATCTATGTTATAACATTCTTTGCTTGACTATACTTATAGAATACACAGACAAAGTTTAGCCGTTAAACCCTGCGATGTTCTAAATATATACGTATATATACATCTTATATAATATATATGTATATATATGTACTTTCCTTTTCTATCGCGCAGAAATTTCGATGTATCTACCTGGAAGTCGCAAGTATTCGCGCCACCAAACGACCTGATCGCAACTCCGCAGCTCGAGTTCGAGCTGGGCGATTTGAAGCCTTCTACCGAGTACAAAGTGAAGATCACGGTGAAGCTGAAGGATTTGGCCAATAGTCCCACCAGCAAAATCTACAGCGTGAGAACGCTGGAGAAACGTACGGAAGCGACCACGCTGCCGCCTCAAATACCGATTGACGCTGAGCTCCATGTCACAGAGACAAATTCCACGTGGATCAACGTGATGTGGAGGAAATTCACGGAATACGAGTCACAATTTATCGACGGCGTTCAGTTAAGATACAAAGAGAACGACGCAAAGGTTTACGCCGGAACACCGTTGATCCACAGGGCGGTGAGGAATTACGTGATCGAGAATCTTCGGCCATCGACCGCCTACGAGATCGGAATCCTCTTCGTTCCATTCCCAGGACAATTGACAGAGCTGGTCAACGAAAAAACAGTGAGTATTTATAAAATAAATCGTTAAATAAATTTACGAAACAAAAGGTTGAAGTTAATAATAATTGTCATAATAATTGCTATAAGGTTAGTTTCATAAGTGTCAAGTTCACCGCTGTAAATTCTCTTTTAATATTATCGCCCTGTAATAATAACATCATAATATTCCCCTGGAAGATTGAAGTGACTACCTCGATGGAGCCGAATCCATACTCGTTCGACGTGAAAGTGGAGATCAAGACGATCAAGTCGACAGGTGTGGAAGTAACTTGGACCGGAGTACCTTATCCGGAAGACAAGTACGTGAATATTTATCGAGCGATTTATCAAAGCGACAGTGGCAAGGAAGACACAAGCACGTTCAAAATCGCCAAGAGCGACTTGCATCCGAAAACGGTGATCAGCGATCTTAAGCCGGGTACCAGGTATCGTTTGTGGCTCGAAGTTTACCTGACAAACGGAAGAATAAAAAAGAGCAACGTGCAAGATTTCGTCACTAAACCCGGTGTACTTTTGCCGGCCACGGTATCGCAACAAGGTACACGTATAATTAAAAAATTAAATAAAACTGGAAATAACAGTGATTCTAACGTAAAACTGAACGTTCCGATTTTTCAGCGGGGAAACTTGCATCGTTGCCCCTTCACGAGGGCGATTATTACGGGCCTTTGGTAGTGGTAGCTATCGTCGCAGCTCTCGCTATCCTATCGACCCTAATCCTGTTAATGATGCTCATGAAAAGGAGAACTAGCAGTAAGGCTGACATATCTTCCCGTAAAAGCACGTCGGCGTACGACAATCCTTCCTACAAGGTAGAATTACAACAAGAGACTATGGGTAATTCACTCTCATTGTTTTAATACGATAATCGTGGACAGTTTTACTGTCATTCGTAGCATTCGTCATCCGTGCGTTCTAATGCCAATTGCCGACAAGCAATCAAGCTTTTATAAATTTCCAGACCTGTGAAGACATCGTTACCATATCGAACGGTAGGAACAAAAACACGGACCACGAAATGGCCACCATCAACGGCAACGTCAAAGAAACCATTTAAGGTTCTATAATTTATTATGTTTTATTTATTTATATGTTCGTTCGGTTTTTCCGGCATCGTCGAAGGTGGCTCTCGATTGAAAGAAACGATCGATATAATGGAAGGTAAAGTACGAAGAACGAACATCACCAAGTACCTACGATGATTAAAAATAATATACGTATACTTGTACGTATACTCGTGTACGTATTTTGAAGTTCTGATAAAAGGAAAGTTACAACTCCTTCATCGCACCGATCATTTAATATGATTCGATCAGTAGAATTGCGCACGTTGTATTAAAATTTGTACATAGCGGGGTCAAGTATCATTTTGATATGATAAGATAGCGATTTAAGAAAAAGTGAAAATATCGTTTAGATAGCTACGAAAACAAAGTCGATTTGTTTTGTAATATTTTCCTATATATACATTACCGATTGAAAAATATGCTTTCTACTTATTTAATATAAACACTTAAGTCGTAATTTCGTTGGGTTCCAACGATCAAACCGCGTCTTGTACAGTCTACATTTATATTGTTAGAGATCTATATAATAAATAAGGTGTACTATGTCGTATAGAAATGTTAAAACGTTAAATGAATAAAACTGTTTGTAAACTATGGAGAAAACTATTTATTTGTATATCGTTTCATATATATGTATAATGTCTTAAATCTTAACAAAAAATTCAATCTCATTGTATAGGAACAATTTTTATTTTTATTGATAATGCAAAGGATGTCAAAAATATTACAATATACGACAAAACTATTGCTGATAATTAAAACTGAATTAAGAAAGCAATAGTATAAGGGAACTTAGAAATACTTCTTCAATTCTGGTTCCATTTCAAGAGGACTGGTAGTTGGTGCATGTCTGGCAACAACTTGTCCTTCTTTGTTAATGATGAATTTAGTAAAGTTCCATTTGATGCTATCAGTTATAAATCCACCTGCCTGTGTCTTCAACCATTTCCATAATGGATGCGCATTATCTCCATTAACATCAATTTTTTGAAACAGATCAAAAGTAACGTTATATTTTTTGACGAAATTTAAGATTTCTGTGGAATTGCCTGGTTCTTGGCCACCGAATTGATTCGATGGGAATGCTAGAATCCTTAAACCTTCCACCTTACTGTACTTTTCATACAATTGTACTAGTTCTTTATAATGTGTATCTGTAAATCCACAGTTGCTAGCAACATTAACAATTATACAAACATGCCCATGATATTTATTCAGCATAACTTCCTTTCCATGTATATCTGTAGCATGAAAGTCATAAATGGAAGTAGCTGATTCCCAATCTTTGTCTTGATTAAAAGAAGCTGAAGTTGTAGCACTACATTGTTCTTCTTTATTGTCTTCGCAATTCTGTGCTATCACTCCGTAAAAGCATAGAACTGTTAAAAATACCAATTCTACAAAAAAGGAAAGAAACTTGATTAGTAAGTTATCTAAAGAATCTAAAATGTAAAAATTATTATAAAAAACAGCACTGTTCAGTTAACGTTTCTTAATATATTTTTTAATAAATATTTACCGTTTCTTAAAATTAAAACTGATTTCAAACTACCTTAAAAAGCCAAAACAAAAGGAAATAAACAAATTCACGCGACTCTGTTTCTTCTACGCTACATAACACCTAATCAAATATCTCGAAATGTTCACTAAGTATCATTAAATTAGCATTAAAAGGTTAATCTTCAACGTTATTTCTAATCAAAATATTCAAAATGATATTAAAACAATACTACTTACTCTGCATTTTTAATCAATTGTTGTTATCCTGTATCCAGACTTGAATAAAAAAAAAACTTTCTTATTAATCTTTATCATATTATCGTATTAAATATTATCCTAAAAATACTTAAAATACAATTGAAAATATTAATATACTTTACCTTATCACTATTGTTCGATGGAAGTGTCCGTGCTCTTCAACGCTTTGAACACAAATGCGCCGATCTTTCCTTTGTCTAAAGTCTAGAATTCTTAAGAAACTCGAACTTGAAACACACGAACACACTGACGTCTGTCCAGTTCTGTTCTTGAATACATACATACTATACAGCATCGTGGATTCTGGAATGCTAATAGAATAAAACAACGAAATTTTATTCTGCATTCATTATCCATCTCAGAACATATTATGCAACTATAATATTTAGTTTAACATAGACAATTTCTATGAACAATCAATGACGGTAGTAACATTGCACCTATAATTGTTTCATATTATATATTGCTTTTTTACGAATTAACGGCAAAATATTACAATTACACAATTATTTTAAATTTCTAATTCTATTAAAACAATCATAAACAAAAATAAAAATTATGATTAGAACTTAATGATTTTTCTTTTTCTCTATTATGAGTTAGGTAGGCACATGTATAAATATATATATATATATACATACTATAAAAAACTGCGTCATTTAATATCAAAAGGTTTTATCGATTTATTTTGTTCGATACTCACGAACACTACTTTACGTGCACGTGATAAACTCGTTGTTGTGTATACGTTAACATAACCTTAAAGATACAACAGAATCATAACCTATAAAGTACGATCACATAAACGTTTAAATGATCGTGCTGTACACTATACTTTGTCATTTGTCATCGAGTGTAAAATAAAATAAAATTTATCGTTGTTATAATACATAACGTAAGAAGATGGGGCAATAACATTGTTCAAGACATTCTAAACAAACATAAAGTTTACTTGGAAAAACTTACAGATTTTACATATCTTAGTATTTGGACAGTACTAAATTGTTTTATTGAACATCGTTATTTATATAAAAAATGGTAAGTGTAGTAAACGTTGTTACATATTACAAGAAATTAATTATATTCTTTTAATATACTTAATTAATGTTATTTCTTTCAGGCGCGAAACGCGGAAAAGGCTATGTAAGTATCATAAAAAGAAGATATTTGCTTGAATATAATTTATAAATTCTTCTGTTTTTTATATTTATTTAAACATTCGTTCTTTAACAGGACCACTCTTGCTCGGTGGAGAGCTGCACAAAGCAACGAAGGAGCCAGAAAGGAACAGGAAAGAAGACCGTATTTAGCTTCTGAATGTAGAGACTTGCGAAAAGCAGAAAAGTGGAGAATGCAAATAATTAGAGAAATTGCAAAAAAGGTTGCACAGATTCAAAATGCTGGTCTAGGGGAATTTCGAATTCGAGATTTAAATGACGAGATTAATAAATTGTTGAGAGAAAAACGACACTGGGAGGCTCAGATAAAAGAGTTAGGCGGGCCTGATTATTCCAGAGTAGGACCACGTATGCTAGACCACGAAGGTCGTGAGGTATAACGTGTTTTTAATCTTGCTACATTACTCTATTTTTAATAATAATAAATAGTGAGTAATAGAAAAAGGTAACAGGCAATTATTACAACATTTAGGTTCCTGGAAACCGTGGTTACAAATATTTTGGAGCAGCGAAAGAACTACCAGGTGTTAGAGAATTATTTGAACAAGAACCACCGCCTCCACCTCGTAAAACGCGCGCTGAGTTAATGAAGGACATCGACGCTGATTATTATGGTTACAGAGACGACGATGATGGAATTTTGTCGCCTTTGGAACAGAAAGCTGAACAGGAAGCAAGGGAAAAAGCAATGCAGGAATGGCTAACACAAAACGAGAAACAGCCAGAAGTAGAAGAAGAAATCGAAACAACTGCACAAAAAGCAATACCGTCGCAACAAGATATTCAGGAAGCGTTACTTGCAAGAAAAAAACAAGAACTATTAGAGAAATATGTACTTTGACAAATTTTATTTCTTTTTCTTTATGTATTCAGTAACAACTATTTGTAAGTTTATTCGTTTAATTGTATTAGAGTACACTTTTATAAAACGCGACAGATATAATATAATTATTATTAATTTAATAACATTGATTAAGGTAATTATTTTGTGCAGTAGACGTTCAAACTTCAATTAATTCTTATCGAGAAAGAGTGCTGTAGATAAAATATAGATAAAAATCCAACGTTAGTCTGTTTATAATCCTCGCGATCTTTAAAGATTTTTCTTTTTGTTTTATATATATACTCTTTTTTATCGACTTTGTAAGCACTGGACACTCGAGAAAGCGACACAATAGAATAGAACATCAGACACAATAGAATAGAACATCAGAGAACAAGACAATATGAATTATCGAAATGTGAGAATTTGTTTACCTCATACATTCATAATTGCCAAACATTGTTGGATAAATAAAATTCAATAACTTCTTACACTCTGTTTGTCTAATCAATGCCTTAAATGTCTTTGGCCAAGCATTCTTCGTTTCATCGCCATTGAATCATCCCGCAAAAAGCCAGTCATTTGCTTTAAAATAGTTCGATGCAATTACAACTATATTGTAACAAATTGAGAACAATCAAAGGCATAGAAATTACCCTGAAAAACCTCTACTCGTTAATTAAGTGTACATATCGATCATAAATATTTCAAAAACATTCTGTTCTTGTCCGCATCGGGTTCAACCCATTCGCGATGAGAGACCGAGGACTCTCTTCCTACATCATTTGCACGCAAATCTCTGATCCTCGTAGTTAATATCGTGTTGCTTATAAACAGACTGTACAATATACAATTATGTTACCAAGACTCAGAAGTGGAGAAAGTATCCTAAGAACGTTAGCTAAAATCCCGGTACGCTTAAAACTTTTCTCAAAGTAGAGAATAATTCTATCGCTTGCTTTCACGCTACGCATCTTCCTTGCTGTTACTTTCTCTTCTCGTTTCCTGAAAACGCTAGAAGTTGGATGAGATGCACCAACAAACGCACATAACTACGATATTATCGATTATCGATGATTATGCTAAATCCGAAAGCGCTAAAAGTACTTCTTTAAAACTGCGTTTGAGAAGAGCATTGTAAAAAGAATGTCTGTACATTTGATACGAGAAAATTCATGCACATACGTAGTAAACAAACGAAAAAGAAACTTCTGAGTCCTTGCAATCGCGTTATACATTGTCTAAATACGTAAAACGAGAGAATAGTTCGAGCATGGATTAATCATCGTTAATCACCTAAACGCTAAGCTTGAAAAAGTCAAGCGTTAAACGGTTCACAGCATCTGGTAATTTTTTTATCCATTAATCAGTCGCCTGCTTCGTCCGGTATCCAATTCCCTCTAATATAAACGCGTGGAAAAAACATTTCTACATAACCTATCGTACTCACACGATAATGTATACTACTAGTTTAATAGTAATATCAACTCTACGATCACATCTGCGTTTACGAGGTGCGCTTTGCGAGTTTATTGTGCGTCGTTTAATTGTGAATCTGTCCTCGTATTCGTTCCCCTTTATATCCCATCGATTAACTATAACCCCTCGACGCTACTAATTGATTAACCGATATCCTGTATACACGAAACGTTCGTAAAGTTAGGATACGTAAATATAAGCACGTTGTTATACATATCAAGAATACGACAAGGAATTATGAAACTTCGCAACGTGCTTTACTGATACTATCAAATATGTATTACTAAATTAAGGCTATACGTATATATATGTATAAATAATAGTACGCAGAAAAGAGAAACGAACAAACGAAGTCAGAGTATGTAGGAAATTAGAAAAATTGTGTACAGCCTTGACTTTCTCTGGAAACATTATTCGCTGCCCCCCTACTCCACGCAGTAAGGGGTTAATTCGTTTCGCGCGTCAATCCATTCTCGAACCATGTGATCGAAACAACAAGATTCGTGGCATCGATTCGAACGAACAAGCACTGCAAATCGAATATTCCGCTGAAAGTGTCGCGGAGCGAGAGAGGAAAAATTACGTTTGCTTAGTTAGCTCGTCCAAAGGAGAACGGCTAGAGGATCGCGGTTCATAATGGGCTCTCGACTTGGCTAGGTATCCCACGACGATTCTCCGTCGACGGACACGCGGCCTAAAAAGGGTGAAAGGCACAAAGTAAAAAATAAACGATTAAAGTTGGCTCAGGCACATATCGAATCGAAGTCGTTTTCGCGGTCCATCTGCTAATGTATTATACGTTCGACTTTTGGGACCGACAAAATGCGTGTTTGCATATTTGTAACGTGTACGTATGTGTGCACGTGTAATTGAAATATGTTTTACGTATATGTAAGTAGGTAAACGTGTATATACATATACGTGTACGTGTGCGTATGGATCATGTATGTGTTATGCGTTTACGTTCTTTCTTTGTTTGCATATGTAATATACATACGTAATATGTATGTTGAAAACACCCTCAACTCCGTCCGGCGTATCAAAAAGGAATGTACTTGGTACATCGATAGAGTTTTGAACTCAGAGTTACCACGTACTAAAATTATGATAGCTCTGATTCGCAGGATCAACAGATCGACATATTGACTTCTGTGTTCTGTTCGGGCAGTACAGGCTTTATCTCCAATAAAGAACAGCCGCGTTCGTCTTGAAAAATTCAGTTGCTCTTCTACACGATCAGTCGTATATAACGGTACGCAATCGGGGACCGTAATTTGCACCGTGTTCTATCTGTCAAACCATATCGTTATCGTTAACAACATCGTAAAATGTATTTCCGTTACAGGAACTCTTTCGTGATCGGATGTTTCAAGGACGCAGCAACGAGTGCCAGCGTTGAACTTGCGCCGGTTGTCTTGCTGCGCGCATATCGTTCCAATGTTGAAGCTCCTCCGTACCGGAACTATTTAATCCCAAACTGAGCCAACCGATCATTTCTCTTCCCTTTCTTCCCATTCCGCCTCTTCGTCGATTATAAACCGATAGAAAGAGAGTTACATCTCCAAGTTGAAACAGAGCAACCTAAACAGCCATTACGAGTATAACATTTAATCAGATTCGTTTCAAAAGGAGGAGAGAATATCTGTTTGAATAATTTTCCATCGAATTGAATTATTTAATTAGCTGTAAGCTTACTTGGAATATAAATGTTTCCTTGTACAGGGGATTCGGCTGAGCCCGTTTCAGACCAGTTTTCGATCGTTCCATTTCGTGACCGTTGCTATCCATGAGAGCGAGCTTAACATACGTGTCGGGTGGTTTCGTGTCGTTCCCGCCGCCACCCCGAAAATGAGATCCTTTAATTATTTCTACCGATAAACGTCCAGTCGTCCCGTTATACGCCAAGCCTATTAAAATTTCTGCCACGCTTCCGCCCTTCATACTACTGCCGTAAGGAGGTACAGTATGCGACGCGTAAGTTGGCACACGTGCAGTAGGTGATGCGTATGATTGAACTGATTGCTGTGATCCCGTGGAATCGCTACGAGTCAAACTACTAGTTGTTCCCCAATCTTGTACCTGCGAAAATCACGTTCATTCTACCGTTATTTTCTTCGACATTGAGGATCGGAAAAAAGACAACTACAGATATTATTGCATATAGATGTTTTACCGAAGAAAAAGGTGGAGGTTGTAGCGTTAACCAAAGCGTAGTTTCAAGCTGAAGATTGATCTGATCGAAGGAGACTCTAGCTTCGCCTAGTAATCTCTCTCGTCGCATTCTTCCGCCCCATAGATACACTCTTAGGCGTACGCCCATGGCGTTTACGTCCTCTGGATTTACACGTGGAAGCAGAAAACTCTCCATGTACTGTGGAGACGTGCCCTGGCGTACTCGAGTTTTACGGCGCTGCTTCTTCGATGGTAACAGCACGAGCCGCACTTGACTACCGCCTATACCTTCGGGATAATTTCGTCCTTGCAGCACATGAACCTACAAAATAAGGAAACTCGTTGGTTTCGATTGAATCGTAAACGAATTTTCCAATGAAATTTATACGAACCGTCATCTCGCGCATCGGTGCATCATATAGGAAAGCGACTTCCAAGCTACCCACTTCTTCGGTGATGGTACCCATCGTTGTAATAACGTCGTTGGTAGTCGAACCATTTTGCTCGACCTCTACCTCTTGTTCTCTGTTATCGAGAATAATACCAGTGGCCCCGACTTCTACCACACACTGTGTATCAAACAAAATCATTCGATTCGTTTAAAAAAAGTTCATTTTAAAAGCATACCGAATTAGATGACTCCAAGTATCGTGCTAATGCAAAGAATAGGTCATCAACAACGATATTATGCGGTTAGAACATTGCGTGATAAAATACGCACGGATATCCGGCCACCGGTTAATTATTTACGCGACAATCGTGTAGATTGGGAACGCGATATTCGATCGCGCAACATGACAACGCCGTTTTAACTATAAACGTTTTATTCTCATTCACCTGTTGTTGATCGCTGGGCGAGTGTTCTTCCGTGCAGCTGCTGGAGGTAGTGCCGGCATCTGAAACGGCGATACACGGTTGATCAGGAACGAACGCAAACTTAATGAAAGAGAACATAAAGAAAAGAAAATGGATAAAGGAAAAACTAACCCAGAATGGTCGGTCCATCCTCCGCTTGGATAGTCAAAGTATCCGGCGGTGGATGAGAATGCGAATTCAGTCGACGAAGGACGTCCTCTTCCGAATCGGAACTAGTCTCTGGATCCGAATAGGAAAATGCCTTCCCTGCCGAGTTTCAACATTAAACCCAACTTTCGGTTAGGTTCGTTTAATTTCAGGTACAAAGTAGCTGATAACGATCTTTGAAAGGACTGGAAGCGGGGATCATATATAGAAAAATCGCGCCTGCTTCTGGATTGGTATTATGTGTGTACTTTTCCAGCAATTTCAAAGTAAGCAGTAGAAAGCACAGGATCAGATCGTTCGTCGACAACCTACCTATGTTTTTCGCAATCTGTGAGGTGGAGCCGTTGTTAGGCTCGCAGAGGGGCACGCAAACGCCACCGAAAAGAGTGGTCGTGGATGGTGGAGTGAAGCACCATTTGCGTGACAAGTACAAGAACAGAGCCAACAGGAGGACCACGAAGCCAGCTACGGCACCCAGAAATGCTGTCGCTTCCACAGGTACTGTAATGTCAATCGATCGTGAGAATGACTGGTTGGAACAAACTACTGGTCGTGTATATTATTTATCGTCATACGAATGATCGATCATAAATGAAAACGAGCTAATAGAGGAAAGGGAAACGAGATGGGAATAATCCCAAAAAAAAAATGGAAGAACGCGATGGAACGGACCGGACGGAAGGTTTCGTGCAAAAAGCATGATCAGAAAGGGTACAGGCAAAGCATAAGTTATTTATTGACCACGGAGAAAAGGCGTTCACCCATACACCGATTAAATCTTTCTCTCGAACGGCGGTCGTACGTGTCATTGATGTATCGAACGCGTTAAAACAGCAGCGACACATTACGTCGTAATGACCTGGAATAATTAACCATCGCTCGTCTTATCGCGGAAACCACTGTGCGATATTACACACCGAGTACGGTTAATGAATCGCGGTACAAAGATCTGTCGAAATCCTTTGCACCCGTCTCCTTTCGTCGAAGATATGGTTGAAATATCGTCGTAAACGGAGACAAATGCTAACTAAAATTGTTGATTTCCGTCAACTATCAACGATAACTTGGATATAACAATATTACCACACATTCAATTATAAAGAATCGACAGAATTGTTACTCGTTGTAATTCAGTAAAAAATTGAAAGCGAAAAAAAAACTGTAGGGGAGGGGACATTATTCAAAACGAATGTATTTCGAAATAATTTTAATTTGCGCAATGCGGAAACCGTGGCATGCATTTACGTTCTAATCATTCTCGATTAATCAAAAAGAACGACGTATGTAGAACATTTTATGTAAGAACCTGGTAATGTGTTAAGGGATTACTATCACGTCACACGAATTAGTTTTATTGGAAATTGTTGAATGATTCGAGAAACTATTAGAAGCATCGTGATGTATTTAGATGGCGAAAAAACGTCGAAATGGGTGCGTGCTCTATTCAGGTTTTAGTAACTCTATCACGATTGAACGTTGTTCGTTAACGAATCGATTCACGATCACCGATATTTTGAGGTCAATGTTTCCGTATCGAAGTGTACCAGATCACATCTGAACAGTTGAATTCGTTAAAAGAGTTATAGACAAAGTAGAAGATAGTGGACTTACCCGCCAGAAAATGGTCTGATCCTGCCAGAATCATGCTCGCCCTTGTGTCACATTAAAACCTTCTTACGTGGTTCTGTCGACAAGCCGCGACAAATCTTCCGCGAATAATAAATTCATTATCCACTCGATGTGGAATTGTCCAATACTCGTGGTTGTTCACGATCACCGAGAAGCGTGGTTACAAGACAGTCGAATAATAATACGTGGGCGGGGATGTACACAGCACTCTGTTGCTCGTCGAGTCGTGCGCCTGCAATACTGTGACCAGCTATACGCATGCGCTTCATGGGCACGCATTCTTACGGTGAAAATTTCTTTCAACAGAGATTCTCATTTTAACACAATTTACACTTCTTTGACATGAAGTTCGCAATTCAATTTTTATACGCAGTACATTCTTTCATTCTGAGAATATACTTATTGATTATTCTATTATACAATAATTATACAACTACCTTTTGCTTAATTAACAAAAGATAGTATATTTTCCGATGATATATATATACACATACCATTAGATGAAATGGACTGAGATTCTAAATTTTATCTTTTTCTTTTGTCATATTTTATTCCTTTGCATTTATCTTTTACTCGTTAAATAAATATTCTTATCTATCGTATTCCTAATCATTTAACCGTAATGATGCGATCATATTTGCATACACCATTTGAGAAATAAGTTAATTAAAGAACTGACATTATTGATTGTGAATAAACGACCACATCATTTACAAATAGAAAAATTAATTAAAAAAATTGTAAAAAATATTGAATATTACACAATGTACAGAATAATATAAAGTAAAGTAATACCAAGTACCTGCGTACTTCTCATAACATAAGGTACTGTCTACTGTTATTATTTTAATATAAGAATTTAAGCGTGAATATTGAAAAACGATTATGGTTCTCGTTATTGATAATCAATGTTTTATAAACATATCATAAATTCATCTGTTTAAAAAATAGAAACTATTTGTTTTTTGTTATTATGTACAATTTTAAATAACTGACGCATGCATTTCATTTCATTAGTTGAAATAGTATTGGCAAACCTACTACGATTTCATAGTGTTTACGATTCACTAACTTAATTTTAACTGATATGAATACTATTCAAGCGGTTATAACTAACTCAACTTATCTTTGAAATGGAACAATTAAGAATAAAAATGATAATATTAATGTAAATGTAACTAATTTCTTTTTATTTTTACAAAAACGATAGTTTTCTCTTTTCCGTTATATTAAAAGGCGAAAGATATTTAATTTAATACAGGTAAGCTTTATGTGTGGTGGAACAACATAACCTCAAGAATGAAATCTCTTTTTCATAAAACCATATAATACATTTTTTTACTATAAAGTTTTTGTAATTATTAAGCTGAATCACATTTACTACATAACAGTTCATAATAAATATATTACTAATTTAATAATTACTAATTAATTTAATAAATACTATAATCAGAAGATATTACTTTCTTCCTTAATAACTCGTTTTTAAATAATATTAAATTTTGTAGAAAATAATATTTTTACATTAGAAATTCACTTGATACATGTTCTATGTAATGCATAATTTTCATATATATTGTAATGAAATACAAGTAAACATAAAAATATGACTTTAATGACTATATGCTGATAATATTTACTATCATTGCCTTTACCATTGTATTGTTTTAAAAACAGGAATAATCAATTATGAACCAATTTACAATACTATGCTTCAAACAATCTACAATTTCAAGTAGATACTGGTTAGAAAGATGTTTGAGGCAATATTTGGTGTATCATGCAAGAGTATATTCCAATGGAATTAATAATCATAAAAATTACATTGTCAAAAAGGAAAATATCAGTAGGAGAAAAGCATTAAGGTTACAGATACTGCAAGATATTAAACAAACTAAACGGAAAGTAAAAGTAATTATTGACAAAGAAAACATTTGGACTGTACCAAATATTCTTTGTATGGGACGAATTGTAACATCGCCATATTTAAGTTACTTAATTTTGTCACAAGATTACCAGGTAAAACGTTATAATATTTAAATGCATATTTATTCATTATATTCATTATATATATTATTTGTTCATACATTATAGATAGCATTATGGCTATTAATAATTGCTGGGTTTAGTGATTTAGCTGATGGATGGATTGCACGTACATGGACATCACAAGCTTCTAAGCTTGGCACTTTTTTAGATCCTGCTGCAGATAAGTTACTAGTAGGTACTCTGTTCCTATCTTTGGCCTGGGTAGGATTGGTTCCTATTCCCTTAACGTGTCTTGTCATTGCAAGAGATGTTGCCTTGGTTTCAGCTGTTTCTTACATAAGATACCAATCTTTACCTCCTCCAGTATGTATACATTATAACATTATGAACAGAAAAATATTTAAATGATCGTGCTTATTTACAAAATACGTTTCAGAAAACTTTGGCCAGATATTTTGATCCTACATATGCAACAGTACAATTAGCTCCAACATATATAAGTAAAATTAATACTGCTATTCAGTTGTCGTTTGTTGCTGGAACACTAGCTGCACCTATATTTCATTTCGTAAATCATCCAGCTTTAGAAATTTTTTGTTATGTAACGGCAGTAACAACATTAGCAGGAGGTGTAAGTTATTTAATATCAAAAAATACATATAAATTCATAAGGAAAAAGACTTCAACAAAATCATCTAATTAAATACATGTATTAATGATTACAATAACATCGTTTATTGTTTCTAAATTTATTATTTACTTTGTATAATAGACGTTATTTAAATATCTACTATGTATACAACTCAAATCAATAAAAACATTGTTTTTATTTTGTAATTCCTCTGTAAAAAGAGATTACAAATTGGCCGTTATGTCTTGTACGTTATATGTTTCGTACGCAAATTTTTCGAAATTACTTGTATTGTAACGAACTCCAATATAATCAATTTCTAATCTGAAAGGCCCTGGCTTTTTATCAGCAATTGTAATTCCAAAATCTGTAATGTAATCCTGACATATAGAATATTGATTTTCATTAATTTGTCCTTTTGAACTAAATACAAATTTTGAAAAAGGGACTCTAATTATTTGCCAATACGGGCCACCTCTTGTATACATTACGTAATGATAACAATTATATTGCATTATGTCCAGATTTCCTTTTTGTAAAATATTTAACATGTAACATCTACCATCTCCTCTAACTCGTAAAACAACTTCATTATAATGTTCCCAATTATAGTAATACTGTCGAGCAAAAGATTTAAATCTTGGAGCTGAAGTGATATTGCAGTATCCAGCATTTGTAGTTCGACCGTCTTTGGGTACACGAGTATCTAATATACCATGGAATATTCCAGTGCCATAAGACGATAGTTCTAGTCTAAAATTAGTAGACATTTTGTCAATTAGTCTAAACCTTTCTAAGACATAACAGCATAAAAAATATTGCATAGTTACTTAGCAGTTGAATAACCATGATGATAGTCCTTGTCAGAATTTACAATCCATTGATCCAAGGAATTTTGAGTTCCATCAAACTTCCATACAGTATTAATTTCATTTGCTGCAAAATTACGTGGGTATATACTGTAGTTAACCCATATTTCTCGAATAAACAATTTACAGTCTCTCTTAAATAAATCATAAGCTTTTCGTAATTTCTGTAAAGAGGTCAAATTTTCGTGTTTATCAATAGGTTTATCGTATACTACCGGATATTGTGATCTAAATGGTTCATAAAACGTTCTTTTAATGATCAGAGTATTCCTACAATGAGGTTTTAGTATACGAAAAATACTATTTTTCATATTTTCGTTTTCACAATTAAATTGAAATAGCAACTTCGTTAATCATCATAGAATTCACGTGTATTAAATATACAAAAATTTCAATCAATGTGTCGCAGAATTTGTACAACTACATATTATATCGTAACTCGTAACTATAGCTTTCAGTTTAATCAAAGATCAATTTGTAATATTTCTTCTTCTTTCTCGTTTTTATAGCCGTCAAGTTTTAATTCTAATTTTGATGGATACTACAAGTACCTTAATTTTTTGTAACTATTTCGACAAAAAAATATAGTAATCTAATACTATATATCATTTACTATAAATTACGAAAATGTAGTGAAATTTGACAAATTTTATCAGAAAGGAAATATCAGTATTTATTAATAAGATAAAATATAATCATATATTGCAGTTAATAAAAAAGTTACTATGATAGAATCTTTTCTTATTAAATGATGGCGGTTATGACTACATTGAGGTTTTGGAACCAATGAAAACAAATTCAATGTAAGAATGGTGTTGTTTAGGCATAGTAAGTTATTAAACAGTAGAAATTTAAGATTTTTACGCTTGAAAAGTCATAACAAAAATGAAAATACACTTCAAATTAAATTTATGTCGAGCGATGCTCTAAAAGATATAGATATACAGTTATCTAATGGGTAAATATATCACATGTTTCTTAACCTAAACGTTAATATTTGTTATATTTCATCTTATCTATAAATAATACAGTAATATAATAGAGAAAATATATAGTTATTTAAATAAAATATATTGTTACGTGTTTCATTCCATATTTATTATTATTTCTTTCATATATTCCTTCAGATCAAAAATTACACTATCAAGCGGGAAATATGCACGATTTACATCTGGGAGTATTATTGCTACGCTTGACAATACATCAGTCATGACTACTGTGGTTAGGAAAAATGAACCATGCAATAATTCTATAATTCCATTAACTGTGAACTACAGACAAAAAGCTTCTGCAATTGGACGTATACCAACAAATTTTCTTCGTAGAGAAATAGGTTACACAGATCAGGAGATCCTTATTAGCAGAGTAATAGATAGATCTGTACGTCCCTTATTTCAGCCAGAATACTGCTATGAAACACAAATAGTATGTAATTTATTAGCTACTGATGGAGTTAATAATCCAGATATATTATCCATTAATGCTGCCTCTGCAGCTTTAAGTATTTCGGATATTCCATGGATGGGACCTGTAGCAGCCGTAAGAGTTGGTTTAATTGACAATACATATGTAATTAATCCTACAAAACGTGATCTTCAGAAAAGTAAATTAGATCTTGTAGTGTCATCTATGTCCAAAAATTTAATTGTCATGATAGAAGGATCGGCAGATGATATTTTAGAGCCAGAACTTCGGAAAGCAATAAAAATAGGTGTTAAAGAATGTCAAATAATTATACAATCTATAAAAAAATTACAAAATAATGTTGGCAAACCTAAATTACAAATTAACAAAGACAGTGAAATAAACAGTGATGTGGAAGAGTTTGTAAAGAAGTTTGCAGAGCATGAAATACGTAAAATTTTTAGTTGTCATTCTTATGACAAAGTTTCGCGAGACGCTGCTATTTTTGATCTTAGAGATAAGATGTTAAGAAGTATAACAAATCGTGATTCAGATTTTTCCCAAAATGCTATAAAAGCTTTTAATAAAATTTCTAAGGAAAATTTCAGATCTTTAATATTTGAAACAGATATAAGGTAGTTTCTGTTTATAAAAAAGAAATCTAATTACGATTATAAATTATTGAAAATTATTGAATGTGTGTAAATAATTTTAGATGTGACGGTCGTGCAACAAATGAGTTGAGAGATATAGAATGCCAGATTCATTTATTTCGGCCTCTTCACGGCTCAGCCTTCTTTCAACGAGGACAAACTCAAGTTTTATGCACAGTAACTCTTGACAGTATAGAAAATTCTCTTAAATTAGATAATATCTCAATGCTATCTAGGTATGTTATATTACATTTATTAATATTTTAAAAATATATATTCAATATGAATAAATATTATTTTTTGCAGTGGTATAAAAGAAAAAAATTTTTTTTTGCATTACGAATTTCCACCATATGCTGTAAACGAAACAGGTAGACTTACTGGACATGATCGTAGAGAAATTGGTCATGGAATATTAGCAGAGAGAGGATTGCGAGCGGTTATACCAAAAGATTATCCATTTGCTATAAGACTAACAAGCGAAGTATTAGAATCTAATGGTAACTTGTTTAAATAAGAAAGAAATTATTACTTGTTGAATAGATAACTTGTAACTTAAATACTTTCGTGTTTCACTTAAAGGCTCGTCTTCTATGGCTTCTGTTTGTGGCGGTAGTCTAGCATTAATGGATGCAGGTGTGCCAATATCATCTCCGGTTGTTGGTGTAGCTATGGGATTAATATGTAATCCTCATGCTACTCAGTTAACGGATGACGATTACAAGATTTTAACTGATATATCAGTAATTTCATATTGATTAACATTTGAATGTAGTTAAAAATGAAATTAATTAATTTTTTATTTCTTATACGACCAGGGTATAGAAGATCATCTTGGAGACATGGATCTTAAAATTGCGGGTACAAAAAAAGGGTTTACAGCTTTACAAGCTGATATAAAAATAGCGGGAGTCCCTTTAAAAGTGATAATGAAAGCTATCGGAAACTCAAATGTGGCTAGAAGTCGAATTCTTAATATCATGAATTCAGTAATATCTACTCCAGCAAGTAACAAGGAAGAAAATAAACCTGTACTTGATACCATAGAAGTACCCATTCATCAAAGGGGAAAATTTCTTGGGATCGGTGGCTCGAACATAAAAAAAATTTTATATGAAACTGGAGTTAATGTAAATTTAAAGAGGAAATAGAAACTTTAGAGATTCATTTTTGACAAAAGTTAATCTATTTTTTTTTTTTTTTTTATAGATACATTCGCTAGACGATACAATGTTTTCTATATTTGCACCTAATCAAAATGCAATGAATGAAGCCAAAAAAATGATAAATGATATTATTAAAAAAGATGTGGAACCAGTATTGACATTTGGCGACATCTATACTGCAAAAATAACTGAAATTCGTGAGACTGGGGTGATGGTTACGTTGTATTCCAATATGATACCAACGTTATTACCTAATTCGCAGTTAGATCAACGTAAAATTCATCATCCTGACGTACTAGGATTGAATGTCGGAGATGAAATAAAAGTGAAATATTTTGGACGAGATCCGGTGAATGGGCGCATTAGATTATCTCGAAAAGTGTTGCAAGGCCCAATTGTTTTTGAAAAAGATTTTAATATTATTAAAAATTAATAGAAATAATAGTTTGAAATTTTATTTGTACTTTTTTTTTAGCAATCAAATGTAATAACTTCTTTTACATATTAATAGTAATAATGATACAATAAGAAATTATTTTACGTAATTGTCATACTATAATAATAATATTTTGTTACATAATTATTAAATGTATATTATTTATACATTGAATCGACTTCAGAAGTTGTTTACCTTTCTTCAACAATCATTTGCAAATTGGTGGAAAGCTTTCGATTTTCCGACTATCATAAATGTGAAGATTGACAACCATCGATTAATTAACTGATATCTAACTCGTTTAAAGATAGATTTCATTTTTTCCCCATCTTTTAGATTAAAGTTACAAAGATAACTACATCGAAAGTGCTTTATAGGGAGGATATTAGAAATGATTTCTCGTTTTCTTTACCGTTACATTTTTAGGCGGACATCTAGCTTCGTTCTTGGTATCGTTATCGCCTCGGCATTTTTTGAAAGAGCTTATGACCACGCTTGTGAAAGTATTTTTGAATGGATAAACGAAGGAGTACGCTGTTAATTTTCTCTCTAACATTAATTGTAAAATATTGCTTAAATTATTAGAAACTATCATTTACACGTAAAAAGAATTCGGAAATAATCATATTCTATATAACATAATACAGGATTTATGTTTATCGATCAATAAGGTTATATGTAATTAATGATCCGTTAGTTTATTTCCTATAATTCGTCTTTTCTCCACGTTGTATTTCCCAACTGCGAGATTAACTCCATTTTATATATTACCTTCATGTCTATTATCTCTTTCGCAGAGACTTTGGATGCACATAAAACACAACTATGAAAATTCACTAGAAACACAGGCACAGAGTGATCGTAAAGGAGCTGTCGAGGAAGAAACATCAGACTTACAGAAAGTACCTGATGAAAATGCGAGAGGAGACTGAATGTTTTGTACAAGAAGGAAATTGTACGTTCGATAAATTACGAAAGACATTTTTTCCATGTAAATACCTGCTGCATATTCGAGTTGTTGAGTTTCACATGCATTGTGATATTCGATATTTCCGTATCATAAATGTAATCTTGTTCACGCAAAACAAAGATACGGGTAATTGATAATTCTTGGTTTTGTATTAATAAGGATTTATAATTTCTCAAAATTGCTCAGAATGAACGCTTTTTACTCTCGAAAACACTGGGTTTGTAGTTGTATGACACAGCCATAGAATATATGATTATGTCTGAGAAAGCATGCAGAACGAAATCATCATGATAGCAAGCAAGGATCATGATACTCAAAGGTTCTAAATCTTTTACCTTTGCGAACATAATATACATATAGCGAATAGCAGGTTATAAAATGTTATTACTAAACGCGTAGAGAATGGATCTTTTGGTAGTAACTCAGACCGGGAAAACTCGTTTCATTATCAGTTTCTCGTTTACCTTGAAATTCACAAAACGTTCCTAAACGTGATGGGAACGGAAGAAGAGAAAGGTAAAGAAATTCAAGGAATCTTTAGAAAAATACATACGTATATAAACGTTGGCGATTAAACAGCCTAATATGATTTTCATATTATCGTATAGTGATGTATATAACAGGAAAATTCTCTCTTACACAAATCTATAGATTATACAATGTATCCATACTTATATATTTATTCCACAATTAAATAAACTGGAGCTATATTCTTTCTTTATATTCATTGTACAATACACTGTATAAGTATTTTTGGAATTTAGATACGCGTATGATAAGTCAAGTGACATGTGTAAATGTAGATATATGTATATGTAATGTCAGGAAAATCCCGATGAACTACAGGCAAAAAACAATAAAAGTGCTGACGGGTCGGCAAAGTTAGGAAATCCCGATGGGACATATACCCGTACTTCTTTACGATACTGGCTAATTAAAAAAGTTGTTTTTGACCATGAGTCATCCACATCTGTGGAACACATCTGTGTGTTAGGAATACCAAGGCCGTGGTATAAAAAGCATCCGTTAGTCAGTTGCGGCTAGAGTGGCAGAAGAGTTGTAGCTGGAGTAGCGAGTGAGTAGCGAGTGATTAGTGAGTGATTAGCGAGTGAGTTGCGGGTTAATCGTTATTCATGAGTTGTGGAGTCGTTGTAAGTTGTAAGTTTTAAGTTGTAAGTTGTAAGTTGCCGAGTTGTTGTGAGTTGCTAATTGTAAGTTGTGAGTTGAGTTGTGAATTATCAATTTAGTTGCCTTAGTTATATGACATTACTGCCTTAAGATCACGTTAAATAACCATCGTTTTCTGTTTAAATCATAAATAAATAACTTTGTAGAGATCACTAACCAGAGTGAAGTTTCCGCACATGTGTGTGTGTGTGTGTGTGTGACAATTACGTAGTAAACTTCTAAACTTAGCAACTAATTTATTAATTACATTATTGTAGAAACGGGATGTAGTTTAGTTATTGTCACTTGTCTTATTCAGACGGCAAATATTATTCATTTCAGTTTAGCAAATAACGTTAAATGAGAACTTGTAGCTTCCTTCATTTTATCCATCAACCCATATAATATCAAAGAGTGAGCTCATCGTTGCAGACATAACAGAGAAGATAGTAGGGCAATATATAAGCAGTATAATTTTATTTATTGTTAGTAATATGTAAAGTAAATCTGGTCGATGAAAAGAAGAAAGAAATTATAGGGTGTCCTGGACGGTACATAAATATAAATGAAACTATTGTTTGGTGAAATCCTCCTAAAAAAAACCTACGTACTTACTTACGATTAGCAACCTACTCTCAATTTCACTTCAACATTATTTGCCACGAATAGCGTATCCCTACTCTCTTAATATCCTTCATTCATTTTTAACAAGAAAAAGATTTCAATACATTGTTCCTGTACACGAGAGAAATGATCAAACATACATGTTCTACTTTCAGGAATCCTCCATGATGAAGCTGTCGATCGCCCTCTCGATAGTGTTAATTTTCTCGCCGCTCATTGTAGTTGGAAATATTATTGTGATCGACTACGATACGATCGTGAATGAGATCTGCGAAAACGAAACTTTAAAATTACACTTCAGTAGTTCTATAGATTTTAATGAAAACAGTATTGTTTCTCCTACTCTAAAATGTATCGTCATAAAAGGTTACGTTCCTAAATTCACGAATGGAATTTTCAAAAACGTGCCAAATTTGAAATTCCTTGACCTCAGTAATAATGAGATCAATTCGGATGATTTATTCACTTTTGGTAATCTTTCAAACGTGAAAATACTAAATCTCAGTAATCAAAATGGCTACTCAAATTATGGAACAATAGTAAACGGCGTGTATCCTGAACTTGAATATTTGAATTTAAGAAATGCTAAAATACTAGACTTAAAATCGTCATTGGATAATCCATTTCCAAAACTGAAATATTTGGATCTATCACAGAATAGAATCGAATCCAGAACGTTTTTGTCGATAAATATGTTCTCCACATTAACGCACCTTGATCTGAGTGCCAACAGCATTTATCAATTTTCATTTGGACAAATGGAAAATCTGTTGTCGTTAACGTTAGATCGTAACAAAATTGAGAATCTTGAGTCATCTATGGGTATTAATCTGGCAGGGCTGGAAAAGCTGGAGAAACTGTCGCTAGCGTACAATAAGATCTCGCACATTAACAGTAGTGCAATTGAAACAATGTCCAACCTTCGGTATTTGAACCTTTCTGGCAATTCTTTATCGATTTTTAATTTCGATATGCTTAAATCAGTGAAATCTTTAGACGTTCTTGTACTAGATAGTAATTCGTTGGATAATGTTCTCATAACAGCGCCTGTAAACTTAACTCAACTCTCGTTAAATCGTAACGATATACGTTATTTAGCGATTAATACCTTTTACTATCTGCACAGCTTAAAAAAGCTATTTCTAAGCGAGAATAAAATCCAGAGCATCCAGGCGGACGCGTTTCAGAATCAAGTGCTGTTAGAAGAGCTATATCTGAATGACAACCAATTAAGTTATTTACCAGTAGGTTGGTGTGAATCTATGAAAATGTTGCGATATCTAAATTTGGCAGGGAATAAATTCACTTTGTTGGAATCAGTGATTTACTCCTCTGATTTGCCCGTGCAACACTTACACTTTGAACGCAATCCTCTTACGTACATTAATGGTAGTTTATCTGAACTGATACCAGTAAATATGACGATTTATCTAAACGTTAATGTAACATCTAAGAGTATGTCATATGTACGTAATAGGGAAGAACTACTTCACTACTGATAGCGATAGATAGAGTGTGGTGTTGAGGTATGGACATCTACTACAGGACCATGTATTGAATGATTTGTAATCTAAGAAGTTGTGATTATTAAACGCTTCAGGTTTTACTGTATAAATAAACATATCGTAATTGCTTAATAAAAAGACTCATTGTATATTGCTCTTTATTCTTGCCTCTTCTTTCTTTTCCTGGCATGCAAAACTCGTGCAAAATATCTTATCATACTGTTTCGGCTTTTAATTAGAATTTTGCAGTATGTCTAGGAAAGGGGAGAAATTATCTTTCGATATCTCTTCGTATTACGTCGGCCGACTCTCTACCTAAAACAACGTATTTCGACAACTTCAATCACACAATCAAACGAGTGACTGTCGGGAAGGAACGCCTTCCTCGCCATACACGCAACCTCACGCCGCACAGTAACGAGCAGCAACCGATACCCGGACCAACGTTCATTTCACAGCAACAAGGTAAGCTCGTTCAATTTGTGAAAAACCCACCATGGCCCACGTTGAACGAATCAGTACGTTGCGGTGGAGGCGAGGCTTCCTAATCGGCTGATTTACAATCACGGCGCGTCAACTCGACGAATATGAAAAGTCCGGTTGGTCAAACAGAAACCTCCTAATGACTTGCCGCGAAACGATCGACGAGACATGAAGCAAGATAAATTCTGTCCAAGAAGAATTAGAAGACCTAGACGAGTGAGAAAACGTGCATGTAGAATGTCTGATACACGAATATCACACCATTAAATCACGATTAATGAACCTCGTTGACAGCCTACAATCATCAACCCCGTCGATACCCAAGGGCAACAGCAACACGTCTAACCATTTCCAGGGACGTAAGAATAATTTGAATAATAACAGTATCAAGGATTATACTCCGCCGACGGAAAATATCGCATCGCAACGTGTCACCTATACGCGACCTGACGACAACCACGTTCGCACCGTCAGCATCGCAACAATCTGATTCAATGCCACCAAATGCCTTGAATCAGCCAACCGCTCACGATCCTCTGGACCGGAAGGAAGAGAAAACCTCACCAGGTGACAAGCCGTCGCAGGCATTGATCTCTCTGAATCCGTTACAGGATGTGCGATGCCCTGTAACTGTAATTCATAACGAAGAGAGTAACGGGTTAAATTCTGTCAATGACTCCGAGGTCAATCTAGAGTCGAAATCTGCAGCAGACTCTCCGGAATCCACGATGATCGAATTATCCAGAAACAGGTTTTCCTCGATCAACACTTCCACGGTTAATAACCTGTCCTGCATCACGTCACCTGCAACACCTGACATAAATATCGTATCGGAATCTCATTCTCCGGGACATAACGTGAAGACTCCTCCTTGGCTCCAACAACGCCGGGACATTCTCTAATGTCCAAACTATCACACTACGAAGAACCTCGGAACCCTTCAGAGCAACCAAACCGGTCCACCTGGCCTCCCACCGATAAACTAGCCAGGAAGGACGCACCAGCGCATTTCTTGCACAGTCCCAGCATCGGGACACATCTCAGAAGGAAACTAAGTATAATGCTGATCAACTCAGAGCGCAACTGCCCTCTGAAACCAAGATCTAAGCATAATAATCCGGGTTACGCGGAATCAGCGGACGCTATCGCGCACAATGCAGCGATATCAAAAGGACAACTTCGGAATGATACAGAACCGGTTAAATATCGACACAATGGAGCAGGATGGCTACATACGCCTGCAGCTGTAAATCCTAATCCACTGCATCCAATCGAGTGGAAGGAATCTAACCAAACGGAAGGTAAGACGTCTCCGATTTTGTCTTCTGCGGATAGTTGGGCCAAGCCGGCACAACCACCAAGCATCATCAAGGAGGCGCGATACGGATGGGTCAGCGGGGGGAGCCCTATCCCCCAATCAATCGTAGACCTCCTTCACGTCTCCACAACGCATCTACATACGGATTTCACTTGCCTTTGTGAAATCGGCGAGATGTATAACGACACCTCCTGGGCCGAGGTGTTCCACGATACTTCATGGGCCGAGCTGTTTCACGACACTTCCTGGTTCGTGAACTTCAACGGCAAATTTCTTGGCAATGCCGAGGACCACGGCGATCCAGACTACAAGGTAGACAACGTACCCTTAACACAACGGCCCTTCGGCCGTCGAATTTACCCTGGCGACGACGGCATCATTCAGATAGCCACAGTTAATACGGCAACGAGCATTTTGGATCGAGGTGCCACGCGGCTCGTCCCACTATCGAGCCAACCCGATCCAGTACAATACGGATAGCCAGCAATCGACAAGGAGTTGGATAGCAGATCCAATTAATTTCACTGTTACAGAACTTTTGATCTGTACCCTCTCAACGGGGGGAGGATGTTACATCGGATGACTCTTTACCTAAACCAGGCCACACACCGCGGGCAAGCCAGATGTCTACACATCCTTACTGCGTACCCTCAATAGTCTTAAGGATTCACCATAAATCTTGCATTTTCATAGTTAAGGTCCTTCAAACCAAACAAGCATCTTTTATTCCAAGCGTTCTTTACATTTATTGTCTACTATACGTAATATACGGGAAAGTTGGTTTTTCTCACGTTCGGTACCTTCCGTCAGCAACTTTCTCTTGAGGGCGGCTAAGACCCTTCCTAGTCCACCAACCTTCTTATTATCCAATCAGAAGCAATATCTACTGCCCTTACTTTCCTAATCAAAATTGTCATCAACAAATCCGGTGGTCCCAAGCGCTAGACACACCCATCACTAGCTTTCCTCCGCCACAGTGTGACATCAATCACATCTTAGTACCCATTAGAGAAAAGACGTCGACCCCCGACTGTCGGACGCCAAGGCCGCGACGCATCTTAGTCCCCATCCGAGATAGGATCTCGACCCCGACCTTCGGACTCCTTTGGAACCCACACCGAACCCCTCAACATCCTCAAGCCAGGGCGTATATAAGCCGAGACTTCATCCAGCTCGCGCAGTTCTTGTTCTTGTTCTAGTCGCTGTTCTCGTACAACCCCTTTTCTCCGGTTCAGTGTTATTCGATTGTAAGTGCCAAAATTATAATAAAGTTCGATAAAAGAAAATTAATAGTTGGGTTACGACTCAGCTTTCTTTTCTCTTACAACCCAAGTATCAATTTTACGTGACAACAGCATCGTCACCAAACTTCACTTATTCTTTATCGTTAGAATAGCCAACATATCTTTACGGGTTTCTACCCTTAGATCAATCACTTACTTAACTTGTACATACGCACCAGTGTAACTATATACTTTACAATATTGTTGGGATAAACATTAATTTATATACCTGTTAATTCAGTGTATACTCTATTGAACCACCCTTATTATCCTAACAGAAATAAGGGGATCGATCAGTTCGTGGCGTCGATTATCTAATTGTAACGGAAATTTACAACTCCCGTTGACGTGCAGTCTCGCGATCGCGTCTGTCCGCGAATGGTCGATTAAACAAATTTGTTAATTAAATTTTGCCGTAAGTGTTGTCGCTGCCAGATGAAAAGAGAGTTTGCATTTCGTCCCGGGACTACCGGTGGACTCGTCAGTAAGGCTATGCCCGGTAGTCCCTGCCTTAGACGTAGAGGGAGTCTCGCTAGGTGAAGTATTTGTATCGTGTGCCCGCATATTCGACCGCTAGCGAGGTAGACAGACTCGTTGTCGTCGTAGCCCTCTGGAATTGGCGGTTGATAAACGCGGATCGCCCGGGAGGTGTTGTGCCGCGATGATGCCTCGACCTGTCAATGTCCTGTTGATACCGATCCGCCACAAAAATATTGTAAAAACGGGAAGTAATTTATTTATTATTACTTGTCTTATTCAGACGGCATTATCTATTTCAGTTTAGCAAATAACGTTAAATTAGAACTTGTAGCTTCCTTCATTTTATCTATCAGCCGATATAATATCAAAGAGTGAGGTCATCGTTGGAAAGATAACAGAAGATAATAGTGCAGTATATAAGCAATATAATTTTATTTATTGTTAGTAATCTGTGAAGTTAATCTGGTTGACGAAAAGAAGAAAGAAATTATAGGGTGCCCTGGACGGTAAGTAACCATAAACGAAACTATTGTTTGGTGATGTGATAATATACGCGCGTATTTTGTCAAATAGCAAAGATTGTTACATTGCATTGTCCAGCTCTAGCTGAATCAAAATATGCTTGTCATTTATTACATATTTTGTATTTTAACGAAATCCTCCTAAACAGAACCTTCGTACTTACTTACGATTAGCAACCTACTCTCAATTTCACTTCAACATTATTTGCCACGAATAGCGTATCCCTACTCTCTTAATATCCTTCATTCATTTTTAACAAGAAAAAGATTTCAATACATTGTTCCTGTACACGAGAGAAATGATCAAACATACATGTTCTACTTTCAGGAATCCTCCATGATGAAGCTGTCGATCGCCCTCTCGATAGTGTTAATTTTCTCGCCGCTCATTGTAGTTGGAAATATTACGATCGACTACGATACGATCGTGAATGAGATCTGCGAAAACGAAACTTTAAAATTACACTTCAGTAGTTCTATAGATTTTAATGAAAACAGTATTGTTTCTCCTACTCTAAAATGTATCGTCATAAAAGGTTACGTTCTTACATTCACGAATGGAATTTTCAAAAACGTGCCAAATTTGAAATTCCTTGACCTCAGTAATAATGGGATCAATTCGAATAATTTATTCACTTTTGGTAATCTTTCAAACGTGAAAATACTAAATCTCAGTAATCAAAATGGCTACTCAAATTATGGAACAATAGTAAACGGCGTGTATCCTGAACTTGAATATTTGAATTTAAGAAATGCTAAAATACAAGAGTTAAAATCGTCATTGGATAATCCATTTCCAAAACTGAAATATTTGGACCTATCACAGAATGGAATCGATTCCAGATCGTCTTTGTTGATAAATATGTTCTCCACATTAACGCACCTTGATCTGAGTGCCAACAGCATTTATCAATTTTCATTTGGACAAATGGAAAATCTGTTGTCGTTAACGTTAGATCGTAACAAAATTGAGAATCTTGAGTCATCTAGGGGTATTAATCTGGCAGGGCTGGAAAAGCTGGAGAAACTGTCGCTAGCGTACAATAAGATCTCGTACATTAACAGTAGAGCAATTGAAACAATGTCCAACCTTCGGTATTTGAACCTTTCTGGCAATTCTTTATCGATTTTTAATTTCGATATGCTTAAATCAGTGAAATCTTTAGACGTTCTTGTACTAGATAGTAATTCGTTGGATAATGTTCTCATAACAGCGCCTGTAAACTTAACTCAACTCTCGTTAAATCGTAACGATATACGTTATTTAGCGATTAATACCTTTTACTATCTGCACAGCTTAAAAAAGCTATTTCTAAGCGAGAATAAAATCCAGAGCATCCAGGCGGACGCGTTTCAGAATCAAGTGCTGTTAGAAGAGCTATATCTGAATGACAACCAATTAAGTTATTTACCAATAGGTTGGTGTGAATCTATGAAAATGTTGCGATATCTAAATTTGGCAGGGAATAAATTCACTTTGTTGGAATCAGTGATTTACTCCTCTGATTTGCCCGTGCAACACTTACACTTTGAACGCAATCCTCTTACGTACATTAATGGTAGTTTATCTCGACTGATACCAGTAAATATGACGATTTATCTAAACGTTAGTGTAACATCTGAAAGTACGTCATACTTGACCACTGGTAGTGATAGACAGAGTGTAGTGTTGAGGTATGGACATCTACTACAGGACCATGTATTGAATGATTTGTAATCTAAGAAGTTGTGATTATTAAACGCTTCAGGTTTTACTGTATAAATAAACATATTGTAATTGCTTAATAAAAAGACTCATTGTATATTGCTCTTTATTCTTGCCTCTTCTTTCTTCTCCTGGCATGCAAAACTTGATCAAAATATCTTATTATACTGTTTCAACTTTTAATTAGAATTTTGCAGTATGTCTAGGAAAGGGGAGAAATTATCTTTCGATATCTCTTCGAATTTCATCTATTATTGATATCTGTATTCGACATCTGTTCGAATTTCAACGATGCAATTACTCAAATCTTTGACGCTACGTAGATGTATCTATTACTTTTACAATTCTCATTTAATCGGTTAAAAGATGAGCGAAAGTTATTCCTAGAATGTATAAAATTGGTCGAATTAGTTGAGGATGCAAGAAATAACGTGTACATTGTTAGAACTTGAAAGCATACCTTGTTCTGGATGTACAGTGATCATATTCATGAAAGATGACAGGAAGATCCCAAACAGGAAACGTTTGAAACGATAACGATGCTTTTTATAGACGATGTATTTATTATTTCCGATTATTTCGAATAAGCTGACGCAACTGTCGATCGATATAAGAGGAGGAGGCAGCTGCAAATTTGCAGTAATTTCTTGTTCGCAGCCAGAAGAAACAGAAGAAAGTTCGCATAATGGTACGCATTCAATCATTCTTTGTCGTTTTACATGTTATTTCTTAAGACAAATAACCATACATCAAAGTTACCTGTTTTCATTTGCCTCTGTTCACATCGACATGTTTCGATATGTAATATAAAGTATCAGCGCAACATATTCTTGCTTATCGTTATCATAAATGTTTTCTATTTTTCTTCCAGAAAACCATTATGTTGTTGAGTACGATTATAAGCATTACAAAATCCATACCGAAAATAAGTTGGGAACAGGATGCGGATCGTATGTGGATCACGTATCATAACGCGATAAATAACAAGCAACATTTCGTCGCATGCTCTGAAGAAGAGAGCATTAATTTGCACGGACTGGGGTTAGAAAAGATCCCTAAAGATCTGGTGAAGAGCAAGGCAATACAATCAATATCGTTACATAAAAATAGCATCCGAAAAGTACCAATAGATGCATTTGAGGAAGTTCCTTTTTTGAAGTGTTTAAATCTCGCTTATAACTACATTTCTTTCGATAATCTCGAGATAAAGCACGACAATTTGAAAACATTAATTATAGATTTTCAAGAAATACCAGAAATGAACGATCTAATACCTGTAAAAAATCCAAAAATAAGTTGTCCTAACGTTGATACATTGTCTTGGAGAGGAATAACTCACGAACTTCCTCTTTTGTGGATGGACATGTTTCCAGAGTTAAAAGATATTTATTTATCCGACAGCAATTACATCCAATTTATCAACGAAACTGCCATTTATTTACTGAATTTGAGAAGTCTATACTTAGAACGAAATTCGATTGATAAATTCATTATGAATAATCTTGGAAACATCGAGATATTGTATCTGGATGAGAATCCTCTTCAGGAATTTTGGATAAATCCAATTCACCAAAGATTACGAATTTTATCGTTATCCAACTGTTCGTTGTTCTATATGCCAGAGTTAAATATTCGATCCTTAGAATCGTTAGATTTATCTCATAATCAAATACGTGTTATACCGATAGACGCGTTCAAATACACGGTTTTATTAGAAAATTTGAATTTAGATAACAATGTGTTAACAACGATTCCTCTTGTAGATCGTTCAAATAATTTGAAAACATTGTCGTTAAATTATAACTTAATTAGCAATATTACGGATATCGTCACATCAAGTTCTTTAAAAACGTTGAATCTACGCGGAAATGAGATAGAGAACATCGACGTAATGGAGTTTTGGAATTTGAAAATGTTAGAATATTTAGACATATCTCGTAATAAATTAAAGTCATTGTCTCCGAAATGGCACAAAGGCATGAACAGGCTAAAATATCTAAATTTGCAGCACAATAATTTTATAAGTATAGAATATATGTCCATCTTTCACATGAGTTATTTGAAAGAATTGTATATAAAAAATAATAGTATCACGTATATAGATTTAAATACATTATCACGTGTGTCAAATAATTGTACTATATACGTGCTTTAAAAATGTTAATATTCTATAATTTAGCAGTATTATAATTGGTACCATGCAGTATAATATAATAACAGTTGTAATTATTATATCTAGAGTAAAATCACTTGTTTAGTGCAGCAATAAATTCGGAGAACTCAAGCCTGATAAGTTTATTTCTCCCTTCTTATCATACGTTTGCGCAAACATTACACGTTTGGGGGTTATGTAAAATTATCGTATGTATATAATATTCTTATCCCGAAAGATAATTTTCCTGGTTCAATATTTCGTCGTAATATTTATAAGATCCGTTGCTAAGAACTCTGTCGATCGAATGATCGGTGAAAATGACGATAAGCTTTCAACAAACGATAATGAATATCATAAATAACGTTTGAATACATTTTAATAACGTTTGAGAACGATTTTGATCGAAGTACAAGAGATTTCTGTTCTTTTTTTCTTTTTTTTTTGGAAAACAGATTGTTAAAGTTAAACGAAGGTACGTTCGATGAAAAGCTCCAGTTTGCTTATTACAGGTTGAAGTTTTTCTTTTCTTTTTTCTTTTACCATGCTATTTTACGATTTGTTTATAAAGAAACATTCGATAAATTGGTTGAAGATAATAGGTGAGACTGTTCCCTATCTTCAAATGCGCTAACATTTCACTCACGAACGCAATATACATGTTTCTTCAAATTCGCCATTTCTCCAAACTGCTCGGATTTTCGTTGATTATCTAACTTGCAATTTAGCTGAACATCATTACGAAAGAGCGCTTGGATTTCGATTATCACATCAGCCTCTTAACTCATTCGCTAGAAATATGTTCTCATCAAGTATTTCGTTTCACTGCTCACTGAAGAGCAGTTGGAGTTATCATTAGATTACAGTCGTTACAATATTGCGTTATAAAATCTGCAACGATGCATTCCAAAACGATACACCGTCGTTACTCAGATGTCTCATGGCATTAGATATCTTCGTAACCCGAGCAAGGAAGGGATGTTTGCGAGACGACGCATGCACGATCGCAGCAATGTGTTCCAAAAAGTAACGAACGAACAGCACTCATCGCCCTGCGACTTTCTAATCGACTTGCGAAAAGTAGGAGTTTATCTTTTGCATCTTTTAGACGCTGTTCTCCGGTGGTCTCGTCAGTAGAAAATTTTCCATTTCTTTATCTTTCCTTTCTTTTTCAAACAGAACGATTCGAGTCGGTTCGAAATTCTTGGCCATACTGTTTCATGGAAGATCAAGTCGAAGATCAGAGGATAAGACGTGAGAAACTCGCGAAGCGAATGTTAATTGTATCAAATCCTGCTTTTCCTTTTTTTTTTACATTTCCATTTACATTCCACGGATAGACCGCTGAAGTTCACGTAGAAGCGACATCTAGCAAATACATAGTAAATACGCAAAATGTATCAGAAGTAGATACTGTACGGGAGAAATTATCTAATCAGATATAAAAATAGAAAATTTTATACAATTTCCTTAGTATATCTTACAGTAGCTTTTATCTTAGATATCACTGCAATAAAATCGGTACTATCTTCTAAACTTGTGTAATCGCCTATCGCACACCAGTGACACACACTTACACGTATGTATTTCGATCGCCAACATTACAGCAATAGTTACACATAACAACAAATTAGTCACATCCTAATCGTTATAGTCTATAATGAAGGGATTGAACAAGCTACGATAAACAAGTGATCTACTTTCCGGACAAATACTGTATATGTAATAAATATGCAAGATAGAAAATACGTTTCTGAAACATACTTCTGTCCCATTTATTTAATCCGCTCTTATAAAAATTTGTCTAAACTTCCGCGATCTACGTAACGAATAATAAAGGTAGAAGAGGAAGCACCACGTGGCGATCTACGCGTAGAACAGGGTCCTCTGGAAGCTCGGTTACAGTCCTGCAGTCCCTACAGTGTTGAATTGCATGATCATCGCTTCTTTATAAAGCAGCGAATTAAAATGTTGAGAACAGAAGGTGCTAAGTTGGTGATACGCGTTGAAGTAGAGAACAGAGCTTTGTTCGTTGCAGCAGTCGGTTGTTTAGAAGATCGTTTCTTTTTTCCTCGGCTGTCGCTTCTTAAAAGGTAAGCTCATCTTCCGAATAACAGAAATAGAGTAGAAAATCGATCACCAACCTCCTCTTTTAATTGACTTTTGAAAGCCAGTGAATCCTCTACCTCGTACTAACGTTTGCAGATGTTCGTGCAGTGGAGGATCTTACTTCCGGTTTTCTTCAGCTCGCAAGTAGTATTTGCAATATTTGCGGGTAGAAGGGAACATATGTCGCTCAACAAACTTCCCACGAAAGTCTGCATTCCGGGAACCATTTTGAACTTTAATAATACAGGCCTGACAAGAATCGGAGACGTTTTCGCTAATACCTCGGACATAAGGGAGTTGTATCTCGACGACAACAAGATCGCGTACATTTCTGATAAAGCGTTCGACCTGATGGAAGGGCTAGAAATTTTGAGTATCTCCGGCAACATAATATCTCTGGAAGAATTGTCGTGGCTCCGCTACCACGCAACATTGCGGAGTCTGATTATAAACAATAACAAGTGGAAAAACAAGTACGGCGATAAAGACGACATCAGCATCCCAAACACATTTGGATATTTACCGAATCTGGAAATCTTGTCGTTAAGAGGTGACAGTATTTCTCAGTTCGACGTTCCCCTTGACAAATTCGCGCCTAGACTAA
Organism: Bombus flavifrons; assembly: GCF_040668555.2. Taxonomy (NCBI): domain Eukaryota; kingdom Metazoa; phylum Arthropoda; class Insecta; order Hymenoptera; family Apidae; genus Bombus; species Bombus flavifrons. The sequence continues at coordinate 6,371,037 of NC_138454.1, forward strand.
GGAAATTGGACTTGTCGGAAAATTACATCCAGTCGTTCAAATTCCTCGACAATCTACCGGAAACCATGGAGATGCTCCTGTTGGAAAAGAACGGATGCCCGTGCCAGGTTCGAAAGCTTCCAGCTAACATCAGAGCTCTGTTTCTGAACGGAAACGGAATAACAGAATTGTGCGGTGCACATTGCACGCACTCGCACTCGCTGTCGTTAAAAGAGCTCGAGTGGTTGAATATTCTGAACGTGTCCAGCAACAGTATCAACAGCATAGAGAACGACGCATTCAAGGATACAATACATGTGCAAACGATAGATCTATCCCATAATTATATAGGATCGGTGTCGGAACACGTTTTCCGGGGACTGTCTAGCCTGAAGGAACTTCGCATGAGTCATAATCTGCTGCAGATTGTGCCGAATATGGGCTCGTTGAATAGCTTAAGATACTTGGATTTAGCCAACAATTACATCGAGGAAGGGACGAATTTGAACTATTTGAAGTTCATCGAGACGCTAGAATGGTTGGATTTATCGAATAACCGCATCAAAGTACTTCCCATGATGCTAATTTACCATACAAAATCTTTTGAATGGAATCTTTTGCTGAAAAATAACAGTATCGTGAACATCGATGACCTGTTTACGGATAAGTGTTTGGAAATACAGCTTATATTGCATCTACAGAACAATCCTTTCTCGTTCTTCAAATTCAACACGTTAACGGTACACACGAAAGAACCTGTGCTGCCTAGCGTGGAGAGCAACACGATATCGACCGAGGGTTCAGAAGAATTCACAACAGATTCTGAGGAAATCTAACGATCTCGATGCCGATATATCTTCTCATCTACGTTTCGTATACTGTGCCAGATGATCTCGAGGTAAGTCACGTATCGATCACACGCTCTCTTCTCGTTGTATTATTTCGTTTAAACGTCTATGTACGTCTCTGAAACGTTGGTCCTTTGGTTTTTAGGATCTCACGCGCGAGTTTCTACGTGGTTTTCAACGGGGCGACTACTCTTCACACGACTGAAATTCGAGAATCGAGCAACAAGAAGAAATGTAGAAGAAGAAGGTTCGTCGACATTTTTACATTTTTCATTTTTATTACCATTGCCGCTATGTTTCAAACGTTAACGTTATTGTTGTTCCATTGCAAATACAACGTCTTTGTATTTTGTAAACGATTGATATAAAATAAATATTCGTCAATCACGTTTACGTATGTATCTTACTTGTTTCGAGTTGCCAAAATTTGTATACATACATATAGCAATCGAGAAATGTATGGAAATATCATAGAAACAAAGGTTTCGGTAAAGGTAAGGTTTCCCGGTATCGTAGAATTTTCAAACGTTTCTTCGAATTGCAATGATACGTCTTTTTCGCAGTTTTATCGAAAAAAAAGATGAAAACGTTAAAACAAAATTCGATTGTAAGATTCAAACAACGAACGTGGCATGTTGCGTTGAAAGTTGAAGCTTGCGATTAAAAGGAAAAGGATGATTTCGAAGATGAACATTCTTTTACGCAGAGACCAAATCGGAAACATAGTTTGCATTCTATATCACGCACATTTTCAATCATTTCATATAACTTTTTATTCTTACTAAAATCGAGAAATAGTAGATGTTAGGTATCATTCTGCACTTAATCAATATTGTTACGTATTATGTCTATTCTGTACCTCGTCCGTGTCTCTCTATTTACTCAATTGTCTAATAGTCGTTTATTCTATTTTTGGTTAATGGTTTAGTTTCGATCTCTTTCACTAGAACTTATCGATTCGGTGAAGATGCGTTGAACTGTTTTCGTTGCATCCTTCTAGATGGCGACGATAGTCACGGACTATCGTATAGTTACTACAGTTAAGTATAAAAATACAAGTACAGTACAACGCTAGAATACAAATCCTCGATTTTCTCGTATGTTGTATGTTTCTGCTAGATATCACGTAGATATTTCACATTGAAACGATCGAGCTACTTAACGAGAATATGATCCTCAACCTGAGGTTCTTACGAGAACGAGCAAGGTCGTCGGTAGATCAAGAATATCTATGATAAGCTGCTATAATATCAACTTTGTTAGAATGATCCAGAGATTGCGATTCTTTTTGTCTTCTGAGAGGTATTTAAGCGACCGTCCTTGAGTTAGAGTAGCCTGTTACTCTTGAATTCCATCGACGGATTCTTCTAACGAGCTTGTCATCAAATTCCTATCGAACTTTAAGATCGTTCGAGCGGTTCGTTTTGCTGAAATTGATCCTTTTTCAACCGATAACGATAACCGATAGGATGGTCTTGACGATGTTCGAGAGTCTCGATCGGTACAACAAGAGATTCCACGAACGTACAACAACTTTGTTTAGTTTCATTCGCAAGGAAACGACTGCCGAGCGAATATTTCATCGCAAGTTACTCGAAATTCCTGGACCAAATCACTCGATCTTGTACAACGACTTTTATTATCAAAGGTAGTTTTACTCTCGTCAAATTGCCAATGTAGCTTCGCCTTCGTTGTTTATCTTTTCACGCCCAAAATATTCTCTCAAGGATATTTCTGTGTCCGGGCTTGTTCTATCAACGTACACTGATTTTCTTTCGTCTTAATCCATTAAAGGTTAATATCGCGTTGACCCATCATATCTGCAATTTCTTCGATCAGTTCGCGTTAACGAATTCTGTTTTCTTTATCTGTAGATATATGAAATTTGCAATCGTCTTAAAACCTCGTAAAAAGCTTTCTCTTTTTTATATATCCTTTATAAATATCTCGAATAGTTTAGTATAATTAATTACATTTTTGAAAAATTGAATTTTATTGTACACGTGTCGATTTCGGTACATTCACCGACGATCGCTAAAATCGACCACTGTTCTGCGTGTGTACGCGTGTTATTGACCGTGCGTGAGTAAATCTGTCGGGTGGTTTCTTCCGAGTTTTCTGGGCAGCTCTCTGAATAGCAGCTTGCAATTAATAGGTTTTAATAGATTTTCTATTCCGTACGAAGCATTGACATGGTTTCTAAATCATTGGAAAACAGGAGCATGCACAAATACTTATATTCTTCTAGTCATTGTGTACGATGTACTCAGACGTGTATCATCATTGTTTTAATGAAATTCCAAAATGTTTCAAATGTATAAAACAGGCAACATACAGGGTGGTTGGTAACTGGTGGTACAAGCGGAAAGGGGGTGATTCTACGCGAAAAAAGAAGTCGAAAATATAGAATAACAATTTTTTTTAATTTTTCCATCGAGACGTTATAACAAGACGTGATAAAGTGCGCGGGTACCGAGCGAAATTTCAAAGTCGATTTTCTCGAAAACAAAGCCTCAAATGAAAAATTTTTATTCTATATTTCCGACTTCTTTTTTCGCGTAGAATCACCCCCTTTTCGCTTGTACCACCAGTTACCAACCACCCTGTATATGAAATTTATATAGTACATGATAAATGTCCAAATATCTTCGTGAGCCAATGTATAACATTATGATAAATCATCGATCGCTTCTTAATGGGATAATAAAGCCTTGGCAAATCGCGCTATTCTGAAATTCTGACCTTCGTCTTGTGTAAATTCGAAGGATCGTAAAAAGCGACAAAGAATGTTCCCCTCGTGGACGCAGCAAGATCTCAATTGTATCGATACAGGTTCATCGTTGTTCGGGGAAGCTCGAAGGGAGGAAAGAAGAAAGAACCGGGCGATATAAGCGTCTGTGATGTTTCGTCGTTGTATTTATCACGCGTTCCCCTTGCCACCCGTAGATCTTCAGCATCGTTGCCGAGTGCCTTTTATCAGTTGTAGCGAGATACATTAGGACGAGTGCGGAGCGTGTCGAGGTTTCACGAGCTGAAAGAAGGGCCAGCAAAAACGAAAGGAATGTTTTTCCACTTAAGAATCGTTCGTTCGATGGACCGTTAAAAGGAGGCGATTTTTTTCCCCGTACATTGTCGAATAGCAAAGGAAAACGAAACGAGAAGCTGGACGAAGTTTGTCTTTAAAAACATCGCCGGATAGCTGCGAATTTCCATCGACGACGAATATCCAATCTAGAAGCGTGAAATCACATGAAACCACTGCTATCAAATATTTAGTCACCTGGTGCAATTCCGTCAAAGGATCGATATTCTTATTATACTTTGAAAGTTACAATAGAAAAATACTTTTCCACCGTTGGATATTCCTTCGCTTCTTGATACAACTGAAATCAAACGTTCTGCTAGATTTAAATTGAAACCAGCGAGTATACCTGTAAAGTTTCCATGTTGTATCGCTCGAAGATAAACAAACGAATGCGTAAACAGTTGCTGTCTGATAACAACGATCCTACGGTCGCTGCAGCGCGGAGGGAGAAAAGCTGTGCTTACGGAACTCGGACGATCTCGTCGAGGAAACCTTGACACTGGCTCGTCTATCTCATCCATAGGCGTCCGTAGGTATTGGAATTTCTAGATCCGCGTTCCTTGCCGCTACGAGGGTCACGTAAGATCGAGCGGACGAGTGGAATTCGATTCATCGATCGGTTTCGAAGAACGATGTTGTGAGAGATCAATTGATCACAGACGGGAGAAACTATCTGGAAAGCATCGTCTTTTGGCTTTTCTTTTACCTCGCGGATTTTAGGTTGCAAAGCGCAACGCGGGCTATTCAAACGAACGACAAAGGAGTTGCCGATGATAAAGCCGCGTGTTTGATTCAGGCGTTTCGGACTCGAGGAGCAACGAGGGAAGAAAGTACGCGACGAGAGGAAAGAAAAAGACAAAGAAAGAAAGAGATTGGTATCGCGTGGAAGAAGGAAGTGTTACGCGATGCAAGAGCGCGTTCCATCCAGTTAGATCTAGCCTAGGTTGACCAAGCCACCTAGAGAAGCGAGATGTCGGGGTGGGAGGCGTCCCTACTGATCAGGGGTGTCAGTTGGGGTGGAGGAAGAGGGTGGTCGAATAGGTGGAAACGCATGCGCTCCCTTTAGCCGGTATGCTGGCAGGGATGCTTCGCCACGAGCGAGACAAAGAAGCGTCTGCGACAAGGAGAACGACTGCCAGTGACGGAGAAAGACAGCTACAGAGCGCGTGCGAGGGAAAGAGATATCGCGAATAGGGAAAGAAGAGAAGGAAAAAGAGGAAAGACAAGGATCTAAAAAGTAAAAGGGAGATCGCGATCGTGGAAGCGCGACGCGAGACCGATAAAGATAAGCGGAGTGCGTCGTGTTTGCGTTGGAGAAAGAAAAATCGAGTGAAAGGGGTGAAAAAAGAGAGAAAGAGAGAGAGAGAGAGAGGGAGAGAGGGCTAGAGTGACACGCAGCGATGGCTAGAACAGGAGGGAGGAAGCGAGATCCGCCACGTCTAGGCAGCTCGAGAGACTCTACTCCCACCCAGCTCTCCTCTTCCTTGCTCGCTTTCTCTCTCTCCTCTTTCAGTGTTCGTTCGAACACGGCCCGGTACGGTTCTGTCGCCCCGTGCTCGAAGGATCCTCTTCGTGATGGGAGCTCGCTGCCGCGGTGGTATCGGCAGGTTCCCTCGGTAGCCGATTCTCCGACCCACCGATGTCGCACGGCTCGTCAGGGTGACACGCGCGGTTCCTAGACAGGCAGTTCTCGTTTGCGGTCGGATAATCGGCACGTATACGCGCGTACACTCACACACGCTGTGTACACACACACACAACACATACACACATGTACATGTACATATATACAAGGAAAATCGGAAGATAAACGTCCGTGGTTTCTGTCACGGGGAACGTGGTTCGAGAGGAGTAAGAAACACGAAACCGGAGAAAGAGGGTGAAGTGCGTGTGGAGGAGAGTGCGAGATCCAAAGAGGGAGGTACCTAAGTGCACGCAAAGGCGGAAAGAGAGCCGCGAACAAGAGAACCTCCGAAAATATCGTTTCGATGAGGAAACGGTGGTGAGAACTCCGATAGCGAGAAGACGCGGGTTTGCACGAGTGTCGACAGTTGGCTTCCACTCGAAATCGCAAAGATAGACAGAGGGGCCATTCACCGTTACCATACGCCACGAGGGCGATCGGTTCGCTCTACGATCGGAATCAAAGTCGTTTGTCATTGTCGAAAGCCGTTCACCCTCTGGGAACGAAGCTCGAGACAGCTTTAGCCGTTTGTGTCACGGCGGTCAGAGGTCGGTGATTCGATCTCGAATCAAATCGGGGTTGGTCGAGGCGTTTCCGTCGTACGGGAGGGAAGGAAAAGCATAAGAGAAAGTCGGAAGAAAGATGTCGGGAAATTATTCGGTCCGGTGCGAGCCCGGTCTAGTGGTGCCGTTATGGGGACCACTGGAGAACCTCTACCTTTCCGATGTGATTTTCCGCGGATTTGTCTACTTTCTTCTGCTGTTGTACCTGTTCATCGGCGTGTCGATAATCAGCGATCGTTTCATGGCGGCGATCGAGGTAATCACATCGAAGGAGAAGGAACTGGTGGTTCGCCGCCAGGGTAAGGAGCCGCAGATCGTGGTGGTGCGGGTGTGGAACGAGACCGTGGCGAATTTGACGTTGATGGCGCTGGGTAGCAGCGCGCCGGAGATCCTCTTGTCGATCATCGAGATCTGGGCGAAAAACTTCCAGGCTGGAGAATTAGGGCCGGGTACGATCGTCGGCTCGGCTGCCTACAATCTCTTCGTTATTATCTCCCTGTGCGTGTTCGTGATACCAAACGGCGAGACCAGGAAGATCAAGCACCTGAGAGTGTTCTTCGTGACCGCCACGTGGAGCATCTTTGCTTACGTTTGGCTGTACGTGATCCTGGCAGTTTCCAGTCCTGGCGTGCTCGAGGTTTGGGAAGGTATCCTCACCTTTTCATTCTTCCCAGCCACGGTTCTCACGGCCTACGTGGCCGATCGACGTCTGCTCATCTACAAGTATCTACACAAAGGCTACCGGATGAACAAGAGAGGAGTGATCGTGCAGGCCGAGGCCGGTGATTCGGATGCTGGGGTGGAGCTCGAGATTAAACCTCAGCAGGACAACTTCCACAACATGACGGACGCCGACACGCCCGAAGCAAAGGAGTTCGAGCAGACCAGAAGGGATTATATCAACACTCTGAGAGAACTAAGAAGGAAACATCCCACTTTGCCGCTGGAACAACTGGAGGTGATGGCTCACGAAGAGGTGCTCGGAAAGGGGCCGAAGAGCAGAGCGTTCTACAGGGTACAGGCGACCAGGAAGATGGTCGGCGCAGGAAATCTGAGCAAGAAGATCAGCGAAAGGGCGCAGAGCGACCTGAGCGAGGTCAAGGCCGAACTGCAAAGGCAAGAGGCAGAGAGCATCGACATCGAGAACGTGAACGCCATGAGAATCTTCTTCGAACCTGGCCACTACACCGTGATGGAAAACGTCGGTACCTTCGAGGTGGGAGTAACCAGAGTTGGCGGTGACCTAACCAAACCGTGCACCGTCGATTACTGCACCGAAGATGGCTCGGCCGAGGCTGGTTCCGATTACATCAGCGCCAAGGGCACTCTAACCTTCGATCCGGGCGAGACCAGGAAAACCATCAAGCTCTCCGTCATCGACGACGAGCTGTTCGAAGAGGACGAGCATTTCTACATCAGGTACAGCTGTCTTCTTCTTTTTTCCCGCCCATTTCACGACTCGAATACTGTATCCACCGAGACCATTGTTTCGACGAGTGTACGCCAACTGCCACTCGCTTTAACGTCAATCCGTTTTTGTTTTCGTTGAAATTTAGCAAGGATTTCCTTTGTTCGTACTCCGACCAGAACTTTGCGATTCCAGGCATCTGTTTGGCAAATGCTAACATCGCCCCGGTAATAACGGGCGAAGTTTCGCCAACTTAGCAGACACGGGCCTTTACTCGCTTCCGCGGACGTTCTCGACGATAAGCAATGTAAACTGTCAGAAATTTTAACGAGTTTAGATATCCTATCGATCCTTGTTCCGATGAATATTCTTTGAAAAACACACGACTTTCTCTTCGGGTCGTTCCTTCGTCGTTCATCGCTGCGAATCTTCAACGACTATCGCGGGTAAAAGTTTATCCCACGAGTCTTCTTTAAATTACAAGATTAACAACAAGCGGAGTTAAAAAATCCAAGACGATAATATTCGAAGGATATTCGCACGTGCTGATGTTTCACCTATGAAAGATTCCACAGCCTGTGATACTTATTCAGTGGATAAGATCGAAACAAACACGGCGTCAAGTAGCAACCGCGACGAAGCAGTTTCGTGTTCGCGGTACCGAAGAATTTCATCTGCCTCGTCCGCGAGAGGAAAAGCGAGAGGGGTAACTTCCATGCCGGAAATGTCGGTCGAACGAGCGGCAAAGATATTCAGAGGAGAAGATCAAGGACGCGTAGAGATCGGACTGCGGAACTACACGTACCTCTAGTTTTATTGCCACGGTCAATGACGACGCGGAAACTCGAACGAGTGTCCCTGTGGCGCACGCTAGCTGTCTATTAAAGCTAGAGACGAATCAGTGGCTCGAAATCGCATTAAGCTTTCGAGAGATAATCGGTCGGATGAAAGGTGGCAGGGCGGCAAGTCGTTGGTGTGCGAAAGGTTTGCGACCGATTGACCGACCACGTGTCAGTCCTCTCGGATCTGCTTGAACTTGCACAGCATTACAACTGTAATGAGATATAGGACATGTCGTGGAAAATCATCAACGGCGATTCGTAGAATTACGATCACGGTCGTAATCTAACTTCGTTTACGACGCGGTCACCGTGTGATTCTTTCATTTTGACTGAATTGGCTGACTGTGTCTGATCGTTAGCCGATCGTAATTCTTTATTTTTTGCTATAAAATAATTCGACAAGGTTCGCGTGAAAGTATCTGCATTATTTTATTCAATAACAAAACTAGAAAATAATTCAATTTGCTTCTCTTTATGTTCGTCATAAAGATATCAGTCTCTCGAAGAGTAAGATACGAATAGTTGCCTTCGATTTCAAAATCCTAATATTCCTTTGATACGGTTAATATAAAATGTAAAGAACGTTTATGGTCTCTGTCAATTAGAGGCGATCACGAGAAATCAAGGATCGCTGTAGAAAGTATAATCGTAATTGGGAACAAACGTGATCGAATCACTCGTGATAAGCATAAGTAGCAGTTTACGTCATCTCTAGTAAAGTAGGATTGTTCGTGCCACCTACATCGGTTCACGAAAGTATTTGAACACTCGTAGGAACTTCTTACGAACATGTCATGTGCGTTGTATGAAATATTTTGAAATTTCGAGAGTACTTCGATGAAACACCTAATGTCATATTGGTTAAATTTGAAGCGAATTTGAAAATGTATATGAAACGGAGTGATATTTGTTGGAAGCTGCAAAACTTTATGATTTCCTATGAATTAGATCTGTTCTCCTATAGACAAATTTCCATAAAATCCGCAGATTACTTGTCACGTTTGTCCGTATTAATACGTTGACTATCACGTGAATTTTATTTACCTCGATAGATCGAGGTATACCAGACCGTAATGTTTAATCTTTGCAAAATACTATACCGTACTTTATCCGACAATGTCATCAATCCAAGTGATCCGCATCGTTGAAAATTATTTACTCGATGAAATGAATTTCATTATTTTAATCGTAACAAAAGATTTAATAGCATCGATCACCGGCAACCATCGTGGCGATTAACGCGTTAACGTCAAAAAGCAAAACACGAAGGAAATTTCAAGGGTAGGAATGATAGTCGATTAGGGCGGGGCAAGGACGAACGCCATGTCGTAAGAAGGTGAAACTTTTGGTGGGTAGGCCAACGTACAACGATGAATTGCCTGCAACCGCTGAATGTGCTCATCCGGGAAGCGGAGAAACGAGGAATCAAAGGAACAATGGGACAGCGCGTTTTTGTCAAACATGTCGGACCTTGAAAAATCGTTCAGCTACGCGACGTGGAAAAACGAACGAGAGAAATATTACAAAATGTTTCATTGTTTCCGTGAAATGTATACATCGAACTCTGAAAAACGTTTTCCTTTTTCGCCGCTGTTACACCGTGATGAAACTGGGCCGAGGTCGAGCTACAATATCCAGCCAGGATGGAGATAAATAAAAGGAACTTGGATGTACATTGTTGCAAGGATCATCAGGGAGTAACGAGCGACGAGATTGCTCAGTTGTTCCTTTTGTTTCTATGACTCGGGGATTAGAGGATTAGACCGATTTCGTCCTTTCCACACGACGTTCCAAACAAAAGTCTTAGAGAATTCGTTTGGCTTTTATACGACGACGTTGTTACGAAGGCCGCGTGAATCGATCGCAGACAGGACCAAGTTCCAGACACGTACGATTCTAATTCGTGCTCCTTCATTTATGAATACAGACGTATCGAATTTTATCGAGTAAGGTGTGCCGACAATTTGACAAACTTATCTACGCTAACGTCCAGGCTGGATATCGTTTCTTCCGCACGTTTCCTAAGAAAACATGCTGACTTTCTATTTGGACGCGAATCAATTTGAGATTATTAAAGCTGGTATTAAGCTTTCCCATATACACTGTGTCCGTTACACGCAACGCCAGACGTCGCGTCTCTTGCCAATTGTTCGACTGTTCGGACGATCATAAGGACAAATTACAACACGTTTCTAAACATTCGATTGTGACTGTTCCACGAGAAGATGTGGTCGACGAGACTCGATCAGCGTTCGCGGAAGAGCAACCAGGACGTCCTATTTGCACCGTGAAAAACAGGAAGCGGATTCGATACCAGACGTACACTCGAGGGCGTCTGCCGGTCGACGATCTAGTCGCGATAGCGAATTGATAATCGCCGGCAGCGCATCTTTCAATTAACTTTGGTCCGGATGGCGCGCGCTATTACATTACCGCTTAAACTCCGCGCACAAAGGGACTGGTTGTCTGCTCGCGGTTTCATTGACGCCAACACCGACGCCAACGCACGTCCGTACGTCAATTAGCGTCGATTCGTCGATTAATCGTCGCGACGAACAACCTTTGACAGATCATAAATGAACACGCACGAGAGTTCTCGAGGTCGGTCGCTATTTTGGAGAACTCGTGCGACGTGAACACCGTCGACGAAAAAGTTTCATTTACTCTCGGGTATCGCGGTCGCCCGCAGAATCTTCGAGTTCGTTACGAGGCACTCGTGGTCTTCTCGCGAATACTCGGCTTTTTATCCAACGAAGAGACGAAAACCGCGCGAAAATGGCAACTGAAATACGGCAGCGATGCTCCGCAGTACTCGGCACAAGTACCAGCTAGTTGGATTAAGAGCGACAAAAATTTCTCTCCAAACTACCTCCATCGCGCAGTCTTAAAAGTAGGGCGCACGAATTCTTGGAATTTTGTGCAATAGTTACGGACCGAACATCTAGCGGAAACCACGATGTTCTAAATTCGAATGACCGTGTAGGTGTCTACGATGACGTGTGCTGGCAGCAGCTTAATTTATGAGCGAAAAGAAATGTTCAAAAATAAAATAGGTAAAAGTGAAGAAAACCTAAATTGCGTAAAAATATAGTGGACCAGGTTTGTAAAAGCCGAACGATATTTCTACAATTATGAAATGGGTACAGAGAGATACGTGTTTGGCCTGAAAATCAAATAGAAGAGAAATTTTGGGAATTTTAAAATTGCACTTATAACAAAATTGCGTTTGACAGAAAATGTAAAACGTAACTCATCGTTCATCAATGTAACTTCCACTATTTTTATTTGGTGATCATGTTGGTAGCAACGTCCTGATTAGAACTTATGAGTGTGCTCGTTGCATGGTGGATCGTTCGAACGTCCCGTTGCCCAGCTCCGTTCTTCTCATGCATTCGACACTCGTTCTATCTTCGATAGTCAAACGCTTAGATGGTAACGCTATGAAGAACGTTCTTGCTCGTATTCCGAGGTAATCGCGTTTGAGATTATCAACTGGATGGGGACTGTTTCCGGCCAAAGTACACTTCGAAGATTCCGTCAATTCCATCGACGTTCGCCTCGCGTTGAGAGTTGAGAAATGGAAGCGAAACGATCTTTTCTAATTTCGCTAACCGATCTTTGGAGAATCGCTTTAGCGGAATTGCTGGTAGGTCAGTCATTAGATTGCGCAATTAGAATCGCTACACTCCCGTTTATGCAGCCTTATACAGTCTCTATCCTATCTAGTCTGTAGTCTTTATCTATCTCTCTATAAGTTTCATAGCGAATAATAATCTCGTTTATGGCTTTAACGAACCTTAATAAGGTTGTCTGTAAGTGCCCCTGTACTTGCTTCACGACAGTCCGCAATTCCGTCACAGTTTAAGGAAAATATTTCTGGAATGGTTGCTCGAAACACTCGATCCATCCCTCGTTTTGTATTTCTCGTTCTTAGAATGCTTTAGAACTTCTTACTTCCGTCGTGCGGCGACAAAGTTCAACATCTACCGCGCGTTTAGCGTCGTTATCAAGGAAAGCCGATAACATCGAGGGTCGAAATCGGCGTAGATCAGGCCAGCGCAAACGAGCGCAAACACGACGATTTTCAAGGAATCCTGCGAGTCCTAATGATTTTCTTAACTTCGCGATAATCTTCGTCGATCTGGCGACACGCTCGAGCTTTCTCGCGAGAGAAACGGCGGTCACAGGGGGAAAATTTATTTCCTCGGCGTTCGTGTCGCCGTTGAACAAGATGGACAGGCCTCGATAACGAGCGAAACGTTGCACGGTGTTGCTTTTATTTCGCTGTGGCGATCGTTAGAACGAAGGCCCGGATCCGGGACAGAGAGAGAGAGAGAGAGAGAGAGAGAGAAAGAGAGAGAGAGAGAGTAATTACGAGCAGAGAATTTCGAGTCTATGGCGAATTCATACGTTCAGATATCAGTTCAGGACTAGTTCTCGATTACATGTTCATGCCACAGGCCACGGGGAAAGGAGGGGAAACGAGGCTGCACGAGCGCTAGAATTCCTCCCCTGTTGCCGATGAAGCGAAGAAACGCGGTACATTAAGCTCCAGCGGAACTCGTGCAGCCGGGTTCCAAGTTATTTCGAGTCTCGCTTATCTGACCGACTCCATCCGAAGTTTGCTCTCGGAAGAAAAGCAATTAGCTTAGATGGGCCGGTTTGATCGGCGGAAATGTTCCATTGCGAGCTGTGCCTCGCAACGTTACGACGCGATGCATCACGATGACGAATGCCTATGGCGGAACAATCGGTCCGAGACAGTTCTGAAACCCAGTCCGGCGTTCAATGATTTAGTAAATACGATAGGAATATTTTATCACGCTATTATCGCGTACCATCTATAACTATTTGGACACTTGGTGCAATTAGATCACGAGTTTCACGTTTTCATCGCATTTTCAAAGTTACGACGGAACAACGTGTTTATTCCTCGGTCCAGTAAGTGGGATCAAATATTCAGTTAAAATTAACATCGCTCTAATTGCACATTCCTTTCTGGAATCTCGAGAAACTTTACACGAACACGGCTATTGTAGAAACAAAAACCTCGTCCTTCCAACATCCCAACATCGGACGGTTACATTTAACGTGGCTTAACTTCGCAAGATTAACTTTCAACCTATCTTTTATCCATGTTGGTATCAATTCCTATTACTCGTTGGTTTCATCGATGGCTTTATACCGAAGGATCAAACGACAAGGTTAAATGCGTTTCATTCCAAGTACATTTTAGTATCCGTGGAAATTAGTCGAGATACACGCGGATGTGGAAACTTCGAACGTCTCCAGATTTCTCACAATACTAAGACGCTAACAACGACGACGATGATGTTACAGATTGAGCAACGCGTCGCAGCCTGCCATGCTGGTGTCACCTAGCTTGGCGACAGTGATGATCCTCGACGACGATCACAGCGGCGTGTTCGGCTTCCCCGAAAGAGACATCGAGCTGGTGGAAAGCGTTGGTCAGTTTTCTTTGCGGGTGGTGAGATACAGCGGTGCCAGGGGACGTGTGACCATCCCCTATCGCACCATCGAAGGAACGGCCAAGCCTACCAAGCAATACATGCACACGGAGGGCTCGCTCACCTTCGAGGACAATCAGACCGAGTAAGTGCTGCACATAAGCGTCTCCATAAAATTTCAAGGTTTACGATCGCGCCAGTAGTTAAATAGCGACAACAGTTCGCCTCAGGTTGATTAGTTAACCTATATTTTGATACTCGAGCGTATTACGGTCCGATTAAATGATTAGATTACAAGAACTAGGACCCGTATGTAACTGAATTCGGAGAGGTTGGTTGCAACGCGGTCATGCAAACGACTGGCGAGCTAACTCTACCGAATCCTTCGAGTCGGTTTTGCAATCGTATTCTTTTATCGCCAGTAGTCGAGTTTATTAGCCGCGAGTTGATTAGCGAGGAAAACGCGAGAGAACTTCTGTTGGCTGTGCGAAATTTATCGTTTACATCGCACGTTTGGCATTTTTCTGCGAACGTAGAGCGGAGAAATTGGAGCGCGCCTGTGACGTAAAAAATTCCAGAGTCACAGCTGTATTTATAGATAATTGATCACGTAAGATAGAGCTGAAACTCGAAGCGTGTAGCACACGCCTAACTGGGGGATAGGACGCGGCTGAAAGTTAGGGGTGGATTTCGAACGCAACGAAATCCATGGACGCGAGGCAGATTTATCGACGACCTTAATTGGTTTCTCACCGACTAGCTCCGTAAAGAGCTTTGCATTAGGTAATTCACTGGGGGCGATCGCCAATCATCAGTTATCAAGCCGCGTTTTTATTCGCTGAATGGCGTTTCGAAGCGACGAGGCGCGGGGATCGACAGGGAAGCGTGGAAATTTATTCTTGACCTTAATCGAATTTTCAACGGTCACCGTCCAACGTTGTGCATTTCACTGCACAGTGGCTCTCTGATCGTATTAAATATCTGATCGAGGCACCCTTGTAATTACGCGATACTTTACGACCAGTCGTCTAAAAATCGGAGGACCTGATGCTTATCTGTTACGAGTAGCGCTTATTACTGCTACGTAGGCAATAAGACGGCGTACAAGATGTCGAGGTTCCACGTGGCACGAGCGAATCGTTTCTCCTTTCGTAACATGTCACAACACGAGCTCTTAACGACCCAGGGGCCACGCTTAGGGAACGATATTACGATATTAAAGATCTAAGAGGGGTCATCTAGCGATGTAGCCAGGACATAAAGCACCGTACACAGCGGTGTTAGAAAAATTCACCCGTTTCATAGTTGTCAAGCGTGGTATACCTTATAAAGAGACAGCAAGAGAAAGTTGCAAGTTAACGTCTTGCTCGCGGAACAAATGCCATGGATTACGTATTTTCGGCGTCCGAAAAGGGAAACTTTAGTTTCGCGCAGATTTTATTACGACGTTACATCATTTTGATAACGCGAACGTATCGAAACTCGCAGAGACGCTGTCAGAGACGATAGAACGATACCAATATATGTGACGTAACTGTGTGTTTTCGCTCGTATCGTTTCTTCGATAACGTTACTTTTTCACCGGACTGTGAAGTAACTGTGGAGGAAACAAAGTCACAAAGAAATATGTACAATTCGCGTTCCAAAGAGGATCGATGATCGGAAGCTACAGCAAGTTGGTACAATCGAGAAACGTCATCGAAGAACGCCGGCTCGAACATTATGCATCCCGTTGTGGGCTACGATTAATGGAATTTAAAGCTGGTTGACTGGCTCGATCGAATAAATTAAATGGTAGCTGCTCGATGGGTTGAGGTAAACGCGGGGCAACGATGCATAATTCGAAGGAGCGGCTGTTTCGTCGCGTGTAAATCAACGATCAGTCGTTATCGTATCTGGTTCGACGATTATCAATCGTCCAGTGAATAATTAGAGCATGGAGAGTCGCTCCTTCGCAAACGCGCACGCGAGCCATTTTCGAGATTCATCACGCAAACTTCGTATTCGAAGGGGAGTTCTCCTGGAAAATATTCCACGAACGTTGGAAGAAAGAGGCTCCGATTTCCAGCCAGTTGAGCAAACTGACGAAAAGCAACTCGCAATCGATAAAAATCAAGCCGCTGTTCGAAACGTTCCAGAAAAGAAAATACAAATTCATGATCGTTTACACGTACTCGCAGTAATAAATTTTTCGAATTGTCTTCTGATCGTTAGAAATCTGTCATTCCGTTTAGCCTCAGTCGGCAACAGACCAGGGTGGAAGTTGCTTTTTTCGAAGAAATTGTAATGTGAGTGAAAGGGCGAAGGATCGCCCGACTCCTTTCCTTCCCACGGATCAACTTTTCGCTGGATGTCGTTTAAACGCTGCGCAAAGCAAGCTGAGAAGCTTATTTGTTTTTTAAATTCGAAATGTCAACCAGACTCGGCGGGTTGCTTCTGGTTAATTTGCTAGTCAATGGCTGCTACTTCCCTTGGGCGTTGTTCATGAACGCTTGCTAATTCGTGGTCATTCTCAAGTTTCTCTAAAGCTTCCGAGTATTGTACCGAAAGCGTTGACAAGTCAACTTTTTCCAAGCCGTGTCGTAGCTATATTTTACTTAGCCACAGTTCCTAACACATTCCGCCGTAATAGAGCGGTATCCTCGTTGATCGATTGCAAAGTGAGTAACGTTAATTCTCGCGATTTGTCGTGTACGTAAAATGAAATCGACGGATCGCCGGTGAATGACACAAAGAACGTGGAAGTGTGAAGGCGAGTCCCATAGCGGTGCGCGAAGAAACTAAGAATAGGAAGAGTCGATAAAGAATGCAGTCTGGAATGAAAAACACGGGACGGAGGCAAATTTACCAGAAATCTGTGGTTCAGCTGTGGAAAGCTACATCGGATCCGTTGCTTTTATCGATGAAACATGTTTGTTGGCTGTGAACACGGTCGAACTTCGCGTACACTCCTTGTGCGGCGAGTCTGATCTATGATGGTCTCGTTCTACTTGAGCGTATCCTCGGTTCTTTTAATTCCTGTTCTAGGAAACTTCTTCCTAAGCTCTTTATCAAACATTTCTAAATTTATTTCGAGCAACTGCTTTCGAAACTGTAGGGTAATATAGGAATTTTGAAATAGTAGGATATCAGCTTCAGGCCGAGCAATCTTCCTTGTAATCTGTCAGATTCAATTACGAACAATTTTTAAACGATCCATTAGGTTGTCCCAAAAGTGTCTTACGTTTCATATGGAAATAACATCATTTTATTGAATTACGATCCATTTTGTAGTAACATTAGGTTGTCCGAAAAGTTCCTTTCGTTCCATAAGATGATAACGGATGAACAATAATTTGTTTTATATTATTTTATTGAATTAGGTATGATGCATTTCGTTCTATTTCTATTACTACGTTCGTGCATAATTCAAAAAACTAATATAAAACAAAAAAACATTATGCGTTTATTATTTCCTTATAAAACGAAAGAAACTTTGCGGACGACCTAATAGAACAAAACATGTTATGCATCTATTATTTCCTTATAAAACGAAAGAAAGTCTTTGGACAACCTAATACAATCGAAGGGAGACTATTTAATTTTATTAATTAGCGTCATATCGTTCTACGCGAGAACATATATCGTGTACGTTGACTATCGCAATTTTCTACGAAAATATGACTTTTGTATTTGTCAAAAGGAAACAAGTCCCTTTTACGAATGTTAATATTTTCTCTTCTACTTATCTTGATTCAGTAGCGTATGCATATTATTTTATCTTATTTTATCGATAATCTTGTATGTAAAAAAATGCGTCAGATTCCATCGAGTCATAAAATTTATCGAAAAACTGGAATTCCTGAAGCTCTTTCGCGTTTGGTCGTTCGGCTTTTCGATTGCCAGTTGGTTTAACGAACGTCCTTTTTGAATAGACAACGAGGGAGAAATTAGAGAGAGAAATGATGAAAAAATCGGGGCCAGTGGGCAACGATAAAAAGGGATCGCTTTCGTGGAATCGCTGTCGTGTCCCTTTCACGCGCGATCTCGTCTTTTTACGAGCTCATTAATCCTGCTTTCCATGCGCACTTTCGATCGTTCCTTTTCTACGAATTTCTTTCTCTTCGACACGAGCAAGGAAGTCACGAAAGAACAACCGCGAAGCGCACGCGTTCACAGGCGAACTACACTCGTCTTCAATTACGTCCAACGTCGCTTATCTCGCCGGAAGCACTTGCCTCCTCTCCGCCGGAGAAACCAATCTTTTCCTGTTCGCGACGAAAATGACGCACTTGTCACGCGAATGGTTAGGCTTCGAGGAGTAATCGCTAATGTATAGCGTATTATCGTTTCGTCGCAAGTCTATAATTATGTAGAAACATACTGATATCCGGTACGATATTTTCACTGAGAAAATTTCTACGCAAGACAAGAAACACAGGCGTAAAAACGTAATATACAGTTGCGCTAACGAATGTGTAAATATTGAGTTAGTCCGAACCCAACCCAATAGTCGGAATACACTGGTTTCCTCCTTCTACTTAGTCGCAGAAGATACGTGGCACATCTCGCACGACTTCCTTTTCGTCTTGGAATTAAAGTAAAAACAGGCGACGAGGAGCGTGCGTATTTCTTAAATTGGATCGAAGAAGGACAAGCTTTCTCATTTGGCGAGAACCAGGTGGTTCCGGGGCGTTTCATCCGGACGATTCGTTGAAAATTGCTGAAGGAAGCGGCGCGTTTCGACGATTCTGATCCTATGGAACACAGTTTGCGGAGAGAGGCGAACACGGGCGAAAGCCCGATTTACAAAATATCCGGGAAATTTCAGGGTTTCGAATAAATTGCGGGAGACAGGGGGCGCAGCACGGAAACGCTGCGAGCGACGCCGGGATTCGTTTTATTTCCGGGCGCCACGTTTTCTAAAGCTTCGCCTCCGCAGTTTTTCGGCCAGAGAAGCGGCGACGGCGGTGAAACGCGAAACTCGTCGCGGCGACGTGCTCGTCCCGCGAGATAGAATTTTCGTCGTCTCTTCTGTTCCAGACAAACGGCTTTCGTTTCTCCAGTTTTCTCGCCGGAAAGCGGAGAACCATGGTGAAAAGCCGAGGAACAGAGTTGCTGCAAAGCAAGTACCATCGAATAGAGAGTTCCTCTTCCCGACAGATGATATCTCGATAGACGTTTATATCGCTTTCCCTTTCCGGCTCTCCTTTGCTACGTTGTTTGCGTTGCAATTCGAATCGCGCCGCTATTTTTCGAAGTCTGTTTCGAATCGAATGGATTTCCACGCGGACGAAACGCAACGAAACGAAACAAAACGGTATAAGTATGTTTGTTCGACGTCGATATCCGAATATTACTTGGAATAGCGAAATCGATCTTGGCGGGGGGAGGGGCACAGATTCGAACGGCTGTGATAACGGACAATGATAAGACTGACAAAGTGGGAAGCAGAGGGGCGCGATGGGAACGAGAGAATATCGAGAGACGTCGGACGAATAAAAAAAGCACGAGCTAGTAAGTGGGCCAATATGGGGGCGGGAAGCCCGTAAAATGCGGCGTGTTACACCCCTGCGTACCCTTCATTCCCCGGCAACCCCGTTAACTTCTCAAGTGCTAAACACCCTCGTATCTCGGACACTCCCTCTTCTTTCTTCCAGCCTTTCCTCGTAAAAACGCAAACAAGCCTGCTCACCCTAGCTAGCCCCATCTAAAAATCGTGTAACATTTAATCGACGGATGAAGAAACGTTTTGTTTCCACCGGATAATAAATTGATATCTCCGACTATAATCCTCGTTAATACGCACACCGACTACAAGAAGTAATTGCGCATAGACTTATTCGTCGATCAAGCGTTTCTTCACCAGATTCGATGTTTCATGTTCGTAGTATCAGATTCTTATGATTGTACGAAGATACTGGAGAGCGATACGGAATTTAATCCTTTGCACCCTGAATTTTATTTCGATTTCGTTACCAGCAGCTCCCAACGCTTTTAAGTGTTTTACTTGAAATTTACTTTAACTGAAAAATAAGACAATTTAAATAAATAAAGGAAGAAACACACAAGTTATCGCAATTATTCGTGACAGTCGATGAACGTGCGTTCCGATATTTTTACTATATATCTTCTTAACATTCAATTCTATTTTTTTTATTAAGAAAAAAGGAAAAATTAATTAACGATTATTATTGATTGACAAAAGATTAATAGACGATATTGTTTCATCGAATTCACTTAAATACCAGTTTCATTCACACTATTGTTGTATTTTGTAATTTTTTAGTGTATGGTATATCTTGAAACAATTTCCAGGACAATCCTGGTTTTCTTCCGCACGTTTCACAAAAAAAAGATGGGACTCGACAAAGGAGCTCCTGAGATAAAAACTGATGTCAAACTCGACACAGGAGTGCACATACTTTAGTCTGATCAGTTATACCGTAAACTTTGTGACGAATACAACGGCGTGTCGACGCTTCTCGCAGCTGCTGTGCGTAGGAACGACGAACAAGTTTTCGACGACGCGGTTATCGCGTTACACCAGCTGCTCTAAAACTTGTAATCCATTTAATCGCCGTTCGACTTTTAGACGTCGCTGACAAAGAAAGCTGACGAACCTAACCCCGACCTAACACCGCCAGACGACTTTTGGAATATTTAAGAAAGAATCGCGCGCTCGAGGAAGGCGAGAATTCCACGAGGTCGCGTAAATTTTGCGCGCCCAGGAAAGAGGAGAAACGCTCGCACGGCGAGTTTCAAGAGTCGTCGGTTTTCGGAGTCGCATGGCGGAACGCGTTGTTCTTCGCGCGATAAATCACCGTGGAACGTGTTTTAAGTCGACGTCGCAGCTGCCCGTGACGAATTCCAATTTCCCAGCGTGACATCTTCGCTAGATTTGACTTGCCGGAACTCTGGAATTCGCAATTATCCGGGAACGTGAGCGGTATGAATTACCGTGGACGAATGAGTTTCGATCAAAAATTCTGTACTGTCCGTGGTCATTGAATTAGGTTCATGCAGCAGATCGACGCAATTCTACGTCGCTTAAGTATAATCTAGTCGGAGCGTAATTTTCCCAAATCGTCGTAATCATAAATTTAATCGAATCAATTTGCACGCGATTGCATGCACAAACGAATTAGTTTAATTATTCTTGTTACTCGTAGAATTAAATTATTGTAGAATTAATATAGTTCTTGAAACTGAGCTGATACAGTAGTTACAGTTTCGTTTAAAATAATTTGTACGTTAAACAATCTTCGCAGTATTTATGTTGGTTTCTCGGAATTTAAATTGATAGAAGAAAATCACACGAGTTATTGCAATTATTCGTGACAGTCGATGAACGTGCGTTCCGATATTTTTACTATATATCTTCCCAACATTCAATTCTATTTTTTCTTATTAAGAAAAAAGGAAAAATTAATTAACGATTATTATCGATTGACAAAAGACTTAATAGACGATGTTGTTTCATCGAATTCGAGCTTCGAATTCGTATTTCATATGCACCGACCTAAAGCTAAAAGAAGCTGCAGAATATTGAAACTTTCGAATCCTAATCCAATGACTATGTATAAATTATACGTTTCTGTCTCGCCGCCGGAACAAAAGAAAAAGCATTTTCTTTTTCCTTTTCTGCCTGTCGAGGCCGACCTAAGAGAATTCAACTCGTCACGAGTTCCTTTGTTATTCATGCTCGCTTTATCGAGCTTTCGTTCGCGTTTCGAAATATATCGCGCTGCGGACTCGCCTATCGAAACGTCATAGAAATCCTGAAACTCGCATCGATGTATTTACGTATAATACGTGCAACTTTGTGACACACGCGAGGATAGTTTCGAAGCGGGTCCTAACGATGTCGACGCTCATTAAAAGTCCCGCGAACAGGAACATTTAGTCGATGAAACGTCAATGGCGCGGAAACTTGGCCGAAAAGTGAAAAGTCCTCGATGGCGAACTCTTTCGTGAGCAGAGTTGGCGCGCACTGTATGTCTCTTAATTCGTTCGACTCGACTCAAAGTCGGAACTCATTACGCGTCTTCCCACATCGGTAATTCGTGCAATTTACATGCGGTGCGAGCTACCGCCAGCGAGCCAGCTCGACTCGAGTATCTCGACAGTTGCCTTCTAACGTTTTCGCAATGGAGACGTGTTTCCGAGAGACATCTCGGACAGGTGTGAAGGTTCTTTCTTTTTCCGAGCGTGCAGTACTCGAGAATGCATATTCCTAAAGAACATGGTTTGTTCTTCTTTAGGCGGCATGTTAGCTCGACGAACAAGTTCGTGTCGCCATGCTTTTAGACGCTGTAAATATTTGTTAACGGGGAACACTCGTTAGCCGTACTTTAAATACAAAGGTAAAAATAAAGAAAATAATAATTGATAAAGGTAATTATAAGAACGGTTATTATAAGTAACAACTGTTGACGATGACTCGCTACTAGACGTCATCGTTACAGAGTCATGAAAAATTTCGTTGTGAAGCTTCTTGACTGACACATTCGGTTAAAAGGATTAAGTTTACCGTAGGAAGCTTAAAAAATATTTAGTATTAAGAAATTAATATTTCCATAAAAGTAATTTAAGGTGTTATTTTTTATTATTATTATATTTTTATTTTTATATTTATTTTTTATTATTATTATATTTTTTAAGGTATTATTTTTTATTTTATTATTATATTAATAATTTTTTTTATATTATAAAAATATTTAAATTGAAAAGAACGGGTGTATAGTTTTTAAGATAAAAAGACACGGGCGGATCATATGTCTCGCTGCTATCCTTTTAAGAATCTACGTTGGACACGATTTTTTACACGCTTCATGATGTGTTTTACGAATGCAGAGTGTTGAACGATCGAAATGATTAATTTCATGCGCTCGAAGATAATCTGGTGAAAACGTTCGAGAGGAATGTGATTTGTACAAATTGAAAAATTATTAACGATATGTCTATTCATTTTTCACGCTTCTTATGCGAGTATAATAGAGAAGATTCAGCGGTAACACCCCCGCTGATGGGATTACTTTTCGGTTCATGATTGAACGAGCGCTCTTCATCAAACTTTCAATGAAACGATGCGATCGATGGATCTTAAAGCTGATACACGAGCGATCTTACTACGCAATTTTCCATTTACATATCGCGGGAATTTCTATAAAACGTCACTTTATTTTCCTGTACTCCTTTTCACTTTGCAATTTTTATAATTTGATTATCTTGCATGGTATTTGCCACTGAATAACGCACTACCTGTTGTCTCCAAAACAACTGTGTTCCACCTTTCTAAGTAATTTATTCTTCAATTGCTCGCTCGTAAAATCGTTTAGGTTTCCATGGGAAATAATAGAACGTGATAGAGGAAATTCAACAGTAGTCGATACAAACGAAATTCTTTTTCGTGGCTCTTATAACGGGTGTACTATCTCTCTGTACTTAAAATACTTGACTCGTTTCTTAAAATACTTAAAATTGCGTAGAGAATTCCGATTCTAACAATCAGGATGTATAAATAACGCGAAAATTTCACAGAAGCTGGTTAGACTCGAATAATACGGTCGGTCGAGACTCGTCGTACTTTCTGTTATTATTACGAGCGTGGTCATGTTGGAAAGACACTTGATCAATTTTGTTAACTTGTAACTTTGTATTCCCATTGAGTCGAGCATCGCTATATATACAGGGTGGTTGGTAACTGGTGGTACAAGCGGAAAGGGTGTGATTCTACGCGAAAAAAGAAGTCGAAAATATAGAATAAAAATTTTTCGTTTGAGGCTTTGTTTTCGAGAAAATCGACTTTGAATTTTCGCTCGGTACGCGTGCACTTTATCACGTCTCGTTATAACAGATCTCACTGTAGATCGTTGTCTCGATGGAAAAATTAAAAAAAAAAAAATTAAAAAAAAATTTTTATTCTATATTTTCGACTTCTTTTTTGACGTAGAACCACCCCCTTTCTGCTTGTACCACCAGTTACCAACTACCCTGTATAATATATATATATATATATAATCACAATTTTCGCCGATTCGTGCCACGATTTCCAAACGTCCAAGATTATACTTGGTGGATAAGGTATAAGGAAGTTCGTGTTTCACATGAAAATATCAACGTCGTTGCACACCCTCTATACTTAACGACACAATTTACATTCGAAATTATGGTAATTTAAATTCTTACTCGAAAGTAGCTGGAATTGTTGTCTTACCTCTCGACACCTTGACGTGGAACTTGCAAGCAACGATTTTCCAAAATGGAACGCAGATCCAAGTGGAACCGTTGTTTTTCGTAATTTTAGAGCACTTACGACGCCGCTTGATTTTCCTACATCGATTTCGGAAGAAAGAGGCTTGCGATTTCTCCCTAAATAAGTGTCGACGGCGATATCGTGTAAAATACCGCCGCTCGTAAGTACTTGAACACTTTGTGCGATTTGTAGTAACAGTAGAACGATACTACGCTTCGTTAGATGCACAGTAGAAGAGTTCCGCAAAGGTCAGACGTCTGCGTCTGAACGCTCTCGGTTGGGCTCAGCGTTCGTACGCTGAGAATCTCAAGATAAAGAGTTTGTCAAGTTAGAAAGTAGTGCTGCAAGCCTTTACAATTATAATACAAAAGCCGATCTATTATCGCATATCGACGAGAAAGAATCAATTTTATCGCGTTACATAATCATAGCTGATCATTAGAATTAAGAGGATTACAGGATCCGTATTAATTTTTATGCAAATTCATATCTCTACGAGCATAGGTAAAGAAACAGAACTCAAACAGAGATTCGTTTGATCTATTAAAAATTGCAATAAATACTCTGATGGTGTTTCACCCACTTTTGTATATTTCATGCTACGCTTCTATGCGTTCTTGCGTCTTTAAATTTGCGTCAAATAGCGCAGTCCAGCGAGCACAAAGAACAAAATCACTGGAAAATCACTTGATTAACACTAGAACTACCGATAGTTAACACGAAGCCATTTCTACCAAAACCAGACTGTTAGAATACAACGATATTAATCGCGTACAGATGAGGCGATCGATCGGATCATTCCCTTCGTTGCCCAGCGCTATCCCCACTAGCGTGCGTTCGTTAGATGTACCGCGGCTGCTAGCGCGTGCATGCTCTTCCGAGAATTCGGCGGAAGAAGTATAAGGATATGGACGGAACATTCGGCACGTCGGTGTCGCGCTTTGACGGCATAGCGCTTTGCATCGCGAAGCTGCTGGAAGGTTCCGTAACACGTGCCGCCACAAAGACATCCACATAGGTCACACTCATTACTGTATAGAGAGTGGGGATTCAAAATCTTTTCAAGGGCCATGGATCACTTAGTCAGTCTGAGAATAACTAGCCAACTGTCAACATTCATAACGTTTACTTGTATTTTACTATAACTTTGTTTAATAAAAATCATATAGTATTGTTTCAATACAAACATTGTGTCTTCCACAGTTTATTAATCTTAATTTCAAGATTAAATTCTAACACAGACAAAATGACTGGTCTTTAAAAAATACGTAATAATAGAATATTTTTATATCTATTGATTTATTACTTTCTTGTAGATTTTTGGTATTATTAATCCATCTGGGATCCCTAAACGACGGTTGACACATTTATAAAATTGTAGAGCCAGCCATTTTGACTGCTGTGGTATTTCTAGTGTTAGCATCTAGCGATCCAGCGATCGATCCGAAATTTTCCTGATAACTGATATCGTCATATTGAATGATATGCGGTAAAAATTTTAAAAATGCGTGGGAAGTTGTACAAAACGAGGAAACTGGTTAATTGGTGTTCGATAAATAGATTACAGGATCCTTTTACATTTTGACTGGTATTGGTATAAGTGGCCTTAATATAAAATTATTTTGAGTTTGAATACATAAAAAACAAAATAAAATTCATTATATTATTCTTTTAGTTATCGTTGCGAAAGTCACTACATCATTGCGGAAAAAAAATATAACATGGAGTATGAATTTTAAAATAAAATTGTAAAACCAATCAAGTTGACTGGTATGGTAGTTCTAGCGTTAAAGTACATCTTGTCAAATATAAGCGAGTGTCCAGATTACTTGGAAGTATACAACAGTTGGTGGCAGCCGAGTATCCAACGAATCATTCGTCATGCCTCGAGATTACCTTCAGCGGATCACCTTCGTCGCAAGAAACGACATTCTTCGCGCGTTTGAGTGCGTGTGTCTTTGGAAAAAGAGGCTAACGGATTACCAGACTCGAGCTAAGATCGATCGATCAACACCAAGCACTCACGCTCGTGATTCTCAGTCTCCGTACGCTCTGTATACAGGCTGCATCCCTTCATCCTGCTCTATGCTATCCTTCCCCTGATTGCACGTTCAAAATTTACGAGCGGCACTTTCGGCCGGGTCATAATTTTCCACGGTTTTCGGGAATGATTGCGAACGTTCACGTTTCGAATCTTCCTCGTGACACACGCATAGGGTTCGTGAATAAATCCTCGATTTCCACTGCCGTAAATCGCACTAGATTTGGCGGATTCGCTTATAGCTTCCAAGGGATGCTTCTTGTTTGATTCCCGAAACCATAAATCATGTAAAAATATGTTTCCCATCGGTTCTGCTTGCGATTTCGATCTCGTGGAACAGGGTGTAACAACGTGATTCGTTTGAAGATCACGGAAAAGGGAGGAATATATCGTAACAAGGAATTGAAAAATTCGACAATCAATCCCGCGTTACCAAACCTGTCCTGTTTAGTTCAGCTGAGTTGAATGTGTATCATTCTACTCTGTTAAATATTCAAAAATATCGATTGTCACCATATCAAACGACTTCTTTGATTATTTACAAAATTTCGATTTATCATCAAGATTTATCAAGATTTAGATTTATCAAGCTGTTTCTTCTCGAAATACGACCTTAGCCTTAGTCTATGTTCTAACGAATCATCTTAGGTTCTTCGATTACTATCGTTGGAAGCAAAGCTAAATTAGTCTGCTTAAACGACCTTATAGGGAAGCTGTCTCATCGAACGTCGTCTTATCGAAACACACTAATTCTAGAAAGAGAATTCTATATATCAGCTATATACCAGCTACACACACAGACACACACACATCAGCTAGAAGAAACATCCGAACTAAAAGGGAATCAAAAAGGATAACTGTTCGGAATTGAAGTATTTGTCTTCACTTAAAGGAGCCCTTCTTCCATCTCCTTCGACCACGTATTCGAGAGCACAGAAACGAATGGCAATAACCGGCCAGATAGCGCGTTGGTAATGTAAGAGAGAACAAAAAAAGGCAGAGCGAGAATGGATTTTCAAGGGTGGGTCATTCAATATCGTGATCCGAGTTAGTAAGCGACTTTTGACTCTGCTCGTTCTTTTCATAAAAGATGAATTGTTCTCGATGCGATTTCAAACATAAAGCGCTGTGTGTGTATCGCATTGACATACAAAAACATCATCCTGATACCGGACAGCCAAGAGACTGTACACGCGTCTGATCAAGTCGACGAACTACGAACAGAACATTCGATCGATCTTCCGCTCTGTTCATCTGCAAATTCTCCGCAAGTTTTGTCAAAAATGAATGCATTTATGAAATTATTACCGAAGTTTCTTTAGCGGGAAACGTCTACGAACATCTACACGTTGCAGCCACGAAATCGTCGAACCGATTTATCGAATGTTCGCATCCGAGCTGATCGTAAAAGCTCGAGGATCATACGAGAAGAGAAGCATATAAAATTATATAGCGCTTACATCACGTTGCACTAATTACACGTAAAAATTACATTGGAAATTGTTCGGAATTTTGAGTGGCCGTTCGTTTATGGCACGGACAGGCCCATCCCCTTCTTTGGGGAATTTCGAATTGCCTGTCCTCTCCGAGCTATCAACCTAAGGACTCAAAGGTCAAGGAAAAACTCCGGTCGAGAAGGCACGACGAACGGACGAGACTCAATGGCTGGGGGAGAGAATCAGCAACATACTAGGACAGTTCATCATCAGACATCGTACAACAAGATCTTGCCACCGCCGTGTTCATAAGATCACACTTTGCTTTTATACAACAAGTGCAAATACAGTGCTAGATTACTGTAACACTCGATCTATTAAACCTCCTTCACCTTGAGCGTTGAGTGATTCGAGGTACGCGATATCGACCGATCGGTTTGACCTGACCGGTTGCTCTTTAGTCGAGAATTCGCAACAGAAATATATAGCTACTGGATCGAATCTATATATTTACTTATTTATTGCACAATACCATACATTCTACAACGTATATTTCTGCACGGATTAACTCGAGACTAAGCCTCAAATCCGTCATAATTTACGTATGGAAAGTGTTTGGTCGGATGACTACCGTTATGCAAAGACCACTCGCGCAATCAGACAGATAAACAGCCAAGGATTCTCCTCTGTTTGCGCGAATTCGATGCGGTTTGCCCGCGAACGCGTTCGTTCCGAGTTTCCTGTTAATTTCGCCAGAGAATGAGGTAGCACCGATTGTAACACCGAGATGAAGGCGTTGCGGATACAAAGGAAACGCGATAACCGAACAGAGATGGCATAAACATTGTTCGATTGCCGAGCGGAATATCGCGAGATCGTTGAAGAACGTACGATCTACGGGAGAACGTAATGGATACTCGGAGCGAACTACGTATTTGTTTCAGGATTATTTGAAAGCGCAAGCTTAACAGCACGACAAGCTAGTCAACGGCATTATTTGCAATCTGAGATAATTGAATGGACGCTGTGCACGAGACCAATAACGCTGGACGTGTTAAAAAATAAGGATAACGAGCGGGTATTTAGAAGACAGGAATTAACGATATTTCAAGATTACGGTCATACAAAGCAGATTATGTTACGAGGCGAACGTCTGGATTCCGTGGCGGACGATAAATCTGAGAAAAACCGTCTTGACGAGTGAGATGAGAACTTTATGAGCGCGATAAATAAAAAAAGAAAAACTATCTGAAAATCGACAAAAGGAGGGGCGAATTGGAAGAAGTCGAATTTACTTTCGCGCGATAAAACTCCTTGATTCGAGAAAACTGTAAGAGAGAGAGAGAGAGAGAGAGAGAGAGAGAGAATTGGTACGTCGACGAATCGTATAGCGTTTTTCATCGGACGATTTCAGGTTCATTTATCGATCTTGTTCGCCATCGAATCTTCGTTACGAGGAACCTGTTCTACGATCGAAGGCCAATTGTCGCATGAGTTTTGATTTTCTATATCAACCGTCTTCCGGTGGTTTTCTCGCTTAGAGCGGGCTTTTTTGCAGGTAAAAGCTGCCAAAAGCCAGGACGAGGAATGAAAGCGGACGACGATCCATAGCTGAAACGTCCGCGTGAATGCGAACTTAAGCGGCTTGTAAAGGTATCCTACGGACGAGGAATATGAAATAAACGTGACTAGCTCGCTGTACCTATCTATGGTGCTCGCAGGATCAACATAATACCGCCGCTGATGGGATTATTTTTCGATGCACGATCGAACAAACGCTCTTTGTCAAACTTTCAGTGAAACGACACGATCGATAGATCTTAGAGCCGATACACGAACGATCTTAAATTCAGACCTTTTTCATTTGCATATCGCGAACATATCTATGAAACGTGACTCTATTCCCCTGTATTTCTTTGCATTTCGTATACTGTACTCGGTTATTTCGTAAATAATACCGTGTTTACGCGTACAGATCAAAAACGTAGAAATCGGCCGGTGTTTGCGATGAAACGGAATTGCTGTTCGATGAATCGCTGTTAACAACGCTGATAAAGTCTCCACTAAATTACTACTTGACTTTAGCTTAGGAAATTCCGGACAAAAAACGACGTTGCTCACGGAATGACCGACGTTTCTTTATGGCGATGCATGCAACAGCAGTGCGCTTTCGCGGCCGTATCCGATTGCACGTGGAATTAGTCTCTTTGGGATATCAATGTCAGCTCTGGTGGACAGCGCGTTGTTCACGTCCAACGATCTAATTTCGCTGGGGAAAATCGATAGGACGAGCGCGGGGCATGTAGTCGTGTCGCCTAACTCTGTCCTCTCTGCTGCGCCGCTCTCCGCCAGGCATCGACGATTATTGCAAATTCTGCCGGATTTATCGGTCGATGTACCGGTCGCGTTCTACCGTTCGAATCGCGGATTATCATGGATATTCCCTGGTAATGCGCCATTTGCATAATCGAACGAGTAACTTTTCGAAAATCTCGCTAACTCGTTGTGTTCGACCAACAAAAATAGAGCGTCTGGAATGGGGAGTGCGTCGTTGAATTCAGGATCGGACTAGCCGAAAACGAGGCGAAAACGAGGCGATAAATTTGACGGTTTATTTAAGCAAACTGGGTGGCACCGGGTGAAAGAGTGCGCCAGAGAATTCGTTACACGCCGTTCTACGTAGGTGGCTATCGCTTGTATGGATTGATAAATCCATACTGCGAAAGAGCGTTTCTCCGACAGCCGGACGGACTTTTATGCCTGGATGACAGCTTTCGATATTCAACGTCGGCCACTTTTTCCTAGAATGCCACGCTATCGACGCTCATACGCGTCCAATGTATATCCAAACCATTTGCCACGAACGTTTTTTTCCTTCTTCGAAACACTCGTCATACGGCGGACTGAATTCGCGACAACGTGCTACGCGTTTTCTACGTTTTGTTCGCCAGTGACGCGAACGATTCTCTGTTTAGTCGATCGCTTTTCGTGCATAAACTCTTCCCAATGATCTGTCCGTAAACTTCTTGGAAACAACAACCACGTCGCTGAACGATCGACCTCGACTTGGCCGCGACGCGAACGATATCATCGCTGGCGATTCGGTCGCGATAAACACCGTTTCGCCGAACGATCGCCGGAACGAAGTCGTCGTTTAAAAACGCGCACGTTCCGCGAAAGTTCCTTAAGCGCGAAAGAAAGAAGAAAGAGAAGCGCCGCACTTTGCGACGAAAGTTGTTTTTCTATTGCTTAAGTGGGTATAAAAGTAAGCGGTACGAAAGTTGCGATATAGCAGAGCGACGATAATGCACAAGTTGGCAATTGGAAATTGAAACGAGAAAGAGCAATGGAAACGGAGAAGAAAGGATACGTATTTACGTCTGGAGTATCTCTGTAGGCGAAAGTGCTTTTATAAATGCCGTGACAACCCCTCGGAAGCTCTCGATTGCCGCAGGGTGGACTGTCACGCTTTAAAGGGCGTGGTGTCTCTGTGATCGTTTATCCGTGACGCTGTTATGAATATAAAAGCCCGTTAATTGGATTCGATCGTTTAATCGACGTAATTGTTGCGATTTGCTGACAAGCCAAATAAAATATGTAACGAACATTTTCTCCGCTTTTGCATCGACCGCGAATAAAACGATGTATGTTACGCCGAGTATTTAGAAATTTAGTTAATGTTGAAGTAGATTCCACTTCAAAGAAAACTCCACATCTTTTCTAAGGTTTAGTTTTCTTAGTCCTCGAAGTCATCGAGTACTGTTTAGCACTAAATCGATTTGAAGGAGCTCTCAGCCTCATAGTTTCCTAGCAACATGCCTTGCACAGATGATGCAGCGGGGTACAGACAGTCCAGTTTTTCGTAATTGTACAAATGTAAATGACATGGACCTGTCACGTAAAATTAATGATAAAAAGATAAAAAAGCAATAACTTAACCCATTTGCATCCAAGCGCGGATTATTACGCGCGCTGCGACTGCTTTTTTATTTCAGTCGCTAAGTATTTCCCAAATGTGGGAGATCACGTTTGACCCGTTTGTCAGCATCTCGCCTATATCGGTTTATTGTATTGACCATTTTAAAGAATTCCACGACAAATTTCTTATTCCTTATTTTTTTTTTAAATAAATAATTTTTTCTTTTTTCCTCTGTTATAAAGAATGTAAGATGCGATGTTTGCAAAGTAACATCGTCTACCAATCGTTTTGAACAGTAAATTTTCGATAAACTCCATGAAGAATTCGGATGCCATTTACTGCATCTACGACCGCGCGCGCGCGGTGATAGGGACCAATCCTCTTAAGTAGAGGCATGATGCAAATGGGTTAACTTGACTGCGCTTTTATATTTTTCTAGGCTTTTATTCACGAAAATGATTAAGTATAATATTACAACGAAGTAGCGAAGTTAAAATAGTTGTTCAAATCACGGCCAAGACTGTGCACAAGATTAGTCTCGTGGTCGAATGCTTGCAGTTCTTATATGTTGCGTTTGTAGGTGTTGAGGGGCAAGGAGAGGATCCTGATCGTCCTACGTAATGGGGAAAATGTAATGTTGGGCCATGTGCAAAGATCAGGTCAAAGCCTAACATTTCACTGTCAGGTAGTATGGAACGACGTGGATTTGGATATGGTCGTTGTCACAGACCCATGGCTTCGAAGCTCTTTCTGATCTGGACCAGCATACACATTGTACTTATACTTAAACTTGCTTAAATATACAGGGTGGTTGGTCGGAAATATAGAATAAAAATTTTTTTCAATTTTTCCATCGAGACAACGATCTACAGTGAGATCCGTTATAACGTACCGCACGCGTACCGATCGAAAATTCAAAGTCGATTTTCTCGAAAACAAAACCTCAAACGAAAAATTTTTATTCTATATTTTCGACTTCTTTTTTCGCGTAGAATCACCCCCTTTCCGCTTGTACCACCAGTTACCAACCACCCTGTATTTTCTGTTATACATTTATCCACGTATTTCCTCTCTCTCTCTCTCTATTATGAGACAACACCTTTACAAGTGTTCGGGTACGTTCGCGCGCGCGTTGTTCGAAGACGAATATCGTTAGGCTACGATCATCGATAAAAAAAAAGAAAAAAAATGGAGAGAAATAAGAAAGCAATAGGAAGAGTAACGAGGTTGCGGATGAAATATTTAGAAAATGTTCGGAGAAGTGAAAATTCTCAACGGTTTGATCGTCGACGCGAAAGTCTCTTCAGTGACTCGGAATGGAGACACAGAGGGCAAGCAATTCGCTCGCTGTTGAATAATTCGCCGGGGGTTTGCCTTCCAAGCCATAATGCCGATCTTGGCTGCAAGTCGTGTTTAAAATTTCAAAATTCGGAAGCCGCCTCCGGGACGGCGAACTGCCACGCTGGACGAAGAGCAGTCGCTACTTACGCGTTGCCTCCGAATCAGATAAATTTCACTCGCGGTCTGCCATTGTAAGTATCCTCGATCTCTCTCATTGCGAAACTTCGCTGGAAGCTCGTTAATTTCTGAACGCCGTGCTGGAAACTTGCCGCGAAATTTCAACGTTCTCGAATATTCCCGAGTTAATTAACCTCTTTGGACGTCTTTTCACCGGGATTCAGCGACGTGGCCATTGTTACTTCATCATCGAACCGTCACAGCGATTATATTATCATCACGGGGAGAATGTCTCTGCCTGTCTATTAGAAATTGTAAGAATTTTGGGATGCGATTTGGGTAGCGTAATTCCAACAGAGTTGCTTCGCCTCGATTCGAATGATCCGGCTATTCCAGCTGCGTATAATCCAAATCTATCGTCAAAATGTACATTCCATAAACAGTGAATACGTATAACGTCTTTCTGTCTGTTCCAGTCACTACAAAGAGAATTCAAATTCGCTTCGTTGAAAAGTAAAGACACACTGTCAGTCTATTTGATTTTCTCCTCGAAGGACTCGAGAATATTCCTAGAAAGAATCGTTTCCTCATTTTGCAAGAATTGCCGATTTATTGAAATTTAAGCGCACGCTATCACAATAGAGTCGTTCGTCGAATCCTTCTAACCGATTGTTTGGCCGTGAATTTAATCGGACGCTCTAGTCACGAAATTTCAGGGGAAAAACGTAATTCGAGTATAGGTAGCCGCTTTGAATGTAGAAAGGCCCCCGTGATGTACCTACGCTGCGTTTCTAATTAAGGCGCAACGGTAATGCGGCCGCATTAATTATATGACGTATCAATTAATCGCGGTGGGGAGACACAACGACAATTACTTTTCAAGCCGATTATCTCTGCGGACGTTTCGAAGTGCATCAGTGACACGAGTTTGTTAGCGTCATTCGACGTAGGAAGCTTGATTAATTAGGTAGCCGCCGAGCGATGGGCTTATTTAAACGGGAAATTAATTATCGCCCCGCACACAGGCAACAGAAGAGGCCACGGATAAATATCAAATCCGTGACCAGACGCCGTGCATTGTCCGACTAATCACCGTGCGTAACGCAACAATGTACGTCCGCCCTAACCCCATCGGATACATTAATCATCGTATCACCGATTCATAAAACTCTCATTCGGATGAATATTTTGTATTAATACTTTACAGGCTAACAAGTAAATATGTTATACGCTTTGTTTAAATAAAATTATAAGGCGTACTTTTGTGGCTGACCGTGGAAGAGCGGAGAAAATGAAAAATGTTTCAATTTGCGAAAGCAGCGATGCAAATCGCGAACAAACCACGAAGTGGCGCGTTCGTTGCATTTTAATCTCGAAGTCTTATCGCAAGTCTGTAGGCGATCTTCCACGTGGCTCGTCGATGAACAGCAAACGTCGATGGCCGTTCTTCGATATCCACGAAGCTGGAGAAACGAGAGGTCGACGCTTTTGATCGATTTCTTTTCGGAAGCGAATCGTTCATTTTGCAGTTGGGAAGCGATTCAGAGAGTCGGTCATCGCGATTTACGATTGGCCTTTCCATTACGCTCGCGTGACCCTGCGAAGACGGCTTTATATTCATCGCAGATGTCGATAAGAAAGCGACGTAACTCGCGAGAGTAGAAAACCAAGTTCTAGACGATATGCATGTACGCTATCGATATATGTAACAACCATGAACGCGAATAAAATTCTCTGGATATGTTTCACGATTCTTGCAGAACCT
Organism: Bombus flavifrons; assembly: GCF_040668555.2. Classification (NCBI taxonomy): domain Eukaryota; kingdom Metazoa; phylum Arthropoda; class Insecta; order Hymenoptera; family Apidae; genus Bombus; species Bombus flavifrons. The sequence continues at coordinate 6,405,770 of NC_138454.1, forward strand.
ATGTATCGACCATTAACTGCGCAACCGTGACCGTTCGCGTTAAAATTTAACGTCCGATTGATCCTTTTCTCGTGACATCTGATACAGAAATTATAACCCGGTGCCCTTACATTCGATCAATTATCAAATGTGTATTAAATTTACATATCTCCCTATTGTTTCTTACGTCGCCGATCAATCAATCTAATTACCTAAAACTGTCTTTGTATTTTGGAGATAAACACGCATTTATCAAATTTTCCAACTTCTGCTCGTCGTAATATTACGATATCGAAGTTGGTACAAACGTGGCTTGTGTTAGTAATTGTACGTTTGACTTTCGCGAAACTTCATCAATTCGTCAGCTGTTTTTAAAGGACTCGTAAAGAAACGCGTCTGATATTTTTCTCTCGAGTTTCCTTATCTACGTATCTATGTATCCTTGGCAAGTTCTTGCAGAGAAAGTTGTGTAACTGAAAAAGACTACAGCCAGGGAAATGCAGCAGGATCCTCTTCCGAAATGTAAATTCATCAGAAATTCAATTGAAAGCACAGTGTCTGTATTAAGCAAAAAAGGGAAGAAAAACAGGGTTGTTTTCCCGTTGGTAAACCGGCGAAATACATAGACAGCGCGTGTCCATGTGCGAAACTACAGCCCACAGTGAATGTGTCACGGTCATATATTATGCACAGTCATGTATATAGACGCGTTACTTCGGGAGCTCTAAAGCCTCGTATACCAGGCAAGCAGCATGACTGACAAACTGCAGCTGCACATATGCCAGAGGGGTCGGATCTCGCAGCTGCGACAATAGACAGCCAGCCCGAGAAGACGATAGACTTTCCAAGCTACGGCATCTTGGAACATGATAGTCGACCTGCACCCAACATCGTCACGCGATAGTAAAAACCGCGATACAGGAAATTCTCGTAGGGAAAGTTAGGGGCAAAATTTATTAATTTTTTGTTTACTATCTTCCTCCCTATGTACGATGTCTTTGTTCGTTCAATGTAAAATATAGAGTGATCGTTTCGTAGCAGCTCGTATAATATAGCCACAACTTTACTCGAGGAAAATAAAAGACGCGAGAAACTTCAAATACTTGCACGTATCTTACAGAATGGAAAAGTGCTAGATTTCAATTAGAGAGTACGGGAATAATAGTCTATAATTTGTGTGATATTATATAAATTTGAAGGGAGAAGATGTACGAAACGGGAACGAAGCATGAGTCATCGTATCCCATCAAAGAAACAAAGATTTACAACTACAGAGACTACGACTTCGCTAGCGATCGTTCGCAATCAAAGGGAATAGATAACGAAACGTAAATCGTTGAGAAATATTACAGATAGCAGAAGCCAGGTCCGAGTAAGGTGTCTCGTTCGTCTTTCGATCGAGAGTAGCCAGGTTCGATCTTAGCCAGAGCTGTTGGGTTCAGCCATGAATTTTATATGACGGCGCTGAAATTTCCCTATCTGCTTGCCAGCTCTTGCCCATTCACCTATGCAGCGGTCTTCCGACAATAAATCTTCACCCTTCGAAGGTTCCTGGAATTATTAAACGCCCCACCCAGAACTTGGAACAGCCGGGAATACTAGCGATGCCAACGAAATCTGTTGGAACACCCGGTACGTACGAGCCACGTTTCTGGCGTGTTTCTTCGTGCTTCGCGGAACGCGGTTTCGCGTGGAAACAATGGGCCACGAGTAGAATGCGACTAGAGAAGCCCTCGTTAACACGATATCCACGCACACGCTCCGCTCGACCATCCGAACTGCGTGTGCACCTCCGCGGAGAATTCGAACTCTCGAGATTTGAATTATGTCAAGTACAGGGGCCGCGCGAACCGACCTTACTCGCGACAACTGACGCGAACTTTTACCCCGTCATCGGTCTGTTACTGTTAAAAGATAGTTCCGCGTTGTCGAGTGTTTAATTGTTCCGTGTAATACGGAGTTACGGCACGGCCGCACCACTGTTCGCTGTTTAATGGACGGAGTAACGTCCCCCTTGTAATTGTGCGCCATGAAAGCTTCCCCAAGTGTATTCCCATTCCAGTCGTAACGTTTCGACGATGTTCATTATTTCACGACTGATCTTTCGTCGAATAGTTTGTTGCTGATCGACACGTTGCTTCGCCAGACTTTCTTCTGGCATTTTGCTTCCATCGAATCGAAGGTATTACAGCGACGGTGCGCCAGATTTTCGCATATGAATCATAAAACATGATGGCTTCACTACTGATTCTTCCTTTTATCGAATAATTTGTTGGCAATTGACACGTTGCTCTGTTGGAGCTTTTTGATTGTACGGAATCGAAGATATCATAGCAACGTCTCTGCGTATTAAATATGAATCGCAATAAATGGAATGATCTCGCGACTGATCCTTTGTCGAGTGGTTCGTTTGCTTGTGGAACATTTTCCGTGTTAGATCAAGGGGAAGCCTCGTTTGTTCAACGTTTTCAATCACGATCAAGTTGAACGTAAAACCGCAACTCTGTCCAGATAGAGGAAATTTGGCCGCGTAGCAAATTCAGAATTTGGATTTCCTCTCTTCTGAAGAGGTCGTATACAACGATAATACAGGACGATAGTACACCGCGATAGTATGTACATTAGCGTGTTCACCGAGATTGCCGGTGTAGGAAGGTTCCATAAACGCGAGTGCACGTCAGCCTGGGTTTACGCGTGTTACCTTCGAGCGGCGTTTTCCCCGAGGTTGACGCAATCTCGATGACAAAAAGCCAGGCTGCCGCGTCGGGGACACTCCCGTCTTAAAATTTACGTGGCTTGCCGAGAGTGTCTCTCGACCGCGAAAACGCGCGACCAACATCAACGAGGACGCGAAAGAAAAGAAAAAACAAAAGAGGAAGGAAAATAGGGCATCGCGTTGGAGGTGTATCGAAATGGATCGCGGTTACCGCGCGAGATCTTCCATCGAGAACGCCATTATTTATACTTCCAACCGAGTACCGTGATATTTCAAAGTGACGGCTGTCGACATAAAGAAGCGGGGAGAGGGACGATAAAGAGCGTTTTGATTAACCGTCGGATGGCAAACATGGCAAAGGGTGGATAATCCACGAAAAATCTCGGCTGGATCTCGCGCACGAGTAAACCATTTTTGCTGTTTTAACGGCCACTACCGTGAGCTGGAAAATACACAATGGCCAAGTGGTTTTTGTGAATTTGCACGGACAAAGTAAAGAAACATGGATATTCCAGGAATTATTTCAAATGATTTTTAAACCTAATCAGCTTCCACGAACACTTGCTGAATGTTAAATTACGCTATACCAAACGTATTATAATTTACTTTTATTTATGTCATTTTCTTGCGATAGATTTATGGAAATAAATTATTTGTTTCCTTGTGAAGCACGATGGAAAAAGTAAAATAAACGTGTATTAGTTCACGCAGTATTCTACACAGTAGCGTGGACGTTCGCGTGCTGGGAATATTATTAAAATATCTGCGAGCCAGGAAACAAACGGGAGGCCTCGGCGAAAAATATTATCCTCGTTACTCGCAAACGTAGCAGAAATTGCAGATAGGACGATGCTGGATAAAAGCGTTGGTTTTCGCGAATTCTTTCCTGTCGCATACGTTTCGCTTTTCAGAAGTTCAGCCTTTGACCGGGACCTTACTGAGATCATCGATTTCTCGTTATCTGGCGAACACGTACTTTGAACTGTAAGTTAGGGACGAGTTTCTGCGAGATGCAACGGAACGAGATCGAAACTCCAGAATCGAAATAAAAGAAAAAGCATTCGTGAATGTTTACTCGTTTTACCTTAGCATTTAACTTTTATCTGTATATTTTCTTTATACATTCGTTTGTTTTCGGACCGTACACCCTACAGTATACAAAAAGTGACCGGCATGAAAGTAGAGAAAGTGAACTATATCCGAAGGTGTTGAAGGAGCAAGAGAAAAGAAAATCCGAAGATCGGAACGCGTCAAGATTTCGGGACAATTTATTAAGTCGTTCAGTGTTTTATGCGCAAAAGATAGATTCGAGCAGTAGACGTCGACGATCAAGCGTTTCAAGATTTAAGAAAGGTTCAAGATCTGAGAATAATCCTGGTCATCGAACCAGCCAAAACGTAGGATCTTATCGATTGAATCGAACGAATTATTAAAATTTAAATTAGAATTTTTCCTTAAACGTCATAGAGCTCCGCGATTTTGGATGAAAAATCTTTACTGTGTTAGAGTATACGCCGTTGGAGGAGAGATGTCGTGGAAAGAAAGAAGATTAATGGGGTGACAGTCAGTTTTCAAGGTAGCACTCTGAAGAATCCTGGAACGATTCTCTCGCAACGTCTTCAGCTGAATTCTATTCTTTGTTCGGAGGACAAGTCTAAATTTTTGATACGCGCTCAGAAGAGATCAAGTTTGTCGGATTTGTACTTACGGCGAAGTAAAAGAAGATGTACGCCTTCTACGTATTCTGGACATCGCTGGTCCAATCATACGATCGCGCGAAGAAGATTCTCTTTGAAGGAACTTCGGCTATCTCGAACCGTGTTCTTTCTTCTCGCAATTCTACAGGAATATTCATGAGATTCTGTAACACGTTAGTGAGACTTCCGTTATTATTTATTTACGTAACAAGTGGAACAAAGTCCCATTGGTGTACATATTCTATTCTGCTCCAAATACTACGAGTTTGCATCGCCCAGACATTGGAAGCTTTTAAACGGAAAATCTGAAGAACGCGATTTCGTTAACGAAGAACATTAAACAAGTAATCCTTGGCCGCAGAGCAGCGATTGATTTATAGCGTTAAAAAATCGAGAAGCGTCAATTATATTCACTCGGGCTCGTTCTCGCGGGTTTCGCGAATGTTAAATCGAATTCCAGATAGATTGGATTGTCTCGATCGGACTAAACCGGACCGAACGATATCGTCGATCGGTCGATCCAGTTGTGAGATTGGAGACGAAGAAGAGGAAGGTCCGAATGTTCCCTGCCAGCCTGTTGGAATATTTATCCGCGACGAATGTGCACCAATTTCGCGATACAAGTGTGCGAAATTTGACGGCCGTAGTGTGAAATGTGCGACATATCATTAACCTTACCAAGGCTGGTCGTTTGACCGGTTTCGAAATTTAATTTAAAATTGTACATTCATTTATGTAAATTCTAACTTTATGCAAATTCTGGTATTAATAAAAATTGAGAATTTAATTAATCGGAATATACGTATAACACAAACAAGTCTTCCATAATAAGTTTTAAATACTTGCATGAGCTGCACGTATGAAAATGTAAAAGCATAAAAATGCGACAGAGACGAGAAAGCAATTTTATTTTAACTTTATCCTTACAAGGTTCTCATGGAGACGAGGTTTGTCACGATTTTCGAAACGATGCATCGTAATCAAGGTCTCTGCCTTGAGGTAATCGGCGAATAAAATTCGACCCTCCAATCTTGTCACCGGCAAAAACAAAGTTATGCCTAGTTTTACGAGCACCGAGGACGAACTCCTATTTACGGAGGAGCTCGACCGGATTCTGCAAGAATTCAATTTTCGTATCCCATCTCCTCTGGTCAAGGTTGAGCCGGGAAACGATTCGTCGGCCTTGCCCTATTACAGGGACAATTTTCGTATTGACGGATCGTTTAAGCGCGATAAAAATATCGCACACGTAGCCTTCTAAACTGTTTCCTGTCTCCGTCGACCGATTCCTATCGATTTTTTACACGCTCCTCTTGCATCTCTACTCTCTTGGAATAAAAATTCCTATGAAACAGCGTTTCACGGTGTTATAAACGTTTATTTATCGTATCGTTACAAGATCGAACGTTTTCATACTATTCGTAAGAAGATCAGAAAGAAAGACTATGAGAAGAAATTCTTACATTCGATGATGATCAATTTCAAATTAAACATTCGACGCGACTGCTGTGTAGAAAATTCCAGCAACGATTTGATATTTTCTCTATTTAATCTTATGCGATTCACATTCGAATTCGATTTCCATTCTCTCGTATCAATGGCTCACGCCAAATTCATCGAAACAACGGCTGCCCCAAACAAAAGCCAACTACAGTGTATTCGATAGACTAAACCCGCATCAGCGTCAGCAGGGAAGCCGTAGAAGCTATTCTCGAACCGATTAATTGATCTCGAGTCGATGATGAAACGAAGCTCTACACGGTTCGTTCAAACACTGTTCGATGATCTTTTTAATTAGCATCGAGTGGTAACACACTGATCAGTGGTTCGTGCAACTTCCATATACATTTCCCGACTCTTTTTATTAAAATTTGACCAATCGTGTCATCCATCGCGTAATCCACGTAATCACGTTGATCGTGATGACGCTTCTAACAAAATTTCAAAATGTCTCGAACAACTCACGTCGCATATTTAGGAAAAGTTTCGACAAGTTTTCGAATACCTTCGTCACGTTCTCTATATTTGATTCGAACAGCAATCGGTCTATTGGGTTAGCAACTAAGTGATTGCGGATTTTGTCACTAGGTTGTAATGACAAAATCCGCAATCACTTAGTTGCCAACCCAATAGCTCGCGACCGCGTGCGAATACGTTTGCTCGAAGGCTGTTGAATGACCACACAGATCGTGGTACGAGAGTGTACCATTAGCACAAGAGGGAACGATGGAACTTAGTCGATTTCGAGGTTGCTAAATAGCATTGGAACAGCGAGGACGAACGGCCAGCCAGCGTAAACAGAACTAATTAGATTAATACACATTTGCGTTAACGCCGTGACCATGGTGCTGTAGCGGTGAATAACATTGGAACGCGTCGCCGGTTGGACAATACTCATAACGTGACTGATGTAACACCGCAAATTAGATCCGAAGAGAACAGCCGTGTGGATAGGCGTGTTAGCCCGGTTAGTCTATGGGAAACTTGGACTATTGATTCTCGCGATTACTCCGCTATTTTGGCTGAGTAGAAATGCAAGTATCGCAATGACGTTGAGCTACAAGCAGGTTCTCGTATATTAAATATAAAGCGAGATAAGTAGAACTACGTTTAACGAGAAATTTTATTAGAAAGAATAAAGAGAGTATAATTTTCAGAAGGACTTCCAGCTTCGCTTCACTTTGGGGTCACTGGCTTCTCGAATATCGTATTTTATAGCGTTATGATAACTAAAGATAAAGTAAATTTATACGATAAGTAAATTTCCATAAGAAATAAAATGCTTCGTATAGCTTGATAGAATAATAACACGTGAATGTGAATTCTGAAACGTAATAAACGTGAAACATCTGCATGAGTCAGAATTGACCCAGCTTTCGAGGGCTGAAGACGACGTCACGCATACAACACATTCTTGCCACGTGTAGTCAAATCTCCACGTAGATGCACGTCGATCAAACGGTATCGATATTCCACTCTAAATATTTGATGTCTCTCACTGACCTTTTTCATCGCTCATCATCCTCGCGAATTTTCGCTTCTCTTCCCACGTAGTATCGCCAACTGATTTCTGCGAGGGAGCAAGCGCAAGAGCGAAAGAAGATGGCGAAGTTTCGTTTAAAAATGAAACGCCGCCGAGTCGATCTCGTCGAATGATTAACGAACTTGCAAAGTTCGAAGTTGAACGACACGCTGACAGCAAGTTCGTGCACTGTTTGGAACAATTCGACTTCTGGCCTGATGGCACTTCGGTTTAACGCGAGCGCCAATCTATTTCCTGGGTCTGTACGATGGTTAGTATCGCACACGACCGAGTAGATATCGATCGACGCGGTATATACTTGGCTGCAAATTGTGTCTGTACACTCCAAGTCAGCGGGTTATCGTCGCGACGTGGCTTCAAGTCTAAGGTCAGAGCTATTTCAGGAACACTTTGCCTTCGAACAGCGGTGGATATCGAATGAAAAATACACTGTCACCGTGATTCCTTCGCTATATCTACCTTAACTACAAAATATAACTAGCACTGAATATGAATATTAAAGCAATTTCGCATACTTTTTCTTCTTCATCTCCCATCCAGGCTGCTTGTCTCAGATTTATGGTCCTCCGTGGAGTCTAGACGTTCGCTTTGTCATATAGTTTCTTCCGAGTAATCTTGAACTACACTTACTTTCCTATCTTTAAAACAATCTCCTTTTTTACTTGCTAATGTTCACCCATCGTTGATCATCGTCTGACAATCTACTTTAAAAACTGTACAGACAGTGGAAGCGAGCGTTGATTACGCGGACGAAAGAGACGCATCACGAGATGAGCTGCGTTTCAAAGCGTTTATAAGTGTGGCGATGTATGCAACGAGGAACGTTTAGGATGAGCGTCGACGAGATTCGACGTTGTCGGAGCCAGATGGCACGCTAAATTGATTTCGCTGCTACTCTGGATCGATTTGAATTTCAAATTTGAACGTCTAATTTGGCAAAAGCGGTCGGATCGTTCAGCCTGTCGGCCGTTACTCGATTATGAACGCATATGCATAGAGGCGGCGAGGCCTATGGAAAAGTCTCGTCACGAACTTCGACGTTGTGCAAGCCAAGAGCGTGACGAAACTTTTATCCGAAAATTTTTCTCTACCCTCTCGTACATTCTTCGTGTATTTCTTCGACATCGACAAACCTGGAAGTTATAAGAAGCGATGCTTAATTAACGTTTACTTTATCCACGTAATTAACGCTTCTTTCAATGTTCCGCGAGCTTTGAACGAGATTTCTAAAATAAATCGATCGATACTTTCGAGTAAACGACATTTCTTAAAGATCTTTTAGACAGATTCTAACGTCGCTTACATATGATTTGCATATGCTTACGTCAGAATAATGGCTACTTTTAATACAAAACTTTTAGAGCAGCGTAGGATCATTAGTGAACATTCTCTACGCCACGATATTATAAATAACGACATTAATAGCCATCGTTTGTTAGGCTTGGTCAAGTTTAATATGTCCAACTCCATCAGACACGCGCCTTTACTTTATATGTCGACATTTAATTCGAGGTTCGATCATACCGATACAGTTGCTAGAACACGTAATACAATGCAGCTTCCGTTATCCGACTGCTGTTTAACCCAAGTTTCGTATTATCCGAGATGCTTCGAACTTCATCGTAACTTCACTTTTCCGGAATTTTAGCACGAAACATAGGAAAGTGTAAATAGAATCAGACATCGTGAAATTCATTCGATTAAACTTCCAACCGACTAAATATTCCATTAAACCTAAATACCTGTATAACGTTACACCATCGAAAGTTTTCTGTGATTTTATTAACGCCAATAGATCTTTCCATATTATCCGGATTTCCCTCTATCCGAGGTTCAAATCGACGTTCTGATTATCTACCGTACGGCGAATAAGTACGCGGGTCAATTAGACTTATTCCTCGATTGCCTGCTGCAACAAAAGACAACTGCTGAAAAAAGAATATGGTGTGAGCTTATGTACGTACGTATAGACTTGTAAATTATACTTACGTGCGCATACTACTGTCTAAACTTTGTGGAACAGTACTTAGTATGATTCTCGTCTCGACATCAATGTTACTTCGTATCGAGCGTTATTTTACGCGTAAAGAGTGTTGAAGTGGTCACCACTTTTAAGAAAACTCTACATCTGATCTTTTTAGTTTTCCATCGATAGCGTATAGACAAAGGACTGGGACGAAGGCAGACCATAAACAGTAGACAGGCGACGTTTTAGGGTAACACTGGCAGCGTGCGGATCTGGACAAGCTCAAATTATATTTCTACTTGTAATTACACTTCTGTATTAAAATATATTTTCTACCTCACAATTTATCCACGCGTTTCTCTGTTTATACAACTAATAACCTCAACAAAGAGGAACCGAGCCAGCGAATAAAATTGTATGAAATTAAATGGACTGGGACAAGAAACGTGCGATTAAATTCCTTTTCGACATTATTCGGCGGCGAAATTTTCGTCGAAATTCTATTCGAGAAGATGCATAATTAGTAAGTATTGGATGGGCGAGGGTGCATTACTCGACAAGGGAGTAGAATAGCTGGGTGTCGTTCGGTTGACGCGATACGTCGTAATTAATTATCGACATCGATATTACGTTACATTCGCTTGCTGGCTTTATGACGATATGGATACCGGACGGTTAGTGTAACGTTACCATAACTCGCGCTTATTGGATCCGATTACGAGGCGATCTACAGTAATGATCATAATGTACAGAATTTCCACGTCGTTAATTCCACAAGACGATCAAACGAAATCTCTCTAATCAATTTCACGTAATCGATACGCAAACACGACGCGTGTCTTAAATTTGCGGCAATCCAACGGGAAATCGTATTCGCGGCATCCGTAAAACAATTACAGGGGAAATTTCCATTCGTATCTGTTAGTCGTTCATTGAACAATTATTGTATCTCTGGTTCTCTTGTTTTCCAAAATTATTACATTTCACGGACTCGTATTGATTTCCAATATGGGATTTCATCAGAATACGCGTTGAAAATATCAAGTTATATAATTTTCCTACTTTGAAACAGAGCCTTCGTTTTAGGAAAATCGTTTATCGAAGTTATGAAATTTATACAAATTACTTCTTGCTATCTGCAAATGGGAAATTAAGTCAACGAGAGTTGCTTAATTTTGTAAGTTATCCGGAGAGTGATGCATAAAATTCAACGGCGCCGAAAGGAATTCAATGGACTCGGAAAAGTTGCCAGAGCGTTTTCATCCCGAGACCGGAAGTTCTTTTGATATCGCGACAAGGCAGGATCAGCGCGTACCTTAAAGCTGCGGGCTTCTTTAGAGCTACGAAGTTTAGTCCAACTTTACCTTCGACTTTCGCCAAACTCGCCAGAACATACACCCAACTCAGCCACCTTGTTACACGATTAGTAATCTCACGGTATTTTCTCTTGCGCTTTTCTTTCAGAAAGCTGATCCAGCTGTCGATCATCGAGGAGGATTCGTACGAGAAGGACGCGCTGTTCTATGTCGAGTTAGGCGAACCACTGTTACAAGGAGGTGAGTATCGCACTTTGCAATTTGTAGATAATGCACCGACGATCGTAACGATATTCATAAGGATATTAGCAGGAATTAGTAAAAATATAATAAACATATGAAGCGTCGTAGAATTTTTCTGCCAGAGGAACAGCTGATCATTTTTTTCTCGCGATCGAGACAATTTTCTTTTGACAAATTTACCGTAATATGGCTTTCCTCTTCCAAAGCTGCATATCTTTTGTATCAAACATATAAAAATAATATAAGATTAGTAGGTGTTATGAAATTTCTCCTCTCTACCCCTTTCTTTTTTAAAATTGGCCATCTATCTAAATTATCGTACATTCGGCAATTAACAGCTGATTGGAGAAAAAACCTTCGATTTGACTAATCGTGCGAAATCTTGAGGTTAATGAGAGCGCCAATTTGACGGATTCGAGGTAGAAAGATCGTTTTTCGAGGCTAATCGAGGCAACGATTAGCCGTTAAATGGGCCATTACCGAAGAAAAGATCGGCGAAGAACTAGAAGTGATCGTGGCCGATGATATGCAAGCGGTGTCTTTCCAAATGGACTTCTTTAATTGATATTCAAAGGTCGAGCAGAACTCTCTTCTCCTTCCTCGATACACGCTGCCGCGAAATTACCATTTTCAGTCGATAGATTATTACAGTGGACGACCCGTGTATTCATCGAATCGCGTTCTATTGTTTTTGCCACGCCGCTATAATAAATCGTACCATTTGGCGGTGATATCGATCGAGGAAGAAAAATGGGAGAACGCTTCGATCAGATCCTTCCGTGAATTGATTTATCGACGTGAAAATAAAAAATTTTTTAAAAGAAGACAGAAAAAAAGGAAAGAAAGTAAGGCAAAACAAAAGTAAAGACTACGGACGAATACGAGTAGCTCGTAAGACTCGTCCGCCGGAATTTCATGTAACAGCGAACAAGATAAATCGTTAATTATATAATCTGCTTCACGCATTTACCGCTACTGGATCCAACGTGAATGGACGTAAGTTTCAACGTACGAAGCATTTAGCCGAGCTCGATCGATTTACAACGCGTCGTTCGGCTTCTCCAGCTGTTGGAATACGTAACGAACGAGAGTAGAATCGGTTACCAGTAGACGCTATCCGCTATCCGCGATGCAAACCGACTCCATAATGGCACAATCCCGTAAATACATAAGAATCTTTGGAAACGGATGCAGAGAGTAGCTGCCTTGTACATGCCGCTGTAACAACTCCGCTCGTTCGTTTCGAACGTTGGCTCAGCCGCATTAAGCTCGGTTTACGCTTGACATGTTGGCGAAATACGCCAGGCTTTGAGGCACGATCTTCGACTACCGTTTCTAAATCGCGAATAATGCCACGAAAACTCGATCATCCGTGGGATTCGATTCGTAATAAAGCGGGTTAACAACGACGTGTTGACGGATGCGCGCGTGAACAGAGTTTCAGAAACGGGAAATCGAGGCAAATATTTCAAAGTAACGCGAAGCGTGTTCGAAATTTCTTCTGATTTGCCAACCGAATGGCCGAGATGTACAGAGTACGTCGATTTTCTCTTGTTAAAGTCAAAGCTTTTTTAACCCGCCAACTAAGACGTTAAATTAACAGACGAACATTTTATAAATCGTATTGCAAAGTTATGCGTTACGTCGCTTGGAAAAGCTTGTCGCTTGTTCCGTTGACGTAACCGGATTGTTTCGCTCGTAAGCAATTAAAAATCCGCGTGCGAATTCTTCGAGAATGCCAGAACGTGCAAGACTGCTCTTTAGCGGCGAGTCTCGCTAAAGGAAGCCGTCAAGATGCAATGTATTATTGCTGCAGGATATCGATTCGTCCGATTCTTGGGATTCCCGCGGCGCCGATTTCGCGGCAATAACGCGAAAATCCAACGAAGATACGAGGGTCGCTGGTCGATGGACGAGACATCTCCTTCCAAAGAAGGAATGCACGGGCTAGCTGCTGCTCTCGCAGACATGAAATTCCTGTCCCTGGGAATACCGAGCTCGCAATCGATTCTTGGATCACCCGCACAACCTTTAAACCAGATTTACGAGCCGAACCGATAAAGAAAACCCACGGTGCTATCTGTCACCAATGAATTTCGATGACTACGAAGTGTTTTTTTTTCTTTTTAATAGGCGAATCTATAAAACCGAGGGTGGAAATTTCCTGAAAAATTGAAACGCCCAGCGTTGAGATGTTGTCGTCGATTAAACAATTCCGTTTCGCGTAGGAGCGAGGCAGGACACGCGTGTCGTTAAAAAAGAGATTAGAAGACGCTTTAGCGATTTTATGGGATAGCGGGATGTAACGTGTAAGAAAAATAATGGAAACATTTGGCGCAACAAAGTTCGCAGGAATTGCGCCAAGAGAAAGAAATTCCCGCTTCCAATGTCGGTTTCACTCACCATGATTTCCATATTACGAGGCTTCGTTACACGTGCACCGGCTACCGGCCATCATGCATATGCATTAACACGTATTTTCTCGTGCATAATCTCACGTTGTTTTATATAGTTCTCGACCAACCGCCAGTTTGACAACCTACATATTTATTTCCGACTACTCGTAGACAAGACGCGCCGCGGAATAAAATCTCGCGCAATTTCTTAGAGATCCTTCGACGAGAACATTTCCTCCGGTCCCATGGAAAGTTGTTTGGAAGAGGAGAAGTCTTGAAATTTGGATAACGTCAGAGCGAAGATGCCGAGGATTGGTGTGGCGACCTAGAGAACCGAAACGTTCTCCGAACAGCTGTCTGTGAATATAATCGATGCTTTCAGTCGAACGTAAGAGGACTGCATTTATAACCGCTTCTCGAGTAATTAATTGATTAATTGGAGCGGATGGTTAGTTGGAGAGTCGAACGGAAGTTGATTAAGAATTCACCGGAACGAAGGATTCAAAGCACGCTTAATGGCCTGCAAATGCCTTCCGGGCCACGATTAGGTCGGCGAAAAGGGCAACGATGTGTGCTGCTTGATAAAGGCTTGACTAAATTCAAACGAATATCTGGTTCGTGTAACCGGTGGATTCGGCTTCGAAATAGACAAATTGTCGATAACTTTCGCCGATAACGCGACATCGCAGTCGACTAGAAAAGCTACGTTCGTTTAATTTCTGTTCGTTACATACGTACTTTACGATTCGTTACATCGCGATCTTTCCGAAGTCCCTGAAAAACTTGCACCAGGCTTCAGCATGATCCGTAAAATTTGATTTGTTTCGCTGTGCTTCGTGTAATAGTTATATTTGCCGGCTCGGTAAAAACGTATCACCGTCGATGTCACATAGAAATTAAAGAAAAAAGAGAGAAGAAGAGAAATACAAGTTACCCGATTCTCCTCTTGGAATTTTTACACCGATGTCACGACTAGCAGAAAATTGGCCAATGGCCGTGATGTACCGCTAATTATCAGGAAGATCAGTTGGGCAAACGTCATCGAGGCTGTTTTTAACACGACCACTGTTGCGATAGATTGATGTCGCGTATCGCACACGCGCAGCCACAGAGAGCTTCTCCTGGCTGACAAGAACGCGTTAACATTGCGCGATAATCGCGACCGCGGAATTAAACGTGTCGACGGAAGATGAAACTTCACCTTGGTGATCCACGCTACGTTGCCCGAGTGATATTATTCTGTCACGGTCGACGGGATGATATTAAAATTAAGATGAATGGTCGACAAACGAACCGTATTTCCATAAAACGATCTTTTGCCTCTGAGAGTTCCTTTTTTTTTTAAATTTAGAAGACTCCTATGTTACACGACCTAACCCTTCGTCAGTTCAATTTGACACACTTTTGTGTCAGCGAAGTTTCACACGGTGACAGATCATATTATTCGGCCATTTATAGAGCGATCTTTCTGAAACCTTTTGGCTTTGACGCGCGAGCGAAATCCGATATTTCTGAAGGAGAAACGTATATAGCGCGATTGCATGCGAATGACAAAGAGCAACGTTAATTACTTATCTTTTCGTTTCATTGATGTTCTACCATCGTGTCGATTCGACACACGAACGACGCGTCGAGTTGGAGAAAATGAGAGACGAACGAAGGCCAAACAGGAAAAACCAACACCGTATCGACTTTCAACGCGGCAGCAGGTCCGAGAATACTCATTTTGCTATTTTAGAAACACAAAATCTGTCCGTACGAGGCTCCATTTTCAAGGAAACTAAACATGTTCAATTAAGAAGCCGCCAGATACAAGCGTGCGACAAATTTTCAAATTTATTTCTCTTGGAAACAAAGCGTCTGATGAAAGCATTTTATTCTACGTTTTCAATTTATTTCCACGCGTAGAACGACCATCTGTCGATTGTTTAATTCCGTCTAGTTCGGAATTAACCATCTTCAAGCATATTAGACAAATTTTCAAACTTGATTTTCTCGAAAACTAAGTCTGGGACGAAAAAATTGTTTTGCATATTTTTCTCTTATTTTTCTACTTATTACTCTTATCATTCGTTTGACATTCGGCCTCTACAGATACTTCCCGTAGCCACTGTACTTGTACATCCGCGATGTAACGCGAATATCTAGAAATAAAAAGGCAAGATAAAGGCGAAGTATCCACTCGAATTGATTCCGCACGACACAGCATGTGCAGGTAGCGCAGATAACGAAGAAATCGCGTGCTTTGAACGCGACAACAGACGCCCGTGAACCTCGCGTCGTAGATATAACGTGTCTTCTCTTATCGTATCGTCTGGTTTCTCGTAGACAACTACGTACATAGACGTCTGGGAGGCGCGAACGTTCGCGTTTTCCACCAGCAAGTATGTAATACTTAGTTACTACTTGCTCCTGCAGATAGATAAGAGACGGTGTAAAGTTGTGTAGTTAGCGGGAAGATAGCACGATGAGGTTGCAAGGGCCGCGTCGCGACGCGATGATAACAACACCGGTAATTGACCACCTCTGGTGACGATACGATCGTTAGAACTAATTAAGTGTCGCGTGGGCGCTCGTTAGTTTGCAGTACTTTGTAGTCTTCAAGCGTGCTTTTGGTGAAGAGTTGCTTCGCTGTTAGCGAATAAACCCGCGGACATAAAGCGTCAAGGTAAGGTAAATGCGACACTTTGTTTCTGGCGTTTGGTAGCACTTTGTCCCAGAGAACACCGTGATATTATCGAAATTTGCGTAGCATCGTAACGCTGTATAAGTTTATTAACGCGATGCAAAATTCACATCTAAAAGTTGCTTTAAAAGGTGTATCTATTTTCGTCGCTGAGATTATGATCGTCCGTGATATCTCGAAAAAATTTCCAAGTCGATGGAAAGGTACGTATTTAGCGCATAAAACAAATATAATACGACGATTAAATCTGATCTTCCGCGAAAGAAATCATGCCCTTGCCTCGTAGCTTTCAGACGATTTCGAAAGATCGTGGGACAATAGCCCGACGATTTATCGAGTCATAGCTTCGGCCTGAAGAAAGAGAAGATCGATTCGAAGAAGAATACCGTGACAATTACATCATTGAAACGAGTGTTCTCATTTCATATCGCGAACGTCAGCGATAGTAGAAGACAAATACCATCAGACAATTACGCAAATGGTCGGCAATAATGCGTAAGAGCGCGACCGATTGTCGCGTGTATGGCACGCGCCAGTCTCGAGAAGCTGGCGATAAGAGACAGCTTGTGGCCTCGATAAGGTGAGAATGAATCATTGAAGGTTCGTTCGCCGAGATTATGTCACTTTGACGCGAAAACTAACGAATGATTAGAGGAAGAAGAATAACCGATAATAATATCGCTGTATTAATTAATAATTATTTAGCAAATAATCGTCTTTAGCTGATAGACGGACAAGGTTACGGATATCGAACGTCCAAGACCTAAGAGAATGCGACTAACGATTTATTATCGATAATACGTTCACGCGTGAACAAACGTATGTTTGTTTGAATTATTACAACATCCTGAGACAAGATACGTTTCGTAATGAATCGTGACGCGATGAAACGATCTGCAATAAGTTTCAAAGACGATCGTAGGAAAAGAATATCAAGAGCCTAATTAGGTCGTGATTTTAAATCACCTTAATTGCTCACGGTTAGATAAAAGGTGTAATTAATGCGAATCTTTTAACTGGAAGGTCGGGAAGAGCTGGCAAACGACCCCACGAACCACGACACACAGAGCGTTCTTTAAAATTGTTATCTCACGTGCACGATTACGGACATCGCCAAGAGACTCATTTTTCTCGGCTATATCTTCGCTACCTATCTGCCAGTGGCAAGAAACACGCTGCTAAACTGTGACCCAACATGGTATGTAACTACATGTCCGATAACGAATTCAACGTGTACAGTGGCTGCGAAAGATACTGCAAACGTATCAAACATACTACGTTTTTAACTTAGACGCGAGTATACCAAATCTCGATGTTTCATCGAATATCTCATCGAAGGATTGGATAGCGCGTATAAAAGTGAGACGTAGAAAGCGATAAGAAGATTTATCGAGAAATTGTTTCGAAGCATATTCGTCAGTGCGATAAAATAGATGGAGACTCGCGTAAAACACACATCAGTCACGAGAGACGATGCGTAGCAATGGATAGCGAAACGGACGCGTAATTTATCGCGGCTCTCGCAGTTGCTGCTTCAAATTGCCAGGTATCCTGTTTGCAAGCGGCGCTCGTAAACGCTGTCATTCAAGATCTCTGCCGGCGTGGGCGTAAATTACGAGCACGCGTCGAGCGGCCGAAGAATCGAAAAGGAAGATCGGGGCGCGTATTAATAGCCGCGGAGGGAAGACGCAGGGCCCAGTGAACGCTCGTTACGCACGCATCTGCTCGATTTATGGATATTAATAACGCGATGGAACAGTGACGTAATATCTCGCGTCATCACGTCCAATGATGCTGCCAGCATCTTGCTTGTACCGTGGACAGGGGACGGATATTAATAAATGCTCCGTGCACCGAGTGAAAGTGAAATTGATGGGAAACGACGGGACGAGAAGGTAGTCGTCGATAGCCATGGTTATCGAGCCGGGAAAGTAGACGATGCAGGACGGAGGAGAGGCCGAGGGATCGAGCCTTTTTACTCGAGGTTTGAGCTTCTTTCAGAAACGGGAAAGGACCTTGCTCCAGTTTGCCCGAATGCATGGAAATCGCGGTTTCTTCATCGACCAATCGTTTCTTCGATACCTTTAATTACCACGTTTCGATCGATCGAAAGACATGGGAGAAACGAATTCCTCTCGTATCATTCGACGTTCGCATCGGTTATTCGATGAAACATTTGCACGGAACGAACGATGGGAATTATCGTGCGAAACGTTCGCGTAAATCAGCCCGTGACATTTGAAAAATCGCCAGACATGTCGCGTACGGCTGCGAGTTAACCGCATCGGAGAAGCAATACAGACGGCAATTTTACCAAGGACTCTTTTCCGCCGACCGTACACAGCCGATCCATTAATCCGTCCATCACGGCTCTTCTAAACGTCCAAGTTGTCCTCGATGTTCGCTCAATGTTGCGTCCTTGACTCGCTTTTCTACCACTTTTCGAGTATCGAATCCTTGCCCGCTGCTAGGGGAGATGTTTCGAGGGAAAAAAAGTAGAGCGACCGCGGGGTGAGAAAAGGGGGAAGGACGAGCGTCCATGGTATAATTGCGAGGAAGGATGCGCGTGATTTGAGTCAGCCGTCGAGGGAATTAATTTTGTTTCGTTTCGTGAAAAATACGCTACAAGAGGCAGGGAAAGAGAAAGAGATACGGCTGCTCTTTGTTCCGGCTTTGTCCCCAGCGCTTTTCGTCCAGTTTCTTTCGGCAGAATAGATCGTCCCCTTCCTCCCTTCGTCCCTTTCTCCGCGTGACCCACATTTTAGCGATGTACACGTTTCTCGTCTGCTCGACGGTCGCGAACCAGGGAAGGTCGCGGTAGAAAGTACGGCCGAATTCGCCGCGAAGACGTCGAAGTATGTAAGTCTCTTGAACAGCCGAAGAGCATTCCCATCGTCATAGGTCGCTTTCTCATTTCGTACAAGATGTGACAATTGGTTTGAACTATCAAGAAGATAATTAGTCGATTAGGATTTTGCATTTGCGCGAGATAACGATGCCGGAATTTGTAGAATCTATTAGGTTGTCCGGAAAGTGTCTTTCTTTCGCAAACGTGTCTTTTACAACAATGCACCTTCATACAAAGGTGAAACCAAGTCTGTGAAACGTCGCGGTGTTTATCTCGACAGAGCAAAATGGATCGTACGTGGTTCGACAAAATAATATAAAACGAAAAACGTTGTGCTTCTATTAATTCCTCATAAAACGAAAGAAGCTTTTCGGACGACCTAATATTTGCAAAATTGGCAGGAGGAAGATGACGAACGCGAGCTAAGAATCGCGCGTGTCGTGCATACAATTCTCTAGCCTCGTTGGACAAATTTTGTATAAAGAAAATACAGAGACGTTTACTCAAAGTCCCTGTCGGAATTTGAAATTACGATAGTGTGGTATCATGAACGAGGGGCCTGGAGGGTGTCGTGTGAATTATAAACGAGCGGTTGCTGAGCATGTACGTAGTGAGGCTAAGACAAAAGACAAGGGGTTGCCAGGGGACAAAAAACGAATTGAGTTGAGTGTGGATTGCGTTGATAAGAATCGTTGATTAATTACTTAGTTCTGTTAATTATTATACGTTTGCTGCGATTAGTCCATATTTAACAAACATTACTTCCCGTTCAATTAACATCTGTTCAATCTACTTATCATTAGTAAACCAATTATAGTAGTTACGATACTACAATAGAAAATATGTATAATATAAATATAATAATATAATGATAAAAGCTCTTATCGTAACGTTACGCGAATTCTGTACGTACATATAGATTTTATCCCTCCTTGAGCAAGTTTTAACCCAGGTATAATTGTTGGAGTTGATCTGACAAGCTCTTAACAATTTCTCAAATTAATCTTACTTCCTACAAGTGAACAACCGCAACGTGCTCGTCCGCGTTATCGTCGCTGATAACTCTTCGTTACGAATTTACGGAAGCTGTTGTAGCTGGATGTCGGTGCAACGGAGCAGATTTACGAGCATCCTGGTGCTTTGTTCTTTTTTTTTTTTTTTTTTAGAGCGCCGCTTTCCTGCGCTCATACCACGCCGACGACCGAGAAAATCTGTTCCTTGTCGCATTACGTCGGCGCAGAATCAACTTAAAGGCCGATTTTATCGGCTCGCTAGAAACCGAGGATGGTGGACGAACTGCGAGGTCTGGTTCTCGCTTTTATAGACGTTGGAAGGCGCGAGCGTCTTGGTTTATAGCTCGTTTAATTGCACGGATAGGAAATTTCGAAGATCGTAATCCTCGTGGTTTGGTGGTTGATCGCGAATTGTTTCCGAATGCGATTACAGTCGTTGCTCTCGACTTCTGTCTTTCGATACTTTTGTAATCTTTCCTCACTTTTGCGTTTAATGTAATATCGTATAAATTATCGCTGATCGTAGCCTTGTTACCATATTATTGCTCGTTCGTATATTTTCTTATGCAACGTGACGAAGAAACGAGAGAAAGAAAAAGATGAAAACGTTGCATTAACCGTTTCACACGTTTCGCGAGTTATCGATTAACCAGATGAAAAACGTACCTGTATTCGGTAAAACTGATTGCAAATTTTAATGTTTCTTTTACAAAACCGTCCACAAAAATTGTATTTCCATTGATCATAATTTTTTTTCATAGGCTATAAGAAAAGAAACAAAAAGGAAAATTCGATCCTGGGAGAATTGATATTAACGAGACGCTACGGAAATAACGTGGTAATTGATCGTAGTAATTAGCGAGATATCGTGTTTCAAGCTGAGAGGATAATCTGCGGGAAAGTTGGCGAGTTTCGATAAGCACGGTTTAATTAAAGACGCAGAAAAGTTTCGGCGTGACCAATATTTCACGGTAGCGCGATCACCCGCAGCCACATTGCATTTTCTTCTCTTTTCTCGCCTCGGCATCCCGAGCAACGTATAAAATATTCCTGCTCGTCCTCTGCTTCGAGCTGCTTTTAAAATAATGGAACGTTCCTCGCGATTCTCCTTTTTTCTTCCCAAAACCGATTCGCGCTCTTCGTGCTTGCTCCTCTTCCGCATAAAATCCAGTATCCCGAAGACGCACTGTTAAGCGTCGAATTGAGAAACTTTGAACATTAAAATCTAGCTGAGCCGACAAAGTAACCAAGTTAGTTTCACCGTTTCGAAAAAGAAAACATAGAAATTAAATTACGTCAGGTTGTAATTATCACGCGAAGTCGTATAAAACCTTTCAAATTTCGCGTAAAATACGCATAAATTAACTAGTAACGTTAACCAACAACCCAGGCTTTTTGTTAAAAATCTTCGTTTTGCTCAAGTTAACAGCAACGTGATGTCGCCCGATATCAACGTTTAGTCTGCACTTGGCGATACTACAAAATTACTACAAGATACTACAAGATACTCGCAAGATTCTACAAAAAGCTCGAACAAAGGAAACAAAAAGCAAAGTAGCGGCTCGAAGGAGTAAACGAAGTAAACATCGATGGAAATTGTATCGTGGCGGGCGTTATTCGTGGAAAACAAGAGGAGGATGTTCTTGGACGAAGAAAAGGCGGAATTGAAGATTGGAGGAACGGGGAAAGGGCAGATTAATTAAAGCGACGCTAGAAATTCAATCGAATTAATTGACCTCCGAGAGCTTAGGGAATCGAGAACACCGATTTGTGCCAGTGCATTATCGCCGAGTGGCACGGTGATTTAGTGGGACCATCATATTCCTGGTAAGACAGTGCCATTCAAAATTTAATGGAAGTTGGAGAAAGTCTTGGAATAACGTAACCGCGATCAAACAAACTTCTCTTTCCCGTTGTCCACTTTCTTCCATTCTCTTCTCTCTGTTTATCGATCGGTCGCGTCGAATCACCGTGAATCGAGTTTCCCTCCGGTTCCACTTCGGTTCGTTCGTTGGCGAACTCGCGGAATGATATTGAACGAAGCTTTTCCCCTCAACTTCTTTCCCATTGTTCTGCTGTTTTCCTATCGCGGAACGAACCAATAAAGAGCGGCTCGGAATCGCCGGCGCAGGGAACAATTGGTCAACGATTGGAGAACCAACGGCGGCGATAAACTTTTCCTTGAGAATCGAGTTTCAACTTCGCATTTCGCCGTGATCCAGCGAAGGTCCCGAGGATTAGAGACGAACAACTACAACCAGAAGTAAGAAATAATCGAACTGCGGCAGAAGTATTATACTTCGATAAACACATCCTTTCCATTTCGTATCATTCTTACGATATCCAGGATTTCGAACAGGAATTGGACTTTTCAAGAAATGTCTCGGACCAATTTCTTTTTGGACATCATTCGCGAATTATTCCAGGTTTCTTTGAAAATCGCTAGCGAGGAAAATTGTTGGAAATTTGACCGTGCGAAGCGAGAAGGAAAAATTCCAAGCCAGTCACTTGCGATCGTTTAATCGCTACTGCAACGAGGAGTCACATTTAAACTCTTGCATTTGGTTGAACGGTGTTCCCTCGCGGCGTTTCTTCTCCGTTCGCCTTGTTGTTTCACGCGTTGCAATTTCAAGGAAATGCAGCTACAGCTCGAAAGCCGGTGAAAAATACGGTGCACGTGCGGCACGCGATACAAACCCGTCTAAGCCGAACGTTCTTAAGACCTGCTTTTCCTCGACAGCTGAAAAAGGAACAGCGACTACGCGAGCCACGTAAATCCGCTAGTTTTCTCTCATTCCAAAAACCCCGTCTCGTTGGAAAGCAGGCAATTAACCGGAGTTTGTGTATTTTTCATTAAGGGATTAATTGACTGCTCTGATCAAAGAAAAAGGGCCGGTCAGTCAGACCATTTAGACCGTTTAGAACCGACAGACCCAAACGCGATTTAAGAAAGTTCCACTTTAAAACAATTTCGGTGCATATTTGAAGAGGGAGAATGTAGCGAAGTAACGTAAAGCGTTAAAACTGGGATAAACGTTCGATCGACCCAACCTAGCGTTAATTCTTTGCAAAGCCAATTTTTACCGTAGTTGGCAATTTATTTATCGCAAGAAAATAAGATAGAAAAGCGTAAATTCCAAGGAAACTCTTAAAAAATTATAATACTCGGCACATATTTCTTTGCTTCTCAATTTATGAAGCGACTTCCGGGCAGCTCTCCGCTACACCGCGAAGGAAGAGCTGGTTTTAAGATGACGTGGTATCTGCCTCGAAGCAGCGCGAAGAATCTTCAATTATTCCAATCTGATCATCGGAAATCGCAGATTCTAACTGCGATTCTACGAACTCCACATTGGTGACCCCGACGTGATCTTGAATTATCGAGACAGCGAAATTATTATTGTGAGTTTGAGAGCGTAAAGATGATGAAGCAAAACGCTACGGTTATGGTCGCGCAACCAATCCGCGTGCCTCCCATGAAGCCGCAGAGGATCACTTTTTGGTTCTCCTTATTAGAGAGACCAATCCTCCACATCCGCTTTCTTCGAGTATACCACATCGAACGGAGTTAAAGTTAAAACGTAGTGACATCTGGCGCGACCTGATCGCATTGGCTGTGGCAAACACGCACCGCTGACGAGCATTAGCAGCGTGGAAATTAATAAACTGAAACGAATCGAGGGATTTCGATGAGACGGGTACGATGAATTTCAATGGGAAAGAAATTCACTGGTGGAGCGCGTTTAATCCTTGCAATTCCGATTGAAACGAAAACGCGGAGAGGAGGGGCGATAGAGCCGCTGCATAAATACCGTTTTAATCGTAATCGGGCAAACGAACGAAGATCGCCGCTTCGAGAGCGTAAACGTACATACGGTTGCTGGAATCAGGGGCTCGCTGAAGCGGATGTGTCTGTCAGGTCGAGCACCTGCCGCTGGAAAATCCGAGAAACCGCTGGAAAATGATACACGACAGAGTATCGGTCTATCAGAGGCAAAGAAGCTCGACGTGTAAACGCAGTTTTAACAGCTATAACGCGGAGAATGTTTAGCAAAGAAGGCTAAAGGCTAAAGAAGTGAAACCATAACAGAGATTCGTTTCATCTATCAATTTGTGTTAACGTAACGAGCGCTGCAGTTTCTGGCGATTACGTTAAAACCACGCGCAGAGATATCACTTTTTTAATGTAGAATACACCACGTACCACGTAGGAATCCGCTTGCAAATTTTCGTTCTACCAGCAATGTGAGAAATATCGAAAATTTCGAATACTTTCGATTCCATGACCGCGATACTTGTACTCTAGATATCTCATTACACATTCCGAGGTATTTCGTACCTATATCCCGTGCAGTTTTGTACTTTTAATCTTCACGCAAATGTACAAAATTCCTCTAATCTACCGATGACTCAACGACCCACAAAAATTCATTCCAAAGTCGTGGTAGATCTCCGCCGCCGTTTTCCAACGGTATATCGATCGAAATTAGAGATAGAATTCACGAATTACAGTGTCGTTAATGCTCTCAAGTTTCTGCCAACCGCGATACACGGGGAAAATTAGGCGGAAAAGGAAATGAACACTTTGGAAATGAACGCCCCTGCGCCGTGTATTTTAATTAGCGAGTTGGCGTTTGAATCAAGATAAAAGTTAAAAGTTATTTCATTGCCGAATGTCTGGAAATCGTATCTCGTTCTTTCGTCGCAATCATTTTCGTGTACGTAAAGAAGCATCGGAGAAAGAGCAATCGAGCAAAGTACGCTTTATGTTATCGCGTGTGGAGCACGAGACACTTGCAGACGAGGTAACTGTAGAAACAAAGTTTCCCCGGCGAAGCTTCGAAAGTAGGAGTTACGATCTGGTTTTACCAGGTATGTAAATATGAAACCGGAATTTTTGTATAGAAAATACACGTTTATTGTATGAAAATGATTAAAAATATTTTATTCGAAGTATTGCCCATCGCTAGCTATACATTTTTCCCACCTGTCTGGCAATTGGTGGATGCCACGCCAAAAAAAACTGTCGCTCTTTTGAGGCAAACCAGTCATCGAGACATTTTCGTACATTTTCGTAAGAAGTGAAGTGCTGGTCAGAAAGTGCGTGTCCCACCGATGCAAATAAATAGTAATCGGACAGAGCCAAGTCTGGTGAGTAAGCCGCGTGCGAAAGTATTTCCCAACTGAACGCTTCAATCGTTTCCTTGACCGGTTTTGCTGTATGCGGTGGTGCATTATCACGAAGCAAAATTACTTTGTGTTGCCTTTTTTGATATTCTGGTCGTTTTTCACGCAAAGCTTGATTCAAATCGATCATTTGTTGTCGGTAGCGCTCAGTATTAACGGTTTCGCCAGGTTTTAACAGCTCGGTGGTCTTTTTCGGTGGTCTTTCACGTTCTTCGTTCCTCGCGTCAAAATTGCCACTTCTGAATTTTTTAAACCACTCAAAGCACTGTGATTTACCAAGAGCATGCTTACCGTAAGCTTCGACAAGCATTCGATGCGATTCTGCAGCAGTTTTCTTCAAATGTTAACAGAAAATCAATGCTGTCCGCAAATCGTAGTTTCCAGGCACAAAATTTGACATGTTCAACGCTATTACAAACTATGCTGTTGCATGAAACTTGTATTGTTCTGAGTCGAAAATGTTTGTGAGATGTCAACAAAGACTTTTGGCATCAATGACGCAGTTTAGTACACTACATTAACATTTAGTAACTACATTATCAGATAGGGCTATCTATAGGCAAATTCCGGTTTCATACTTACAGACCTGGTATACGGCTGTGGCAGCCGACTGATCGACTTCGCGTCGGTTATTTTACATCACGCAATCGCTATCCTTGCTATTTCATCTTCTTCCATCTTTTCTTATTCGCTGGAAGTCTACCATCGGGAAACTGTAGCATTAACTCCGTAACGAGGACACAGTGCAAATGAAACTTCGTAGAGTTGCGTAATGCATTCGTAAAAATTTTGTGTCGCGCGCGGTCAAACATTTCCACGAGCCTGTGTACGAGACTCGAGCGACCAGTTTTCAAATTACTCCTGTTCGAGAGATTTCCACGAGCTCGATACGGTACGGACGCAAGTAAACGGAATACGATAATACGGAGTGCTGTGTAGCGTTATAGAAATTTCGTTGCATAAACAAAATTTCGTCGTACACGTGGAAACGTTTTTTCAACGCCGAGTCACCTCTCGTCTAGAAATTACATTTATTTTACAATTTCTGGATGGTATTTAGCTCGTTCGACGAAGGTTGATTGCAGCTTTATAAAAGATGCAAATGTACGCGATATACGGTAGGAAACGGTCTGTAGAAATAGCGGAGGAACATTCTCAGGCTCCGTTTACACTGCACGATTCGCGAATTCGTGGCTTTGAAAGAGGTGACGTTCGATTTTAAATTTAAATCGAATCGCCGGCGTCGCGCCCATTGCTTTATACGACGATAAAAATCACGCCGATCTATGATCAACGAGGCGAACATATAAAACGAGGAAGAAATCCCAGAGAACGAGTGTTTGGCCGCGCGAAAATATGAAAGTCTGTCGTCAAAGAGCGGACCGGGATCGATTGTAAAAGGGGATTCGAAACAGGCTGAAGAGTGAAGCAACGATGAAGAACGAAACGGATAATCCGGAATCTCGATGGTGGATCGGGTGTGTAACACGGTCGACGTTTCAAACGAATAGCTCGTCCCGCGTCGTCGTGGGAATTGCGTCGCGTATCGGCCCCTCTGTGCGCCATTGGAAACACAGGTACCCCGATATGCGGCTTTATTTTAACGAGGAAGATCAAAAGGACGACTACGTAGGCGTGCAACCGAAGTCACGATCGATTAAAATTGAACGAATCGAGTTAGCTCGTCAGAGAGAGAGAGAGAGAGAGCGAAGGAAAGAGAGAGAAAGAGAGAGGGACGCAATTAAAAGACGTTCGAAGAACCGTTTCGGTATTTACAGAAGAGAAGAGCGGCTCGACTTTCGAGAAGATACCGTTCATCTCGCTTTCTCGTTCAACGGCCATTAAAGCTCGCCTATTAAAAGTTATTTTCAGACACAGCCGCCGGTGGCTCGTTTCGCCAATTTTACGAGCCGATATTCCGTCTCTCGTGTTCCCCTTTTGTTCATCCTCTAACTGGCTCGATGCTGCATCGTAGATTAATCGCTTGCAGTTTAACGATCGTCGAAGAAACAAACTGTACAAGTTTCGCGAACTGATTACCTATCGATACGATTACCCCTCGTGTATGTACAAAATTGCGTTATTTCGCATTGTATTTGCAAACGGAGGACAAAGCAACGAATTGCAGCGTTCGCGTAGTTATATTTGTAACAAAAGTTGCTGGCAATGTAATTTCATATGATAGAGGAGCAATTCTTCTAATTACTGAAACCAGCATAATCGTGTGGCTGGCACGAAGAATTGATATTTCCGGCGAAGTTGAAAGCAGACGGGTGCGAAAGAGACGGAGATGCGTTTGTTCTCAGCGGAATTGTTTTTATTACCATTTTATTGAATTCCCCTTTGACGAGGCCGAGCCACCGACACAAAAGAAGCCAACGTTTCGATGATCGAATCGCTGCGGCCTTGTTACCACCGCAGATAGTCCCGCAGCACTTCCGCACGATCACAGTCGACCCATTGTCGAGGGACCACGTTCATCGATGAATTAGAACTTGCGTGAGAATAAACGGCCTCCGGACATAGCCGGCCCATGACGAAGGAATATTAAATTTAACGAATTTCCAATGGAATACTTTTTCCTATATGTTTCCATGTGTGCTCTTTATCACTGGCAGTTATTCGAAAATTGACGCGTACTTTTAGCCTTTTAAGGTATAACGCGTTATAAACCTATTACGCAAAGCTGGAAGTAAAAGTTGAAAATGACGCAGGGTAAAACGAAGAGTAAAATATATTTATATAAGAGTAATATTATAATCCGGTATAAATTCTTTGATTCTATCATTGCCATGGTTACCAACAGGGTAGGAGACCTCGGAGTAATCATCGACTCCATTTGCAGACCATTTAGCACACGTCACCGCTATTTCTTCTAGAATGCTGGCTTTCATAAAGCACAGCCGTGATCACTTCAACATACATACTTCAACCTATACCTTGATCCGGCTATACTCTTCCTCCTTGCACTCCTTCACGCTATGCCCCTGTCGTCTGGCAACCACGTACGACCAGACAAAGAAACCAGCTAAAAGAAGCTGCAGTGCTTCTTTTTGACTTTCCTCGCTTATAAATCCAGCTGCCCCATAAATGTGCGTGACCGTGACTATTCCTCTATCGTGGGAAAATATAATTTACGTCCATTCGCTATCGTTTACGAGGCGACTGATTTACGACGCTATCTGTCTATTCAAAATCAGAAATGGATTTGTTCCTATTCTTTGCTCTTACTCCACAAAATCCATCTCTTCCTTGTTTCATCCTCCGTTCTTCTCTTTCAGATTTCGCTACTTAGACGCAATATACGACTTAGGTAATTCTCAGTCTTAGCTTCTTTTCTCGCTAGAATAGCAATCTGAGAAAGAAGGTTCGCGTAGGCTTAGCCAACCCTTGCGGTGTCCAAAGATACTTTTTTTCGTTCAGCGTACTCGACGACTATCGTTCGATAGTCCAACCGAAAGACGAAGCGATGAAGGCGCAACGATGGATCGTATTATTTCTCTTGCCACGACAAACAAGAAGATTCGGATTGACAAAGTTGGGGTAATTTCGCGGAGTAACTGCAGAACTCGAACGTCCGTGGATCTCGATCTTCTCGAAAGATCCACTCGATCTATTTGAACACGTAGCAGCGACGGAAGCAACGAAGTGGCGGCGTTACAACCATTTCCTATACAGCGGGTGGATACGTTCCACCCTTGCGGCTTATACCGGTCGAAGTCGAGTCAGAGAAGTTGGAAAACTGTTTCCGAAAGGATTTCCCGCGGTCCAAGAGTTTCAACGACTTGGAAGCAATTGTGCGCGCCCTTAATTGCTCGGCCTGCAATTCCAGATTTTACGGCCTTCGAAAGGTTCCACCAGGGGAAATTTAATCGAACATTTCGATCGGCCATCCGGAAAGTTTGGATCTTGAATATCTTGGCCGGGTCGTACAACTTGGGTCGATGCGTCTTTCCCAACGTCATCGATAAAATATATTCGACGCGGTTAGGAATAGGGAAAAAATGAAGATAAACGAGCAGGAGAAACGTTTACGTTGTGCTTTAACGGGTCCGCGTGCCACTTCGACAGCGGAAAAATGATTCCCGACTCGTACTTGCGCGTTACCTATGCGCCACGATTTATCGATCTCCGTTTGCCAGAACGAATAATTTTACATCGACGATAACGCGCCCTCAGAGTCGCCAGGACGATTTCGTTCGCTGTTCCCGCGATTCCAGCCATTCACTCGATGGCTTTTATTACTCGTCAATCGATTACAGGCGGAACGGTCGCTAACTTTGCCACGAAGAAGTTGTAATCTTTATCGCGACACAGATCCGGATCGATTCGCTCGATAAATCTTGTTACACGGTAACACTTGACAAAGTATTCGAACGTTTGTAGAAATTTTGTGAATATATAGCGTTACGCGTGTTGTACGAAAGATTTTCAGATTCGTCGGGTGAGAAATAAATTTGGAAACCTACGTACATAGTACGTGGAAACTGGAAGATGTTCAACGCGCAAATTTAAACAGATAATTATCCTTTTCGTTATAGCGACAAGCGCGGCGATGAGACGGCGAATGTCTGTTTAATTTCGACAGAAGTAGCGGAAAATGTTGATGCTTGGAATTTTCGATGGGAGCAAGATGTTTCTCGTAGAAATTAGGTACACGCATAAAGTTTTGTACGGTCGCGTAAAGTTCTAAGGGGATTTGTAGCGGATGTCGTTGCGTCAAACAAATGTAATGCGATGCTTCTAATTCCGCGTACAGAGACAAGTTTGCAGAATGTAGGTACACGGTTAAACAAGTAAACTTCATCTGATCGAGCCAATATTAATCTACCTCTATGTTGTTGCATGTACAGTGAGATAGCAGCAGATGTAACCGCCAAACGAACATTTACATAGAAACACCTATGCTAAAATCATTTACAACTATTCAGTTTATATTCGAGCACGACATGTACATTCTACGAATGAACGATGAATAGACCAGCTTCTACGTTTTATCGAAGGTACCAGAAATTGAGAATAAAATGAGCAGACTGTATTTAATTTGAACAGAAAATGGTAATTTCGATTAACGTTGATTTTAACTGTAATAAAGTTTCGTAACAGAAAGTTGAAAATGTATCTCAATTCCGAATGATTATATATACGTACATTTCTAGATTTAAAAAATCACGAAGAGTCCTCGAAGCGTACTGTATACAACGATATACCGCAATCACGAGTACCAAATGAGCAATAACGAGAGAAGTTGTGGGTATTCGGGCGAGTTTTCAATATCTGAACGAGCATAAATGCTTAATAAGTCAGCATCGGTTTAATTAATTAGTCCTGATGAAGAGTGCATCGTGTTTAGCGTTGTCTGGTCGAAGCAGCGCGTATAATTAAAAGGAACGCGTGCTCGTAGCTGTGCCGCTTTCATCGCGCCGCTACTGCAACTAATTAGCCACTGTGTAGCGGTTAGGTTTCACGGTGCGCCTAATGCGTTTACGTGCATACGCTCGCGTTTCTATACTTCGCGCGCAACCAGTCGATCGCTACAGAAATTCGAGAAAACTATTAATTTCGAATTTCAGAAAACCACCACCGACAAAACAGTGATATTATCACTTTTATTACTTCCACTTTCACTTTTATTATACTTATCACTTTTATTAATCGTACGGTCGAGCGTCACAGCAATGGTGTAATTCGATCCATTGCTATTTTTCATCGAATAACGTTTTGCATCTATTGTTATGCGAAATTCGTTCGGCTCAAGGAACTTCTACTTTAATTAATTGCCAAGGTAGATGCAAATTTTCGAAACCTTCGCTTACACTGCCGTAATTTGACAGAATTGACAGAAGGGAAGATCCGAAGTATCGGAGACGGAGAATTCGTGGAAACGTAGGCGGCTCCTAATCTTCGACGTTTTAAATGTCGAAAGAAGGTGAAAATCGCGCGAAGCGGGGTAAACGCGGACGGTGACCAATGGGGAAAATCACAGCGGCTCTGTTGCCCAAGGTTTCAGGAAGCTTGCAAATGCGCGTATTCCTAAAATAGAAAAGATCAGTCCGAGTTCCGCGGGTTCTCAAGCAACGTTCGCGTTTAATCTCGTAATCCTGTTAGGACACGGCAGCACAAGGCCGTCCGCGTCCGTTCAAAGGCTGGCTACACGCTATAACCCTTTAACTGCTTCAAAGAATCGCTAGGAAACCATGCGTATTTGCAAAGCTTAGCAACGAGGACTCGCACCGAATTTTTCTGCCAAAAGTTAATCTACCTCGCTAGACGGGAAACGGCGAAAACCACGGGATACGAAAGACGATAAATCGCTTAGCAGACGGCGTGGCTGCGCCTTGAACCTCTCGTCTCGAACGATCGTTAATCGATTTCCTTTCTCCTCGCTGGTCGTGCCCGTTTTTCCATTATTAATCTCGTTCCACCTTACGCCGATAAATCGCTCTACTTGTTACGTTTGAGCACCTTTTTAATACGCTTCGTCGGTGACTTCCTCGACCACGACCATTCTCCGGAATCGTTCGATTATTTTCTTCCTTTCAACGCCCGCCCCCTCCCCCGCTCTGCCACCTTTCACCCCTTAACTGAAGGAGAGGTGGTGGTTGGTTTCATCCGTCGTTTGTCTTCTCTCGTTTCGTCCTCTCATTTTCTCCTCTTGTTCCGCCGATCGACCATTCATCCCCTCCCTCCTTCATTTATTTCTCGATTTAACGTTGTTCCGCGATTCTCATTAAACGCGGCGATTAAAAAGAGAACGGAGTGACCGTGACCCGGCGGTAGAACGAGAGGGTGAAATCAGGGAGCGGCGGAGATTCCGGCGTTTCGCAATTACGGCCACACTGCCGGCTCGCTTCACGGAAATTCGAGATACCACGACCGAAACGACGTTGTAAGGATATCCGGAGGGAGGGGAGGGAAAAAAATAAGGCAATCTCAGGTCGACTGCAAACGAACCCACCGCTAAATCGACGGAGATTCTGTTTAACCGTTGGATTAGGTCGTCTCGGCATATTTTCCACTCTTTTATTATTTTCTCCCTCCTGTCATCTAGCTTCTAAGTACATTTCTCGTTGCCTATCTTTCTATCTTCGAATCGCGATATCCTTGCGAGAAAATTCTTAGCCTCTTGACATTTGCTGATATTCCATTGCGCTCGCCTCGACGAATCATAACGGAATTGTTCGTTTTTACGAAGAGATTCCCTGGACGGGCTGGCACGTGTTTCGAAAGGATGATAAATAGAAGCGTTTGTGGGTCGTGTCGAGGCTGGATGCTAGGTTGCTGACATTTCTAACGCGATTAAACGCGTTACGACCATTGCTCGTAAATAAGGGAGATTAAACATTGCCGCGAATGTTCTCCGCGGCATGAGAGCTTTGTTTCGGAAGCTTATTGTACTTAATAGTCGCTCTTCTCTACACGTGCTTTGATATTTAGCCCAATAGTAGCTCTCAAATGCGTATATATAAAATATTTGGAAATTTTGCTAACGTTATACTGAGGCACGACCGTCGTAATCATGTTGGTAAAGTTTCTAATGAATTTGAAAGTACACATGGAAGTTACAAGTTGTTTATCGCGCACATATTAGTTTGTCCCAAAAGTTTCTTTCGTTTCACAAGGAAATAATCGATGCACAACATTTTTCGTTTTACATCATTTTATCGAATTATGTATAATAATAGAAATAAAAGAAAATTGATTATTTCCTTATAAAACGAAAGAAACTTTTGGGACAACCTGATATATTCGACGAATATTAATATATCTCGTGAACGATCATCGTACTAATTCTTCTGCATAGAATTTTATCGCGAATAGCTTTCGTCATCAACGATAAATGATTGGAATCGTGGGTATTTTCGAGATTACGAGAGACTCGATCGAGCGTAGTTCGATTGGCAAGGCAAAAACGAGTCTAATTTCCCGAAGTGATTAAAGTCAGGATCAATGGAACGGAAGAATCGCATCGTTACGTTCTACGGTTGGAAACCTTCGAAACGTAGCTTCGTAGTCGCGGACGTGTAGCGAATGGAAGGAAAAAACCAGGACGACGTTGCCAGAGACATCGCAAAAACGTGACAATTTTTGGAAACCGATTTCCACGAACGTTGATACGGCAGGTTGCCGCGCGTGTATTCGCGTTTACCTCGAAAAACATCGACCGACCGTCCCGTGCCTTTCGCAAGGTTTTTCCACGAACGTGCCATTTATAAATCGCGCGACGTTTGAGCAGCACGAGCCAGCGTATGGTTAATAAACGAGCACGCGAATCAATAATGTGATACGCGCGAACGATGAATGCGATGTAGTTAGGATGACAGTGGCATAATTAAAAGAACGATATTCGCGCGTAATCAGGCGACGAATCAGCGACCAGCTGTACACGCGTCAGTCTGTGCGCATTATTTTGTCGCCGCGACACTTGCCATTTCAGCCGCTTTGCGCGAAAGCCCACGCTGGTATTTTTCTCCTGGAGAATCGTTGATGACTGGCGCTCGACCACGCAGCTTTGCTATTTTTCCGAAATAAACGCGTCGCGACGCTTCTGCCCGTGAAACTCTGTGACCCACGAACGAGAAACAACCGCCTGCGAAAGGACGCTCGACTTTATGAAACGTCGAAAGGGCGGCGAAGCCAGCGATTCGTGAACGATCAAACGATCAGTCGTCTTTACATGATAAACGTCGTACGGTGTTTGAAAACGGCTCTTTCATCGAGAAAACTTTATATAGCGTGGGCAATTTTTTCTTATCTAATTCTTGTCTCTTTTCAAGTCAGGATCTTCTATCTTAAGCAAAGCTCTGTTCAAATCTGTAAATATAAATTCTTAATTAGAATACTATTCGTTAGATAAGGTAATATACATGCGGGTATAGTTCTATACAGATAGAAGTCTACAATCTTTGTCGACGTTTTACGGTCAATGCTCCTTTCTTCAAAATGTCATTTTAAGGGGGTATTCTGGTCTAGAGGCATGAATTTCGGGCGATTTTTGAAGCTCTGTACAAGCGAAACAAAAAATATTTTTGCTATCCTTCCTTTTAGCATTTGTTTATTGATATTTCGAGATTACGTAAAAAATTCACTGCAAAAAAACTCAATATTTAAAGAGTTATGAGCTGGCAAAGTGGATGCTGCCAAAAAAAATGGGGTGTCGTGGCGTGCATGATATCAACCCTTCTGGTCATCCGAAACAAAAATTACGCCGCTATTTTGTTGCCGCTATCATCTGAAACTTGGAAAAGTCAATACAACATTTTTTCACAAAATGACGGCCGTTTGAAAAAAAATTTCTTATTTCGCACGTTTTTTTGACAATTCCGAACGTTTAAAAAATAGTAATATTAAAGATTTTGAGCTGAGCGTGATCCGGACGATAGAGGAGTATATAGGAATATTCAGACCAAATTAAAAATAAATCTGTTCATTAGAACGTGAGATATCGTGCACGCCAACTCGAAAAAAGTAGTTTCGAGAAAAACGCGTTTAAAGTTTTGAGACGTAGGTACTCGGGCAGTCTACCGTTTATTGCACATTGGTCCGGTCGGACAGATGCTGCGTCACAAAAATGGCTGTAACTCATAAAA
This sequence comes from Bombus flavifrons, assembly GCF_040668555.2. NCBI lineage: Eukaryota > Metazoa > Arthropoda > Insecta > Hymenoptera > Apidae > Bombus > Bombus flavifrons. Next base: position 6,440,450 of record NC_138454.1, read on the forward strand.
TAATTGAAATTTTGACAAATTTTCGATTTTTTCAAATTTCTAGACCAGAATACACCCTTAAAGTTCGCCGACGTAGCAGACGCTCTACCACAGACTCTAATATCGCTTCTTGTTTAACTGTTCCAATTACCATATTATATCACACCCACGTGCTATCTATGGACGTTGCAAGGTGTCTGAAATGTGAGCAACTGTAGGTGAAAAAAGTAAACACAACAGCATAAATAAATATAAATAAATATAGTAACTGGACGAAGTCAGTGTGCGTAGTGTCCCATGACATTTTCGCAATCAGGGAGCCGTTCTTTTTCACCGTTCTTTTTCGAAACGAAACAGCGAATCGAAGCACGGGAAAGGCAAGAGCGAAGGCTCGTTGGTAATCAATATCGAAGCGGATAATTCCCGGTCGTGGCCGCCGCGACATCGAAAAACACTCGAGGACATACGAGGAAATTGAATCCCGAGCCGAAAACCCGAGATATCAGATTTGTCGAGGTTTTTACACGGTGCAGGCTTTCCGACGGGATAAGAAGCTTCTTCGAGGGAGCTTGTTCGACGATGGTAACGCGAGAGCATGCTAAAAGCCGCCAAGAATGGAATAATATTCCGCTCGGAAAACGCTGCGTCTTTCGTAGGCCACCAACGTGAGCGTGAGTCTGTGTGCGTGTGTGTTGGAAAGGTATTGGGAAAAAGTGGAAATTCCATGAAATCCCTGGCGGAAATAACTGACAAAGGCAGACCTGTCTATCAAAGCAGGCCTTGACACGGGCGAGACCATCCGTGTTGAAAGTTTGTTGCACCGTTTTTCAATACCGCAAACTTTCTCCGACGGTTAACCTTTGAAATTAACGGTATTCCTGGTCACGGTAAAAGTTTGTTTGTAAAAATAGTGAAACGTAACCGTCGATTAGAGAGCCGACGCGTGCTCGCATAATCCGACTGACGCAGTAACGATAAGGACCCAGAGCTTTGGAAGTTTGTACCATTCGTCGAGAAGAGTAGAAAGTTTCTAATAAACGTAGAGACGCTGAAATCAATCCTTTCGACGTTGAAATTTTACTTCGCCGTAACGTAAGATTCTGGAGACTTTAGTTCGCTGGACTTGTCTTTGTAACGATACGCGAAGAATCTATTCGTCAACCATAAACTATGTGACAGTTTTACGACAGAGAATAGAACATGTACGGCGCATGGAAAGAGCCCCTGAGAAAATACCTCGTGATCCGCGGATGTCAGTCTTATACCGAAATTGGATGGAAGACGTCGAATGTCATTTGCAAACGCGAAAGTACACAGAAATTTGTTTGATGGATTGGTTTTAAAAGCTGTGCCGATCGCACGTGTTTTATTCTTCTTTATGAGAATTATAGACTCGTAAAATCTCGTCTTTCTTTTTCTGACACCCTATGTAACGATATAACGATTAGGTGGAAGCTTTCTAAGAAAAAATCCAGAGACACTTTAACCGGAAGAAGGCTGCGGACGACGTATAATCGATGTTCGCGCGCGAACGTCGACGTAACGCGACGAGTGTCATTAACCATCGCGTCACGGTGACAAGATGACAAGAAAAATATTGCCTTTTAAACAAAGGAAGACAGAGCAAGGATTGAATAACCGGTGGAACACGCGAGAATCCGAAGAATTTCATCTCAACTGAGAGGATATGCGATGTTCGAGAGATGAAAGTGGCGAGAAATTGAAGGCTCGTGACCCCGGCCACGTTCAACGGATGAAGAACGGATAAAACGGCGACGACAGGTCGAGCAATAGCGAGTCACATGCTTCAAAAAGGAACGTAACATCGATTCCCCTTCACGAGAATTATCCCGAGGGAGACGAGAAGATCGCAAACTTCCTGTCGATACCTGTAAACCGCTTCCGTAACGACCCAACGACCACTCTCTTTCTCCGATTTCTATTTCTTCAATTACTGAGAAATATTATTTCTTCAAGTCGTAACTAGATTGCGTTTTTATTGCGTTTCTGAATTTTTACGCGTTTCTGATTAATTTCATGATGCGAGAACCCACAGGATACGTACGATATACGAAGGTTTGTAAAATAACCAAAATGGAGCATTCGTCGTAATTTAATTAAAAAAAAAAATGAAGAAAAAGACAGATTACTATGCAGGTTCCGTTTCTTTGGTTATCTTCACGGGAATGAGAAATTGCGTAAGAATCTGCGGCCTAGTCCAGTTATAGGAGTCAAAGAGAAAGACAAAGATCGAATTATTCGTATTAGGTTGTCCGGAAAATGTCTTTCCTTTACAGACACGTCTTTTACAATAACACATCTTTATACAAACATGAAACCTAATCTGTCGAACGTTGTGATCTTTAGTTTGATAGAACAAAATGGATCATACGTAATTCGATAAAATAATATAAAACGAAAAATGTTGAGCATCCATCATTTCTTTATAAAACGAAAGAAACTTCTCGGACGACCTAATACAAGTTTTTAACTCGTTCGAGATTACCGACTCAAACGCTGAATCGGATAATTTCTCTTTCTAGTGGCCGAGAACTCGATGGTTCTCATCAGAGTTAGAAGCTATTATCAGCTATTAGTAAAGTGCAAATGTTTATGCAAATTTACAATTTTATGCAATTTTTCGTGACTATTAATTCATCGAAATACAAATTATAACTGCAGAGATCACTCAAAGATTGTCACAAAGACAGTTTCGGCTAAATACGATAGTCTCGAATGTGAATAGAACGAAGAGCGAAGAATGGAAGAACCAGCCTTGTAGATATCGAATTAACAACTAACAATTAATTAATAATTAAGCAATTTAACACGTTAAGAAATGAATAATCATTTTCCTAGTTCGCGTGCTCTCCGTACTCCGGGATGCTTTGTTCAATATTCCATCGAATATCTCTGGTCTTCGATCTCAAGAACTTCTATTTATGTGTACGATGTTGAAGAAGCTCTGAACAAGCATTCTGAAGCTACATCTGTCTGCTTGGATAAAAGCTCCTATGAAATCAAGAGAGCACGATTTAAAGGATAGGTCGAGCCTTTTATGGAAGCTCGCCGGAGTTTTCTGGAAAATGTCCAAGAAAAGCGTCTATAAAATCGCGACCTTATACGGCTTTTGTTTTCGTGTTTAACTTCGAACGATCCGATTATGTCTGTTATTAAATCTTACATTTCGTACGCAGAAACAAAAGCGATACATTTAGATACGATAATAATGCATCAAACACAATACACGAAAAGTGCAATACATTTGTTAACTGGCATTTCTACCCTACTGAAACTTTTCGTGAAAAAAACGAAAAAATACCTTTAACTATAATCGTTGTCCCATTAATCTACTTTCTATCGAATCAAACTCGAACTTATCGTTAAATTTCCCATCAAGAAATAAAACGAACATCAAACACAATTTACACTTTGTAAATTTTATCCGCTAAGAAAGAAACACACGACAAAAATCCTAACGTTTATTTCTAAAATATCTTCGTCCTCTAAGATTTCGGTAGAAAGAGAAACGCGTGACGTAACGCAACGGCGGGATCGATACGACGATCTTTCGAACCGTATGCATTCTGCATGCCGATGATAAATGCGTTCGCTCTCGCGCGATACGTGGTTGATGTACACACGCGTACGAGCCGCTCGTATTTCACGTCGCGGAGGAAATGAGTTCGGTTGCATCGGAGCTCGTATTGAATTAAGGGATGAATGGACGAGCCGAATGGTATGTCGAAGAGGCGGTGGAAAAAAAAAAGAAGAATGGCGCGAGACCCTTGGAATTCAATGGTCACGCGCGGATTTTGTTCATCCGGTGGATGTAACACGCGGGAGGAACGAGCCGGAATATTTACAACGGTCGTAAAAAGTGAACCGATAGGAGTAACTTACGACGATGTAGCTTCCCCAGGTAAATTGCGGCAAATTCAGCAGTTACAAGGTATCGCTTAGGAAGACGTTGCTTACAGATTGGTACGTCAGATATTTTGCTAGTGATAAATTGCCCCGTTTCCATTCGAGCTTCCAGCTTTGCCTTAAGTTACCTATCGATTTTGTTGGAAAACCATGTATTTTGCACATTCTCGAGCGTGCAACGTATCGAATCAAACGATATTTATTCATAGCAGACGCGTGGCCTCGTTCGGATACATTTTACTCGCTGTTAGAGCGTAGAGACGAAATAAAGCAATAGTAAAAGTTCAAAAAGAAAGGAATATACGCTCGCGTGATGTATACGGCATAAAATCGGTGCGCTCGAGGACGAACTAACGTAGCTAGAGCAAGGTGCTGCTATGCCAATGGCGGTACATATCAGTAGGATACTGCCACGTAAGTGATAACAGCCGGTATATGGTCAGACGTTGGCGCGCGGAATTAGCATCGGAGCCTGGCGTGTTTTACACGGCTATGATTTATAAAACGGATCGCTCGTAAGGTCGTCTTTGCCTTCTGGTAATCAAGAAATTGATTTTCCTCGTACTCTTAGCTGTCGTTTCTTGCCGTTCGATGTGTTCGCGATGAATAGAGAATGAAATTCGCTGTACAGCCCGCGTGAATTAACAAACGAGCAACGATCGCGTTTGAATTGAATTAACGTGGAAATCGAGACGAGTTCTTTTCTTTCTTTTTCTTTTCTATATCTTCCTTCGTCTTCTTTACGCGGCGCCTGCGTCTCGATCGTATAACCGGCAGCGGCAGGAATTTCCCGGAACTGTTGATCGAACTACTTGAGCAGCGAGGTGCGATGTGTTTTCAGCCGAGGCAGGGATTGCAGTGGCGGCGGAAATGAAGCAGCCGGAGGAGCGCACTGCCGAAGAAAAAATGGCGTTGCTTGGGAAACCGAAACTGGGCGAGGTGTCCAGGGCGCAGATACGAATCAAAGAATCGAAGGAGTTCAAGAACACGGTGGATAAACTGGTGCAGAGAGCCAACGCTTCCATCCTGCTCGGTGAGTCGATACTTCTTCAGCTTGAAACTCTCTAAGACACTCCCTTGCAGCCCCTTGATCTCCAGCAACGCGAACGAATTCAAACGCCCCCTTTTCCATCCTCTCACGCACGTTCCTCCTAAGGGATTATTACATTTTCACCGTCGACATTCAGATCGCCTCCCCCTTGGTCGTCTCGAGGAACATTCCGCTTCGCAGTCGCCTATATTTTTATTTCTACGTAACTTTGGAAATTATCTTCTTATTCTGGCATTTTAACGAGTCGGTGGGGTGGAATATTTAAAAGCTCGATACTCGCCTGCCCAATTTTCTCCGCTTCTCGCAGCGAGATCTCTTCCTTGATCACCAAGCATTTTATGATTTCAGCCGTTTCTTGTCTCTTGTTCGCCGCATTATCCGCTGCTCTGACTTCAAATTCTCCTTATTGCACCACTCGGGCGTATATTTTCTCGTGAACGAGCCTTGATTAAAGCAGGATAGGTTAAGAAACCGCTAACCTACCGCTCTTCCACTGAAAACGAACGAACAAAAGCGTGTTGCCAGACTGCGTCTAATGAAAAATAATTACAGAGCAAGAACATCTATTTTTATGCTTGTTTTTCCCTTCAGACATCGCGTAGTTTCCTCTTCCTTATGATCTTTCTTTCCTATTTCACTTCCTTCTTTCGAAACTTGCCATCTACCTTGAATTTATTTTATACGCTACTTTAATTTACGCGAGCGACAAAACCATTGGTGGAAATCATTACGAGTAATTATCTAGATATCCTATAGCTAATAGAAACCAATAATCACGAACGGGTTAATGGTGGCGAGAGGAAAGAATCGCCAACACGGTCTCCCGAGAAGATTCTTCCGCCAGCAGAATCAAACTACCGTAACCAATTGAGTTATCCACATGGTCGACGAAAACGGCTTCTCTCTGATCCTAATATTTGCACAGGCTACCTGAACGGACAACCATACGAGACAGTAACCTCTCGTGTTTCTGATACTTTTATCTATCAATTAGATAAAACGTACGTCTGATATTTCAAGGATGTACGAAGGTACAAAAAGCAAAAAATTCTCACGGACTTTAGATAGAGTTATGCTTAACACTAGAACCACCATACCAGTCAAAATGATTGGTTTTACAATTTTATTTTAAAATTCCTACTTCATGTTATATTTCTTTGCGCAATGATGTAATGACTTTCGCAACGATAACTAAACGAATAATATAATGAATTTTATTTTGCTTTTTATGTATTCCAATATCAATACCAGTGAAAATGCCTGGTCTTTAAGAAATACGTAATAATAGAATATTTTTATATTTATTGATTTATTACTTTCTTACAGAAGGAATTCTATGTTATGTAATACATTTTTGGTATTATTAATCCATCTGGGACCATGATCCCTAAACGAGGCTTGTCAAAGTGTAAAAGGGTCCTGCAATCTGTTTATCGGACCCCAATTAACCATTTTCCTCGTTTTGTACAACTTCCCACACGTTTTTACAATTTTTACAGCGTATCGTTCAATATGACGATATCAGTTATCAGGAAAATCCCGGATCGATCGCTAGATCCTAACGCTAGAAATACACCATCAGTCAAAATAACTGGTTCTACAATTTTATAAATGTGTCAATCTTCGTTTAGGTCGATCATAGTCCCAGATGGATTAATAATACCAAAAATGTACCACATAGCATGGAATTCCTTTTGTAAGAAAGTAATAAATCAATAAATATAAAAATATTCTATTATTATGTATTTGTTAAAGATTAGTCGTTTTGACCGGTTTTAGTAAAAATAGCTTCGTGTCAACTATCGATAGTTCTTGTGTTAAAATCATATGCAGATTGATTAGATACACGCTTTTGTTTCGGCCACTGATCTTCGCAGATGAAATCTTCGTTTCTCCTGAGCCAGTGATCACTATCGATCAACGGATGTTGGATCATTGTCACGAACTTAGAACGTTTCGTTTTATAGCGACATAGCGTGAGTCCGACTAAGGCTCGTTCAAAAAGTAAAATGGTAACAAGTTTGCGTAATCCAGAAAGTTTGGTAGGAAGCTTATACGCGAGTTTAACTGGCAAAATAATAAAAGCGAAATATCTGCGTGTATATCAGAATTAAGCCGGTCTTCGTCGATCGGGAATTATTGCATAAGCGTATTTTCAATCTGTTCTTATTCGATATTAATCCATGTAGTTCGTCGTAGACTAATCCATTTATTTAATTTGATTTCTCTTCCACTCCCTTCCATCCCCTTCCCTTTCTATTATTTATTAATTCGTAGCTATCGATATTGCCTGCACGCTCAGTCAACGTCATTCCTCTGTAAACAGATTTATATTTGTGCCCACGAATGAAAGGAAAAAGAAACGAGGAAATTCTCCGATATTCCAACGAAGTTAAAATACGCAGAAAGAGAGAAAGAGAGAGAGAGAGTTAAAACCGAGAGTACTGCGTGCGGATACACGCGTACGCTCACTGAATCAACGCGTGAACCTTCTTGAAGTTGGATCGCGACCTACGGAAGCGAAATTCGAACGGGAACAGTGAAGTTTCCGAGAGCGGATAGCTGGAGTTTAGCGAGTCTATGCAACAGAGAATTCGTTTTATATGCGTTCGCAGTTCCGCTATGGTAAACGTTCTCAACTATCTCGATGCCGCAACTTTAATTATTGTCTAGACGCGCTACAACACGAAGGCGATGGTAGACGTTGGAAAAAATGGTACGAGCTGCTGGCATCGTTTCACCTATTTCCCTATTGATATTAGATTCGAGATCGCTGTCCCGTTATATTGTGTTTCAAACTTGTATCGTCGAGCGTAACAGAGAAATAGAGAAAGAGAGAGAAGGGTTGAGTTGGCGCAAAGTCCGGTGAATCCGGTGGCGGCTAAAGTTGAGAGGAACTACGGGTGGGTTGGTAAATCGGCACGGTTCTATTGCACGGCGACTCCTTTTGTTCGACGGGCCGTTTTGCATTTCACGTTTTGCCCTGCCTTTCGCGAGAGGAAATCGCCAGGGACACGCCTTCTTCGCGCCTCGATAAAGCGTTTCCCTTCGACGGGGTTCGTTTCCTCGTCGTTTTCACGTTTTCGTCTGGAGAGATGGAGGAACGTCCTCTCACGATCTATCCGACAGAATCGGCCAGGGCGGAGCGGAACAGAGGGGAGAAACGAAACAAAGAGAACCGGCGAAATTAATGGATTCGGGGTGGATGAGAAGTCGAAGTCCTTTGAACAAGTCGTTGACAAAGAAAGAGAGAAATACCGTTGGCGTTTAGACGCGTCGGACCGATTGATTTATTGGCGGGCAATGTGTCTGTCGAGCCGGAGGACATCTTCGTTAATCGAGCACAGCCGACAGTCTGGTCTAATTCCGTGAGTGGAATTGTTTTCGAGCGTGGCATAGCTGTTCCAGACGATTCCCAATGGTAACGGAGAATCGATGAACATCCGCGCCAACTGCAGAAAATATTCCGGTTACGCTGTTAAACCGGAGACGAAAGAATTTTAATTTCAAACGAAGCCCCGTTAAATTAAATCGAGGGTAAGTTGCGTCAAAGAATTCACTCCGGTAATAAAAGGAAATGGAAACAGGGGCGAGAGAGAAAATTAACCCGTGAACCTTTTCCGCGTACGCTTAATTTGTTATGGTCGTTAACGTTCAAACAAATTTACCGGTATTATGAGCCCGTCGTTGCTCCCATATTCTCCGATGTTTATATAATCATGCGGCGTTTGCTTGATGCCATTACACCGGCTGAATGAAATTAAACCGAGACATGAATGAAATTTAAATGTAACGTCGTTCGAATTCGGCTTCCGATTAAAATTGTTTGCTTTTAATCTGCAACCTTTTCCCAAAGTTGACGTATGAAAAAAAAAAAAAAAAAGAAATGGGAATAGCAGCTGCCGATGAAAATTTTTATCGCATAAATCTCCAGAGAGCAACCGTCGTGTACCGTGCGAACGAAACGTCTATCGAGAAAAGAATCCCCTTTCCGACGAGCTCGTTACGCGACCACCGGCTCCGACATACGTAACAAATTCGATTACGCGTTCGTAATTGAAGAACGACGCTTGTGCCGGGTCGAGTACAAGGTCTGCGGAACGCGTGTTTCCAGGGACCAGCCGATTCTACGGTAGAATAAGCCAGTCGATGACGGACTCGCCTACTCGCTGCTGCATGGATCGTTGCAACGTATTTCGCTCTTGTGAATCGATCGCCTGATATTGCGACTAAAATTTGCCAATTCTAGCAATTCCTCCCATATTTCTCTCGCCCTTGTTTCAAATAATAATTTTATGCAACTCAAAGAAACCGAGGTTAGATCAAAGAGTCAAGTTCTTCCAGCTCGATTACACATTGAATCTCTGGTTTTAATTAGATCGGAACTATTTGTAAATTTTCAACGGGACAGAATTTGACAAATTTACGATTTCGCTAGTGAAATCATCGAGTAAAGAGGATCAGAGAAAATAAACGAACTTTCCTCCTGACAATTCGGATCGAAGATGCACGCGGCTGTAGGACAGCGACCACGCGACAACTTGCACAGCGTTGCTGCTTTAAATGTAAATGTTGGCAGTGCGCGAAGGCGTTTACCCGCTGGAATCTGTTTCACTGCAATCTCAACCAGCAGCTCGAAGGATTGCTCGCTCAATGAAGCTTCTCTGGAAATCGTGTTACCGCGATTCCGCCAGTTTGCCGAATGTGTCGTTATTCATCCGACAAACGCAGAACGCAGACCGAAGAATTATTTCATCGCGTTTCGGTCCATGTTAAAGCTTGATATACTTTTCCAACAAACTGCAGCTACACCGCACCTCTTTGCCGCGATAGCGGAATCCATCGAAATTCAGATTAACGTAACAGAGAGAAAACAAAAATGTTGGAACGCGAAACATAGGTGGGAAATATGTGGAAAAAGTCGAGGCATGTGTTCGTCATTTGCTAGCAGCTGTCGATAAAACGCCACGTTTCCGGTACGTTGGAATGCGCACGCGATTTTCATAAACAATTGAATTACCCGGCAGCAAAAACCTCGACAAACACCGTGTTCCACGAAACGAACAAAATCTATTTTCCAGTTGAATAAATTTGATTTCCTTTCTACGTACATTACAGTCCGGATGCTTGTAAATTATTGTAAATATATCAAATATACAACGAACGAATCAAATACTACTTCTTGACCAAATTTTCGCCTCTTCTCTTTCTCTCGCAAAACCATATACATATCGATAAAAATAATTAGTTGGCAATTTCCTTGAAAATTAATTAATTCACTGTCACTGCCATGGACATGTTTCGGAAAGAGCTCCATAAATTGGTCGTCGTTCGCTGTTCTTCCTGCGAATTTCTTAAATGGCCATTTAGGCCAGCAATTTTTATTCGACCGAACGGAGAAGAAAAAGATGAAAGGCAGAGAGAGAAAGATAAAAGGTCTGTCCCGAAGAATTCGCACCCTTTGTGCGCGCACCCTCGACTGCCCTCGGCGAGGTTAATTTTAGCTCGAAAATACGAAGCGTCAGTCTGTTATCTAAACGCGTTCGATCCCACTCGTTTTCTACTCGACGATCTCTGAATCGCTGCTCTGCTCCTTTTTCCCCGACCAAGTTGGTTGAATCGCCAGATTTGTATCGTAATTGCTCGAAGTAATCGGCATCGAAACGTTCCAGAAACCAGAGGTACATTGATTCGGAGATATTAATCTGCTCGCTGGAATTGCTGTGAACGTGAGTCTTTTGACGATCACGTATTTGTTCCGGTCTCGTTGTTTCCTTCCGCCTAGAAAATAAAAGAGATCTTTAAAGCGTGCATCGTACGAGGGGAACGAAATTGTTTAACCAGGTCGGTGGTCGGTTTAATCCAACGCGGAGTATGGCAACGACGACCAAGCGAGGGAATCTCTTCGAGCAGCTCCATCTTTCGGGAGGATGAGTATTCCAGGCGGAACGAATCAATTCTTTTAATTCTTTTCAGGGAGAGAGGGAGAGAAAATTGACGCACGCTCGCGTTCCCGCAAGAAACGCCGACCATATTCGCGACAACGAATCCTGCGAGACCTGTCCTTCCGATCGCCAACCTTTAACGCTTCTAACATCAGCTAATGTGTCGTTTTCTTGCCTCGAAACTCGTTTCTCCTGTCTAATTCGACGTTACTTAATTCTTGTTCTTCTCTATTCTTCTTTTTACATTCTTTCTCATCTCTCTGTCTTTCCATTTGTCTTTCCATTTTGCGATCACGCTGGTTCCACGAAGATTTCAAGCTGATACGATCGTGATATCGGACACTTGTTTCATCGCATTTTGAATATAAATGAGAAATTTGGAATCGTACGCCAACAACACCTTATTGATCTATTCACGGAGCGTATAACGCAACGTCTCGCGAGGCGTGTCCCGTAAATAGATAAATAAATAAGCAAATTGTGCGAAGAAACGCGTAACCGTTTCGCGAAATCGCAATAACAGCAAGAAACGACGACGGATTAATGAAACTTTTACGACCACGCTGGCGTAGATCGGTCGTAAAATTGTGAAAGTTTCGTTAGACGTTCTCAAGTCGTGCTAGACGCCAGCGTATCCTTTGGGAATAAACGCGCGGCTGTTTCGAACGTTTAGCTGCATATCGGGCAAAGTGAAAACGTAAAAATGGAGAAACGTACGAGAGTTGTATAATTTTGTCTGAAATTTCCTCAAGGCAACACAGGCTCGCGGAGGCATTGGAAAATTTGCGAACAAGTATTATCATATACCTGTACTTCAGGTGGTTATTCATGCTAATACTAATCTTTGACGAAACATATGTTTACGCTATATACAAATTTGTATGGAACTTGTATATACAGGGTGTGGCCAAATAATACGTGAGAGTAAAAAAAGAATAAGAACAAAATATGCAATAAAATTTCTTCATTTGAGGCTCAGATTACGTGCAAAATCGAGTTTAAAAATTTACCAAGCGTCAATAGGATGCTATTGTATTAGGTCGTCCGAAAAGTTTCTTCCGTTTTATAAGGAAATAGTAGACGTACATTTTCCGTTTTATATTATTTTATCGAATTACGTATGATTCAGTTTGTTCTATCAAAGCAAAGATCACATCGTTCGACAGATTAGGTTTCATGTTTGTATAAAGATGCATCGTTGTAAAATTGTGTCCGTAAGAGAAAGACACTTTTCGGACAACCTAATAGAAGCGAGAGTAAGTAAAAAATATGAAATAAAATTTATTCGTTCAAGGCTTTATTTTCGAGAAAATAGAGTTTGAACGTGTTTATTTAAGAATCAATCTGGTACTTGTATGCGTATGATAAATTTTCAAGCTTATTTCAATGATGTTCAAGCATACTTGACAAATCTCCAAACTCGATTTTCTCGAAAACTAAACCTTAAATCAAAGAATTTTATTCTCCACATTTCGTTCTTATTTTTTCATAAGCAATCGCCTCATGTCCCCTTGTACATGTTATTCGGCCGCACCCTGTATATCTTCTATATATATTCTCAAATTCACTCCAAGTTTTACCAATACAACCAAATGACAGTCATATTTCATTGAAATTCCAATGCAGTTTTAGAATGTTTTATACGACACATACTATATGGACGTAGAAATCTTGTACGGCAACAGTTCGCATAATTTCGCGAGCCAGTGTAGCTAATCTCTATTTTGTAGTCGCTCGCCTGGATAGATAACTTCTTGGAGGTTGCAGGCTGATCGTTTCAGTCCCGAGGCTGATACCGAGAATAATTGATCGAGGCGGGACGCGTTAGCCTTTAAACAACCTTCGACAAGAAAAATTCCGTTCGGACCAGGTAACGTGTGCCGCCAGCCTTTGTAAGACTAAGTGGAAATTATCGGCGGGGAAAATCGATCGGACGCGATACACGTCCTCGCAGCAACGTTCTTTGGCGGAAAGCACCTCGCTAGATGCTGATTTATGGCGTTGTAATAAATTGCGATAACCAACGCTCGCCAATTACCTGGAATGGACAAACGGGCAAACACGTAAATTATAAAGGGGAAAGGAGAAAAATCCAAATGGAAGGATCCACGTCCGAAACATTGGTTTCGCGTTTTGTTCTTCAAGCTGCAATTCCTCCACGAAATGCGCATCGCCGGTGTACGCGTTGATTTATCGCTCGGCGAAATAAAAAGTTTCCCGATGGGAACTTTGAATCCGAGACAAAGGAAAAAGCTTGGAAAGTTCATCGACGGGCGCCAAATTCTTTTCTCTGGGCGGCAGTTCGATGCGACCCTGGAATAAGAAAGAATTCGAGAATTAGAAAGGGAATTCCTGGGAAATAATTTGCGGATGTTGGATCGCAACGGTGTAGGAATGTTACGCGTTACGAATAGGGTGGTTTGACATAATTGCAGGATCCGAGGACGGGCGAAGGAATCCGCAGAGGTAGAAAGCACACCCTACGCACCATGAAAACTATTTATTTCGCCATGGAGATGCCGCGACCCTACGATACATTCTTGTTGAATTTCCAGGAAGAGAAAGACACATTGCCTGCAAATTCCACAAATTCAAATTTATCTCACCCTGTTTACGTTTTTCATCTTCCAAAGCTCTCGTAAAAAAAATACTATAACTCAACAGCAATGCCGGATTACAACGCGTTGTTAATAAATTTTCGTTAGGATCTGCAGGGAAGGAAAAACACCGAACAAATTTCTACAACTCTACAAATCTTCCTCTCTGGTATTCACGTTCTTCGTGTTACTGGGGTATTTTTTACAAAATACCGTAACTCGATGGCGTTGAATTACGATACGTGCAAACAGATCAGAGTCTGACCTAATCCCAAATCTACCTCGCAACTGTCCACATTTCTCATTTTCCAGAGTACTCGATCACCGTAGGTGCTCGACAAAGTGAATTTACTCGTAATAATCGCTGAATACGTGTTCTCAGGAACGAGCTCGTGGAAGGAACAGTTCACGGAGGCGTTGACGGTGAGCGGCGGCGACGAGGACGAGGGCGAAGGTGCTGGTGAACCAATCTCACCGTCCTCCTTGGATTATCTGATGCACGGCTTGACGTTATTGTGGAAGGTGTTGTTCGCGTTCGTCCCACCAACTGGTAAGTTGTGCGATATCGAGCTGCACTCGAAAGAATGGACGCTCCTGTGGCGGGGAAAAGGGTGGAAATGGGATAGGGCGGTTTCCTGCGGTGTTGCTGCATCTGGCACGCGTAAGTTATGCTTGTCGACAGCCAAGCGAGATCCACTTATACTCGGTCGAGTACGAGGCACGTGCTGAAATATTTTTGGTATCCCCGCGACACGAGTTTCTCCGCTTTGTAAATTAAAAATCGCAGATGGTGGCCTTGTTTATGAGTGAATTAAATCTGACGAAGGCCGTGCCATACGATTCCAAGGATACGGAACGAATTTTCTTTCACACATGGAAAATTCTTGCAGAAAATTATTAAGTGGACTAAAAACGGTACATTGGATATCGTATTAATATGTATCAGAACATAGCTGGATACAGCGATTATTCCGTTTTATAGCTGTCAATTATTCGATTTATTCCCTATATTTCGAACAAACCGCGTTCTTTAAGATTTCTTCTCACAACGCGTATTCTTGTCACGTGCAACCGAATTTCCAGCCGAGGTTCGCGTTCTTACTTCGGATCTATTCGCTCGTTATCCGCAAAATTAGCTACAGTACGTCGTTATCGGCAAGAAACTGAAAAGGTAGGCAGGTGATCGAATCGATAGAACGATTGGAAAGTCACGAGGATTTCTATCTGACAGTCTGCTGTCAAGTTGCACATTTGCTCCATAAAACTGATCTGACAACCGGCCTGAAATACTTCGATCTCGATAACCTCGAGGACAGTTTCTGGCGATCTTTCATTGCCCTGCGGAAGAATCGCACAGATTCTGCCGCAGGCAAATGGTAAGTACCGGCACACAATTCTCTCACGGAAAAGATCTTGCGACGGGTTACTGTGGACAGGTAGTGAGTTACAAGGACAAGTAGAGCATCAAGAGACGCTCAACGTGGTAGCGAGACTTTTATTGCAAGAAGGACTCTGCCAGGAAATGGAAATCGAGTTTTCCCCGTGGATCGAGTTTGTCGTTTAAACTCACGCCAGACTGCCTCCACATGCCCGTCGCTCTTTTTCTCGTCTGCACTGCTATCGTTTCGTCCTCGTTCGTCAACGCCGCTAGTTCGATGTGTGTTTCACGTTGTTTAGAACTGCGCTTCCGACGATCGAGCATCGAAGGACTACGCGACAAAGGATAAGGGTTAATTAAAAGTTGCCTAACTATTATGAACCTCTACTATTCGCTACGTCGAGCTCCAATTTCGAAGAATCAACAAAGCTAATTCCTAGTTTCCACTCGCTACGTTTCATAGGGATTTTTGTAAGCAGCGAACCTTATCGAAACGCGTCGTTCGTACGAAAAGATCGTGTTTTGTGTTAGATCAACGGTGATTAAACACCGTTGTTACGATGGGAATCGTATAAACGTTTTCGAAATCGAATTGATCGACTCCAGCTTTTTTGTCTATTTCGTATTTTTCTTATATACGTACACGTGATATTTCAATTTTCAAGAGACAAATGACTTACTTGCGCAAGGTTCCATTGATAAATAAACCTACGATAGCAAGAAAACGACACAAATAGCAGTAAATTATGAGGTAAACTTGAAAAACAGTGTTTCTAACATTGTGATTTTAACTGCTGTGCAGATACATATTTGCCTGTCTCTAATGTCTAAGGGAGAAGTTTGCTTGGAAATAGCAATTTGCTACTCTAACCCATGACAACTTTGATGTCCGTTTGTGTCCATTTCCACTGGGAACTGAACTACATTGCCGCAGAGCTTGAGTTACTGACCGCAAGCCTCCTAATATTTGGGAATAAATATCTGTCGATCGAGCGTAATTCAAAGGTTTCAGAAATTGTTGAATGAACAATTTCCCGAATAATCCTTAACTAAGGCCGGTAAATTACTTAAAACGGCGAAAGTAATCGCTCCTTCTTTCCCTATCGCAGATAAATGATCGAATTTCAAGCTGGAAATTGTAAAATCGACGCTTTACGCTTGTTCTATCCAATAAAGAGCAAGTGTTCGATTAACTTGCATAAAAAGCAGTACTTTGCCATCCTTTATGCACGCATGAAAACGAGGCGTTAACATGTAAACGCGATTTTCTGTTTTACATTGGAGATAAAACACGTCCGCAATCAATAAGCTCCGCGTGGAAAAAAGCATAAACGATTTTTCATCTCAAGCGTTAATAATTATTCCGTTTAACGAAATATTGGGAAAAAGCGTCGTAAAATGGCGCGTATCGTGCGTGTAGTACAATTAATTTGCCATATTTTGTTGCTATACGCATTTACAGAAAATCACCAGAAATTTACCAAGAAAGGAAAATTCGCGTCATAAAAGCGTACAGTGAGTGCAGAAAAAAAGTAATAAAGTCGTTGAATTCTCGCAACCTCGACTCTCGATTCGTAACAATGGTGCAGGGAAAAAACGTAATCGTGTTCCTAGTCGCGTGTCAATGGTCATCGATTGATCGTAAAATCGTCAAAACGCGTACATCGCGTAACAACAGTCGAAACAGTCGTAAAACTTGCTCCATGTCACAGGTCATTCCATAAATAACGTCGCGCTTTCCCGTCTAACTTTAGCGATAATTTTACAATATTTTTAGTAGCAATTTTACAAAATGAGAAATTATATCGATGTTAGTTTCAGACAATTTTAAAGCGTGATATGTTTAT
Organism: Bombus flavifrons; assembly: GCF_040668555.2. Classification (NCBI taxonomy): domain Eukaryota; kingdom Metazoa; phylum Arthropoda; class Insecta; order Hymenoptera; family Apidae; genus Bombus; species Bombus flavifrons. The sequence goes on from NC_138454.1 coordinate 6,457,174, forward strand.
CGGGTGTAACGAATCATCCGTTATTTTCTAGGTTTATGTTTTGCCGCTTTGGCGATTTTTCATCAAATACCATTTGAAAAATATCGTACATCGGCGCTAACTAAATGCACGAAATAAAACGAACGGTGTAATAGTTTCCAATTATATCCTTTTATTCCAAGTAATTTTGTTTTCCCTGTCACACGATCGATTATCGTCATTACGAGAGAGAAAATTCTATTTTAATCGCAAATGTTGTGAAATTCCTACCTGTACGTTTCGACAATTGCGTATTTAAATTCGTGGATATTCAAATTTTCGGATATTCTGATTTTCAAATACGTTTCTATCCTACAGACTGAAGGTGGAAAATGAAAGACGACCTGGTATCTCGTCGCACCGGCTTCCAAGTTCTTGCTTCTCTTTCATCTGTAATTGTTCCTTTATTAAATAAACCTTGTAATCGCCTTAGGGAGTAATTGACTTTTTAACATAGTAACACGGCGTCTCTGGCCACTGGTTAAGAGGCTAACGGATCTTCCTTCTCCGAGACTCTTTAAATTTTCATCGCGCTTCTTCACCGATGGAAAAGAAAACGCCACGACGACGAGCGGTTGCTGCACAGGCGAAAGAAGTCCTCGGCGTCTTCCAATGTGAAGCGGGACAGCGGATTATAAAATTAACGCTCGAACCTACGGATCGTGAGAGGGAAAATTCAGCTACGACAAGTTCCCTCGCGAGAATAAAAATTCCAGCGAGAAACTTCGTGCTTACGCCGCGTACTCAGATCTTCATCTTCTTCTTCTGCGCGCGTTTAGGAAATATTTCATGGAAAGACGCATACACGCGATTCAACGTGATCAACGTTGCGCTACTTCGATATGTTACAATTTCATACGATGATTCTTTGAATTAAAGATTAAATTACGCTTTTTACTACGACAGAAAGGAATCTAAATCTAAAGGGGAATATATAGAAATAGAGGATCGTTCATAGGATCGTGATCCTCCGAAATTCGTATTCTAGGAACGCGATCGCATCCATGTAAATTTACGCCAGCGACCGCGCAAATTATTACCTCGAGGGCGTGTCACGAACACTCTTCGCGCTTCCTCTCTCACTCTCTCTCTCTCTCTCTCTCTCTCTCCCTCTTTGCTTTTATCGAGTGGCTGTCGACCCGGCGGCCGATCGAAGCCCGATCGAAACCGACCCCTCTGCATAATCCGCCCCACAGGAAAAACCACTTTATAGCCTCTCTAGATTTAGCTGAAGGATTCTTCGCACGAGCTGATCACGGATCTGGCTATCGTTGAGCATTATCGTTGTCTACCTCTGCGTTGATCACGCCAATTTAACTACAATCCGTGGCCATCGAATCGCGATCACTCAAAACATTCGATATTGTTTATTTCTGTCGATTAAAATTGCGAAACGTGGATGAATCTCGACGGCAAAGTTTGTTAATCGTCAAGGTTATTACCTTAATCCTTAAAATAATCCTTAGAAGTTAACCTTCCCCAATGGGAAACGAGCCATTTCTTTCTTGAGAATTCGTTATTAATCCCGTGCATGTGCGTTGAATTTGAGAAATTAATGGAGGCGTGGTTTCTAAATTAAAATTAAATTAAAATTAGTAGAAGAATTGTCTGCCTGTGAAAGTAAACTGTTACGACTCGTTTCTAACTTACGTTCCGGCAGCTTCCATCCTATCGTTGATCGATGCTATGGATTTATTTCAAAAAATTGTCGCAAGCGTCACTATATCGCCTCTTTTAAGTATTCTCGTTGTCTCGAGCAGCGTTTGTCGATCGAATCGTGGCAGATCTCCGCAGAGATAAGGATGACGATCAAGATAGCCGCGGATCGTAACGAGGGGAGAGAAAGCTCCTCGCCGCGTGAAGATCATTGGCGCGGGAAAGCGGGCTGCTGCAGTGTCCTAGAAAATGTCCAAGGACGTAATCTCGAATGAAACGAATGGCTGATGTACCTTAGCCCTTTTCATCAAACGAACACGAAATAGAGAGCGCATGCACATGGGCCGCGCTCCTAACAATTATCGACAGAAATATCGTACCTCTACGGTTTGGCCTTTGCTCTCACGTTTTCTTTGACGAAGACCCCGACAGTACAGGTCATGGTACGACCCGTATGTGTGTGATAAAGTCGAAAGGATAGAAATAGAAAGAAACGAGTATTATTGAAACTGGAAAAAGAGCTGGCTAGCATTGATTAATATAGTAGAAATTGGTTTGGAAGAGTCTCGTAGAAGAAATAATATAATTGCACATGCAAGTAATCCAGTGTATAATTACACATCGTACAAGTTAGAGGTAATCGAGTTTCTAACTTGTTCGATGTGACTTTCATAGATTTTCTTATCTTCCCATTGGTCGAGTAATAAGATACAATTTTTATCCTATTAATCCTAGAATTCGACAACTCGGAAATTCCATCTACAAATAAAGAAGATTTCGCGGTATAAATGTAAGCTTTGGAAATCGTAGAAGTTTGGATTCGAGTTTACGGTAATTGTAAGAACAGCGTAGCATTGTTGTTTGTTCGTAATGATTTAAGAAGTGTTACAACTATCCACTTTGGTGGCTAAATAATGTGTTTGGTCGAAAGAGAAAAAAGTAATTGGATGATTCGTTCGTTAGAAGGACAATGGTAGATAAAGGGAAACGATAAATCAAAACGGCAGCGAGAAGATTAAGACACCGACGAGATCCTTCGATATAGTGCCGGCGATCCGTTTAATGACTGTTAGGAAAAAAAAAAGAATGAAACCGTAACGGGGTATCTCGTGATTAACGCGATAGATCACGGGTTGACGGGACCATCAATCACTGGAGATAGAGTTACACGAAACAACCGGCTGAAAGAAAGAATGTGCTCGACAACCTTCGAAAAATCAGGAGATTGCTTTCTGCAAATCCCTCGATATGTATAGAACAAAAAAAAACACTTCCCAAAGAAATAACGTTACAGTCCTTGAAAAAAGTCGATAAAACGAAGTGGAGGAAAGCACCGCAATAGCGGAAGCCGCTTTCTATAAAAATAACTTCTTTCAGTGGTAGAAACAACGATTAAGGAAACTTCGTGCCGCGGCGAGGTAAACATAGGAATCGGCCAATGGTGCCGAGTTTCAATCCCCACGGGCCTGTACAAAATTCTCTAACTGTCTAAAACGTTTCTACGATTTCGAAATAACGCATTTATGAAAAATTCCAGTGATACTATAGTATAGCCATAATAATATTTCTAAAGTAGACTTCCGATATTCGGAGAATCAAGCGACTCTCTCTCTCTCTCTCTCTTTAGACTCAATTTCCTCTCTTTGTGTCTACGAGAATATGAATTTGCATAAAAATCCGTAGTCCGGTGACGTTATTTTTTGATGGATGAACCGTTCCTCCGGTTACGTTAATAAAATCATAAATTTGCATAAGTAAGATTATCTGAAAATAGGAAATTTAGAATGTGCTTTGAGAAAGCAAGAGAGAATGCGAAATTGATCCGAGGAGTATAAGTGGTGGAAAAATGGCGAAGTAAATTTGAGATCGGATAACAGGCAATGTCTCTGAGACTGTGATGAACTTTAACTCACAGTAAGTATCTCCTAACTAGCAAGAAAGTCTTCGGCGAACGTCGACAAGAGTCTCTCCACAATGTGAAGCTCGACACGATGATATTATCCGGCAGAAGGGATCGCTACTCCAGGGAGATTTTGTGGGCTTTCATTGTCTACTCGCCAGATACTTTGCCCCCCCTCTCTCTCTCTCACTCTCTTTATTCTGCCACGCAAAATTATTTCGAACGTTTACAAGCCAGACACGGCATACGGATAATCGCTTGCAAAAAGTACAGGAACATTTATCTGAGAAAAACACGGAACATGCGTTAAACTGTTGCGTTATCGTGTTGGTTACTTCGATACTTGCGAGACTGACGAGATATAACGCGATTCTTCTTAAGCTAACTTTCCATTAATATTATCATATCATTTATTAATACCCCATAGCCAAATTACACACACGCATGACGATCATATAAACGTAATTTAAAAAATACGAAAGCAATGTGAATCCGTCTCCTGCATCGCGAGCCTACACAGGCTACATTTCAGCGAAACGATTGGCATAATTAAGAATACGGTACAGATTGACGATCAATTTATAAGTTTCTTCAAAACTTGAGTCTCGTATCGTAGTCTGCTTTACCGTATTATTGCATAATTAAATTAATCTTAAATTAATCCTAAATTGAAATCTCGAAAGGGTTAAGATATTATGAAACGATAAGAAGAAAAGAAGGGATGCAACAGACGCAAGGGCACATGGAAAGAGTATAAAAAATTGTACAAGTAAATGGTTGCTTGGTGGTGGAGTAGGCTCGGAAAAAGGACGTAAATTACGTGACTTTTATGTCAGTGGCGGATTACGCGAGGATGGGGACGTCCCAAAATTTGATTGCAAAAAGTTTCCACGCGATACGTGCGCGTGTATTTACAAAATGGCTGCAGCTGTGACCAAACCGTAATGAAATTCTAATTTCCACCGACGAAAAACAAATTACGGATCCGTTTGGATTCGCGTTACTCCTCTGTCGCGCTTTCGCATTCTCCGGTTCTACGGAATAATTCGCGATGCAAATGCCCTCCAGCCGCGTGTAAGTACGTTCATAATTATAATCGAGGAACGAACAACAAGAACCTGTCTTCGCCGAGACCTCGTGGAATTGTAAATACCGCGGATCCGACGTTGCGGCTTTTGGAGATGCTCCTTGGAGTATTACGGACTCCAAGTATTTTCTCTGAAATGTTCTTTAAGTTCTTCTCTCAATTCTTCCTTGGATAATTATATTCTACTTCGCTTCGCTTATTCGTACCGATAATTACAAAATGAGAAATTAAGAATCGTCGAAAATAAACAACAAACTCTTTGTTGCATACGTTGCTCTTTCGTGACATAAATGAGATAAAAGGCAACGTATAACGCGGAAAAATAAAGAGATAAAAGTCTGTCAAAAGAAAATGGAACACAGCTGGACAAAGCTGGCATCAAAGAGTTTACAAGTAGCAAACGTGCGCGGTCGAGTAAACCTGTTCGAGTAAATCATGCGTAATTCCTGTCAACGACATAGCCTGCCCTGTTATTCGAGAGATTATTTCAAACATATGTGCGTAGAGGCGATGCAAAGGATTTGATACGCGTTCCTTTCCAATTCGACGCTGCGAGACGTATAAAGCCAGACGAAGGAAACTCATTACATCGCTTATTATATGTTCTATTTCTTCTGTGGTGTTGCTCGACGTTGCATCGATATTTCACCGTTAAATATGCAAAGATACACGATCTGTTTAACAGCTGTCCAATGGAGAGTTGGCCGAGAAGTTATATCGAGAACACGGTAAGGAAAAAACCGTGATCCTCGCTACGGGCTGGCTCGCTTCGTAAACTAAAACCGATGGCACCCGAGGGTCTTATGGAACAGTGTGTCGCGTAAAGCAATATACGTGGCCGATGGAACGTGCATGTGCTCGTGTAATATGTATAAAACGTATCGTAAACTTATATTAATGGACTTATAAAGGTTCTTAGGGTACATGTAAGCTGGCGGAAGTTGCTCTTCCAACCTTTCCTTTCGAGCAAGTGATCACTCCATTGAGAAATTTGCTGCAGCTATAGCCCGCTCTTCTTAGTTCAGATCTCCTGTTTATTTTGCAACTGTCGAAAACAGTAATGTTTCTTCATCTTTCTTTCTCTTCGTTTAATCTTAAACGTTTAGCCAACGATGTCGAAAAACGAATTAGAGTTACCTGTAAATAAGAAGAAAAGTAGAAGACAAAATCCACTAGTGTCTCATAATCGTCATAAGATAAATACGCTAATTAGAATAGTAAAATAGATAGTAAAATGCTAAGAAAAAGAAAAGAAGAAAGATACCAATTCTGATTCTAAAAATGATATCCCTTCGTCAAATTGGTCGGCCCTTCGTCAAATTGGTAATCGTCGAAGGAACAACTGTCGAATCGTAAAGATGACTCGCGACGATTGCAAGCTTCCATTTCCTGAGGCAGTAAATTGCGAAATAGCTGACTGCCTGTTATTCGCCTCTCGCGTTGGACTTCATTAGAGCCGTTCCAGGCTGGCTTATGATAAACCAGTGGATCATAAACCTGGCTAGAAATAGGGGAAGGAAGGTAAGTCAGATAACCCGCATTCCAGCTTAAACTCACTCTCAAGACTAGCTTGCACACAACGGCCGACTCGTGTTGCAAGAATGGCCTACCACACACGTTCACGCGATATTCCACGACTACGCAATATGTGCCGCATCACCGTAAATTAGGATTTAACGTCGAATTAAGACTCAACGTCCCTTTTCACGAATATTTCCAGCCATCTGTCATCGGTGTTGGGAAAATCCAGAGCATTGGTCATGGACGATCGGGGCGTTAATTATCTTGTAACCGCTGCTGAACGAAAATATGGTCAACCGGGAACGATCCATCATGATCAAGCCCCCCGTACACGAACCCTCTCTAGTTTGTTAATTCGAAATAGAGAGAAACTGGAATTATCTTCTAGCGGGAATTCCAGCCAGCGTTAATACGAAATCATGATTTGTTTGAACGACAACATCGAAAACGCATAATGATCTATCACGAGTGTCCTTCGGCGCAGGCATAAAAAATCGGCGATAATGGAAAGTTTGCCGGATAAAAAGTTGGACGAACTCGTTAAGTAGTAGTATGAGCATACGTCTAGCATATCTCGGTATTACTATCTAGTATACACAGAGCAATAGCTCTCGACCGGTATTAGAGCCTAACCCGGTGAAATGAAATTTCCGCAGGTAATTTCCGCAGGCCTCGCAATCCCGGCAGGCTGCCGGATATCGATCGACATTGCTAACCGGTGTTCATTTTTACAGTAAACGCATACCGCCGGCTGGCCCGCTCGGAAACTTCACCGGCAAACGGAATTACGCTTTTAATTGAGAAAAATATCCGCGCAATTACGATCCGCGGCCCTGAACGGTCGGACGAAGCAGTTTAATTTATTCCGGTTGTGGTTTCCCAGCGCAACCGATCTTCTTTCCTTTATATTAATGTCGATTGCGAAACGTTCGTTGGCGAACGCAAACAAGCCGCTCCGCCAGCTCACTCTGCGTCTGCATACAGCGAAAGTATTCCGACGTTTTACCAATGAGAACTTTATGCGAAACATCGTAATATGCTCAGAGAGAACGTACGCTGTACGTACGAGACGTTTATGACTGCGATATGATTGAGAAACGAAGAAGTGAATCGTGGAGGAATAATCGAGAGTCAGAGTTGAGCGAGACAGAGTTTGAAGTAATCGAGTCGAGCGACGTTGTCTCGTACAGTTCAATTATTCTCTCCTTCCTATTTCATCGTTAAATATCATTTTATTCTTGTCGTTTTATGTTTAACGATGGGATGCCTGTCTGAGATTCCGCCTTCTTAGAGAATGGATACGCTCGTGCATATTGTAATAATTTCCCCCGCGTTTCTGCGAATAATTTTTCTTAGAGCGTCTTAACATCGAACGAAAGTAATTTTATCAATTACCAGGGCTGCTGGAGTATAAAGAGGGACGAGGCTACTGTCTTCGGCTTTCACGAGTCGCGTGATCCCACTCTGGAAGGCAGAAACGAAATAACTGGAAGGGGAAAAAAGTTTTAAGGCGCCGTATAGCAGTGTACATGGCTGCATCTTCTCGTGTTTCCGAACGTTATTACTTAGCTGTTTATCGCGTAACACGGGCACAAGGAAAGGGAAGAAATTGAATTTCGCCGCGTTCAACGAGAATAGACTGGGTAATGGCAACGAATAATGCCACGAAAATGGCTGGAACGGTAACGATCCGTGTACGAGACGGTAAATTCTCTTTCGCGTTGTCATTCATCGGGATACGGTATTTTTATTTTCTCCGTAAAGACGAACGAGACGCGTACTTCTCAGAATGAACTGAGAATAAAGTGAAAGAAGAATGGAACACCGTTTGTTGAGAAAAAGAACTTCATCGTCGGCTGAAACGATGACTTTTCTACGTAATTTCGGTCTCTTTAAAACGTTCCAGCTTCGACTGTAAATTAAACCAGATTCACTTGACTTTCCAGTTTTTCTTCCTCTTTTCATCCCCTTTTCTTTCCTATTCTTTTTCGCTGGTTAGAAAATCCACCAAGGTAGGCAACAACGTTATCTGAAATGTATCCCGCGTTGAAAACACGAGACGAATAACGCATCAGATAGGTCGGTACGTCAGTCACACGTTTTATCGTGAATCTTTCAACGAGTGGCTGAAAGGATCGGATAGCATAGCCTGTAGTAGCGAAGGAGAAATAGGCCAGGAGCACCCTAGAAACGTTGCCCGCAACGTATGCGATCCCTTTCTCCCCAGGATGTCGCGATAGCAGAATAAACGCGCGAAGGTACGACGTGATAAGGCAGCCAGAACGAATGCTACGATTTTTATCATGTACAAACGTAGAAACGAATATCGCGATGACCGTGGTAAATTTTTTCACAAGGTGTTAAAAAAGAAAAAAGAAAATTTGGACGATTATAGAGACATGAACGAAAAATGCTGTTTTTTCTTTTCGAAAAAAACCAAAGATTAGCTACATTTCGATTAAACGCTTAATCTTCTCAAGTGGCTAGAACACGCTACTCGTCTGATTTGCAAAGTAAACGAACGACTTTTTGCCGGAGATTTTCTTATTAATCTCACAGAGGGTCCTTAGCTAATCCTACAAGTAGGTAGAAGATTAAAAACTCTTCGGCTTCTCCACTTGCAACGATCCTCTCTCGTCTCCCACTCGACGCTCGATCAACTTCGATCAATTGGTTTTTCCAAAATTGCAGTCTGACACGAAAAACACGAACATCGCTGTTTGCTTCGTTAGCGCGATAAATGATTGATTGCCCCGTGGAGGATATTATTTAAAGGCTCGATGTCCGGGATGACCGACTTCCTATCAGATTCTGCACAGAATGCAGCACAACGTGGGAGGAAGTGAAAATCAAACGAAGAGAGAGTTAGAGAGAGAGAGAGAGAGGAGTTCTATTGTGTACCATGCAATTAGCCCGGCGTTTACGTCGCGTCGCATCGTTCGAGACTCTGTACAATTCACGCGAACACCTCTGTCTGTATTCCATACAGGACATCGAATTCCAAGCAGTGACCAACATACTGACACACCCTACTATTCCGCCAACGTTATTACCATTGCGTCCACTACTTGCGTCACAATAACTATTATCAAGCTTACATGGATATCATGCTCCTGATATTGTTCATCGCGGAAATTCGTCACGATACCGCCACAGCGTGACGCGAACAAACGTACACGACGACGACATTTCTATTCGAAAAAGAGGATAACTCCGATATTCGATACCGAAACAACCAAAATTCCTGATATCTTTGATATCGTTATATTATAACAATATTGTCAAAGCTTTAAAGGCAGCGATGGTGTGAAAGAATACGCTGCAAATTCAAACAGAGAAACAATTTTGGTAATACGCAGCCTTCGAGAATTTTATAAAAATCGTTCGTTCGCACGCAGTACTGTAGATAGAGCGCATTAAAGGATAATAAAATAGAGAGAAAGTCGACGAGCTCGTCTCGTTCCGTGGCGAAATCGAGTCAGTCGCAGAATCTGTGATTTCATCGTTTCAGCGACTTTTAGATGCAAATATCCGGAAAGTGGAAAATGAGGTTGCTCGCTATCTCGCTGCGACACCCTTGTACTTTCCTATCGAGCAACTTTATCCGTTTTCGAGTGACGTCTAACGCCCTGGCTCTCGTTAAGCCATTAACTTCTATCTTCGCAAGTTCCCTCGGAAGTTTCACCGAAATTTCTTTTCGCGCCCGGCTTCCCCGCGAAACTTTCACGGTCTCGCGACGTTCTGCATCGAAAATGCTTGGATAAGCGCGACCAGCGCTCCAAGAATACGTATCGTGTGTGAGAGAAGGGCTCGTCGTAGTGTCTGACACGACACGTTCCTATACTACTGGCACGCTGTAAAAACCGTATTAAGTGGAACAGGATGGCGCACAGTCCGTTTCTTTGTTCTATTCTCGCGATTTAACCGAGAACCAGCCTTCCGAAACTGGAATCCGGAAGTTGCGGAACTACGCGAATGGCGGTACTTTCCGCGCTTCTACATAACTGATTGCCAGAATGAACTTCTGGAATAACCACGATCCACCGTGGAAGCTGTATCTCGAATTTTCGTTATTTGCTTCGCAGTGGAAATGGAAAATGGATATATACGCCAGGGAGGAATATTCGAGCGGACGAGGAAATTGAAAAGAATCCCCTGCTCTCGTCTTCGACGTTACAGTCGGATTGTGTTCGAAATTGGTCGCTTAAAGGCTGAAAGGGATTCGAATGGCGCGAAAAGATTTTCCGCTGGAATTCTTGGGGGGAGGTCCGCGACGGATCGATCTCCGGATTAACGAAGAGAAAAGGGCTGTCGCGGTACACGGCCAAGAAGGTTGTATGCGAAGGTGAATAATACATTGTCTCCGGAGCAACCTGGCGCGTCCGAGGGTCTGGAAAAGGGGGATGAAAAAGGAACGGCGAGAAGCCCGGCTAAAGAACGAACGTCCAAGGGAAAAGAGAAGAAGGCGGAGCGGAAAGACCGCAAGGTGGAAAAAAGAATGCGCTTTATTTTGCCGGGCACAATCGGACAACGACGCAAAAGCCTGCTGAATTGGCAAAAGCTCTCGAAAGTACTGTATCAAGCTGCCGGCGCGGCGCTTCACTTTGTTTATTCCCGTTCTTTAGCTAACAGTGAACCACAGTGAGCGGCGAGTTTCGCCTATAAATCAACGTCGCGTTGAATGCTTCGGTGCATGATACAAACACGAGGCTTTCTCCCTCGAGGAATGGGAATAAAGTCAAAAATCGCACGCGTGTCATACAACGCGCGATACGCTTCGATAAAATATTGCTGACGCGTCGAATCTGCGAACCACTCGTTTCTCCGACCTTTATTCCGCTTAATTAAACCTTCGTTTCAAAGCTCTACGTCTCCTATTCAAACTTTTTTCGTCGGTTTCGATATTTTACACTATGCTGGATGAACGTTTTCAGAGTCACGAGCCATGTGCACGACGAGTTCTCTTCCTCTTTTTCTTGAAATTCCGATGAACGCGCCTCCCTCGTGATTCTTTGCGAATTTTGTCCAAGATTTATTACGACACGCGTGACGCGCGATCTTTTTCGAATAATAATTCCCGTGCCAGAGATTTATGGCGAAAGAGAGTTTCGCAAGTCGTTCGCAAGAAACTTCGTGGAACATGCAAGTTCAATCTCATCCGCTGGATCGAAGTTGCCATCTGCTATGATATCGCGAGGGAGAAAAAATTCTCCAACTATATGAAAGCCGGTAGCCATTGTTTTTCCTTAAGATAGCGCAACGATTTATTATTTACCGAGACAACGAGCACATTCGTTTCGATGAACGTGATTCTGCGCGTTGTTCTACGAGGCGATAGACCCACGTAACGCGCGCGCCTTTCAACCTCGAACTGCGGAGTCGATCTCATTAAACCTAACGACTCATATTTGCCGACTTGAGCAAATCGTGTTCGCCGCGTGTTTGCCAGACACTTCGTCGCTGTTTGCCGCGCCGTGGGGAAACATACAGCCCGGATCAAATCTGCGAAACAATTTTACCAAACCGTGAGAAACTTCGCGTCGAAATACCCTGCCTTCCAGCCTCTGGTCCAAACTCAGCATCTACCAAATCTTCAAGACACCACTGAAAAATCCTTCGACTATGGATTCATCGTGTCTCTTCGTTTCGTCGAGATACTCGTTTACAGCTGGTGTCGAACAGTCCGAATACGACGAAGAATTTTCCGGAGAACGAGACGATCGAAATTCTTTCGTTGCTGGCTTCTAATTTAAGTCCAGAGTCTACGAGCAACCTTGACACAAAGCGCGAAGAAATCTTTCAACCAATTTGAGCTTCCATTTCGTCAAGTTCCGGCCGGCCTCCAACAGTCGGAAGAATGGAACGGTCGAACGTGAAGGGTAATGGAAGAAAGAGAAGAACGAGGAATAAAGAAACGAGGAATAGTTCAGTCGAAATGCAGAGAGCTGGACCAGTATCACGGTTGGATCGTGTTTCCATGGTGCATTGGGATTTGTGCCACGTGTGCTGAGTATAATCTATACGATGTAATCGGGTCACGTTCGTTCGGCGAACAAAACTAACGAGAGTGCAGCTGCTAAGCATACCAGTGATTCTACAAACCGAGCGAACCATAAACACGTCCCACGAATCGTTCCAAGTTCGACATACCCACAAGAAGAAAAATCCAAGTGGTTTCGTCTTCAACCGGTGAACGCGTCTAATTTCCTTTCTACTACGAAATTTTCAAATGAGGTGGGAAAAGCCATAACTGGATGGATAAATTGGATGGAACAGAAATAAGAGGTCCGAGTTTTCGTCAAGTATACGCGAGACTTTCATCGAATCTGTTGTGTTTTCGTGATAACGAAAATTTGTTGCTTGAAAACTTTTTAGCGATAACATTTTTGGGAATATTTCACAACGATGAGTAACATGTTTAAAGTTACGAAAAGAACAGGGAAACGCACGTTTGGTTGAAGAATCAAATAAAAGGACAATCTGGATAACGTGCGATTAATCAACCAAATGCCCAGGTTTCAAGCTACTCGTCTGTAAAAAATGAAAAATGCGTATTGTTTACTCGACCAGTCGTGGAGAGACACGATCGCGAGGAAGCGCATCAACGGGAGTCGTAAATTCCCGTTACGACTAGACAATCGACGCCACGAACAGATCGATCCCCTATTTCGATTAGGATAATAGAGGTGATTTAATTAGTATAGTATAATGCTTGATCAACAGTTCAAAGATAGTATATATTTCCAACAACCTTGTGAAGAAGATAGTTACGCTGGTGCGTAAGGTATAAGTTAAGTAGGTGAATGATCGAAGGGTGAAAACCCGATAAAGAGATGTTGACTGTTCTGTAGTCATAGATCCAGTGAAGTTCGATCACGATGCTGTTGCAAAGGAAAACTCTTGTTCGGTAGTGATCGACCCATCACTGATCGCTCGCGGGTGGAATGTTGGGAAACATGGGAAAAGCCACGTTTCCCCTATTTTTACCTAATGGAGCAATAACCATAAGGAACCTCTTGACACGAAGATGTTTTATGCCACTTGACGCCCTTAACGGTAAATCAAAAAGCCTCGTTTTATGGCAGTTCCTTAGGATTATTGCGATCCGCCTAATTCTATGTGCACATCTGGTGGCCGTCTCGAACGTAAAGAGTCACCGGACGTAACACGTATCTTATCGTATCTTTCCCATATATAGTCTTCCCACATACGCAAAATGAAAGAGACCGGTTTATTTTAAAGCCAGATTCTCGTGCAAATACATTGCAAAGCGGCATCCGTCGAGCGAAACTCCCGATAATCTCGAACGTCAATCTCCACATCCAATACAGCCGCAGAGAAAAATCCGCGCTAGCTGTTCAATTTCCGATCGATCGCGAGAAAAGATCGACTATCGCGTTTCGATCGTTGGCGTTGCGTTAACACGGCGGGTAAATTGCGGCTCTGGCGTCACAAAGCGGAACTGCGGGAACGCAGGAGCCGCATTGCGCTTCGGTGAATTTACTACGGATAATATGGTGTAATTCATGGGATGACCAAAGGGGTGAGTCGCTCGTCGCCTACACGCAACAGAGAGTTAGGTAAATTGGCCGTCGATGTACGTTGTACAAGGTCGGCTGAGTCCTCGCCGACGAATAATTTTAATCGGAAGATGGGCGTGAACCGGCCGATGAAATGGCCCCGCCGAATTAACACCTACGATGATGCACGTTTCACCTTTCGAAACCACGTTTCACGATCGATTATCTGGCACGAAGGTAGGTTTATTGGCAATTAAGCTAAATCCAGTTACCGTAAGTTTTATTACAGCGTGAGAAGTGATTATTGCAATACGAACGAGATAATCCATCGAACTTCTTTCACGTTTATGATAAGTTTCTATCTCTACGACGAGTACTTCTATGAAATCGAAACGAATCATTTCGATCGATAGAACCGTTTGTCGCGTATCGTGGCCTTTTTATTTTGAGAATCGCTATTTATTATCAAAGTATGGTTAATCGGATGTAAAATACTTGTTAAGTAATGTAATAAGTTTACGTGTTCGTCTATGAATCTGTCTCGGTTTATTAAGGCTCAATTTATAAAGTTGGACGCTAATTTTGATAGACACATCGTAGATTCAATATTCGACCATGTTAACTCGTAAAATATATTTGTACGTCATTACGTGCAGTTAGCTTGCTACAATATTGTCGTTTCTGTCGCGGAGGATATTAAATGGATATTAACGTCAAGCGACCGCAAACAACAACCACGTGCCATGAATTTTAAATCGAGAGACGATCGATGTTGCCACGATGGAATCAGCGTCCATCCAGTCGATCGATCGGCAAAAGTCCTGAACGCGGTAAGATGATTTATGTTATCGATGATCCACCACGCGTGTTAGTTGATCTCATTTACACGGTTCTCAGGTCGACTCGTGGCTATATCGATCCTTGGTCTCCTCGAGTATTGGCTGCGTCGATGGTCAACCTGCGGCTTGATTTATTGGCAAACCACGTTGCTGAAACCGCTCCGTGTACCGATCATGATGGAAACTGACTACTGGAAATTTCTTCCAGCAGGATTTTACCTTCGTGACTTTGGTCCGACGATAAGAGTGTCTCAACAGAAACATTTTGAAATTGAATTCAAGGAACCAATCTGGCCACATGATGCGACATGTGCTCTCATCTATCATCATATCCGTAGTACCATTATTTCCTCAGGTAGTTTTCAGAAGCGTGACAGAAAGAGGGTTGTAAGGGTGGAAGTACAAGCCAATAATGGTAGGAAGCGGGTCTATTGGGAAAACGGTGACGCGTGAGAGCCATCGAAGTGTTAACCATATTCGGGTATGGGCGAATAAAATAGCGTGGTCGTTTCAGTGTGTTCTCAAAATCGTTCGAGTTTTGTTATCGATATCGAGCAATTTGTTGCCAGTCAACCTATTAACCGGAAGACGAGTTAATACGTCGATCGATTCTTCCACCTCTTGGACGTAATAATTTCTTTACTTATGGCTCTTCTATTTCTTAATACGACGTTTCATTTCTATCAACGATTACGTGTATACTCGCAAGAATGAAAATCGTTTCGCTGTTATTTAATTATTAATTTTGCGATTAGACAAGTTTCTGACTAAAGTAGAACCCGGGTCGGTAGATTAAATGCTGCTCGATGCTGAGATAAAAGCACGTAACTCGCGTCGACGGAATCGATCACCGTCGTCTATGGCTATTGCTCAAAAAAAAAAAAAGAAAAAGAAAATTAATTGCTTCGTTGAGTACGTGGCCTGTTCGAACAGTTTCGGTACTGCAGGCATTCGCACGTGGTTGAGCGAACTACAGTCGTTACGAACTTTGGAAATCCTGCAGGAAAGTTCCTTCGTGGGTCGGTAGATTTCGAGGATCTACGAGAGGATCAGACGTCAGATACAAATTCCAGAACAGTGGCGGTTAACCGACCCTGTTTACGAACTTTAGAAACGTAGACGATGAGAGAAGCCAGACTTTCGTCGAGCGAAATAAAATTCCACGGATCTCCGGCAATTCCATCCGTCTCGGACTGCTCCGTTCAACGATCTCCCAAAAGTAATCAAACGCGTGAACGCGATCCTCGATCTTCTCGAACGCGTATTAACTTGTACCATAATTCCCCTTGTTTTCCATTGTCTGGGGAATTTTCACGGGCTGTAACCAGAATTTCCATGATGTAGAATATTCTTACACGTTCTAGTTAAATTTCTGCTCTCTATGGAATTTCTATAGATTCCAATCTTGCGATCTCATATCTCTAGTAAAATTTGCGGACCCTAAAGAATCTCTGTAGATTCCAGCGAAAAATTCCAACTGCAATGAAAAGTTTTTGCGATCTAGAATTATCCTCCCAGTGAGATTTCCAATTCCAGTAGAATTCTGTTTACCTAATCCTAATAAAAAAGAGTCCTAGTTTTAGAAAGGATTTCACGAATTCCCATAAAATGGCCGTCCGACGTAGAACAGCTCTAGTAAAATTGTCAAACTCTACCGAATCGTCTGTAGATTCTTGTGAAATATTCCGGTTCTATAAAGATCTTGCGGATCTCAGAGAAAGCTCCTTTCGATCTAAAAACGCCCTTACCTTTCTAGCAAAATTTCCAAATCCTACAGGGTTTTTGCAGATTCAACCGAAAGATTGCGGAATTCTGGAAAGCTTTTTAGTAAAATCCCCCCGATTATCTGCGACTCTTTAACTTTTCAAGTAAACAATAAAGTAAACGGTCAGGTTTGATGATCGTCGTTCGATGATGATAACGCGAAATTTGCTCTGCTCCCGTGTTACAAGCGAAACTAGCTGGAATCGTACGATTTCGGTGAACCAAGGAGACCAAGGTTCCGCTATGAGAAGGATTAAGGTCGAGACGTCTTCGACATGCCGAGACGCATTTACAGCGGAAGGATTGCTGTCGTAATCCTGACGGTTACACGAGTCGCTCGATCTCAATCCTAATCCCGCGTCGCCTGGTAAGCGATCCTCGCCACGATAAACCACTCTCTAACGATCAGGACGTTTGACATCGATGACAAGCTTACACAAAAAGCTCATTGTTCGGTCTAATGGGACTCGGGAAACTTGCGCGTCTACGAGTGTGCATCTGGTGCAACGTTAGCGCGTACTGTCGGCCGTGCAACTCGCTTCTATTAAAGTTCAAGAGTTAAGCCTCCGCTTGTCGTCGGGACAGTTTGGAATTTACCGAAACGCCAGAGATTCTCATCTCTTGCTGTTCTACAGTTTCCTTGTAGCTCTGTTCGTCGGCTTTGTTTAATTCAAAGGGACTCTCTCGAGCACCTCATTAACCAACTGTTCTAATTTCCTTTATCGCAACTTCATCGTTCGGAAAAACAGAGCCGGAGCTAGCGAATTCGAGGAATTCCTTTGACGCTGGCAATGAGAATCGAGAGACGACTCGGGCTGTTGAGAAAGCACGTGGAAAAAAAGCCGGTACACATTAATCGAACGTAAACAACCCCGCGTTGTCGTTCGACGAATTAATCCCCTTGACAGGAAAAAGGAAACAGAACACGGAGGCGAAAGAACGGGTACGCGAATACAAACGAACGTGTGGAATGGAAATTGCGCTGGTAACACGACGATTCCATTTGCCTCGCGGAATTCATCTATATCGATCGGCGAACCGTCAAGGCTACAATTCCCCGGCAGGAATGTCGGGAACAAATAATTCGCCACGACGAGCAAATGGAAATCCAAGTGATCCATCGCCTCGATGAAAGTGCGGCTAGCCGTACGTGAAACTTCGCGAAACTCTTCGACCACATGATTGAAGCTCGATCCGACCTCGTGTTCCAAATTCCTCGCTCGATGCAGGATAAACTGGTTTCACGGCCAGATGAAGAATGCCAGATCTGTTGTGAAAAATTAATAAAAACGTCGCCACTGGGATCGAAAAATATATAACAGAGCTAATACGGAGACAAATAATACGGAGAAGCATCGTTGCGAAACTTCACCAATTAAGCATCGAGCGATCTATTCTCCAGACAAGATACGAGTGGCTGAACATCATTCTCAGGCGTTGAGATAACTGGGTATCCTTAATCCCCTCGCGTTTACTTAGCATGAACTTGAAGAGCTTATGCTGATTAGCAAACACAGCCACGGTTTCCAGTACGCTGATCAAAGTTAAGACACATCGGTGTCGCATCGTGTCGAAGATCGCTTGCTACCATTTTCCAGTAAACACGACGTGTATTGCACGTGTTTGCGAATCTTGTTTCGAACGTCGATTCCCTCGAACCATCTAATTTTATGTCTAATTCAATATTAAACGACGAATATGTAATACGAATCTTGGATGTCATAGAGCTGAGACGTTAGGAAGGAAGATGAATCGCGAAAAGAAATTAATCGTGTGACCGGCTTATGCGCCTTGTGATGCGAACGTTTAATCAAAATGGAAAGGACTCCGAAGAGAAAAATACACACCACCGTCCGACGAGCTTAATTAACGCTTTAATCGTGCCTGTGTGCCAACGCTTCGCGCAAACAAACATCGGCGCGTTATTTAATTCAAACGACTCCGTTGCTTCTCCCTCGTTAATATCAGTAACAAGAACGTGCGACGTCTTTCTCGGCTAATCTGACTTAATTACGAAACTATGATGTATATTCCGCGCAACAAAGATTGTTCCAACAGGCGAATACAAATAACCGGAGTAATTTCAGCTTGGGAGAATTTTTCACGTATATTTTACGTTTAAGGTGTCGCGATACTAGCGCCGTCAGCGCGTTAACTACCAGTACGTAACATTCATATTTATTTCTCTATTTATACGTTTCTTTAATTATTTGCTGCTTCAGATTTTTACTTCTTTTTCAGCATTAGAGGCTATTAACTCTTTCTATAAACGTAAGGCAAACCATATTTTCTTCGTTTTTGACGCGAGAGTGACTCAATGTTCGATTATGTAAATTATCAGAAATCTTTAGATAAAACTGATTTACCATATTTCCAGATCTTAGCCACGAAATTAATCGAAATCTATTTATCTGAACGCAAATTACAGATAATTCGGAGAATTAACGAACTCCTATTATACGTACAGACTGTCTTCGAAGTCATGGTACCAATCAAGCGATGATTCTACGTGCAAAGATAAGTCGTATAGGAAAGGATAATATTTTTCGAAATAGGAAAGTTTGAAAAGCCATCAACTATCCGTGTATTAACTGGAAGTTTCGAGTTACGCAACTTGTGTTTCTACTCGCGTCTGTATTATTAAACATGAAAAACGTCAAGATTCCTGCTTGCTGTTTAATAAAATAATTCTTCGTGAATTATTCATGAAATCATTCGATTTAAATGCCGAATGAAGGAAGGTAATAATCGATATTCCGGAGATAAGATAACAAGAATAAGAAGAAGCAATTTTTCTTGAAAATGAAACCTTGAACGGAAAAATCGTTGCTCTCCTTTCCCGACTTATTCTTGCATGTAGAATCGCTTCCATATGAATACCAATTAACTGTTAACCAACTTAACTAACAAATTCGTATACATAAACGAAGTTCTAGCGTATCAAATAATAACGAAATGTCGTTCTCTTCGAACAGTACGAAATTTCTTACCTCGTTAGAATCTTTCCGACGTACGCGGCACGCGTTTGTAATCCTCGCGGAAATAATTGTCCTGGCAATTCGATAGGTTTCCACGTGCAGCAGGTATGCAATTTACTGAAACTAGACTGTATCGGTTTTCAGATATCGCCGGTGGTTACCTGTGCTTTGTCATCAGCATATTCGGAATCGGTGTGGTGACGGCGGTAATCGGAGACGTCGCATCCTACTTTGGCTGCACCCTGGGAATCAAGGACTCGGTTACCGCGGTGGTTTTCGTCGCTCTTGGTACCAGCATTCCCGGTAAGTCGAGCGCGACCGCCATTTCCGTGGAAAAACACCACGGAGCAAGGATATCACGCTCACAGTCCACGACAATTTTCAACGAATTTTCTACGTGACGAACTCCTGACTAGCTATAAGTTCTTTTTCAATGACGAGCAAGAAAAAGAGAGAGAGAATGGGACGCAATTAGCGGTAATTGCGGGCTGGCTGTTTTACGCGTGAAAAGTATGCGCCACTTCAAGGACACCCCCGATGCTGAATACAGAAACACGAGGACAATTAAGAGATTACCTCTGCCGCTAACGATCCTTCGTCCTTGGTAACTCGGTGAAAAAGATCTCGAAGGGTAGAATTTACAAGCGTTATGCGGAATAACTTTGGAAATGTGCGATGTTGGAGGGAACAAAGAAAGCTTTTCACTTCCTCTTAACCTCTGCACGAAGAATTGCTCGATTCGTTGATGAAGTTTTTCTCTAATCTTGTTTCGAGATAATTTTACCTACTCAGGTAACTTTACGAACAGTCGTTTATACTCCGAGAGGAAATTTCACTGTTGAATGTCCTGAAAGGGAATCTCTATTTTCCACGGGCAAACTCTTTTAAACGCGCGGCTGAAAAACTGATCGTAGAACGCGGTAGAGACTTCGATAAACATTTCAGAAATTTTTAAAGTCCCTTAAGAAAGCCTAGGGAAGAACGATAAAAAGCTTAGGCGTGGATACAAACGACCCGGCTCGCCCACGTGGGGTAAATTAATGGCAACGCCTTGAAACAGGCGATTTGCACGACACATTTATCACTATGGATTGGAGGAAGTACTTTACTGGAGCTCAGAGCCCTCTTTGTCCGGCTGCTTTTTGTCCGGAATTCTGGACGGACCGATGTCGAGATGAAAGCCGGGGAACAACGTCGGCTGGATCCATTCGAACCTCGCGATAAATCTTGCAAGAGATGGTGTCACTTTGTGGGACATTTCGTCTGGCGTGGACGAAATACGGTCTCCCTACGGTCTCCTTTCGCGATTCCAGTGGAACGATGGTCGACTCCTGGTGGAAGAAAGTCACGAAGAGAATTGTTCGGCTACGCTACTCGAGCAGACTTTCGAGATCTGGAAACTAAAGGAGAAAAGAGAAACGGCCTGTGTTCGATACAATTTTCACGAGTTCCAGCCATTAGTCTACGAATACAATGGAATCTCTTTGAAATTTAAATGGCGTAATCTCGCAACTGTCGAAACGTCGTACGATAAAATAATACGTTTAAACAACCGTCGGTGAATCTCTTGTTCTAGGTTCGACGATAATTGGCAACGAAGTTCGTTCTCGAACGACGTACCTCGAATATACGACGTTATTGTGTAACATACAGAAACTACAGAGGAGAAATAGTTAGGAACGTCGTGACGTGGATAAAACAAAGGCAAGGCTTGAAATCGAGATAAGAGAAAAAGGAGGCTTGTTCGCGTCGAGATAGACAGAACGAGATTATCAACGTGGAAATAAGAAAAACGAGGCTGAAGAATCGAAACAAGAAAAGTAAATGGCTCGTGAATTTTTTAATTAAAGATGGTAAGGTTAATTTCGTGGGCCGTTTATCCGAATGAATTTCCGCTATTCAAAGGAAGGAGGCCATTGAGAGGCGGGTTCGCTTGAACGCGTTTATTCGTCGGCAGCGCGGTGGAAGAGAAGCCCTGCGAAATTTGTAACGGCGCGGTCAAGACAGCCTTTTTCAGTGCTGCGCGGCCCCTTTTGAATAAAATCAAGTATCAGCTTATTGTGCCCGTAACGGAGAAAAGCCGCGATAAGCAGGTCTCTTTCACCGCTTTTCAAACGACTGCCGTTTCTTTCGAAATTTTTTGCCTTTTCAAGGCTCGTTTGTTCGTGGGAAAGCCCGTCCGGAAATTTCTTTCGCAAGAGAGGAGATGCTTTTTAACAAGCGCGCCGAAGCCGCGTGTACAACGCGTCTGAACGCAGACGTGTGTCAAGCACATCGTCTTGACGCAACCGTAAATTTTCCTCGTCGTGAATGCACGAACATCGCTCCAACACCATCGTATGCGACCGATAAGAGAACAGAGATCGATGAATATCGCGAGCTTTGAAATGAACGCGAAGCTCGGATAAAATAAACCGCGTCGCGTGATATATCGTTGCCTCGTATGCTAATGACAATTGTCCCAAGCGATTATCGCTAACAATAGCCCGTTCCAAATTGATAAAAGAAAATAACGTGCGCAGATTATAATATGTCGTGTTGTCCGTTCGTATTGTCCGATGATAAAAGGCGTTAAGCTGGAATCCTCGCGTTCGGCCATTGAATCTAACGCCCTGTTCGCCTCTAATCGCGCAACATCTGAAAATCACAACGACGCTCGTATTTTCCGATATGAATGGCTCGCGATATTTTTAAAGCATCGTCGGAAAATTGTATATCTCGCCGAGAAGCTAAACGTGTTTAAACCGCCATCGTACCTCTGAAGAGAACTCTGGCCTAAATTTACTTTCCTCGCGAACGTGTGTCGCATCTCCTACCGTAAGCCCCTTTTTTCGCGTCGTTCAACGAAAAGCAACGAAACTGTACGCGACGTTACGAACAGGAGACGAGCATAATTGCGACGACCGAGCCAACGGTGGACCACGGAAATGCAAATGGACGCGCACTGTAGCTGAATAAAAGCACAGAGGACTGATTTATTCCGATAATCATACGCGTGTAACAGGGATGAATGCTTGTTGACATGCATACCCCAACGCACACAGACCAGTGATAAACGCGTTTGCACGCCGCTGGCCATGGTTTTCACGCGACAATGCGTTACCAGCACAATTTTATTCATTTCCGTGGGGTAGCCGACCTTAACGTGGAAAACATACCGAGGTCGACACCGGAGACGTTTATTCTCGTCGATGAACCCGTGAAATTCGCCCCTAGACCACCGAGCTTCGTTATTTCTTTTAATCTCCATTCGCCTGTTCGTTGATGCTACGTGCGCTACTGCTACGATTAACCATAGTTTACAGAGCTCTAAACCGCGAAAAATACGGAATCCGGCGCAAAATATCACTGGCCCTACGTGGAGCATCGTTTATCATCGCAGGCCATAACTATGTATCCTTTCGCTTCTCTTCTGCAGTAATGAAAATAAATTTTTCAGAAAGATTCAATTAGTCGATCGGAGGCGAAAGAACGTGATTAACGCAGATTGCAGATCGCAAATCCGTAAATGATTATTACTGGTAACGGGAATTTATCAATCGTGACAGCCTGCGCGGCTCCGCCTTTGCTGGCCTGTCCCGTATTCAGACTGGATTTTACGGGGTTACTATATGAGGTGATATGCGGCAGACCCGTGCTCGCTGATAATTTATCGCATCTAGCCTTTGTGAGCTCGAACAATGCTCGTACCTCGAGGTCGCGCCACTCCCTCGCTGTCCCCGATGCCTCTCGCCCGATAGATTGGATGAACCTTTTCACGTTATCGTGTGAAAATTGTTCGTTCCCCGAACGATGCCATGTCTTCAGGAAGACATTTCGTCAGGAAGAAAAGATTCAACGACTATATTACGTCGTGTAACAAGCTTCGCTTCGATGTTACATTCCGGGGAATACCGGAATGGACAAACGCAGTGTGCACAGGCAGTGTGCGTAAATATTCGTTGTAATTGCATCACGTAATAACAACGATTTCGTTAAATCGAGGATTCCAGCTTAACTATACATATTTCATTCGTTGGAGAATAATTTGCCAATGCTGAATGTAATAACGTTTATTAAAGACTCCTAATATCCATAATTCGACCGTTGCATTTCGACAACTTCTATTTAGCTTCGAATTTATAGTCGCCCTTGATCGCCTACTACCATCACTAGCTGCTGAATCGAAGCAAAGCAAACCAATCGAGGCTATCGAATTTTATGCAGCACCAACGCGGAAACGAACGTAACGATCCGCTAGCTTCGATCAATCGTCGGTCCTGGCTGCACGTCCTCCACCGAACAAGGGAAAGGAACAAGCTTCTCGCATTTCCATTATCAGACATCCTTGCCAGCCGAATTACCAAGACGTCTCTATAGCCTGGCTATCCCGTTCATTGGCAAATTAAGCGCGTATTTTTACGTCTTCGACGGTCCAATCTGCGAGATTTTTAAGGCGACGTTCTTTGGAGTGCGTTCGAGGAGCCGATCGATAGACAACGCGTACTGTTCTGTCCGATCTTCCCGTGCAATTGCTATGTAGCTTCTACTCCTGATCTATGGTCATTCTGTAATAGTTTTTGTCCTTCTTTACGATTCAATTTAAAACGTAGATGCTCTTAAACTAAATATTAGCTTGTCCGAAAACTTTCTTTCGTTTTATAAGGAAACAATAGATGCGCGACATTTTTCGTTTTATATTAGGTTGTCTGAAAAGCTTCTTTCGTTTTATGAGGAAATAATGAACGTACAACGAGTTTTGTTTTATATTATTTTATCGAATTACTTACGATTCGTTTTGTTCTGTTGAGATAAACACCGCGACATTTCACAGACTTGGTTTCACGTTTGTACGAAGGTGCACTGTTGTAAAAAAACACGTTTGCGAAAGAAAGACACTTTTCTTAATAGTATTTCAGTGAATTATGTATGATCCATTTTGTAGTAATAGAACAAAATATAAATAACAGAACGTAATATAAAAGGAAAAATGTAGCGCGTTATTTCCTCGCGAAACGAAAGAAACTTTTGGGACAACGTAATACGAGATGACAAAGCTCGTACGAGGGAAATCATATGGAAAGCGTACAAAGAAGTACAGAGCGTAAGAGAAGCAGAAACCTTGTGTTAGCATATTTTACGAAACAGGGATATCGTTCGAATCTCCAAGAATGCAGTACTTTTAACGTACAAAATTTTTCTCACGACACCGAGTTGTTTATCTCTTGACCTGGTAGTTGTAGCGTTAAAACGTAGAAACCGGTAGATACGTATTCTTCTCGTCAATTCTTCACAGAGATGCGTCCTAGAATAAGCGATACAATGGACGGATGTAACAATAGGCGACTCAAGTATGAAAAGAAACAAGATACATCAAGTACGATTTGAAGTCTCCACTAGAACCAACATCGATCCTCGAAAGTTTCCTTACAGCATCTTCGAATAACATTCCTTCGGATCCTAATTCACGAAAGCGAGGGGAAAGCTCGGCGTTCCAAGCAACGAACGCCAGTTTGGTCATAACGGTGTTGGAAACTTATCGATGGACGTCGTTTCAGCGACGTAACACCATTGCTAGGATGTTGCACGAGCAGAAGCTCCGATATCTTTCTCCAGAGGAAAGGACAATAAGGAAGAATTCCGATCTACGAAGATTGTGGCGAGGATGCGGGGAAGCTTGGCTCGGACGAGGCATGTAACCAGGGCATAAATATTGATGAGATTTTACCAAGCAAGGAAGTTTCCCCGGAGCTCGTAAAAGTACGGGACGCGTCGCTTGGGAAGCCGATAGTTACCCAAATAATCCTCGAGCCGTGAATTATACAAATTTTCTCGATATCGAATCGTGGACATTCCTAGAAATGTTCGAATGGCCGTGTAATTGATTCGAATGGGCAGCACGCAATCTGCGCGAATAGGAGATTCGTCGAATGGAGGGACACGTCGTCGCCATAACGTCCCGTTAATTTCCTATCCACGACTGCCTTACAGGGAAAAATCGCTATCGTGCACGATCCCGTGGCAAATGATTCGAAAACGGTACAATTCCGAATTTCCCGATGGCTGGAAACGCATCTTACAAATACCGAGAAAATCATAGAAATTATAACGGTATCTACACACCATGTACGATCATATATTTTCTCAATTTTCCTCCGCGCATAAATTGAACGAGTGGAAGAGGATGCGATTCTCCGGAGAATTTTTCAATTAAAAAATAGAAATAGACGGCGATCCTAAAAGTCGCGAAATATATGCAAATTAGCGCGATAATCGAGTCGGCGATGGCCGAGATAATCGTGCTGCTGCCGTTAAAGTTCTCGAAGGTACGCCTAGCAAGGTGTTTTAATTAAAGAAGAAACAACCGGACCCCTTTTGCTTTCACCCTATACGTATAACCGAAACACGTATACGCTTATCTACTCCTAACGATCGATCTTTCTGAATTTAACTTTCCCAATTAACCCACATTTAATGTTCAGGGAAAGGAACGATTCGAAGGATAGAAAATCAGGTATTTTCGAAATTCCCATGAAAGTAGAAATTGCTAGAGTCTGAAAAACCTCAGTTTACCACTTCACAGATTCACCTCGAAACCAAACTTACGATCGTCGCTAATTCTTTCCGTTTCTATCTTTCACAAACTTAGCAACGTGTATTCAGCATCGGGAACCAACCAAATACGCGATATCCAATGCGTCAAAGTTTCCAGGCGAAAAGCCCCTGCTATATATGTACATAGTCGGTTAAAGAGTAGCTGAAATGAGCCGGTGCACAAACTGCACAGGTTTTAATCCGAACGCATACATATATACACACAAATACGTAAGTACGCCTTCGGCCATTCACGTCAGCTGGTTCGCGCATCCGTGTACACGGTGTTGTTCTCGTCGCGATAGGACCCGTGCAACGGCCAATAACAAGAACTGACGAAAGTAGCGGCAACGCATATGGCGAAACATATTTCCGATTAAACGCCGTTGCTTGCTCCGGATATCCGCTTTTTGGAACGTGTACGCTCTGCATAACTCTCGATAAGTAAGCTAACTCGAACGACTTTGCTCGAAACCATTGTGCAAGTTACGTTGCCGGAAACTAGCAGGAGCACACGGGTATTTATTAGATCGTTGAGAAAGCTGGGAACGAAATTTACGAGAAATTTTTCTCGGTGTTCGTCGATGGTTTAACGACGTTTACCGAAAGCGGAGGGTCGAAGAGTTACGCGCGAAGTTGCTCGAAATTTCTGCTGCCACGAAAGACTTCCGGGGACCGGAAATACGATTATTTCCTAACCTCCGGCAGACACACACACAGCGTACATTCCTCTATAAACCTCTATCTACCATTCTGTGAGTCGTCGACTTGACGACTCAGTGATCGTAACTTTTTACGGAACATCCGTGTCACGCGTATTATGAAACGATTGATCGAGTTACACGCTCGCTATATCGATATTTCATGTACGCTGGATCGCGAAAATATTTCATGTATATTTTATAAGCAGTTTGAAATTTCATGAATACCGACGCCAAATACAACTGTCGTAATTATATTGATGAAAATTTTAACGAATCTGAAAATGTATGTATACACAGGACACTTGGATCTCATTACAGTGCTACAGAGATTTGAAAATGTCTCGTATAACGCATATAGTAATTGGTAAAATATTTTTGAAACTGTTCAGATATTTCGTGAACCACTAGGTAGGTCACGATTGCAATAATACGACGTTGAAAGCTGATTCTATAACGAAACGAGCAACTAACCGTAGTCAAGCTTTTGTAGTTTAGCTGTGTCAAGATTTTGCCGCAAATCGCGGTGTGCCACGAGCTTCGCCGAGTTTCGTTTCGACATACGACACACGTTTCTGCATCACCTCCTCCCTATTTCCTATATCCGCGACAAATCAAAGTAAAAACAACTATCTACGCGCCGTATTGCGTGGTCTGTGTAAGCGGAAATCGTCGGGAATCGATAAACTGTATGAAAGAGGTTAAAAGGCAGAACGAGGGAGAAATAAAGAGAAAAGAGAAGAACGCGATACACAGAGAAGAAAAATCTAAACGTATGACTTTATTGCAGACACGTTCGCGAGCAAGGTGGCCGCCTGCCAGGACAAGTACGCCGATGCGAGCGTGGGCAACGTGACCGGAAGTAACGCGGTGAACGTCTTCCTGGGGATCGGCATTGCATGGAGCATCGCAGCCATTTACCATGCCCTGCACGGTGAAAAGTTTTTGGTAGAACCGGGCAAGTCAGTATCGATTCATTCTCGTTTCTCGATATCCCAATTGTACAGGTTGTTTCAAAGGAAATAACCGTAGCACCGACCAGGAACAAAAATTCCAATGCTGATTATCGATTTTGAAACAGTCTGTGTTTATCGGATTTAATCGTAATTTCTCAAAATATCGTAACGCGTTCGAATATAAAGAAACGAAGGTGGTGACGACGTCTCGCTATGTTGATTCGCGAACGATTCGATACGTGAAAATTTCGCTGCGAGCAGCCTCGTTGAACTCGACACGCTCTTTCCGAACTTTCGCCTGGAAACACGAGAGAACAGATTTGACGGGATCGATCTATCGTAACGAAACTTGCGAAAACAATACGAACTTTCGAGATTGGGCAGTTTCGATGGAGAACGCCACCGAGGAAATCGTTTCGTTTACGACGATCCAAACGAATGCACGTTCAATTCTCTAACGTTCTACGTTTCTCCCGCTGTCCTCGATCTGTACGATATATTGGCTCGGTGGAAAACGTTCACGTCACTTTACACGTCGAAGCTTAATCGATTTCACGTACAAGTGCTTACATGGTGACACAAAGCTATATGATATACGTAGAACGACGAAATACAATAGTTTCAGTCCCAGCTGGTATAGTTTTCGTAATGCAGATGTCTTTCGACCAGCATCTGCAGTCCGGTCGTAAAAAGCCAGCCGAATGGCTTTCAGGCCCTAAAATGAATCTCGATTCGGAGATTGTTTCGTGGAACGTTCGAAACGCGGCTTGCAGTCCGAGATAGTCATCTGTGTCGCGACGCGTCGATGCTGCTACGGGCACCGGATAAGAGCGGATGACGTGAAATGAAACAATATCAGGTAAAACACGAGGACATAAGCCAGATAACAGAGCGTCGTTTGCCATTTACGATCTCGTACGGTGGAAACGCTCTCAAGAAATTTGGTCCGAGATTGGAAGAGAAGCTTGGCCAACGCCGCGGTGCATCGTCGATTTATGTACTGAATCGCGACCACCACCGATGACAGCGTCCTGGTCTAGAAAATTGTTATCCGTGACGTATCGGCAGGAATATTGTGTAGGACGTAATACGCGATACGGATATTACCGACGACGTGAAATATCGGAACGCGGGTGACGCCCGATTCTGTAAAGAGCCGTCCAGGCATAAATTTCCGCATTTCGAAATACCGGCCCCGTTCGACATCTCTTTTTGGAAATCCGTAACGGAACTCGTTCTATCGCTAACCGTTGTCAATGATCGCATCGACGCGCGTAGGTGCCACTGAACAGAACTTCGACTTTCAATAAATAAAACCGTATTCTCGGTGGAATTAATACGATAGATATAAATAGCAATAAATAGCAACTCGATATCGTGAATTCGCCGTTGACAGTGATCTCTCTTCTCAGCCAACCACGTCAATTACGTTCCAACCTTCAAACTGCAAAGATGAATATCTCGTTATCCCGAATTATTTCGACCGGATTGAGTTTCTCGCGAAAGGTAGTAGATAGGAAACCTGTTTTCCCTTCGTCTGGAAAAAGATATTTGGCAAAAGTTTTATGATTCGGTGCGTTCGAAGATGTTACGTAAACCTACTCGCAGGAATATATCACCTACTGAAAAATGCATCGGACGTGAAAGAGCCAGGTTTACGGTTTGTGGGCTCGGTAAGAACGTTCACAGTTTTAGAGGTTAATTTATCTGACGATTTAAAATGGAATCTAAATTGCTCTTAACGCGACAGTGACCGTGTAGATGACCGAAGCGGTACGATTTCGTATCAATTTCTCTCATGGGCCATGATTCTCTCGAATTACAAAATACGGTATCCCGTCTAAGAAACGAAACACTCACAGACTGTTCGATAGGGAAAATGTACAACCCCGTCCAAAAGTCTCAGGGCGGTAGCTCTATCTGTTTCAAAAGTGGAAAAAGATAAATAGTCGTCGATTAAATATAGGAATAGGAATTTAGCTTGATATTCTTTGTCCAAAAATAGTATGCCAATGTAGTATTTGCAAAATGCATGTGCAATGTTCGTTACCTACATCGAATATTGAAGTCTTATTAAAAATACAAGATATTCTAGGTCGCGCGCGAGCGGTGGTTTACAGAATGCAAGCTGCGCGGCTCGATCTTACCACAAACCGTAACTCATGGTCGTAATCATGCATTCCCTCGAGTAAGACGCTGCGTTTCTCTAGCTGTGCCCAATTTTCTCGCCTGCCAGAGCTAGGCTGCCGATAGCGGAACCTGCCTTGCATGAATTTCCAAGGCGAGGTAAAACGTATCACGAATCTTATTCGAGCGCATCTCTCCGCGAAACTCGAATCCGCCTAGGCCAACGTTTCGCAGGGAATATTTCACGGGCGTGGAATCGAATCGCGTCGTGAAAACAAACATGTACCTAGATGCAGCAACGGTCAGTTATCCGGATGAACGGTGAAACGATCGATCTAAGAATAAATTGACTTTTTTTTCAATCGAATTTGTCCAACATCGATCCGTTGTTAAGCCATAAATCATTGGAATGGCAACAGATGCGACGCGAACAAGCGGCACCAAAGGATTGTAGTTGCACGGTGTGTGCACAGATGGCGTTATAATGTTCTCGATCGTTTTTACGTTTCGGGTATCGATCGATTCGACTTTGCATCCATTATCTGATAACATGACTCCGGGTACCGCGCGTTTGACATAAAGAGACTGTGATTTATTTCTCTTTATCAATGTGTCACTCTTTGAAGCGATTTTCCACAGCGAAATATAGCGAGATTTCCGGTTTATTCGACGTCACCCACGTCGGGAATTCACTTCGCGTTTGTTATGAGACGCGTCTATTGTTCCCGTTTATATTTTCAAACTCCATTTATTCGCTAGAGAACAAACAGCTCGTATAACGGGACAGTTCGTACAGTAGAAGTTTCCTAATTTCTCCGATTATCGATTATTTTCTATTCGCGTGGCAGAAGATCAAATAAATTCGATCGACGCGACGACAGTTGTGTCAAATATAAAATACATTTGCACTATATCGAAACGAAATTTTATTTAGTGTCTGATTAACCGGAATCTCGCCCATTGATTCCATTTGTTTAAACATGAACTCCTATCGTAGAATATCGTTACGAATGCTCATGAAATATTGCGAAAATTCGCCACGAAGAAGATCCACGAACTCTTGCTGTACGAACTTTGCTCGAACGAACCGTTTGCCTCTTCGTGAATTCGCACGAATAACGTTTTGTTATAATCCCAATAGAAATAAATTACAGATAGGTTTATACATAAAGTATTAGCGAAAGATATTAATAAAGGAAGAATAATAATCTTTGCAACAGTTTAGCCTTCTGCGTGACGTTGTTCTGCACGGAAGCTTGCCTGGTAATCCTGATTCTGCTACTGAGGCGGACGAAGAACATTGGCGGCGAACTCGGCGGACCTTTCGTACCGAAGCTCGTTACGTCGCTGGTCCTTTTTTTCCTCTGGGTGTTCTACCTCATTATGTCGATCCTCGAGGCCTACGGCTACATCGAGGGCTTCTAAAAGGAGCCCGTTCAACGCTCGCAAACATCGGCCTACAACCGCTCCGCGTGTATCTTAAACTCGTCGCGTCCGCCAAGACGTGTGCTCAACGAAACGTTCTCTCGGCAAGTATAACGTGCACAGATTCCCTTCGAACATTAACAAAGCCAAACGTCCCTTGTTATTACAATGCTACAAATAAGTTACGTTGTTACAATAGGGTTCCTTTTTGTACCTTTTTTTTGTTTCTTGTATACGAGAGATAAGAAGACAAAGAGACACGAAGATTTTTGGCCAGTCAAACGCTACAGTCAAAAGTACATGTAAAATTGCAGCTTAACCCGTCACAATGAATCAGAACGCATTCCTTGAACTCTCTCCAACTCTCAGTGCAGCGCGGTAGAACTCTATCAGAGTAGAACGAAATCGTAGCTAATGCCCGATTAGCCGAACTCCTATCGATCGAATCTTCCTATCGAAACGCGAAGTCCTACGATATGAGGGAAAAATAATGATATAGTAGAAGAAATTGGCAAACTGCTAGCACTGCCACTGCGAATGAGTTCAGGTAGATTTCTAGTTCTGCCGTAGCTCGGAAATTCTATCATTCTTACTATACTTGGCACGGTCTCAGTCTAAGAGCTTAAATATAGCGTCAGAGCCGCGTCGGTCTACTAAACAGCGAGGAATGGAATTCGGCTTCGTGCACGCGAGATCAGAAGCAAACGAATTTTACTTTGCAGCAAGGAAAGAGAATATGAGGAGTTGACGGGTGCCCAAGAGAGGAATTCTTTATCTAACTGATTTATCGTTGCTACTTTCAGGACAAAAGGGAAGTGGAATCGAAAGGGTGCGATTTCGCTGGCGAACGAACTGTCTGAACTGTGCGCCGGAAAATCACTGGTAGCTTTCACCCTCCCACACACGGGATGAACAACAACGAACGTGATCGCGTGGCGTTATCGAATGCGTGCATGTGCGTAGGTACCTGAGAGAATGAGCGTGAGAAAGGGAGAGCGCGAGTATGTGTGAGAAGGAGCGAATAATTGGGAAAGAAACGAAAGCAGTTAATCACAGGAAAGGGAAGAAGTAGAAGAGAAATGTGAGTAGAAGAGGAGAAGGGAGGATGTACGAGATGGACAAAGGAGAAGCTTACGTGTGCGAGGAAGTAAAGTGAGTTTGCCTTAAACATAATTTAACGTAATAAGACGTACGAAAGGAACGCGTTCTAATCTCCGGCCGTGGCTCGTACGTTCACGGCTCTTATCAAATAGAATGCAAGATAACAAAAATCAGAGAAGGATATATTATATACATATATTATATACACAGACACACGTACGTATAAATAGCGTATTTATTTAGTCCTTGATGGAACACAGGTTTCTATGGTATTTTAGTAGCGGATTGTATTGCCATTCCTCTTTCGCCAGAGAACGATGTCGCTAATTTTATATAAACGTATATTATCATACGATGCTCCTTTCGGAACGCTCATCGATCTTTCGCGATCCCGCGGTCGCGATAAGTTTTCCGGGCGGCCGTAGAGTTCCGTTATATCGAAGGAAGTCGTAGATCGGAATCGATTTGCATGAGAAAAGTCCGAATCGCGACCTCACACAGGAATACTACACGTAGATAAATAAGTTGAAGATATATAGCCGCGGCGAGAGCAAGGCAATGTACAGTGGAAGCGCAAATTATTCACCTCGCGAAGGGGTAAGATTCTTCGAATAGGAAGACAAACGTTCGACATTAGAATCCCTCGGACGCTGGCAAGATTCCTTTTAAACGAACATCCTGTTTAATCGCGTTATATCGATCGTACTTATCGATTTAGCCAATACGCTGATGGAGTATTTCGTTTCGATCGTGGTTTTGCCTATTCGCGACAAATCGAGCCGTGACTCTCGAACGGAAAATAAAAGGAGAGATAGAAAGTAATAGAAGCGCGATCTCGATAATAAGCCAGCTCGCCGCAACGATTGCTTAGATCGTTACCACGATGAAACATGTTTGCTATTTATTAAGAATTAAATTAGGTAGTAAAACATAATGAAAGACGCGCGCACGATGTACGGCGGCCTTCGTTCGAATGTCGAAATTTTCATTGGTGTTCACTGCCTTTGATCGAGGGTCGCTTCAACACCTGACGCGTCGAGTAACCTTAAAACAATTGAACGGACATTAGTAGAACGACGTAGAGCACGTACGATGTAAAAGGAAAAGAAAAAAGAAAAAAAAAATAGAAGCATACGAAGAAGAAAAGCGGGCACGCGTTAAAAACAGCCGCATCGACACGAGCAATAGTGAGTTTCTGAGACCGTGTGCTCGAGGTTCGACATTGATATCGGATATCCGTCGGATACTCGAAAAATCACAGTGACTTATTAAACGTTCTCAGTGAGAACAACTGTTCGATTAATTTTAGCGAAACATTGACCGGCCGACACGTGGCTGAATCTATTGTAGTTGAACGTGTCCTTAACGGCCACTCGTCTAAAAACCTATAGTTACGTAGAGATTTAACTAACACTGCAAAGGTTGTAACTGACTAAAGTATTACTGTATTATTTTCACCGTGCACCGAGGTAATCGAGGAGAACGCGTCCGCGATACGAATCAGTCTCGCGATACGGATTCTCATCGACGTGTCCTTGACTCTCGCCTTTCCGTCGTGGATTAAATATAGCAGATAATTCTGCCGTCTATTAATCTCCGAGGAACGACAAAAATTATCAAGGTCGTTAAAATTTGCAGACATAGCTGATGAATGATTCACGCTCAGATCGTCGAACGAGCCTTATCTCCCTAGAATCGCGCGTAATTAACAGGAAAATGATAAAAGAGGCCAGTCGTAAAGAAATTGTGATCATGTTCGTTATTTACGAGCGGATTGCGAAAGAGCCTTTAAACGATTTCCAAAACGATGTACAAGGGATAGGCGTGCTTCCCTTTTCGTCCGAGGACACGATGAAATGGCCAATAAGGGCAGTGTACCTGGGAAGAATCTCTCGGTAGACGCAGAACGTAGGAGAACCGGATTTTCACGGGGAGCGAATCAATTCGTGCGAATTGCAAGTCGTTTGCAGGCAGAAAAACGCAAGAGAAAACGCGGCTACGGCTTGGACGCGCGCGCCAGAGTAAAAAGACGCGGAAGAGTCGTGGAAAGATTCACCGGATGGTCAAGCGGAACTCCGACGACCCGGAATTCCGGCGAGAACACTCCGTCAATCCGCAGCGTGCTACCGCGTTTCCTCTTGCGTCGAGTCGAAGATGGAAGCAAACCGAATCTACCGCAGAAACAGAGTCTGGGACTCGCAGGTCGTTAATTCTAAAAATCATGTTATATAATCTTGTACGGTACGCTTGATAGAACGTTCGATTTTGAAATCTTCATCGCGTTTCTTCGATGCTTCTCCTGCGAAGAAAGAATTTCACCGTGAGATCACTCGAAGGTCGTTTGAAGATAGCTTCTGAGTCACTTGGTGGTCGTCGGAGGGCTGCTTCAAATAACTCGACGTCGAAAGGAAATTCAAAGGAAAATACACGCACACTGTTACCGCTGGAACAGCATTTACTCTAGCAGTACAGTTTATACGAAGTGTCGCAGACACATGGTTGGTGCTCGACGAACGAATACCAAACGCACATAAGAAAATCGAAGCTATCATTCTTCTTCGATGTTTCCATTATCCTGGTAGCGAAGGCTACGATGAATTAGTTTCTTTGACGAGGCTCGAGATGTTATCCGAGCCAATTACACTTCCCAACTTATCGCGTGAAGGAGCAAGAAGTAGCTCTTGCGAAGAAATAGCCTTCTCTCGCAAGCTTTCGTTGTGAAACGAGTCTACCAACGTGTATTTGATCTTTAATCGGGGTGCTTGTTTTCAAATTAAGAGGATCTTTTGTACGCTTCGGCTCTAGGTCTAGGAAATCTTTCACGGTTCGTTCCTTAAAAAATTCTTCGTAGAAAATTACCCGGAAATCTGAACTTCGTACGTAGCTACTCGGTGGCAGTTGGGAAACGATCGACGAACGATCTTGACATAGTACGACATTCCGTGCACAGTTGTCGATTGATCGAATGCCACGCGCGTAGATTTGCTTTTGAGCATCTGTAAATCGATTTCGGTGATCCCTGATGGTCCGCGAGAGGGAGAGCAAAAAATAAATCAATCAAAGGAACACGATGTGAAAGTTGGGGTCTCCGTCGAGTTTCTTCCCTTCGATTTGCCTGCAAACGACGCTAGCGGAGTTAAAAAACACGCGATCCCTCGTGAACCTTAGCCAATTACGCGGAGTACTACCTTCCAGTGTACGCCGTATAACCGTTTACACAACCCAGCCGAGGGCCTCGCGTTTTATTTCACTCCATTTCGCTCCGGGGGTGGATTGGGGTGGGAGGGAAATTGATGTTAGTAGGGTGAAAGAAATTTTTAAAACAGAAGAAGCAAAATCTGCGAAAGCATCGTATAAGCGATCACACACGGTCGCCATGTCAGCCAAAAAGATCACAGATATACATATGTGTGTATAAAGGAGAAAAGAAGTATATAGTGTATGTATACATACGATATAGATATTTTAATAAGAGAACCGTTCAAAGAGATTTAATATATATACATACATATACAGATATACATATATATATATATATATACACATATACATGTATAAGTATACACATACAGTAGGACGTATGTAGACGACACTCAATAGCAAAGCGTTGAAGTGATAAACCGTAAATGGGATCCGAAGAGTTACCAGGTTCTCGAGGTTCGACTGCTGGACGAACGATCGTCATCGATACAAGAGAAAATTATCGAAGCCTTTCGATCGCAAGGGAAACGTCGCCGTAAACCAACAAGAAAGGAAGAGAGAAAGAGAGAGAGAGAGAGAAAAGAAGAAGAAAACTCGTCGATTTCTGTTCTGAACGAGGTGCTTCGTCGCGACCGTGCGTTTCATCGTCTCGAAACGGTATGCGCGTGAAAATACGTTCTGCTACTAAGTACCTGATTCACCTTTCAATTTGCTTTCAAAGAGCAACTCGGCCGTCTAAACGGCTGTCCGTTGCTCGCTAACATAGCCATTTTACTAACGTGTAACGTTCGATGCTTAACTTTTCGCTCGTATGTACCATTACAAACGGAATCGTTCTATCGTAACTCTAAACCTTCTTCGCTCCCTTCGAGGAACGACGTCTCCTGCGCGTCGCGTCGCGCCGTTTTTCTCGCGATCGGACGCGATTCATCACTGGCGATTGAAATTCACACGAGCCGGAAGCTCGCTTGAAATTCACAGGATACAGAATTTCGTGGTGCAAGTACATGGAAAGATCGATAGGGTGTTTTATAGACGTTGCAGCCAGTTGCAGCGAGTCGCACACGGAGAAAATGGAAGCGATTGATCAGACGCAATCAAAAGTGCTACGCGTACCTCGACGATCGACACGTCCAGCAGCGTTATCGGCGAGAATTTATGGAAACGGACGATCTCTCTTCTTCGTGCATTTATTCCAATTACTCTTCATCCAGTCTCTCGTGCAAGATCCTTTCAATCCTGTTAAGCGGACTTGCAACAAAACGAATTCAATGGCCGCGTGTTTATGCCACGAACGGTCGTTTGAATTCGCTCGTTTTATTCGCCGAGCGTCGTTTTTGAAGCGGCACTATCTTTGTCCTCGTTTTACATTTCTTCCCTTGTTTTTCCCCCTCTTTCTCTTCTATGAGGAGCATCGTCGCGAAGCGTCCCCAACCTTGCGAACAAACGAGATTTTGTTGCATCACGCGGTTGACGCGTGATCACTGCACCGACCGATTAGTTTCTACCTTTTTTTCACTCAATGGAATATTTTGAAATTCGTGTCGTTGTCGAACGACAGCTCGCGGATAAGTATTTTTCACTCGTTAGAATTAGGACGAACGCTGATTAAAGGGAAACGTTGCCGAGTGCCGTGCTCCTATCGCCTGGCCAAAATTCCAGCGTCTCTTTCACCGAATTGTATCGCACTGCAACAAATTGGAAACTCGGGCAACTAATTTCTTAATTGAACTCGCGATAAAATAAACGATCCAGGCCATTCCGCTCGAACGGAAACGAATAGCCCGGCAAACAAAATGCAAGCAGACCACCGGGCAAAACCTCGTAAACCGAAAGTAATGGAAATTATAATGCTCGCTCACGGCACTCGAGGATTTTCCATTTAATCATGCCTACCGATGTTTGCTGTTTAAGTAGATACTTAGAATCGAACGACAGCGAGCGGAAAATGTGCTTTGCTCTTTGATGGACATTCTCTATTTGTTGGAATTTAAGAACGTCGTTTTCGCATGGCCAGCCCCAGCTCCCGTCGACGTCGCGAATCGATAACGAAAACCCTCTGTGGAATTCCATAGAGCGGAGAGAAACTCGCTAAAATTTGCCGCTGATATTGCAAAGGTTTTCAGATACCTTCGAGCGAGTAACATTGATTGCAAATACGTCGCATGGGATGAGAGACATTGCGGGTCGAGCAAAATTGATAGCTCGAATTCGCGTGATTCGATGCTCGTCGGAACCGACGTCTCCTTTGACGCCGATTTCTTTCCCATTTTTCCTCTTTTACTTTGTACCAGGTACTTTGTACTGGTTATACGAACCGCGTATCTGCGGAGGAAAAGAATGCGAAACAAAAGGAGCCTCCTCGAGGCGATCGGCCATCGGTGGCTCGACTTAAACGAATTAGAACAACTAGAAACGCATCGAGCGAACAGTGTTCTCGCGTAGGTTGATTAAATCGAATAATTATGTAATAAAAGATACTTTGTTAGGCGCCGAGCCAACGTGTTTATACGTTTTGTATTTTCTATACAAAGGTGTTGAACGATCGCGACGATTAGTTGGATAGAAATTAGCAGGGTTTTAGTTTAGAAATTGGCATTTCTAGATTACGTACGAAGTATCTCGGTAGGATTTAGTTATTATCGAAAACAAAGGAACCAAAACCGCTAGATGCAGATTCTTGAGATATATATAAGACTTGAAAAGACTCGCGGAACGAATTTTCGTCGTTTTATCCGAATATATCAAATCGAATTCTTCAGACCAATTTCCATTTCTTCACTTATCACTTTCAGTCGTATCGAAAACGGTCCCGATGATTCCGTTTTTCTGGTCACTATCAATTCTACGTATCTATGTATATATATATACGCGTATATTATCCAGAGTTGCGTATCTTTAAGGACAATTTCGTTGTTTCTTTATGACAATCACGTAGAATCATGTGGCTACGTTAGTAGGCTGATTTAACATCGATAGCTACCACTGATTATCTATTTTCACTTCTAACATCTTCAATTGCTGTGATTTTCAAACGAAAAATTAGCTAAAACATAGCTAGTCGATTTTATAGTTAGCGTAAACGTGGATAAACTAAGTTCGATTAAAAATAAAAAAAAAATCGCGCGGACCAGTGGTAGCCAGTTGGTTTCTGGTTATGATTCGGTTGTTGTGCAAATTATCACTGAAACAAGGTATCTGCATCGATCAATTAATCCAAAGAATCAAACTTCACGGTTATACGCACAGTTTGGACCAGCATGTAATTGCAAACTCGAACAGAAGAATCGTCTATTGAACGCGATATTGTCTCTATAGTTTCTTCGGTATATGCTAGTTTCGACTTTCGTCCGTTGATTAGTCAACTGCATACGCGAAACGACCAACGTTCTACAGAGAGAACCTTCCATTCGGACCAAACAATTCGAAACCGAATATTCAGCGAGTCGTCGTGTGTGCGCGAAACGTGCAGCAATTTGACGACAGTGCGAGTAAATCGAACGACTATCGTTTATCGTTGCGACGATTCACGCGCAAATCGGAGACTCGCGAAACGAGCCGACGAACTGGCGTGAGAAATAAAAACGTAACTTTCGTTCCCGCAGCTCGTCGAATCGCTCGTATTTTCTTTTAATCGAAACGTTTCTCCTTGGCGAGATATATCGAGATGTATCGGGGCTGGCCATGTCTCTTCTACAAATAAAGCTAAACGTACTAAACTTACTATACCCACTAAACGTATCGAGATTTCTATTCGATTTTACTCCCACGAAAAACTATTATACTTGTACACTTTTATCTCTCATTCTCTAAAGTACTATACACGCTATAAGTTATAACTAAAACAAAAAAAAAAAAAAGAAATGTATTCCTATCTATATATCTACGTATATACACGAGATCTCTGCTCTTTGATCTATCGATCAACGTTTGTCTTTAAATCGACGTCTTTACTCACCGCTTGCACGACTCTCGTAGAGACACCAAAGAAACATAAAACGATGCGTTATTAATCAAACATAAAAGTATATGTAGGACCATTTGGACTCGCGTCGCGCGATAGTATCGTCCTCGATGAACGAATCGAGGATGTCGCGCGTTATCCAACGGCCCGGCGTCCTCGCGCTAAAAGAAAAGGAAAGCAAAGAACAAAAAAAAAAGAGATTCGACGAGCGAAAAAACAACGGCGACCCGATAGAGAGAGGACTCGCTTCTTCGTTCGCGATGCCGATATAAATAAGAAAAGAGTTATAAGAGGGCGGTCGGGCCGTGTTCCTTAGAAACATTTCGAGAACTAAAGTTGTACCGTAAGATATGAAAACTTTGTAAAGTAGATAGCGGAAAAGAGTGGAGGTGGAGAACGAGGGGTGATATTCTCGGAGAGCGGCACTCGCGCTAATGGAGGAAGAAAAGCGTGCGGAACGAAATGGAGAGGTGGATGCACATTGAATCTGAGTTTTCTACCGTATAAGCGTAATACAACACAAAATACTGCTCGCCAGTAGAAGTTATAAACGATGTATATATGTATTGTTGCGTTATTGCCTAACAACTTAACGATAGGTGCGTTACTACGATCGGGAGAATTAAACAAATAATAAAAACAAGTAAAACCTTCTTCTTCCTTGGCATCAGGGACATCTGTCCGATGATTAGGACGAGTGTAGAGTATCGATACCTTATAATTAGCCATGTTGTAAATAGAAGATGAAGATTGCTGATTTTATGAGATTTATGAGTGTCATCGATGCGAGATCGAAGGAGATCGTTCGTTCGACAACCGTACGACTATCGTCGCCGGTTGTTTCTTCGACTTTTTAGTTCCTCTCTTCGAACATCGTCGAAATATATTTACGAGCACCGGTTAGTAGAGTATAGAGCACCTGTAAAGCATATGATTTTTAGTTGGAGCGAACGGTTCGTCCGTTTGCTCGCATCGGCGATATTCAAGTTCGTCGTTTCGTTGACCGTTTCCTCGCAGGTCGTTCAGAGGCCTCGAATAATTCTCGCTGTTCGATCGATTGCTAATCGTAAGATCCACGGTGGACGGCACACGTCCCGTTAGCGCGTAAGAATTCCGACTAGAACTTAAGCCCATAGCGAAGATTTAAAAAGAAAAAAAAAGTAATAAAATGGAGAAGTTGAATGTAACGTAAAAGAGGAAAAGAAGACAAAAAATATGAAAAAGAAGAAAAAAAGAGTTTACGGTTAAACATAGCGAACACTGCAGAAACGAGGAAACATTCTCCGTGCCCTGAGACATTTCACACGGATTCTCCGCTGTTCTTTCCACTCTATCCATCTTTGTCGCCCTTTTTATCCCGTTTCTTTTTTTTCTATCCTCTCGTTCCTCTGATCGAAGGCGATCGATCTGCCACGATGTTGCTTCGAATCGTTGTTGAATCTATACGAACGATTGCTACTCCTGTTCCTTCTTGCCCTTTTATTTATTTCCCTTTCGTATCGTTTCGCTATACGTTCCCTTCCCTCATCCTAATCCCATCCGCTGTCCTTTTCGTTCCTTTGTTCCATCTAATTCCAAGTAACTGTGCGTTCGCCGCGTTTCGATACGTCACGCAAAGAACTTACGTTATCCGCAACCTTTGCGCCATACAACGAAATGCGATTACGTTTACGTTGCGCTCGTAAAAGCGTTCGCACGATTGTATATCGCTTGAATCGAGAAACTGTTTAACCAACCTACAGGAGGCAGCCACGCCTGGCGGGAAGGTCGAGACTTATCGCGTAATCGTATTGCCGCCGATACCTCCCCAAGGAGGCTCGAGCAATTAACCCACACGTACAACGAGATAACGCAATGTACGGTAATGAACAAAGCGTCGCGCTCGTCGTTACTACGCCCAACTTATTTTGACCTTTTCGGCCAACAAATTCGCGGAACAAGATATAAGCGAAGGTCACGGATGAAAAACACGGTAAACGTTTTACGGAAGAGCAATCTCGAGATTAAACACGTCGTTAGCCAATTCCACGTCGCAATTGTTTTCGTCGTTAAACACCGAGATTTTATTGAAAAACTTTTATCAAATTGACTTGTTCAATCGACGAGTCTCGTATCGACGAAGGTAGATTTGCTCGCGAAATATCGTCCATTTGTATTACATTTCGTATAAAGATACTTGTTTTCGGTTACCAAACGACATAAAAGTCAGAGGATGAAAAAAAAGCAACTTATCGTCTATCTGCCG
Source organism: Bombus flavifrons (assembly GCF_040668555.2). NCBI lineage: Eukaryota > Metazoa > Arthropoda > Insecta > Hymenoptera > Apidae > Bombus > Bombus flavifrons. The sequence goes on from NC_138454.1 coordinate 6,498,750, forward strand.
TGTGGTCTTCGAATCTATTACGAACGAGTATATTGGAATTTCCAAAGCAACCGACCTACCGTAAAGTCATATCAATTTAATTCTTCGTCCCGATACGTTTACTTTGAGGATCGCGGCCACTCGTAGCCGCCTCTCTAACGTGGAGCTCGTCTACCCAAATGGGACTAACTCGAGATAAAATCATTGGCGAACAAAGACTCGATAAAGATGCAAAACGTGTATCTGTGCGCCGAAAAAAAATTCTATGTCTGTAAGAGGGAATCGACTTAAGATAGGTCTGAAAGATAACCAGCAGCCTGGAGGTACCCGGTGTCCTATTATGCGAAAGTATCGATCTTGCCGTTTCGTTCTTCTACTACGAGAAGCGATAAAGCTTTATGTTCCGTCTTCTATGTATAATTCCTATTGTACAGGAGAGCAAGAAAGAGCCGGGGTCCGGCTCCTTCACAAATCGTTGTAAGACGTTAAGCCGTTTTATGCTTACGCTCATTATTATTGGCATTATTATATACTGTGGATTCGTCGTTCGTCGCTTGCGGCCATTCAAGTGCTCTACGCGCTTCGATCGAACGAACGTGGTGAACTGTTCGAGGATTCGTTTGTCTGCCCTCCCCCTCCTTGAACGACGCGCAAACGACGAAGGGACGAACAACGTGTTAATTGTTGATGTACGATCTCGTTGAGAACCCCTGAGGAAAAAAAACAGATAAGAAAAAGAAAACTAAAAAGAATCGAGCCAAAAAAGCTCGTTGCGAGAACGAGCAGTTAGAATATGAGCGAGAGGAAGAGTGTGAGAGAGGGAGAGAAAGGAAGAGAGAGAGAGAGAGAGAGAGAGAAAGCGACGGAAGCCGCTTGCCTTCGACGCAACGAAGAAATATTCCTCTGGAAAAATCGAGGAGACTGAAGGGAAGGTTAATCGTTAGGCGAAGAATCCTAAGAAACTCGCGTGAAGTCACACAAACTGAAGATACAAAGCCAAAGAGATATTTTAGAAAGAACTCGTTCTACGTGTACGCGATGAAAGACTCTTTCTTCCTCGTAGTCGGTGGTCGATCTCGTTGCTCGACCGCAAGCGGATCACGCGTGCCGAAACAGCATTACGCGATCGACTAAGGAATCAATTAATTGTAACTGAGTCGAAAGTGCAAAATATACAGACATTAAATGTTATTTACATCGGCGCAGCAATTGATTCCGAAACGTTCAGGCTCGGACCATGTCCCCTTGCAAACGCTCCTGCCCACCAAAGCTTAATTACCCCACGAGATCCTGATAGTCCAGTTGGTCGTTCAACTTTCACGAATAATCCCAGAGCCTCGATAAACCGTGAGAAACTTTCGCAACGAATCGACCGAGCGCGCCAACCCCTGTGCTAACCCACCCACCGACCGATGGATTCGTTGAATCATTAACCGACACCTTGAACTTTAATGGACGTTTACGGACACCGCTAAGTGACCCGTTGCAGGAACGACGTGGCCTAATACTGTTTAATAATTTTCATGCCGGAGTCTGATCGCCATGAAACTTTAATGGATCGTAATGGTTCGTAAACTTAAGACCTTTCGTCGCCGTTTATCACTCTGTCTTACGACCACCTTACCCTCCCACGTCGTTTACATGGCCATCCTTTTTAGTCGTTCGCCATTCGCGAAATTCGGCCAAGTCGACGAAAAGGCGTTATTACTGTCTTAAAACGAACGCCGTTCCGTCAAGAATGTTCCATCGTTTCGGAACAAATGGAGAAGAGAAAATTTTCTGCTCCGTCGTTGAAACGACTTCCGGCTGTCGTAGCGGAGAAAAATGTGAGAAGAAAAAGGAAAAGAGAAAAAAAAACGGGAGAGGGTGGAGGAAAGAGAACGATCGTCCGTGAAAAGGATTAATCGATAATCGCGGCGTGTACATCGCGGCTTACAAATTAACCGGCTGTTGTGCAAACGCGAAAGTACTAATTGTTTTGCAGAAATGCTTGATTGGCTTGGAAATGGTCCTATTGTGTCTCCGGGAACAATGGGTCTTACTCGCTGCTGAATCCTCGCCGATATAATATGTAGGATGGTTTTAGAGGTGTCGACGCGAGACTGACACGGTTCACCTATTATGGCCGCAAAATGGTCTATGCGATAAATAACAAGGGGACTCGATGGCGTGGCGCGGCGGTAACGAGGCGCGCTCCGAGAACTTGCTCGTTTTATCGTTAAGTAGTTTCCTGTGTTGCACGAATACCGCGCCAGATATCGCGATGTTCGATCTCATTTTCGGCCGGAGAATACACCGCTCTCGTTTCTTTCTTTACAAAGAATTCCCTGAAAATTGTGCAACGCGTTTGTGATATGTTTTTCGATGACTTGTTATGAATAAATAAAGAGATAAGCGAACGTGACACGTTGAATTATTCGCGGCTAATACGACTAACGCGTGTTCCACGGCATTCCTTGAACATCGGTTCGACGTTATCTTTGCCGTTACATCGGTGAGTTTTACGAGACATGGAAAATCCAGACGAATAAATTCCACCGAGCGAACCAAAAACCAATCTATTTTCCTGCTCTGCTCTGCGTTTCGATGCATTCGATTCCGGTAAAAAGCCGCGACCCGGTTCTTCTCGATCGAAGGCGAACCGTAAACGTTCGTTCGGCCGAAAAGTCGTGCCGAGTTTTCATCGCGAGCAGCCATCACCATGAAAATTAATTTTCATCGCTTAACAAGTTTCGCCGATGTGTACGAATACTTGATCGGCTTTCATTACTCATTCGTCGGAATAATGCGTTCGTTAATAGCGTTCACCAATGATAACGAGGATAATTTAGGTAAAGCGCCTGCCTCCGTGACCATTCAATTTCCCGTAATTCACTTCCGTCCTTCGGAACGACGCGTTTCATTTTGAAATTCCTTCGTGAATAACGTTTTTCCGCCGCCGTGTAAATACTCGACCGAGTTCGGCGAAAGCAGCGGCTACGTCTAAACGTAAATAAACCGCGAGCAATTGCCTTTTTTAATTAGAGGCGACTCAGGGCGGAGAGATATCGTCTGATGTCAGCCCGAGAAACCAAGAAAACAGATAATAATGTCTCGCGCTTGAAATACTTCGATAGAAGGCGAATTAATCCCTGAAATAAATTTAATAACGCAATTACTCGCGATTAGCTGTTTTCGTCGTGCATTCTCTGTCGCTATGACGAACCACGCGATACTCCGTATCGAAATAATTTAGTTGCTTTGCTCAGGCTGCTCGATCACCGTTCCCTGAAAGCCAGAATCCAGGTAATTGGCAAACTTCATTTCTCCGGAAGAACGTGCTCGAGACGCGAGACACGCGACGAATGTGTTACACGTGCATAAAGGAAACTGATTTCGCGAGTTATACGCGTTCGCTCGCACGAACAACGAAATCTTTCGGCAAACTTTTCCATCTCGCTGAGTCGCGGTTGAATATTTTGTCAACATCGCAAGTCTTTCGGAATCCTTCCTCGATTTTTTAACAGATTAAATTAAACCGAAAAACTATGTCCGTTTTAACGGAGTATATCGGTTTGTACAGTCCGAGGTAAAAGAAACATTCAAAGAAAATACGAGCCTCTGAGAAGCCGAATCGATAACAAATTCCCACATTTCGCGAGATTTTTGATTTATAATTATATAGATGCGTGATTAGTATTATTGAAGAAAGGAATTATCTGCTTGGAAAGGTGCATTTCGATTCTCTCAACTATCGTAACGTTCCCACTCGTTTTTCTTTTCTTTGTAGACAATCGATTTCGAATTATACAGGGTGGTTGGTAACTGGTGGTACAAGTGAAAAGGGGGTGATTCTACGCGAAAAAAGAAGTCGAAAATATAGAATAAAAATTTTTTTTTATTTTTTTTCTTTCTTTTTAAATTTTTCCATCGAGACAACGATCTACAGTGAGATCCGTTATAACGTACCGCACGCGTACCGAGCGAAAATTCAAAGTCGATTTTCTCGAAAACAAAGCCTCAAACGAAAAATTTTTATTCTATATTTTCGACTTCTTTTTTCGAGTAGAATCACCTCCTTTCCGCTTGTACCACTAGTTACCAACCACCCTGTATATCGAAACGATATTGGAAGTATTGTGTTGGCAACTAAGTGATTGCGGATTTTGTCATTACGTGGTATTGACAAAATCCACAATCACTTAGTTGCCAGTCCAATAGATTCAACAACCGGAATGACTTTCCTTGGCTGTCGAAATTCCTCGCGTTTCCCATTCCAAAGTCACGATAATTCGTTCAGCCCATGCAAATATTCGAACGCCAGACGTTCTTCCTGTTCGCGGGAAATATCGGACAAAGTAAGAAATTTCCACGAGTTAAAAAAGTAGAAGGGACGAACTTACGAATAAAAATTAATCTGTCCTTCGCTGGTTTCATCGAGCAAGAATTTATTCGTCCGCCTGTGGCCGTAGACGTGAAAAGCAAAGAAAAGAATTCGATCGACTGCTGGGTTATCTGGCACTATGCAAATTGCACACAGTTAGTTTTCTCTCTTTACGACGTCGGGAAACAAACGATACCGCGCTATACACGAACAGTCGTGAGACGGGCAGATCTGAATAGGCACAGAGGATGGCCTTGTCACTGTGTTCTCCGTCGAGAACACAAGTTTCCACCGTTTCTCGAATTACACCGCCGCTTGATTACCCAAAAGCTGGTCCGCTGGTGGTCCACCAGCTGCAACGTGCAATCGAATACCATTGGGAATGGAAAACCGAATACAATATATGTAAAATATCGGGAAACTCGTAACTGCGACAGTACGAACAAACTTTAGGATTTATACAAATTTATTATTCTACCTGTGATAACATCAATTGGTCGATTCGTAACAGCTACGCGATGACCAGAGACGAATGAGTTGTACGATGTGATTAACGACTGGTTCCGAGAAGAAAGCACGATAAGTACGTTTTTTTGGTAATTTTCCGATTTTACTGACGCTTTATTTCACCAACTAACGTGAAGAATTTTGGTTGAAAATGTAAACGACCTATCGAGTTCGATGCGTGCAAGTCTTTCAACCCTTTGCACTCTGAATTTTATTTCAATTTCGTTACCAGCAGCTCTCAACGCTTTTAAGTGTTTTATTTGAAATTTACTTTAACCAAAAAATAAGACAATTCAAATAAACAAAGGAAGAAAGAAATTCACTTAAATACCAGTTTTATTACTATTGTTGTATTTTGTAATTTTTAAGTGCAGGATATATCCTGAAACAATTTCCAGGATGCAATCCCGGTTTTCTTTCTCTTTCACAAAGAAACGTGGAACTGAAGAGTCACACTCGACGTACGAGTGCAAAGGGTTAAGGATAGCTGATAAATCGACAAAGTCTTTGCGTAAAAGCAGGGGATAAGATCATTACGACGAGCAACGTTAACAGGATTAACAACGTTAAGAAACAAAAGCCTGTGTAGCTGCGTGTAAGAAATAGCGAACATCGCGATCTTCCAATTAGTTCAAATACGATAGCACGATCGCGAGAAGGATCGGATAATCCAACTTGCCGCGTTATCGATTGCTTGTTGCAGCGTGTTCCAATAATTCGCGTTGGCACGATAAATAACCAAACGTTCGCCTACCCTAGTAGCTTAACCAATAGCGTGCTCTCGGCCGAATTATAGAGGGTATTTCGGATGGCATCGATTATCTTCCAATTTACAATAACTGGTGCGTATAAAACGAGACGAATAAATCATGCATAGCTACGCGATACGAAATTGGGGTTCGTAAGAGGCTTAGGCGATGAGTTACGCGACGCAATAAGGCATTCCGAGGTAGGGTTGGTCAGGTGAACGTTCGAGAGATCCATTCGAGCGCAGCCAAACGGGTTAACCGCGAGAATGAATTACCGCGAGGCGAGAATCGCGTCGTTAGAGCAGGTGGCTCTCGTTGAAATACGAGCAGGGAAAGGAGGTGGTATATTTTTCGTATGGCGAAAACGCCATGGCCTCGCCTCTTTATGTTACCACGAGCGAATTAAAACAGCGCCGCGTCGTGTATTCATGTGTCGCAGGCGGAATTTTAATTAAGCGCGAACCGATGAAATTTAGTTACGCCGATTTCGAGCGGACGTGGTGCACGGTAAAGCAAACAGAGAAGAAAGAAAAGTGGAATACGACGAACGTGAGATATTTCAGGCTGTCGGTGAGCGATCGAGTGATTTGCATTTCTAGCATACGATGCATCGTTTATTATTGAAAAGTAACGTATCTTCTGAGCTGATACATCTTAATATATCCAGCAATAATATCTAGAAGGTAAGTCGCTTTCCTTTTCCACAAGGTAAGTCGTGTATCGAGATATCTTTCAAACACGGACTGATGTAAAAATTCGAAAATTAACAAATTAGATAGACCTATCGTACTTCTTCCGTGTGATCTTCGTCCCGTTATTCGCGAAGCGATCGATACTGTATTTATCTGATCGGTTGAACTCTCGTGAAAAATGCTTAGGACAAGCGCCAGAGTGTGGAATATCGAAAGATATTTTACTTGGCGAAACACGCAACATCTCGTAGAGTGTCATCGGTCGATCAGCTTCCACACCGCCATTATGTTGGAAACTGATCTTCGCATAGGAAGTTTCCGCGTAAAATACGAAAGTTGCGACGTTTAGAAAAATACCTGAGGCAGATAAAATTGTTGCGGAAAATATATTTCGTTGTATGAATTTGCTACGGTGAAAACGATGCAGCTTCGGCTCGCTGCAAGTTCGCTTGATTAAAATGTCTGATCAGGAATAATAATCACAAATGCCGTGAAAAACGTTTAAAATCACGAGTGCGGGAAAAATAATAAACAAAAGTATGATTAGCTAGTTTCGATGCGGTTTCCCTTGTTAAAGCGAAGCTTTTTAAGACGAACGTGTTGCCCTACTTTTACTAAGCGATCGCTGCTATCTTAAATAAGTGACGTTCCCACTTTTTCGATTTTAATGCGTAACTCTTACTCTTTGCTTGCGAGATGACCCAATAAAAAAGCGGGGAGAAATACATCGGCTTTGTATTAAATATATCTTGTCTAGACACGCCAAATATCCTAATATTTATCTTGTTATGGCCGACACAATTTACAATTACACCCCTTTTCTCGATATAATCGGTACTAGATTTTCCTCTTTCTTTGCTCAAACAAAAACTACTATCGCGATCGGTGATCCGCCACGAGCAGCGACAGGAATTAAAGGAACATCTCTATTCTTAACGTAAACAATGACGCGTTTTCAGTATATATGGAGCAAGGAATAAACGCGATAAGGACACCGGAATCATCGTGATAACGGCAGATAAAGCGATAACCTGGTTTCTGCCAAAAATATATATAATAGGACGAAATCGCGTATCGAGAGTCGAGTTTTGTACATCGATCGACGAAATGCATCAATCCCGTGGAATTCTACTGTTGGTTTTCGGGCTCCTGGCCGTGGGATCGACAAGTTCCCAGTTGGTGGACAAACAATGGTGGGAAACCGCTTTGGTCTATCAAATCTGGCCGAGAGGATTTCAGGATAGCGATGGAGATGGCGAGGGTGACTTGAAGGGTACGTTATGAACCGGAAATTGGAATCTACAGGTGTGTTTGATCGTTGTGGTTTCTACATTCCGAGTATTTATGCGTATCGGAGATGCACGAAACGCGGGAAAGTGTGTATAAAATATTATGGCAAGTAGAATACTCGTTGTAATATTTAGTAAAACGGAACTATGGCTAGTTTTGTTGGTAAAAATATGAACGTGCATGAATGTGTAGTTTCTAGTCGTCGCGGATATCGTAAATACGAAATAAATCGTAAATTCGATAAACCGAAAAGTGTCGTGTTCGATAGTGGGTGCATGTAACGAAAATAAAAGATAATTATTTTCTTAGTAAAGTTATCGAAGTTCGTAGTGAAAATATCTGTTATCCATAGTGGGATATTGCGTTTGAAGATTTTACGTTTTAAATTATAAACGAGGCAGCTTCTATACGAATGTTCGCTATCGTTTGACTTGAGATATACAAAACGAGTTGCGCATGTAAAAATAAAAATTTAGATAAGTGTAATATAAGGCCTGTACAATGGTCGTGAAATTTCATAGCCTCGTAAATCTATTTTTAATGCTATTGGCAGCGTATCGTACATGCTAAACGAGTGAAGAATTAGCTTCGCGTTCGGAGTTGTGTTACGGCTGAGCTCGTTTATCGCTTGTTGGTCAAGGTACCAACCGAAGTTACTTCAGACTTCCCGTGTGCCATTGATAACGCAGAATCAATTTATCGCTCGATGGGAATAATTTTTCAGTTGATCGATCTCGCTGAATTTATGGTAAACACGATGAGGTGACTTTGACAACAACATCTTTCTACGGAATATACGTAACTAAAAAACACGTGGTGAAAATATTTGTCTAAATTTTGAGCACGATATGTTAGAAATATTTAACTTTAATATCATATCTTTAACTTTTAATTCACATTTTTAATTCATAGTTAATGAAATAAATATCAAATGTTACTTAGGTATAACCAACCGGCTGGATTATTTACAAGAGCTTGGAATCGACACAATTTGGCTGAACCCTATCTACTCATCACCACTGAAAGATTCTGGATACGATATTTCTAATTATACCGAGATAAATCCACTGTTTGGTAATCTCCAGCTCTTTGACGAGTTCGTACAACAAGCACATAAACGTGGTATGCGTCAGTAGTTAGTGACATTTTTTTCATTGAATATGTATCAATTTTTTGAGTGACATAAATTATTGCAGACCTGAAGGTCATTTTGGACATAGTACCAAATCATTCAAGCGATCAACATAAATGGTTTCTGTTGTCAAGTCAAAATAATAAGCAATACAGTGATTACTACATTTGGGCAAACAGTTCCAAAGATCAAAATGGCAACAAGATACCACCTAATAACTGGGTAAATAATTATTCATAATCCTTGAAACAATTTTAACAAATGCCTGCTAATGCTCTCTTTTGATTTAGATAAGCGCCTACAGTGACAAAGAGGGATCAGCATGGACATGGCACGATACAAGGCAGCAATGGTATTACCACAAATTTCATGAATCTCAACCTGACCTCAATTTGAGAAATGAAAATGTGATACAAGAATTATTGGTAAAGTATTTGTATTATGATAATATTGTATTTTGTAATTCAATAAGAAGCTAATATATGCTTAAAACCTTATTTACATATTTTAGGATGTGTTCAACTTTTGGCTGAAGAGAAAAGTTGATGGTTTTCGAATTGGCGCAGTGTCGTATCTTTATGAAGATAAGGATTTAAAAGACGAGCCTGTTGTAGGGAATGGAACCTACACATCTGGTCTGCCAGAGAGCACAGATCTTGTATACAAGTTTCGTTCATATATTGATAATTGGGTAAAAAAGAACAATGCTCCTTCAAAGTATGTATAGAGATATCACAAATTTGACTTTAACTTATTCCATAGTATTTATATTAAAATATTGCAATTGTTAATTCACAGATTATTAATTGCAGAGTCTTATGACTCTGATGAAGTGTTGATATCGCTTTATGGTAATGCTACGCACAATGGAATTCCACCCTTTAATTTCCGGTTTATTACTTCTGTTCAGAATACAAGCACTGCTGAACATATTAAAAATGTTCTGGAAGACTGGTTTAAAAAACTTCCAAACAAAGCAGACACAAATTGGGTGGTAAGAGCACATATTTTGCTATGATCATCTCCCATTGTTTGCCTAAGATTTAAGTAGATACGTCTGTTTTTCCAATTCTAGCTTTCCAATCATGATACTTCAAGAGCAGCCTCAAGAATTGGATTGAATCGCGTCGATGGACTTCATATGCTTAGTCTACTGTTACCTGGTCAAGCATATACTTACTATGGAGAAGAGATTGGAATGTTAGACAGGAAGATGTCATGGAATGAAACAATCGACCCTATGGGTTGTTCGAGGTCAAAGGAAATATTTGGAAATTATTCCAGAGATCCTGCAAGAACACCAATGCAATGGAATTCTAGTACATCAGCAGGATTTTCATCTAATAAAATTACATATCTTCCTGTCCATCCAGATTATACAGAAAGAAACGTCAAAGCACAGCTAAAAAGTTCACAGAGCAATTTGAAGACATATAAATCACTTGCTACTCTTAGAAAGGATAAAGTATTCACTCATGGAGATTATGAATTTGCAACCTTAAACAATGACCGCGTATTTGTCTTTAAAAGGTTTGTAACACAATGACGTACATATATGTAATATTCAAAATTATAAACATTATAGAATATATATATATATATATGTATTTATTTATTTTTGATATTCTATAATTTTTATAATTAATTAATTTTATAATTAATATATATATAAATACATATATATATATATGTATTTATTTATTTTTGATATTCTATAATATATATATATATTTATTTATTTATTTATTTATTTATTTATATATATATATTATATTTAATACATTACATTACATATTCAATAAGTATCTGATATTATTTTTTATTAGATCTTTAGCAAACAATCCTACATATATCATTGTTATTAACTTGGGTCTACGACAAGAAACAGTTAATCTAACGTCGGTGTATCCGAACTTAAAAGATCCGGTAGAAATTATTATCGCATCCAGTAATGCAGTTAACATTACGTAAGCGTATGTCTTATATCAAAAGGGATTAACTGCCGAATGCGCGAGGATAACTCGGAATATTTAATTCCATTTTTTAGGTCAAATATTTCGGCACAAAATGTTATACTCACGGCAAATGCAGCATTTGTCCTGAAAGCTGAGGAACCCGGAGGAACTAGTACAACTCCTTCGACTCCTGAATGTACAACAAAGAAAAATTCTGCCGTTATTTCCTCCTCAGTAACATGGTTAATAACAAGTATAAGCATCGCAGTAGTGTTATTGAATATTTTAACGTTTCATTGATTCAAATTTTGTAGAATAAAAATTTTAGTTATGAACTTATATAAAGCGATTATAATTAGTATTTAAGCGTTCCTATATTAATAAGAGGTTTTGTCTAAAGTAACAGCAAATGTATGTTCAATTCACCCTGCTTTACATGAATTAATATATGAGTATATCCTATAAATAGGAAGTCTATTTTTGTCAAGAGAGGCATTGTCCTCAGATGTTAACATTATGGTTATGAAGTGCTGCTATAATTTATATTAATGACAACACAAATACTCCCACTATTCAAATACATTCATGAAGCAACGAATGTGTTGAATGACTCATAATAAGCTAAGCAATGGTCCCAAGTGAATGTCTCATTTAGAAGCCAGTTGTATCTGTACTAAAATCATGAGTAGAACCGTACTCTTGCTCGTATAATTATAGCAACGGCATGAATTTAATATCATCATTGTTTACAATATGTAAATGTGTGTGAAGAAACGAGTGTGAAGTAAGGCAAAATACATATAAGAAATATAAGAAATTGTCAAACAATTCGTTGCCTTGTAAACAAAGAAAATATATCGTTTATTAAATTCGTGGCCACAAACAGTGCATTTATAATTAGTTGGATATATTTAGATATATATATATATATCTGTGACTCAGTTTATCAATATGTACCGATTCCCTGTTAATCAGGGCGACAGGGCTTCGAACGGACGCAAATATGTTGAATCAAGTCTAACGTATCTCCCGTAAGATAAGAACGAAAGGCAAACAATAATAGGGGCGGCAAAAGAAATTTCACCATTCAATTGTTATCTCGTTCTGTCTATATTTATCGGGAACAGAATGTCGCAGAATCGTTGTTTTATGACATCGATTGTTAACGGTCAGCCTAAATCGTGCCCCACTTGTGTAAACATAAATATTCCTATCATATCGGGAAGCGAACGAACGTGCAGCGGAAAAAGTAATGATGCGAGAAATCCGTTAGTTGGTTTTTGGCATAGTGAAGAGTACCAAGCGGATCAGAAGGAACTTATAACAATGGAATCAACAAATACTACTCACCTTTCCTGCGGTGCATCGACGTACGAGGCTATACAAATCGATGGATCTAGAGAAAAATTACAAGACACAGGTTTGGCATCACTATTCACGAAATGGAAAATATTCACGCAACTAATTGTAAAATGACAACGAACAATGTTCGTACGAAATCTGAAATTTAAATTGGACCAATCATAAGGCATGTGCTCGCGCATCCGTATGCTATATGCAACATGCATTTCGAGACCAGAAGTTTATAAATTAAGATATCGAATCTAGATTTAGAATTTGAAAAAATATGTAAAGGATATTTATCAGTGTTAAATTACAGTTAAAATTTATAGAATTACAAAAAATATTATTAAAAGACGTATAAAAAGACTATTTTTTAGGATCAGCAAGCGATAATTTTAGATACCACCGAATCGATCCAATGTGTATGAATATTCGTTTGTGTATGTTTTGGTTTTTATGGGCATTGTTGATAGTAGTGATTATTTTGTCTATTTTATTTCACTGCTGTATTTCATGGAAACCATGCTACGATGCTATAAATATAACAGATACAGTAAGTATTTGAATAGAAATTATGAATTTTGTTCATCCTAGAATCGGTATCTCAAATTATGTAACCGCCTTAATCCCTCGTTGTTTCAGTAAATTCTCCAGACACGAACATAATACGAACATGTTCAGGATCTCCAATCGGATGTTACTGAATAAGTCAATAAATAAAAAATCGATGTGTCCATAAAGATAGTATATTTTTTCGTGCCATCAGCAAGATATAAGATAATCGTTTAATTCCTTGCTTACGTTAACAAAGCTACTGTTAAGCAGAAGGATACAGATCAAAATACTTCTAAAACCTTTAAATGTTAAATACAAGAAATGTTAAGAAAATCATGTATACAATACTATTTATCATTCTTATATATGCATATATAGAAAACTTTATGTATTATTTACATCTGAAAATATTTTCTAAATATTTTTCGATTGTAATATTAAAATATCTAATAAATTTGTTTGCTATACAAAAGGTGTAAATAATCAACGAAATATCTTTCGCGCTATTTCTCAACCCAAGTATTCTATTCGTCGTTGAAACGTCCGATCGAAAGGGGAGAATTAAATCAGTTCTGGATTATGGCAGTAAAGAACCCTATGCAAACTAACTTTTAATTAAAATTCTTTAGTAACTTTATCTACAAAATAATATTTTTTTAATCATAAGTTTTTTGAAGGGATGTCTTAATTTCTAACTAAATTTTTCTTTTTAATTTTCTTATAATTTACTAACATTTTTTAGTGCGATGCATAAACATAAATCTCCACCGAAGTATTACAATCTAAATAAGGGATATTTATTTAGTACATTAGAAAATTCTGGATATTCTTTAATTTGTAAAACATATTATAAATCTCAAATATTGTTCTAAAATACTTAGTAAAGTCACGGTAATTTTGAGGGGCGAAGGTCGTCTCTGATTTTACTTTATACCCTATGCTTGTGGTGGTATAAGTAAATACTAGCAGGGACAAAAGAAGAGTAAGAACCAACTAGATATCTCTATGGGGTAAAAGGCGTCTGTCCAGCCATTCTTGAACCTTACGGAGTCGAAAATCCATCGAAAATTCATTAAGTAGAGAAGAATTTTCACACAACCCCGCCATATAAGATCGTTTAACGTCCTTGGTATTGTGCGATAGTAATAATGGAGAGTGGGAGGTTGAATTTAGATAATATCGAAGCTAACGGGAACGCGAAAGAAACGGCAGTTGTCGCCACATACAAGGCGTTGCCGGACGAGGACGGAAGTGTACAAGATAAAATCGAAAATATGGGAAAACCAAGTAATGAAAACGATACCGACGATGGGGTCCACGAAAAGATGCTTAGAGATGAGAGTAAAATCTCTCCTATGAAAGATACAACCGAGGTATGTTAACGAGCACATTTTTGGAAGTCGCGTCTAATCTTTATACGATCAATAAAAGATACCTCTATTCGTACTTAAAGATATCCAACTCCTTTTTATCACTATTATTGTTTTATTATTCTATTTTATTCAAATATAATTAATAGCTAATTACTATTTTTATCTTGATTGAAAGTTTTTTTTGCTCAATAATAAAAGTCAATTGATCTGCTTTCGAATGATTTTCAAATTTTATTATCATATGTTTTTATGTATTCTATATTTTTCCGACATTGTGTTACATTTGTTATTCGAAAGTAAGAATCTTTTACTATTGCATCATACCATCATGAAGAGGAAAGATAGATTATGGAATTACCTGTGGAAATAATTGTGATTCATTAACATTCAAGAGAAATACATGCATTAAATGTCTGTTGATTTTATATGTAACATACGATTATTTTGAATAGGTAAAATTTATTTCTGAAAATGGAGATACCAAGATCGATATTGAGACAGTCAGGCAAACTCTTTCTGGAATGAGAAAAGAGGAACTCATGGAATTTGCTAATGCCCCATTCTGGATTAAATTAAGATGGTTTTTATTCATTGCTTTCTGGGTACTTTGGTTTGCCATGTTAGCTGGTGCTGTAGCTATTGTGATAATGGCACCAAAATGTGCACCACCAGAACCCAAAAATTGGTGGGAAAGGAGTGCTATTGTACAATTAGATCCTGTTGACACAAGCACTCATGATTTGAAAGGCATAGAATCTTTGTTAGATATTTTGAAAACACAATATGTAGATGCAATTTCTCTAGCTTCCACGGTTAAAGGAAGTTCAACAGGTACATATACAACAGCTCTTACAGGTAGTTTTTTACTCTAGTATGGCAACAGATATTAATATATTGCATTTTAAATCATAGGGGGAACAGAAGACTTCAAAAACATTAAACCAGAATTAGGAACTACAAGTGATCTGGAGGCTCTTGTCAAAGCTGCCAAAAGTCAAGAACAATATATCATTTTAGAATTAGATCCAAGTCATACATCAACTGAACATCCATGGTTCAAACGCTCTATAGAGAGAGAAGAACCATTCTCATCTTACTATGTTTGGGCAGATGCAAAAATAACTACTGATGGTAAACGTACTCCACCTAATAATTGGGTTAGTTTTATCTTTTTTCAAGTTAAAATTGTCCTGTATCTTTGTAGTATTTCTATAATACAAATTTTTTTTAGCTAAGCGTACATGGAGGATCAGCATGGGAATGGAACGAACAAAGAGAACAATATTACCTTCATCATTTCAAAATAACACAACCTGAATTAAATTACAATAATCCAGTAGTAGTTACAGAATTTTCAGTAAGTTATTTTGTCATTGCTTCTCTTATATGCTGATTAAAAAATAAATGTAAAAAATAAATTCGATAATACTTAACTTTTAATGCTTAGGATATTTTGAGTCATTGGTTAAAATTAGGGATCAGTGGATTCCGTTTAGCTAATACTCAATATTTAACTGTGGATCCAGATCTTCATGATGAATTTAGGAGCACTATACCTACTGAAGCAGATAACTATGATTCATTAGTACATGCTTATACAAGAGATCGGCCAGAAAATGGTGTTGTTCTGGCAAAATGGCAAGAAAGAGTTCATAATGAAACACGCAAAAAAGGGTTAATTATCTTTAATAATTATAGTAGTAGCATGCATATTCAGTCTTTTTTTCAAGCAAAGTTCCATAACAAAATGTTTGTCCAGGTTCTTTGCCCTCCAAGATGATATTGGAACTGACATTCTACAAGTTTATAATGAGAATAAGAGACTGATTGATCTTCCACAAAATTCACAATTTCTTACAACTGCAGATAGCAATATAGATGCCACGACTTTACAGCGTGGCTTTTCCCACTGGCTTAATTTTACTTCCTGGCCTGCTTGGGATGTAAGTCTCTATAAGATGTATATTCTAAAATATATATAATATTATCATATTACATTCTAGATTAATGGTAAAAACCTCAGTTTGAGAGAGAGAATGCCTGCAGATATAGCAGACAGTTTAACACTTATGACATTACTTCTACCTGGAACACCTGTATTAAAATTGAACGATACTTTGTCTGCAAAAGACGCCTTTGCGACTTTATGTAAAACGCGACACAGCTTAACGTTTCTTCATGGAGAGACAATGCTTAAGACTGTCAATGGAAGCGTATTTGTTTATACAAGGTAATGTAATAGTATTTTTACTTATTTCAGTATTGTATGTTTATCCATTTACACAACATCCTTAAAACAAAAGAAGATAGTATCAGAAAATTAATGGATAGTATAGAATCTTTGAAGAATAAAACAGTAATTGCAGTATTAATCTATATCAAAGAAAGTTCAATCAACTTAATTCACAATTGCTATAAATCATTTCAATTATCCTTTGATGCTACACTTAAACTCCAAATAACTCATACACCTCACACTATTGACACAAATTGTACTGTATAATTTACTAACCAAAGATCAATTTGCCCTGTTCCACGCTTCCTTCTATGCAACGCAGGAACTGGTGAGTCATCTTACTAACATATTGCATGAGGCTTACGTTTTGTAAAATTAATTGTAAATAATAGCAATTTTGACTAATCACCAGTTAATAACTGATAATATAAAATATTAATTTAATTATCATTGTCAAAAATTGAATCAATTTTTCTTTCTTGTTCTTCATTAAAAGAATATTAAAACTGAATAAATGTCTAGGTTAAAGAGTGGCAATCCAGGATACTTAGTAGCGTATCAATCAGCAGAAGAACCTACAGTAGTGGATTTTTCTACGATACCACAGATTTCTGACGAAGTTAATATAGTCGCACACAGTCCTAATTACGTGCAAGACAGCGACACAATAAAGTAATGTTATTTCACTATCATCAATTACTTAATTTATTTTTATTTGTTTTTCATGGAACATTAACAATTTCTTTTATAATATTGTGATAAACAACTGTTTTTTATGAAATTTATTTTTTTACAGAACAAAACTACGTTCTAACAAAATTCCCATATCAGGAAAGAGTACAGTTGTTTTGACGTTTGTTCCACAAAATTAGGTATGAGAGAAAAAAGTCTACAAGTGATCGATAAGAATCCCTTGCTTATGATCTTTATGTAATGGCATTTATTATAAGTAATTATGTACTGCTTTTGTGAAAAATATAATTAAATGTGAACCATTGAAAACATAGTATTCTACAATCAATTAGTTATTGTTTATAAAGGAACGACTTATTATAATTATGTTAATAATAGGTTTTATAATTGTATTTATTCTAAATGAAGTTTATGCGGATCTGTGAATCTTACAGTAATAATATAAAACAATGCAGGTAAAGGAACTAAAGCAATCAATGCTGGATGAATGCCGAGATCTCGGAAAGTTGCAGCAGCTACTAAACCATATCCATATAACATCCAATGACTTAAAATAATTATTACATTTTTTATATCTGATACACAGCTCAACAACAATGCTTTCATTGACTGAAAGAAAGGTAGAGTTTCATGAAACATTTATAAAACACATTTAGTATTTAAATATACGTAAATATGAACAATATACAAAGACCATTACCTGATTTAATTTAAATGAAAAATGTGCTGCATTAAATAGTATAGACAGTGTTATAGTTATATATGGGAATGAATAATCTGTAAAAATAAGAGTTAATAAAATATGGGGAAGGTATTATCCTTAAACTATGGGGAAGGTAATGTAAATTGCTTCACTTACATATTATACCACCGCCAACTGCATGTAATAAAGCTAAAATTGGATAGAAATAAAGAGCAGCATAAATTGTAAATTTTCCTTTCTTTGGTAAAAATTTCTTGGCTATAATTGGCCTTATTATTAACATTATAGCTGTCCCTAAAGCATAAAAAATGAACACCATTGTGTACCTAAGGATTGAACAATTAATTAATTTTTCAGACAAAAAAAGCTGAATTGAATAATTAAATAGAATAATTATGTAATTACTAACAATGGATAAACGGCTTCCTGTGTACAGTGCAGAGTTTCTTCATAATTTGGGCTAGGATTGTGAAACAATGTGTACCAGTCTGAGAGTTTTGTAATTCTACATGATCTAATTGCAAAACTACCTACAGGATCGGTTACTTGTAAAGTAATCACAGATGCAGAAACAACTTCTACTAGAGCAGACAAATGTAACGCAAACACTTTTTTTGGTATAGTACGTCTCATAGATATTATATCAATGCAAACCCAATGTAATAATAATACCAGTAGTGCCACAAATCCTAAATAGAACCAATCATAGAGCATTGGTTCGTCTTCGCAAGAAACACATATCGAAGTGGCGTTTGCCCTGAACCCTCGAGGACATGCACCACAGTCACTCCAGTTGCCATCAGGCAGTAATTCCCTTCCACAATATAATCCAGGACATCGAGTAAAGGAATTTAAAGCATTTGCCTTTGGTATCGAGCACATGAAGAAATAGATATGAAAGCAATATTTGTGAATATTTATAATATTTATCACCTTTTTCAAATTTCAAAATATACATCAACAAATACGCTTTATGAACATTTTAAGGTTAGATTTCAAGAACTCGAACTACAATCCATGCGGTATAATAACATAATTTTGTAGTTATGTTATTGATTTCGAAATATGTTATTCTGAATAACAAATACGCTGTTTATGGAAGCACTTCGTTTTTATAACGTAATGGCGTTTCTCAATAATAAAGTTTGTAAACTATCGTTAGGTACGGAACGTTATTTGACGGTAGATCGGTAATATCATGTGTATCTATACATATATCTAATACAATATATATCAAGGAATATGTTACAAAGAGTATAAAAATGATTCTATGTCAATACAGAAAAATGATTTCAGAAAATGAAAGCATGCATTCTAAAAGCTATGAAAGTTATATATATATATTAACATTGTACAATATATAATGCATCATATTAGAAAATTTTAAGAACAAATTCGTAAGCTTTTATCAGTTTTTATCTTCTATATTATTTTTCCTATATAAAAGTACCAACTATGTAATGTAGATGTATTATAGCTTTAACAGGTTTTATTAAGGCAAGTTCATAGAAACGAAAGCAATTGAGTAAAATATATGTTACATTAACGATAAACAGCAGTAAAAGAACATTAAATAAAAATACGTATAACGTTTAATCGAAAATTTAAAACAATGTTAATAATACGACTGTTTAAATACAAATTGGAATGTTTCTAGCGGAAAAGCAATGGCGCAATGGGAAAACGGTAAAGATTCGTAAAGTGGCGCGATCTAGGGCGATCGTGGATGTTCGTGTTTGATCGAGAATCTCCGGCCGATGATTGTCGAGTGCACATTACTATTTTCAGGCACACAAGGCACCTCTTGACGGGTTTTCAATAAGTGAAGAGGGCGACGGTGGAAGGATCCTTTTTTCTTTTTAATTTAAATTTTACGTGCGGTAGATGCCGAAATTGTAGTATCTTGTGTACGCGTGATAAAAGGTACAATGTTGGAAGAGGTCTCGGCAGGACTTAGCGCCTGACGGTCTGTCGGTCGTTCCGGCAAAAATGAAAGAAGCTCGTCGGTCCGAGCAGCTGATGGCGGCCGAGTGCTGTTCGAGCCTCAGTGTCCCTCATCGAAGCGTTTAAGTGAGTGTGTGCGTTTAGCTGCGCGAGCGGAGTGCGGCTACCGCGTGCGGAAGGAAGATAATTCTGTGGAATAGATTTCACGCGGCGAAACACCGTTTCTAAAGGAGTTACAAGCTATTTCGTAACGGTGCTTGTTTCACGACTTGGTATCCGACACGCAGGCACGGTACGGTAAGCCTGCCAGCCGTTCCACAGTCTCCCGGTGGCGTGAATCAAATATTTGTTCGAACGGAGAAAAATCGAACAAGTGAGCCACAGACCAAACGGCCGGTCGTGGTTTCAGGTAACGCATAATCCACATACGATCAAGAAAAAGACACGGTGCCGCTTGTGTGTTGCACAGTGTAGGTGGGAGATTCGACGTACGACGGGGCGTGCGTTCGCGTGTGACAACGCCTAACAAGCGATCGCGCCCCTTTTCTCGACCGACACAAGAACCACCTCTGGCAATTGTTCAACGAATTTTTATCGAACTGTGAACTTGATGGATCTCGTCGTTTGACAAACATCCTCCGATTAAAACACGTTCAGTTCTGTTACGCGGAAAAACTCGTGCTATGCGCGCATTACTATCAATTTTCACCCCTCTCTGCTTCAGGAACCTCTGAACCAGTAGGTTACCGTGCTCAAGTACACCACGTGCGCTTCGTAATCGTGTAGTGTTGCTTTCTCCTTGTGTGTGTAGTGAGTTCATCTTCTTCAACACGGAATGCGACCTCCTCAGGGTGGATGCAATCTTCTTTAGTCGCGTCCAACGCTGAAAAAGTGCAGCCGAGGCACGAAAGTGCCTCCAGCATTTCACTTCCCTCCAGCTCTCATAGTGCCTCTGCTAATCCCAACATGTCGTCAGCGACTTTTGTGGACCGGATAGATCCCTTTGCCAAGAGATCTCTTAAGAAGAAATCCAAAAAATCACAGGGTTCATCTCGTTATCGTAACTCCCAAGATGTTGAGCTACAGCAATTACCGCAGCTCAAAGGTTAGTTCAGATATTCTATACTTTATTTACTCCCTTGGACTTTCCTTGCATTCACATTCTTGTCATAATATTACAAAGATACTACTGAGACACGTGAATATAAGAACTATTAGAAACACTCACAATCTTTTTCATCATGATTTATTTGAGTAATATCTCTAGGGTATAATGTAATATTGTGAATTTACATTTAAAGTTTTCTGAATACTCATCTAAATTTAAAGATATAAAGCAAGTTCAGACGAAGCAAAAAAATTATCATATTCTTATATGTTCTTGCAACCACTTAAAGTACATGGAATTACTATTAAATTTATTGCTTTATTTGAACATCGTTGATGTTGTAGTTAGTATGAGCTATAATATTATAACATCTATACAGAGATGGATTATTCAGTGGTTCCATTATACAGAGATATTACATAATAATAAGAATATGTTGTGTCTGACTTAATATAAGCTTTCCTATGCTACGACTAAGCGAATCTATCTTCAATGACTTTAAGATGTGAGAATGTAAAATATATACTGTCTTTGATCATGTTATTTTATAATTTTTGGAAGTAATATATGCTGTATATAGTACATTTAACATGATTATATTTACAGTGTGATTATTATAATGATACATCTACTTATTAAGTATGAGGGTCAAACATTTTTGAAGTTATACAATTGGCAATATATTTTATTGAGCAATCATAATATACAGATGAAATGGAATTATACCCTGGTGTGGTAAACAAAGTTACCAGGTGATGCATTAATGATTTCAACATATAAATTTCTGAGATACATTTCATTTTAATCTTTTTTTTAATTCTTTTTTATATAATTCTCACATCCTTCACAAATTGTATGATCAAATAATTAAATGAGTGTATCAAATGAATTCTTCATAGTTGATACAAATTTTGTAGAAATACATTAAACATAAGACAATACAATATTAATATTTAATATTCAATGTCAGATAAAGCATTAAGTAATGCGCAGTTTACATTGCTTTCGCATATTATACATTAGATTGCTCGATATAAAGATAACGTAAAATTACCGAAGCTAACCTCAAAATATTTAGAGATAAGCACGTTTGTACCGAAAATATCTTATTTCTCATTCCTTACATATTTAACATGGCTGCTATACAAACTGACAGAAATTTCTATTTATCGACTATTGAAAAAGAAGGTAGTATTTAATTCCATGAATACGTGTCTGGCGTACTTCGTATTGACGTATGTTCAGAAAATCGATGAGGAGCGGCAAAGCAGAGGTCAGTTCACGTTACTCGACCGATTTTCCTGTAATATAAATTTCGTGTATAACTGCCGATGACCATAACGCAAAAGATAGATAAATTTTTTATTTTATAGTGGCGATTTTCCGAAAAATTTAATTGCAAATATTGCTCATTATTGAGTTTAGAAAGCAGTCACATAATTCTATATGAATTAAAAACTAAAATTTAAATGTATGTACATATGTATGTATTTTTACATACACTGTTTTTATAAATCTCTGTCACGTTATGTACGTGTTATTGTACGTCATATATTGTTATTGCTTGCTCTGATGTTTTATCTTGTTGATTGGTAAGTCGTTAAACAAATGTTAACGAAATCAGATTATTCTTAAATTCAGAATCCACTCTTGTTGATCAGGCCGTTCCCCTCTGTTGTTCGTTCTTCGAATTGCTCTTACATAACCTGTACAATCTTTTGCAGTTAGAAGTTGTACGTGAAATGAATTCTTAATTTTTAAAAAGGTCGCTGCACGTTTATGTGGTGATCCCATAGGGGTATGTGTATGCATTGAAATTAAGAGGTGTATACAACGTGTGCGTGTTTTAATGTAAGTCAGTTATTTGGTAATTGTTATCATCTTGAGCATGTTTGTAACGCGAGAACACTTATTTTATCGATTCTTATTTTTACGAGAAATATCGATATTAGATGATGTAATAATGAAATTGTATTATCCAGAAATAATGTTTTTTTTTAACTACAAGACACAAATGAACAAAGCATAAAAAAGGCAAACATTGACGACTTCCAATGTCAACATATTTTCGATTCAACGAATTCGTACTATTTTCGTAAGAAGGTGCTTGAAAACAGTACGTAGTGACCCATAAACTCATAGCACGTTCCAACGACGAGCGGTTATGCGAAATACAGGCATCCACCTTGCAGTAGGCAGTGTCGTTCACCTCTGCCAATAAAACGGCAGTAGTCCTTATAGTCTCTCTTTCTCTGTTGCTCGTTCACTAGCTTACTGTCTTCTTTGCTTCTCTCCTTCTCTTTACACTTGTTCCTGTCTCTTTACTTCTACGCTCGGTTTCTCTCATCGTCTCTTTCTCGCGTACCGCGTACATAACCTATATGCACGTGTTTTTCACTCGAGTATCGTGTGTATACGTGCGTTTACGTATCGACACACGCGGTGCCACATGTTATACGGAAGAGTAATTTTCGGTTAAACAAGAATCGAGATATATGTAATATAGTTGCGATGAATCGACGTGAACCTAACCAATATCCATTCATTCAATAACTACATCAATAACTTCGATACGTCTTGTAAACAAACTAATGATTTTTACTAATTCAAAGATATACGTGTCACCGTAGGCACGGTCTAGTAGTACGTGGTGAATCGTAATACCTTGGCACTAGGATCGTAGCCATGGTAAGCCCGGTTTCATGCGGGATTTATGTGCTGCATAGAATATAGTCTGTGGCGTAAGACCAAAGCGGGCAAATGTGTTTGGGACCGGTTACATACTCGGGGGGAACTCCTGCCGGCGATTGCAGTGCTTGAGAGGATTTTCAGCTACAGCATCCTGCGGGGTGTCGCCGAGTGCTCACCCGTAGATGCTCCTCAATGATGAAAAGTGCGATGGGCGGCTACCATGATTGATTATTTTTCATTCGTAGGTAGGTGTAGTCTTTCGAAAATAGTACACAGTTAATATACAATGCTTACGGTTCGCAACGCTACGAGAGTTGTTTTCTTCGCTGGCGGTGAAGATTCGCGTTTAGATAATAATACGAGCGAGTATGGTTTGGCGGACGGATAGATCGAGGAAGATATAAGTTTCGCTTCCACGGTGCAGCCAACCTACGAATAAGACTTATTTAGAAATACGTAGGTGTGCGGTCGGTGTGTCAGCCTACGAGTTTGCGTTGCTCAGCAGCCCAAGTATTTTGAAGTTTTAATCGTTAAGGTACAAACGACAGGGAAACTTTTACCGTGTTTCCGATCTCGAAACTCTCGACTAAATTAAATCAGCCTCGATTGATTAAAAGATCTCGTTGAAACCTTCTACATCCTTCGATCAAAGTACACGATCTTTAGAAAAACTTCTCTAGGCTCTGTACGACAAATGTTTATTTAATTCAGCATTATTACGATCCATAATTACGAGTCAGCCGTGTCTAAATATTCTTTGAGTATCAGGAAACAGCTTTACGAGTCCTTTGATTCCATTTAAGACAAAGCAACGGGACGAGAGTGGATTCGTTCATTGATTTATGTATAACTTATTTACAATGACAGCTCGGTTCGTGCAGCAGCTCTGACTTATTAAACCGAACGTACTACTTACGCGCGTAAATAATATTTACCAATGCGTAAGTTCTTCGAGGTTGAATTTGACAACACTGTACGACCAATGTGTCTAAGAATCACGGGTCGAAGTGATGACGTTCGAGGAACGCGTCGT
The DNA here is from genome assembly GCF_040668555.2 of Bombus flavifrons. Lineage (NCBI taxonomy): Eukaryota > Metazoa > Arthropoda > Insecta > Hymenoptera > Apidae > Bombus > Bombus flavifrons. The sequence goes on from NC_138454.1 coordinate 6,523,097, forward strand.
CGTATGTTTAGATCACATGGTACACTCGTCATTGAAGAAATGTCTAGCAATGTTCGTTCGTCCAATATATCATTGGCTGTTAGCTGTTACAACATCGCCGGACGATCGCTGTAATCTTCTGCTGACAGATAAGAAGCCGCAGATTTATCGACGAGTAGAAAACAAGCTGTTCGTTCTCCTTACCACTTCCTTACGCCATCTATATATATATATATATATATATATATAGAGTCGTTTGTCCATTTCAAACGATCTTCCTTAAACTTTGCACATTCTCGGTGGCCGTGAACCAATTCCGTCTAAAATCAAGGAAACGAGGAACAATTTAGTAGATTGAGGAACGAATTGAGTTTCGTACAAATGGTAATTCACCTATGTTAGAACATTTGGTTAGGTTTTAAAGGGGAATCAGCAGCCAAACAGGCAGTCAAGTCAGTCCGAACGTATATGCATAAGAGATCGCAAGCTGTTGCGAAATCTGTTTAAACTCGATGACGCGGCTAGGGTATTACTCGTTATTAGGCCCTCTAGCAGGCTAATCGGGGTTTAAGCGGTGAATACACACGCGAGTCACCTAGCGGATTCCCGTTGCGGCACGCGTGTGCCCTCGAGAGTGGAGTCGCCACTGCCAGTGGCCGACGTTTTTCCACTTGTCGCGCACGAAATTGGACTAATTTCGTACACTTCCGGTTTCCTGGAGGGTTCTCACGGGTCTTGCGCCTCCCTCCTCATCCCTTCCGTTTATCGCGTTCGATTCGACTTTAACTTACTTTAACTACTTATTTTCTACCCTGGTTGTAACGATAGTAGAATTCAGCGAGAAATTCCATTCGAGAATCGTTCGACAACAAATGAAACCTTTAACGTTGGAAACCTATTTGTTAGAGTGCTATGTTCAACGATTATCGACCAGCTTTAGTTGTTTTTTACTCCATCCTTTCCTTTAACGCGATTCACTGCTCGGAGATTTGCAATAACACCGATCCACCTTGTTTCCGGCCGCGCTTCAAGGCCGGCCTGCTTTGTGCGGACGAAATAAAAATCGTCTGGTGATGCATTAACGTTATTGCATTAAGCGGGACCTGCTCTCTAACCCGACTAGCTTCAAAGAGATAAAAGGGTTCGCGTTCGCGAAGGCAACCAAGCTAGTTCAACGATATTATAAAGCGACGCGTTCTCCTGGAACGATGCTCCGTGAACAAATATTTCAGTTCTCGAAAAGCGTTTTATAATACCAGAAGATGTTCCTTACATCGATCTTGTCATATCGTGTGTATAAAGATTACTATGATTTTATTCTCTCCCGGAAATTCTTTCGCGTGTCTCTTCATAGTATCGTAGATGTTGAATGCCGGTGTAGTCATTATTTATTTTGAATCGCATAATTTAATCTCTCCTTTCTCCAGAACGTAACACAGACACGATTTGCATATGAATACAATAAACAAACGAATCTCAGGAAGCTATTGGTTTTGTTGGTGAAATTTTACAGTAGAATTGAAGCAAAATTAGAAAATGATAACACACTTTTAGAGAATTAGAATTTTAACTAATCTATACATTATTTTCCTTTTTATGATAACTTTTCGCTATTTATTTTCTTTGGATGCATATAATGGATATGATACATCGCTATGATAAACTATCTTTTTTTTTCAAGTTACATATAACTTACTTGATTTACATTTTATTCCTGCGCGTAGTCTTCAGTGGATCATATTCAGTTTTCGAACTGAGACGCAAAGTAGAATGAAAGAAGCGCGTGAACGATGTTACATGGACGTTGAGAGTGGTCGTCAAATTTCCAGGATAACGCGTGGCTCGATGTCCTCGATACGTTGGCCACCGAGCCATAAACCCGAGTACGCGATTCGCCTAATTGACGGCGCCATTGATCGCTACGGTCACTGTCAAGATCATTGTGGTGTAGAAGGATGATAGCGCAGTTTTCCGCCCGATGAGAGTGGGCGAGCTTGTTTCGTGCGACGTCGATCTTTAAGCCGCATTTACACCGCAAACGCCGTTCGTTTGCTTACTGTCTTAACGCGGATTTTATTTGCTTGTATCCGCCTTCTTCTTCCCTTCCTCCCTCCCCCACCCCCTCTCTTCCTCTTTTTCTCTAATCTTTTATCTTGTTTTTTTTTCTATGTTCTGTTTTCCCCTTGTTTGTCTCTTATAGCGCGAGCAATGCTCGAACCGCTTAGATTCAACGATCATTACAAGAAAAGAATATGGTGGTATAACTCTTTTAATGGTCACATTAGAATGATGCGTTTAAGCCTTTAATTGTCGTAGGCGTGTCTTTTCCTGTCGTTTACTGTCTGCTCCTTACCAAGTTGTTTACTATAGTTGTTTTTCTTCTTTTTTTCTTTGCTTTTTTACTTCGTACGCAGATCTTAATGACGATGATATGTTAGAATTCCTTGAAGAGTATTGTATCACCGCGACTAATAGAAAGGAATCTTCTATCGAAATAGGAAAATAGAATAGAAAAACAAAAAACACGGCAAAGGGAATCATGAGTGCGAAAACGTTGCAGTATGTGCTGTACATTGGAAAAATTCTATGTTAATTGTGTTTATTTCTATATGTATGAAAACAATTTGAAAATCCGTTACCGTATCCCGTTAATTCCTCTCATACAACTTCATATCCATCGCTAAACAGCTTACATCTTCGGACCGGGTAGGTTGCGCCTCTTAATTATGTCTTTTTAGCCACGGTATATTAAAGTGCCCTCTTTTCACCACTAAGTAACGTAAAAATCAGGAAGTCAGCAAAGTTGTAATTATTACATCCTCTCCCTGTAATCATCATATGGTAACTCGAAAATAAATGACTACGTATTTATAGACATATCTCAGGCGAAAAATTCAAAATGGCAACGTAATAAATACCGGGTACTGTTTCTAAAATATCACCACTTAAAGCTACCGCGTGAATTATACGCCGAGCAACTTTTAACTTCTCCTAGGAGCGGGAATGAACGCAAAGCCACTATATTTATAACCCCTCTTTTTTTTTACGTGTCAAACAGATGCGCAAGAGTTGGCGTGCATCGAGATTCGGACGATACGAAGTATCGACGTAAACCAGTCCTGGTGAGGCCATTTCGAACACCTGTTATTCGATTAAGAGGCTGTTGTACCACGAACGCGAAACGTTCTCGAATTCTCGTCCGTTTGTCCCCCACCTCTTAATCTCGGAACATAAAACACGCCCATGAATTTCATACAATCCTTTCAAACTCGTTTCGTACGTCGATGAGTCCGCTTCCTCGCACGTTGCTCTTCATAAATGCCGAATTCCTTTAAACCTCGTTACAGAATATCTGGAGCAAGCTCACCATCCGCTCAATCTGCTTATTATACGATCGGTATTTCCATTTCGGTGGAAAGCGCGTTTTAACGCGCCGCTGGTTCTTTTGAGCCATTTTCAAGCCTACCGTACTTCCATCGCTAGAAAATTGTCCTAAATTTGAGCAAAACACGAAAGACCTGTTATTTATACGCGTGATTTCTCGTTTCAAGCAAGATCGAAACTAAGGTTGAAGCTAAAGTAAGATTAAGACATAAACAACTCGAGGACCGCGGTATAGTTAAGAATAGCGAGTTACATAATTATTTTCTAAATTGTTCGTTTCACATTCTTCGTAATTTAATTACACCGTCGACGAGTTAAATGAAACAAATATTTAAAATTTACGTGCTTCAACGCTAAAGTAAATTCGTATTTCTAACAAGTCGAACAAATCTGATATCAGAAACGCAGCAGACCTTAAGAATAATAAGACAAATTATCTTCTAAATCGTTCGCTCTGAATTATTCATCGCCTTATTGCACCGTCAAAGAGTTAACCCGTTTCCGGTGAAAAATGTACGGTTTTCGAGGCGAGCGCCACTATGGTCGCGAGAACACCATTCATCGATCGATGCCCACGACACGCTCGCTGTCGGCAAACCGCCTCGATTTGCGTCGAGTTTACGCGAGGATAGTATGTGTCTCCAAGGTTTTCGCAATAATTATGTTAATAGAGTGGCATATGTATCCATCTTTTTCATCCTTTGTCCACTTCTTTCTCTCTCTCTCCCTCGTGCTGATCGTAAACAAACTCGAAGAGAGAATCTCGTGGTATGTGTTTCTGGCATTGACATTGACGGGAGTCGTTAAAAGGGAGAAAACAGGCTGCCGCTAATAACGGTGACGTGGGAGAGGGAATATCGCGCGAAAAGCGGCGAGTGCATGGACGGGGAGAACACATGAATAGAGAGGCGACGAATGGTGTCGCGGCGCTTAACATTCTTTGCCATTCCGCTAATTGGTCTCGATTCGTTCGACATTCTATGCACGTTTTTGTACCTGCGAGGGGACAGAGTTTGTTGTGTGTCGGCTATTTCGATTTAGCGATTCCAGTGCAACATATATACACATATTTATTTGTTCTTCTTTAAATGGAAATTTATTGAAAACAGACGTAATATAGAAGTAGCTCGGTATTGGAACGCTTGTAGAAACCGTAATGCGGTATTATAGGAAACGTTTTGTAATTCCATTGGTAACGTAACGAAACGCGTCTATCGCGATTATAGGGGTAAAGTTGGAAACGAATTTAGAAAGGTTTACGGAAGTTGCAAGACATTTATTGAAAATATCTCGCTCGTTTTTAGTAAAACGTTGGCGTATACTGTGAATAATTGCCTCGAACATATATTGTGACTCACGAAAATTACACGAACCTTTTGCGTATGTACTATACGTACTGTATGTGTTATATTAACATTGTAATGGGACCCCGGCGATCTTGATTATACTCGTAAAGTTTCGAACGAATCTGAAAATGTACGTAGATGATGTACGAGATATTTGCTGCGAGTACATATCTCACCTCGATATTCAGTGGGGCCGCCTTTAACGTTTACCGTATAGATGGCTATTCATTCTAATTTTCGATCAAATATACAGGCTGGTTAGTAACTGGTGGTACAAGCGGAAAGGGGGTGATTCTACGCGAAAAAAGAAGTCGAAAATATAGAATAAAAATTTTTCGTTTCAGGTTTTGTTTTCGAGAAAATCGACTTTGAATTTTCGCTCGGTACGCGTGCGGTACGTTATAACGGATCTCACTGTAGATCGTTGTCTCGATGGAAAAATTAAAAAAAAAAAAAAATTTTTATTCTATATTTCCGACTTCCTTTTTCGCGTAGAATCACCCCCTTTCCGCTTGTACCACCAGTTACCAACCACCGTGTATATTCGCGGTAAACGTCTTATAACTCGTATACACATTTCCAGATTGGTTTCAAACTTTATCGATATAATCGTGATGGTTGTGTAGTGGTGCTAGTGAAATTTCAAAACGTCTTTACAACACAGATTGTATCTATACAAAAATTCTTTTTAGTGACCTGTTCGGTTAAAGATAATTCTTCAATATGGTCTGACTTGACATTGAGAGAATCAGAAGTCGTGGGCTTAGTACCTTTCTTCTATAGATCGGCTTACTCTGTTCCTTTCTAGAGCCGTTCCGTATGACGTTAACCACTGTTTATCGTTGTTATTTATAGGCTTTCGTACACAAATGCGGAAATGCACAGAATCTTCGGTTGATTGATACCATCGACGCGTCGCGAGAGACCGAGCGTCGGTCGAGTGTGCTTGAGAATTAAGGAAAGAACGAGGTCACGATCCATGTATCCGTATTTATAGTTAGAAAAGCAAACACGTACAATGATTCACGAACAATCGTTGCTCATGGCCATGGCGCTCAAGTTTACTCTTTCGGTATTTTTATTCGTCTACTCGCAGCGATTGATCAAGCCTAAAAGCTTCTCGAATCCAACGCGTTCCTAAGAACTCCTACCATTGGATGGAATAGAAATAGGATGCGCGTTAAGTTATGGTTATAGCGGATGTGTATTGCGACGATGTTTATACTTGAAAGCAATCGAATATACGCATTTTAGTTTTCAGACGTTTCGTTCGTCGGAACACTCATCGTCTGTAAACCATAGAGCTCCGCGCCATAAAAATAGATAAAGGTCATTGAAAATTATCACGGAGTCAATGACTCTAAAGCCTAGGATACGTATAGAAGCATGTACGTACATGCAACGGATACTTGGATTGCAACGTCGAGCAGCCGTGATCGATAGAAGAGTTTCGTGGGGCTGAGACGTGCATAAGTATCGTTCGTTATGCAGAAGAAGCGGAAAGAAAGTCCTAGGTGAAAGAGAAACGGTCAGTACCATGACCCGTGAGTCATTGTCGAGGTCAAGCCGATATCCAACAGTTGTTGGTCGAGTTGGAGTATGCGGCTGCAATTGCAAGAGCAGCAGTGCGCCACAGCATCGGCAGAATCCGTGTTCGTGTTTGTACGCAATCGTCAGCAAAAATATCGTGTCGGAGGACAGGGTGAGAGAACATCCACGACGTAGAACTCGATTTAATCCCCAAGTGGTTGGAACGGTTGGTAACCGCGTACACTTTACCTTCAATTTTTGCCCTCCGCCTCTTTCACGAGTGTTTGCCTCGGAACACGATGGGCTGTATCATCAACAAGTTGAATTCCCTGTTTGCTCCCAAGCGTTCAATCGTTGATTTTGTTTATCTTTTATGAAATTATCGTCATCTTGCCAATTACGTAACGAGCATTGCCCATTTGCAATCGGGAATTAAGTGTTTTGTTTGGTAGGCGAATTTATCGCTGTCTCGGCATCACGATTGCCTTGAGTTTTACATTTCGTCGCTTTTGTTTCTCTCGGTACGCCTCGCACGATTAAAAAATAACGTTCCTCGAAAGAGCACGGCGTAGTTTAAGAGCGCAAAGAAGAGAAAAGCAATTAAGCATCTGTTCGCCGATCGCGTCGAACAAAGGCGGGATGTGGGTTGCTAATTATGTTCCTTGGCGCGATTAACGACACGCGTGATTCACGGCGGAAAATCATCGAGTCTCGTTAAGTATCCTCGAGTACGAATCGCCCGGTAAACGCCGCTTTCCTTTTTCCAGTCGTCGTAAATTACCGCTGAACGCGCGCCACCGATCGCAAAATTGAGAAATAAATCACTGCCCTCCAACGATTTATCGAGCCTTTGTCTATTCGAGGATTAAACACGACTTCATCCGCGATGATGAACCGATCCGCATCTGAAACCGAATTAAAGTAAGCGGAATAATAGACGGAAAGATCATCCGATGGATCGTGACGACGGTTTACGAGTATGCACGATCGATTTACATTCCTCCAGCTCGTAAATTCCTTCCTCTGGTTAGGGGGCGCTTGATGCCTAGCGGCAAGGTGTTTCTTCGTGGTGTCCTTGCACGAAACTTGTATTCTCAAACTGCTGAAGGTTTCAGAAAGTTCTACGCACTCTTTTCTGTAGCCTGGATACCTTTAAACCGAGTTTTACATCGAAAAAATTGGCAATGGATTTAATTGTTATTAGAGCGAACACAAGAGGTTGACCAAAGCTGTGCAAATGTAGATACGGCGGTACGACAGTGGTGAGTAATTGGAACACGAAACGAGTTCATCAAATACATTACACAGGAATACAATTGTGTGCCGAGATGTCGATCGTTGCAGACATCAAACACGCCGACCGTTTTCAAGATGTTTGTCGACGATCGACGCTGATTAAAGCGAATCCAATTCGAGGGCCTAACTCGATACATATTTTCCTCGTTTTTCTTTTTTATTGTCGATCGAATTAAAAGTGGAACGTCTGTGTATCGCGAGCATGCATCTCACACGCGCAATTTGCTACGTGAAATCGAATTGTACATCCGATGGTCCGCTTCTTCCGTAATCACGATCCATTGTAGCATCCTTGGCGTTGGAAGCAGTCCATCTGTGAAACACAACTATTCACACAGAGGATCGAGACCCTTTTCCTTAATCAAAGATTGGATTCCATCCAAATCTATTGGCCGCGTAACACGCTCTACTCGGAAAGAGTCGGTGGGACCAACCACGCGGTCAAGGGTCCGTTTCACCATCGTGATGGTAAAAATGCAATGCAGAAAACGTAGCTTCGACCGAGTTTAACGCGACAGTTTACTACGTTTAATGATCCAATTAGCAAATCGATCAGATACTCGAGCTTCAGATTTTAACGTTGACTTTAATACTCTTTCTCTTAATGGTCATCGGCACAAAGAGATCACACGCAAACATTTCAAAGTTACAAACTGTTTTTTAGATCGAATGTCCAGAGGGCCGTATATGGCGAAAATAATAAAAAATCTTATGAATGCCTCGATAAACGGGACTGTTGCCAATGGTGAGAGGCGATAACGTGTCGATAACAAGACATTGGTTGTTTTATTATCTCAGCGAGAAATCGGAAAATCTCCAACAGGAAATAAGCTATTTCGCTGTAGCTAGCACGATAAAAGGCTGATACTCGCTGATTACGCGATACCATCGTTAATTCAATTACCGTAGTTAAATCGCTATCTGCTCGGCATCTACACGAACGCGAATGTTTGTTTCGAAGGATACCAGACGAAGAAATTTTAATTAGCTGTATCGGTGTCGCGTACCATAGTAAATCAGTTAAATCGTTCAGAGTGTCGAGTCCTAAAGTCCCTAATGTTCCGGCGCACGTTAATTAGTCTCTTCGTACCTTTCTCGGAATGTCTCTACGAATGCTGCACTGTATGTGGTGAGAGGTCAATGGTTCCAGCATAGAATCGCAAATTATTATGTTCGCGACAGAGTAAAACGTCAGATGTTAGTAAATAGGCAGGTTCTGTTAAACCGTAACTTGTATCTCACACTGCGAAACCAAATTTCACTGTGAAAGTAAGATTTACTTTCAGGATAGTCGAAAATATTTTCGAATAAGAAAGCAAACAGAGATTTCGAGGACTTTCATTCTGTGCCTGTTTCGTAATGTTTTGGCGTGTTCGAAGGATTACGTAACCAGCGAGAAAGAGAGCAACGTCTTAACAGTGACGCGCGCGTTACGAGAGCAAAAGGGACGTCCTTTCAGTGGGGAAGTTCCCTTCGACTCGCCACGATCCGTACAGAGGACATTACACCTTTACGATTATGCAGCAAATACGATTATCGCGGTTGACCGTTCTTCGAAGAATAACACCGACGAGGGATACAGAAATACACGGATCGAGCCGCTTAAAACGATCACCTTGATTCTCGTCGATATTATTACCTCTACGAGAGGAATACGAGAACAGAAGGTGGACGAAAGCAAAGTGTGAAAAAGTAAACTCTCTTTCGAGTAAAAATAAGTTGCGTGGAGAAAACATCGATCGATCCTCCCCTGACTCTCTCGCAATTTCTCTCGCGGCGCAACGATAACACTGACCGATAAAGTTTTATTCGCTGTAAATCGGTGTATCATCCGAAAGTGTCTTCTGCCAGGCACGTTCCATCGTTGAATCAACATGGTAATTTCGAGTGCCTCGGTCCCGGGTAAACGGGTCGGTGCACAAGGGTCGCCCGAGCAAAGTCGCCTCCCTTAATCATCCAGGAATTTCAATGAAACTCGATGCGGAACGATTACTTTTATCAATTTTGTTAAAAATAAGTGCGAAGCTCTTCGTGCTAATTAAACGATATTCTGGAAACTTTTAGTCCACCAACGAAATTAATATGTATGACGGCCGAACGAGCGAAAAAACGACGCTCGTTAACGGGAAACGAGGTGACGACCGTGCTCGACGTTCCTTCGTTATGATATCATCGTAATGACGAACAATTATCGAAAGTACATAGATAGTATTCGATATCGAATGACAATGAGACCTTTCGATCGTTACGACCGACTAATTACGTGCCACGTTTTACGTTGTCATAGACGATGGTTAATTTTCTTCGAGGAAAAAGAGAGCGGAGAAGGGAGCAGTAGAAGGAGAAGCGTTGATAGAAGAGAATTTTAATAGAGTCATCCGAGACACGGTCTCGTTGCGCGCCACGTTCCTCGATCCCGTTTCTCGGAGTTCGTCGTGGTCGCAGGCCTCGTTAATTCTCGCCCGTTAACTTTGTCGTTGCTTTCCTAATTAAAGAAGGTCAGGGATTCTGCTCGTGTCGCGGCCATCTTCGAGAAAAAGGGAACCACAGACGGTGTCTCGTGAAAGCGTCTCATGTTTTGACGCGTCACCCTCTTTCAACCACGTTGTCCGCTTACTTCAACTTCTCTCAGTTAATCGGCCGCTTTTTAAACTTCATCCTTTATGCAGAATTACTCTCGTTCTTTCTCTCAGTCTCGACTTTTCCATCGTTATAAACCACTTTGTTTCACAGTTTATCTCTCACGTGGTTTACGAATCGGATGAAAAGCCTGAAGTTAATGAGCTTGACGATAACAGAGATGAACGTAACAGGATATATCGAAGCTTATTTGCGACTAATCGCGCTCTCTCTTCTTCCGATATTATTGGAGCCTGGCTAGATTGGAAACAGGCTGCTGGCGAACTCTGACCTCCATATACCGAGATCGAATAGAATTTACAAGCGATAAAGACAATTTCCCGGGGGGAAAAAAGTTGCTGAGAGTAGTTAGAGACTCGATATCCACCGAGATCGGCGATCGCCGATAAAATCCACCTAAATCCTATTGGCCCTGGAACGGTTCACCAAACAGAGAGACTCGCAAAACCGGCTGGAAAAATTGTTTGCTTGGCATCGGCCCGCGATACGGGAGGTCACGTATCGCGTAAACGAGACAGGAGTTAACTGTGCCGAAGCAATAAAGTGCCGGCAAAGCCAGATCCTGGCGGGAGGGTTGAATCGCGGAATCGATCGTGGAGCGTGTGGCGTACCGAGCGCAGGGCACCTCGGTGACATCATCGGAACGTCGACCTTCCTGCGCGATCTCAGATACGGTCTCGCGTTACGTCGTCTCGTTCTGCTAATGAGAATTACGTAACGGCACGCGTGGAGTCCGGTCGGCGCATTCTCGCGTACCGGAATCACTTTGCGCAGCGATTCTCCTCGTGACAGTGCCGTCGAAGGATCGAATTCCCTATTAATTCTCAACGATTAGCAGACACAGAGCCGATTGTGAAACATCATCTACCGCGAACACGCGTGAATCATCTCTGTCTCTGCACCGAGGTGCAAGTACAAGGTGATGCAAGAGCAACGTGCAAAATTTCAGATTTATACGAGAACCGGTTTCCTTGCTTTTCACGGTTTTCTCAGATTCCTGTTTCACTCGTGTTCCTTCTGTACCACCCTGTATCGTTTCCAATATTTGTCAGGAAATCAGTGGAGGAGGAAATTGAAGGAAAACACGATGCAACGTGTATAGGATGTACGGTATAAATTGATCAGCAGGTGACGCGAGAAAAATCAGATATAAAGATGCCGGAAAGATGGTAAGGAGAGGGAGGAAAGATAGAGAATCGAAGCAGATTCACCGATACCTATACGCGTTCGCTGGAAGTAGAAGCGGAAAACGGGAGGATGAGAGGGCGACATGGAAGAAGAGGGTCGAGGGTGAAAGGTAAAGGGAGAGAAGGAGAAAGAGCCGGGCCACCCAACGAACCCCCAGAGAAGCGACGGCGGTGGGAGTATTGATCCGGAATGCCGGCGACCGGCTGCCTCGAACGCTCTCCTTTACCTTCTCTTCTCTACCAGTACCACCCTCTCTCTTCCTTCCTTCCTAGTATGCACACGAACGCTCTACCCTCTCTTTTCCGGCCATCTCTTTTTGCTCTTCTTGCTCCGGTCTTCTTCCTTTATTCGAAGCGTTCGAGCTCCCCTTCCACCCCCATCCCCAAAACCCTAACTAAACCACGAATTACTCGTTTGCCTCTTGCTTCGTCCTCGATTTCAGACCTGCGATCATCCGTCCTCTGATTTCACGCCACCTCTTCGTCATTTCCCCTTTCTTCTTCGCTCTTCGAGAATATTAAAACGACGCCACGAGATTGCCTTCTGTTTTTCGCGACCACCTTCCTCTCGATCGTCGCTGTTCGCGACACTTTGCCGCTTTTCCTCGATATCCGATCCAAGAACGTTTGTACTTCGCCATGCTCCACCCCTTTACCGTGTACCTCGTCGCGAAACGAAGTCTTCGTGCTCCTCCAGGCATAGTTTTTGCGACGTCAAATACACCGCTAACCACTTGGTATTGAAAGATAAAATATCGTTACCGTGCTTCGAGTCACATCCGTTATTTTGTACAGCAGTTTCGACCTGTATTTTCTGTGTCACGTCCGTGAATTGGCCAACGGAATTATAATAGCTCGAACGTGCTCGTGAAAGTTTCTCCAGATGGTGCGTTTAAGCGAGCAATATTAAATGGCCCTTAAACAAACCCTCGTAATCCGAGATCGTTTAGCCCGCGTTGATTCGAGTTAGGTAAATTCGCGTTTCCCCTTGTTTGAAAACATTCGCTTCCGGTTCGTAACACCACCGATCGTTCAGCGACAATCGTTAAAGGGAAGAACGCGAGAATCGAGCAGGTGGATCGTTTCCGGTATTCCTTTAGCCTTCTATTCTATCTTCTTCGTTCCGTGACCTACGATGGTCTTTGTTCTTGTAGCTGGTGAACTTCGAGCAAGCCACGGTTGAGGTGGTAGCGGAGAAAGAACCAGATGTACGTGACACGATTCCGGCACCGCTTCGTTCTCCTTTCCTCGGCTTTTCTTTGTCAATGTGACACACAGTGTATAAACGATCGGCGTCGAATCCACGTATTCGTATTTCAACGATCGTTTTTGGTTTCGTCAATTGATAATTGGAGCGTCGTAGCCTGACTGTAATTTTTCACGAGGTAAGGAGGAATAAAGCGTAGCCAGATCGCTGCGATACTCGTTTCGACGTTCTTTCGTTGCGTCAAAGAATCATGCGGTGGGCGAATGTAGTCGTAAAAGCAACATTCATGCTACAAGGCCACGAACGTTACGACTACGGTCGGCAGAGTACGTGAAAGTGCACCTCGTGTTATGAATGAAATTATAAATACGTACACGCTAGATCGGTAGATGATCGTGTACGTGATTCGTCGCCGACCACGCATAATTCTAACTTTGCAGCTTTCTGACATCAAGCATATACATTTTTCTATTTTCTGCTCCGCTCGTTTTCCGCTACAAGCCTCTTTCATACTCCTAATCTTCTTCGTCGTTTTCACTAACATCTTCCCGTTCGTCATTCGTCGTGCATCCTATTATCCGTGCGAATAAACGTAACGGTCAGATTACGTCAGAATAAAAGTTCTGTTCTTACGTCAACGATGAGAACGAAAATGAAAAGGCGGCCGCTCAAAAACGTGACAGCGCTGGACGTTTCCGTTGCATTTGATCGGAACACATAGCCCGCGACCCTGATTCGCGTGATGCAAACTCGATCTCTGCTAATAACGGATAATAAGATCGCGCTTCCGACATGCGACACGGCACACCGCGTGCCACAGACATCGTCGTGGCGCGCTAGCGAAATCCTAATTATGTTTTGGACGAGTCGCAAGCCGCCGATTCCGGGCACAGTGTCAATTCTCCGAATGTCCGAGAGAAGAGGCACGGGTGTCGTCATTCGCGAATGACGTTCGACGATCTCGACGATGATTTCCTTCCTTCATCTTCCGCTCCTGGCGCGTGCTACCTTTTGGCAACAACTGGTCGTCCTCCTCTTCTCCTTTGTATTACGTTACAAGCGTGTGCCTTTCGCGTGCTACACCGACGCGTTTGCGTGTGTGAGACAGAGAGGACAAGAGAAATAAAGCGGCAGAAGGAGAGGGAGAATCGCATAATTCGATAAATTCATCGAGGCCACGTGACGTAGTCTGGTAGAAAGCAAAGTTACTTAGGCCCACGACAACGTGGTCCATTCCCCGAGGATAATTATTATGTACGGGCGACGCATCGATAAAGCAAAACCAATTAATCGTGATTGAAGTTGGACGAACGACAAAGCTAGAACGGAGAGGCGCTTCCGATTATTTTCGCCGGTGCTGCCAATAGCCGCGACAGTCGACGTGTTTCATCGTGCTCTAGAAAAGTTTCCTGTTTTTAATTACGTCGAGAATGCCTGCCAGTGGAACGGACGATGTTTGCCGGCAGACCGAAAATAAATGAAGCGAAATAATCGAGGCTCTCCTCGTGCCGTGGCCGCGTATCGAAATATACGAAATTATCGAGGCTATCCGATTGCATAAAGAAAACAACGATTACTGCTTCGTGACTCGTTCACCGATCTGCGAATAAACCAAACAAACTTTATTCATCGAGTTCCCATCCTTCCTCTCCTCTTCCTCTCTTACCTTCCTCTTCTGGCACTTTTTTACCATAGAAACACGTCGACGTCGAAATCTCAATCGCTGGTGGAAATAGCGACAAACAAGAGGGAAAGAAAGACAGTTTTAGTCGACAGTCGTGTCACGCGTTTGTATCTAAAGGTGTTTTCAAATTTTATCAATGGAAGGTCGATTTACCACGCGATCGAAACTCGAATCAATGGATCGCCTTTGCTCCAATCTAATTCTCCTTCGATGTTTTCGTGGTCGTTTTTCGCCATACCGAAAACATCGGTCGCGCTCGCGCGATTACCATCCGCGTCGCTTAAACGCATTGGCAAGGTCGCATAGCTGGAATATTCAGCTGGCGATTTCACCTATACTTTACACACGACGCGCTCGCAATAAGTAGATCGCAATTGATGGTGGCGCATTTCACGCGTATCCGCGTTCCCAGTCCAATGGTATACTCTATATACTTTCGATCGGTGCTTCCAACTAAATTCATCGCCAGATGACATCTACATCTTTATCGATAGATCGCATCATGTGTCTCTTTTTATCTGCCGTGATAAAGGCCATCTGTTACGCACGGGCTGCGTCCGTGAATTACGAAATCGCCGTTTCGACTCGGTGCGCTTCGGTGTCCCGAGTAAAATGCAGCTATGCAATTATCACCATCGATACGGCAGGGAATTTCCTTTAAAATATGTAGATATTTCGTACAGAACACCCTCGACTCAAACTCCTTGCGAATATTCCATTTACCTCGCTGTATACGAGCTTCTCGGTCGGTCAAACTGGCCAACTCCGCTTTTTATCGATTTCTCCAGCTCCCATAAGTTTGCTTATTGCAAGAAATAATTAAAAGTAGAAATAAATAGAATTCGAAAGAACAGTAAGTTTCTAAAGTAAATCTGGAAGACAGTGTTTGTAACTTTATCGCTTCTCTGTACTTTCCAACTTACGGGGTTGATCCATGTGACTTCTCAACGGCTTATGTATGCACTCTTTTTTCTTCTTCACTGGGAAACGCGAAAAACGAGTTTCCCATTGCGATCGATTATAGCGTCTGGTGATATTCGAACGAAGCTCGTGGATCGTGGTACGCCGGGAGCCACCTATCGGCTATTTTTACCGGCCACTTTAGCGATATACTAACGTTCATGATCGCGGCCAAAAATCATTGCCTCGAAATTTCATTCATCCATCGTGCGCTCACGTACTTTACGGCTTCGTGCTCTTTCCTTCGTACGCGTATCGTACGGTGCAATTACATAAACTGGTGAAATCGAGACGATCAGTACAGACCAGCGTAATTGAAGAGAGTAACGTTATTAAATAAAAGCTGATGTAGCGGAGACGTCACGCCGGCTGTTCCCCGATTACCGATTAAAACGATCTTCGCCAGGAGAACGTTTTAATGACTTGCTACTCGGCCGACGCGCGTCATACTCGCGATCGTGCGTGCACAGTGCACACACGACTTTTATGCAAGAACGTACGGTCTTGTAATTCCTTGCATTCACCTTCGAGCATCCTTTCAACTTTATCAGCCGCTAAGATTTTACTCCCGTTCCTTTCACTCCTTTTATCCTCCGCTTTTTCTTTTCTTCCCTTTCATCCTCCCTTTTGTTCTTTCCCTTTTTTCTCGACTGCTTTTTACCATCCACCATCCACTATCCACGTTTTTCCATCGAGTCGGCTAGCAGCTCGCGTTAATTCATTCCGCCTGCAGATGATCCGGATCATTTTCAATTACTTGGCGAGATCTTCTTGACGCGAGGATCGAGCGTGAAGCGATCGGCGGCTGATAGAATATAAAGTGCAAGCCAAATGGTTTTTTACGCTCAATGGGAACTTTCTGATTGATTTGTTGCACCAGTACATGGCTAATTCAAAAGAAAACAATATAATTGAGAGAAATACAATATGATACGATATGATGAAGGAATATTGGATTGTATATCGGCGAATAGTTATTATTTTAGCGAATAAAAAGATTAGAGAGAAAGGTTGCTTGATATAATCAAGTATCTGCAAATCGATCGTTTTATCTACACATTGATAAAACACGTTGCTATTGATTCGTTTCAAAGATCGTAGATTTCGCATTATAATAAACAGTTATAGAGTATCACATCACGGAAGCTCGCTTTAACAAGCAAATAGCTTCATTGGTTTAACGTCACGGCCTTCTACGTTAATTATCTTACCCGATAGCGCAATCTACGATTTGAAAAGCTATAGATATATACATTTGCACGTTATCGATTATATATGATTGTTAATCGTTTTAATTGTCTATCCGATATACCTTACAGATTCCTGAGCTACGAATTCTGACCTAATCTATAATTCAAATCCAACGTAAGACACGTACAAATGCAGACACACGTGTAAAATGCTTCGCGAGGACATACGAATTTACCGTTTTGCACATTTTAATCCCATTCACGGATCACAAGATAATTTTTGTCCTTTCAGTGGCAAAAATAGAAAATGGCAGCTCATAGAGAAGATTCATTACCTAATTTGTCGCGACGAGCGCAATTTTCCTTGCATTACCATCAAAGGCCGCAAGATGAATGAGGGAACGAGTGGTGATGCGAGTTTAAAGTTCACCACCTAGGTAAATCAATACCTTACGAGCAAAAAGAAATAGGAACTGAGAAATGGCCAGAGAGTGGGGTTGACGGATGAGAAGAAAAAGAGGACACCGAGAAAAGGCAGTAGTCCTTTGCGCTCTTCCTCTTGTTCTCCTTTTCTATCGCCCCGATGAATGAAATCTCCATCTAACATGCTGGAGAACTTTCAACTCTCTCTCTCTCTCTCTCTCTCTCTCTCTCTCTCTCTCTCTCCCCCCCTCTCTCTCTCTCTCGAGTAGACACGCTAATAAAACTCAGTAATTTATACCGTGGCAGCTATTTTCTCGTTAAAAATTTTCAATAAAGCGCGGTTGCGATCAAACGTCGTTTCGTCGTCTCTCGATATATGATTTCACCAATCTTCGGTGGAAATCATGCATTGCCTTTCTGTATATAGCTGTCTTTTTTTTCATTGATTCTCCTTTGAATATCGATTTATGTATGTTCCCTTGCCGGCATCTGACATCACGATCGCGTATCAATTATGCAAGAGTATAAATTAGGTCAGAACTCACTGCTACGTTTAAGTGAAACGAACTTCCACTTTCGTGGCGCCTACATATTCTAAAATGTAAAATGAAATATAATAGTTTCATGAATCGAATTACTAATGATGGCTAAGAAAAGATTATGGAAAATATTATAAAAAAGATTGACTTGAATTTTTGCTACGTGCCATTATTACACGGTTAGATTGCCAACTGTACTCATGAATCATTGTACGTATTTTCCGACAGTTTTTAAACGAAGATATTCGTTTTATCGGTAATAAGACGTTATAGACATTTTAAAAATAAACGTTGACTTGTGCACAAGGCAAACGAATTCTCAAGGCAGAGTAAATTAGCAAGAGTCGTTTAAATCAACGGACGGGTAATTAACGATTAGAACTGACGCCAGTGAGGCATCAAACACAAAACAGAAAATCTAATATGAGTAACAGATAAACAAATTTGATCGGTCTACTTTCTCTTGAAATATTTGGAAAACATGTTCTATATATATATGTTGTCATGTGACTGCGATTCATCGAGATTATAATTAAAAATGTAGCAACGTAGGAGAATTATACTTCATTGCATTTTAGAAAAAGAAAAATAAAGACATCTAACGCTTAAAAGCGATGGAAAAGTCACTGTGGCGCTTGAACACTTCTAAAAGACATTTATTATATTCTGTTTACAGTGCTGCCAACATTCGACTACATATGCGCCGCATGGCGCGCGCGTGTCGTTTATACCATAACCTCACTTGTCATGTATAACCTCAACTGAGATATCGAACAATTCGCCGGTACAATAACAAGAAAGAAATCTATGATAACATGTTTATAAGCAAAAAAAAAAACATATTCAATAAATACCAAAAGATAATTATTTTTTCTATTTGCCTCATTCCAAATTCCTTTTTTTTTTACTTTTTAGTAAGAATCTTTACTTCACTTTTGTACTTCATGATAAATCCGTCACCATCGAAAGTTAAACTATCGAAATTTAGAAGAAACAAATATATTTATTTAAAGAAAAGAGAAAGGAGTACAAATGCTCAGCTAGATATCTCTTTGTTCATCAGTCATATAGATCCATTTGATAGAATAAATTTATTAGTGACGGTGTTCGAAACCAATTTCAAAGATGTTACTGCAGTCCATAAACGAACCAGAAGTAACTCTTCACGGTTTGCTCATCCTACTACATTAGGATTGATGCTCTTCGTAGCTGATATATCGAGTTATTAATATTACGAACTATGTAATAACGACATTAATGATCGTAAGTTACAATGGAGCTTAATTTAGTAGGGTACTCATAGCGATATACATACAAGTTAGAAAATTTTTATAAAAAAATGTGTATTGCATTGAATTTAAATGGGATTATTGAAATGTTACAGATGTTACACCGTCGGAACAGGAAGAACTGTTCATCCGAAAACTCCGGCAATGTTGTGTGACTTTTGATTTTATGGATCCGATGGCGGATCTTAAAGGCAAAGAAATTAAACGTAGTACACTCAATGAATTAGTCGAATACATCACAGCTGGTCGAGGCGTCCTTACAGAGCCTGTATATCCCGAAATCATTAAAATGGTAAATATAGCATAAGAATAATGTTTACGCCTGTCATTTAATTCGTAGAATGAATATTTTCGACATAATAATACGTTTGTTGAAGATTTCTGCAAATCTGTTTCGCACATTACCACCTAGTGAAACTCCCGATTTTGATCCAGAAGAGGATGACCCGACATTGGAGGCGAGTTGGCCTCATTTGCAATTGGTTTATGAATTCTTTTTACGCTTTCTTGAATCTTCAGATTTTCAACCTACGATTGGCAAAAAAGTTATTGACCAAAAATTTGTTTTACAGGTATAAAATTTGCAACTTGTAACATATAATATTTCTATATTTAACACATATTGTTAATAATAGATTAATTGATTCAATAGTACATTTGTTATCTGTTTATAGTTACTGGAGTTATTTGATTCTGAGGATCCTAGGGAAAGGGATTTTTTGAAAACTGTTTTGCATCGTATTTATGGGAAGTTCCTTGGTCTTAGAGCCTTTATACGCAAACAAATCAGTAACATTTTTTTGAGGTATCTGAATAAAGTAACAAAATTCATGCAATATATGATATGTATGTATAAAATACATTTTTTCTTTAACTGCTTATTCTTATAGGTTTGTATATGAAACTGAGCATTTCAATGGAGTTGGTGAACTTCTTGAAATTTTGGGTAGCATTATAAATGGTTTTGCTCTTCCTTTAAAAGTTGAGCACAAACAGTTCTTAGTTAAGGTAAAAAAAATAAAAATAAGAAAGATGATTATATAATGAGAGTAGATTAATATACATTGAAAATGTATTTTACAGTGTGATTTATGTTTTGTTATTTTGTTACAGGTGCTGTTACCACTACATAAAGTAAAGTGCTTATCGTTATATCATGCACAGTTAGCTTATTGTGTGGTACAATTTCTTGAAAAGGATGCAACCCTAACAGAGCCTGTTATACGAGGCCTCCTGAAATTCTGGCCTAAAACATGTAGCCAGAAGGAGGTAATGTTCCTTGGTGAAATTGAAGAGATCTTGGACGTGATAGAACCTAGCCAATTTGTTAAAATACAAGAACCCTTATTCAGGCAAATTGCACGTTGTGTCTCTTCGCCACACTTTCAGGTATTTGAGAGATATTCTTTACAGGATAATTTAGAACACAAAAGTATCATTAAAATATTTTTACCAACAAAATTCCTTTATCCATAGGTTGCAGAAAGAGCACTGTACTTTTGGAATAATGAATATATAATGTCTCTAATTGAAGAAAACAATCATGTAATAATGGGAATTATGTTCCCGGCATTGTATAGAATTAGCAAGGAACATTGGAATCAGACGATCGTAGCCCTTGTTTATAACGTTTTAAAAACATTTATGGAAATGAATAGCAAGCTTTTCGATGAACTTACTGCCAGCTATAAGTCTGAAAGGCAAAAGTAAGTAGTGTTACATTTTACGAAAATAATGAAATAACTATTAAAAGATGCTTAGTTCTTTCCGAAAAACAACTAAATAAAAACTCGTCGGTAGCTTTTTACGTAATCTATAGAAATATTTTATAATGTCAGAGAAAAGAAGAGAGAAAAGGAAAGGGACGAATTGTGGAGAAAACTGACTGAATTGGAGGTAGAACGACGTAATGCGCTTACTGCTACCTTCAACAATCCAGTTCCTGCCACAACAACACCTACGACACGAGCCCGCCCTTGAGCTGGTAACTAACTATATCCATTAAATAATTTCATATTCTGAGTGCATAAATATATATAACATTCAATAAACGTATTATTATTACAGGTGGAAATTCACTCCCAAATTACCCAATCATTAGCTTCTAGTTTACGTCGATTGTCCATACACTACATGCAAAAATTACTGTTGTTAGTGGAGCAAAGTGTCTCACAATGGCATTCTTGACGTAATGTAATTTTTTTCATTAGTTACTAGCCTAACGGGCGAATTGGAGAAGAGAAAAATGAAAGAATCAGTAATCACAATTTTATTCTTCTTCGATGCAATGATTGATGAGTTCTAATATTTTTATTGTGTACATTAATTTCTACTTTTCTTTTTTCCTTTTTCTTTAATAGTAATGATTTAAGTTGTACAATGTACTCAGTGTCAGCACATAATACGACGATGTTTTAGTCCCTTCTGAAGTAAGATGTAGCTGCGCTCGGTGGGAGGAGACGATCAAGATGTAAATTCAAATAGATAAAATATATTGTTATAATATTGATTTTTGCATGTGACATTTGCTTCAGTTTCTAAATGGCTAATGTCCTCTCATGACTGACCCTTACTCTGATTCTCACCTCTAACAGAGCCAGCAGGGACGTTGTTTGAAATGTATCATATATTCGTATTAATGATAATGATAACTATAACAAAACATAATAAAATTAGGTAAATATATAAATATATATAAATATATATATATAATACAATATATTATAAAAATATAGTACTATTGATGATACAAATTACACATTTACACATACACGAATACACCGAACTGTGGTAAATACGTGTAACGTACAGACCGATGTGCTACAAATACTAACATTGTGCTGACTGCATGCCCGCAGCAAACGGAATAAATTTTTTCAAAGAAAGAGAGCCGTGACGATATGCTCGTCGCATATCGGAAATAATATTATTGAATAATAAGGTTCAATTCATTGAAACAAAAAACGTAAAAAATATATGTTGTTTTTTAAATAAAAAATAAATAAAAAAAATAAAGATGCGAGGGGCAAGTATACAATAAAAAAATTTAATTGTACCAAAATATCCATTGCTTATAAATATAATAAATAATAGAGATACAATGCATAAGATTTATTCGGAGCTGTGCTCCCACAGGCCACCGCAAAGACGTGGGATCGTTTTTAAAGTTTCTTACCATTGCATAATAATAATAAACAATAGTAGCTCTTAATAAATAGATGGTTAACAAATGAGTGACAGCTTGCTCATATTTTCATGAAGTAGCCGAGAGACACATCTAACATATTTGTTATGTTTTATTTTCCATTCTTTTTATGTCAAATATGTTTTACCTCATCTCATAGCATACTTTGTTTACATTGTACACTGTTTATCTCCACTTCATGAAAATTAGTTCAAAAATAAATTGAAATAAATAATTATTGTAAATGCTGTAATGTGACTCAAAAAAAAACAATACGGATAAATTCATAAGAGTTCTATACGCATAAATAGACACTTTATTAAACGAATGTCTAATTTATTTCTATTCTCTAATTTTCTTAAGCGCTGCTTGATTAAACATCAGTAACACCATAGATTACTAAAATATTTTGTCGTGGCCTATTTTCTTTTTTCTTTCTTCCTTTTTTTTTTTTTTTTTTGTTTCTTTTTAGATATGCAAGCATTTCATCTATCTTTCCGACAGTAATAAAGAATTCTAATAATTATTATGTTTGGGCTAACTTAGTTTTTAGTACATTTCCAAATATACTACAATAAAGAATTCTAACGATATATTAATATTTTTTTATATCGTAGAAATTGCATTTGTATGACAGCATAATTACAAAAATTGGATACGAAACCATTGCAAATAAGTACTTCCATACTTTGCGGCAGAAAAAAAACAAATATAATCAAAAGATTAGAACAATAGGAGATCCTACGATTACAAACGCGAGCTACACTGTGATAGTCTATCATACATATTTATCGTTACAACGCAATCATTAGCGATTATATTAGTTTTCTTTCCTCGTGCAAATTACAAATGAACAACCTCAATATATACGATTAGTCCGAATTATAGCGGATATGATTTCATTGTAAATAGACTTAATAGGTATATACTTCAGATACTCATATTAATCACTGTTAGAAACATAACAGTTGTACAGTTGATTTTAGAATGTAAAAAGAGTAACATAAATGAAAGTTGATTAATTTATCCTTGTCATATTATACGTAAGAATGGTTAGCTATTCGTATAATAAATATAAGTGCAGTACTTGAATAAGATTAATAATTATTTATACTCTAAAATTAGCTGTTGCTTGAAGATACATGAATAGAATGTTCTAATGTAACCGAATGTTTTTTTTTCTAGCTTGAAGAATAAAAAATTAATACGAGACATTATAAAAAGAAATACAAGATACTATAAACAAAAGACACATTCTATTATTTTTAAACAATAATGAAGATATTGCCAAAATTTTACCAGATACGTTTAAATACCTTAATCTTTAACATTTATCAATCATTTACAAAGGCATATGTGTTTTATTAAAGCAATTAAAAATATTTTCAGTTGACGTCGAAAATAGGGTAAAAATTTATTTCACAATATGACAAAAGTTTCATCTGAAAGAAGATATCTGTAAAAATATAATGATGATGCAATAAAGTTAAAAGAATATATTACTTTATTATATATATATATATACATAGCTTATATAGTAAAAAATGTATAATATCAATCTTGTAAACAAATGATTACTTGACTAAGTTATTTTGTTGCATAATATAGTATTGACACATTGAGATAGGTTATGGAAATAAATTATTTTTAAATAAAAATAGAATATAGTACATAGAGAGGTAGAATAAGAAAGGAAAAGACATAGTACACAATTTTCACACTTATTGTGTATTATATATCTATACAAATAGGAAAAGAAATTTTTAAGTTATTTATTAAATGAATTACATATTAGTTTTGTTGTTACTAGCTTATTGATTTATGAAATTCAATTAACTCTTAGTTTCTAAAGAAAAATTCATATTTTAAAAATATGTCATATTGACAATTTGTTAATGGATAAACAAGATCGACTGCTGTAAATAATTTTGGAATTATTAAAATACAATTAATATTTTTCAAAATTTTTACAATTTTTAACGGAGTTAACAAAGAACTTATTGGTAACAAAAAGAAATGAAAGGAGGTTTAATGTCTAAATCATTGATATACCTAACACGCTGTCAATGTACTCGGTTTTTATGAACGTTCGTAATGTGAAGGAAAAGACATACATTTATATGTCAAGTACGCGATTTAGTTTTACCTATCCCAAGTCACTATTAAAACAAATTTGTACGAACGTATAAAATGGATTTTTTATTTTTGAGCACACAGTTATATGCTCGAAATACACTTCCATTAGTTTTATGAATATAATATCGTATCTGTAGGTTATAAATACCGAAAATTTAGCTATTTGTCGTTCGATCAAATATTTATTCCCATTATGTTATCTCGAAAAAATAAGGATTTAAGAACAATTAAAGAGGGAGTTGTTGGTAAATATGTTAAAAAAGAAACTCCGCCTGAAATGCCAAGTAAGTTGTCATTACTATTGTGTTACAAATAGTTTGTAAAAAGACAAACTTTTTTATAGCATTGATAAGTTTCTATGCTTTTTTTTTAATGTTTGTACTTTTTAACTGTTTCATTACTACTGTACCATTTTTAATGACAAAATACAGTTTGTTTATTTTTTATAATTATTATTTACTTTTAGTTATTAATGTATGGACAACAGAACCAAATAGAAGGACGAGGAATCGCAATAATCATCCAACTATTCCTACATCCATGGTAAATAGCAATTGTGTATGTTATATTTTTGTAGACAAATAAACACTAATTTTTATATAGTCTATCCCACAACAACCCAGCATGGTACAAAAGTTTGGAAATACTAAAACAACAATGAGTGCAGTAGGTTTAGGAAGTCACGAAGGAAAGTATACTCCCAATAGTTCTGTCCCAGATTTAGCTCAAAGGTAATTTATGTTTCAAAATATACAATCAAAGTATATTTAAAACCAAAATGCAACATACTCCTTTAGATTTGCCAGTCTTTCTGTCAATACTAGTACAAGGGATGGGATGTCATCTCGTACTGCTACTCCAATGTATCATTCTGGACTCTCACCTGCCATATCTCATACTTATGTTAATCAGTATGCTGGATCTGAATATCATTTAGATCGGGTTCAAACACCACAGATGCCTTATAAGCCATTTGACATTGATTCAGGTTATGACGACTATAATCATTCTGCATATCGTCACAATACAGGGTAGAAAAGTATTATACTTAGCATTCCTAAAATTGTCAAAGTGTGACATGTTGTTTACATTTATATTTTTAAGATATAGTCGTTGCCATTCAGAAAGATCAAGTTCTAGGAATGAACAGCAAGAAGAACTTCCTTTACCTCCTGGATGGTCTGTGGATTTCACTCTCAGAGGTCGAAAGTACTATATAGATCATAACACAAAAACCACTCATTGGTCTCATCCTCTTGAAAAAGAAGGCTTACCTACAGGCTGGGAGAGAATTGAATCGCCTGAATATGGTGTTTATTACGTTAAGTAAGTTCTATGGCAATTAAAAATTCAAAATACATGTTATAATTCCTATATAAAATTATATTATTTTTAGCCATATTACACGGCAAGCACAATACGAACATCCATGTTATCCTCATGAGATACAAGCAGTGCGCGTTGTATCACCTCCACGCCACACACATTTTCACTCTCACAGTGTTTTAGTTCCAGCTAACCCTTACCTTAATGAAGAAATACCTCATTGGTTATACGTATACAGTAGGGCATCGGTAGCATTAGATCGTAAATTGCGATGGGAACTTTTTCGTTTACCGGAACTTGATTGCTTTAATGCTATGCTTACTAGATTATATAAACAAGAATTAGAAGAGGTAGTCATGCGTTATGAAGAATACAGGTCTGATGAGTTTTATGTTTTTCATACAATATGATTTTTTATATAATGTATCATATAAATTCATTAATAATATTATCTTTTAGGTCAGCTTTGCTATGTGAGATGGAACAAAGATTAAAGGAATTAAATCCAGAAACTTCTGGAGCAGTTGCCTTGCGACAATCTCTTCCTTAATTAAAAGTATTTGTATATTATCAATGATTTTCTGTAATGTGAATGAAAGGAATTGAATATATGTAACGTGAATAAACTGCGTTTATGAATATATCTGTTAATAAATTGAATTTAGTAAAAACGCTTTTGTAAATTCACTTTATTTTAGCTCAAAATTAATAACATCTTAAAGTTCTATGTTTCCACGACATTCGTTTCATTTTCTTCATCTTTAGAAGTTTTTATAACAATTCCTTGGAGTTCTACAAATTCTACGTCTATATTTTCCTGTTTCATTTTATTCACCAATCTTTCTTCTGCAAAGATTTCAAATTTATTGAATGTAGTATATGTGTGCAACAATGTACGTTGAAAATATAATTTAAATTGTTAAATTTGTAATACGTACTGGCTTCTGTAGTATTAGGTATGTCATGCTTAATCGAATTATAGAATACAAGTATAACCAAATTCCATGCAGAAAATGCATATACTGTGGCTAAAGTTAATCGGATTCGCGGAATGTTTTCAGATGGTAGTAGTTGCTTTATTTTGTATAGAAAGAACTTCCACATATTTTAGTTTCTCTAATAACCACGGTTATATATAAAAGACATGAAATTATTCGAAAGTATAGTGAACTTAATTTAAAAAGATGGAATCTTACTTTGTCGTCTAACCTCTTATTATATATAGTTTTTTTTTTCGAAAATCAGGTATATACAATTGTTTTAGTATTTTCGATATTTATATTTTACTATCATATATAACATCCTACTAGGTTATATAGATTATCATTATGAAACACGAAAATGGATTGTAAACTCACAGCATAAGCAGGAATCGGAATTGTTACATATATATATATACTTTATTCTATACTTCAATTCTTGTAAAAATTTAATTTAACTTTTAATTACGTCAATATTTACAATATTATTAAATTTCAACTTTATAATGATATGAGATGTTTCCATGTAATTTTATTACTTCCTATATTCTATATTTGAAAAATTGTTATTCAACAAAAATCACGAATATCGTTAAAATAAGTATAAAAATTAAAAACAATTACAAAAATAAGCTGTAAAAAAAGGAACTGCCTAAAATCTTTTATTTCATTATTATGAACAATTCTCATGCTTTTACATTGGAGTAAATTTCCATTCCTATGTCTTAATCTTTATGTTCTTATTAATATACATATATGTAGTAGATAGATATATGATATGAAAACAAAATTATAATTTCTAATTGTTAAACGCGTCACTGTTTACCTTCACCTTTATTAGCGAAGATATAAAAATATACATACGTTTTTAATTATTAATATATTTTACATTAGCTACAACGCAATTAAGCGAAGCAATAATTAGAAAATCACGAACTATATGTTTGTATATACGGATTAAAATAAAATAATTTCTGCTAAAATAGTTAGGATGTGAAACGATGCTTAGCATACATATAAATTTGTATGAATTTATGGATACGTCAACCTTGAAGATTTTTCCCATCGTACAGCACTGGTTCCTATCGGAAAGTGAGATGTGATTGGTTGTGTGAACCCCAGACTGGAATGAGACAGTGGAATGGGATGTCTGGCAATCGAATAAAAGGGGAGGGAGGAGTAATTTCGCGCGTTGAACGGATACCGAATAATTTCGAAGAGATTCGCAAGTCACAGCGTCGTCTCGAGTAATCGGGCAGAAATCATTAAGTAGGCGAATCCGTCCATCAAAGCCCGACGAGATGTCCGTCATGGGAAAGGTAAGCATATTAACATTCTAATGCATTCAATCCGACATTGTTATATAGAGCTCTTGCTTTTATTATCAACCCTTTTATTTGCGATGAGATCATGTCTTCAAGCAGCGAACAAAAATCCGTACGAAATCTGCGTTGTTAGAATTTAATTTTTCCTTTATTATTTGAATCATTAACAATTTCTCACCGTAAAAAAGAAATGTTCTTGATTTGAATCTGCTTTTACTCGGCCGGTCTCAGGTGAACCAATATAGACTTTCATCAACGTGTCGCTTGAAATCAGTAAACATGTATCAGAGTATACATTATTTTAATTTAATTCTTTTTCTCACTTTTAGCCAGTACTCTACTCCTATTGGCGGAGTTCTTGTTCGTGGAGAGTACGAATTGGTAACTAAAAAAGCATTATTTTTCTTTTCTTAAGATAAATAAATTTTTCGTATTTATACAAGCAGTCATATGTACTTTTTAACAGCATTGAATTTAAAAGAAATCCCCTATGACATAAAACCAGTTAGCTTGATAAAAAGTGGTGGAGAACAACATTCTAATGAATTCCGTGAGATCAATCCAATGGAGCAGGTGCCTGCACTTCATATTGACAATCACACGTTAATAGAATCTGTAAGTATTATCTGTAAGTTTATTTATTATTACATTATGTATGTCCTAACGATGTTGATACTCCGAGGCAAATTATCCTCTAGCTCATGTGCTGCTACAAGTATATGAACATTCATGTGTATTTCTTTGTTATCCAATGACAATGTACTAAATATGGAAAACTTTTTATTCTAGTTAAATATCTTGCAATACCTAGAAGAAACCAGACCACATCGACCTTTAATGCCTGCAGATCCAGTAAAACGAGCAAGAGTCAGAGAAATTTGTGAAGTTATTGCTAGTGGTATACAGCCCTTGCAAAATTTAGTTGTGTTGATTTATGTTGGAGAAGAACGCAAGAAGGAATGGGCACAACACTGGATTACTAGAGGTTTAACAGGTATGTTAGGAAATAGGAAAAAATGTACGAGTTTAGCTGTACATTGGCATAGATGTGACCAAGATTATTATGTTTCAGCTGTAGAAAAATTATTGTCATCCAGTGCAGGGAAGTATTGCGTAGGTGATGAAATCACATTAGCAGACTGTTGCTTAATACCACAGATATTTAATGCAAGGAGGTTTCTCGTTGACCTACGACCTTTCCCAACGATTTTAAGGGTAGATCGTCATTTAGAAAATCACCCAGCCTTTACCGCTGCTCATCCAAACAATCAGCCTGATTGCCCACCAGAGGCAACCAAGTAGCAAGCAAGGCAGACCACCCTCTTCCTCTTCTAATTTATTAGAAATAGGAAGGGAGTGGTCCAATATGTTGTAGTTCTGTAGTGGCAAAAGGTGATGCAATTTGATTTTTAAAAAAGATATTAGCATATAATTATGTTAAAATGATAATAATATACGCCCTAGTGTTGTATATTAATTAATTTTTAATACCATATGTTGTAAATTAGTGAATTGAAATTTGCGAATACAACTATTTTTTTTTCTTGTCGTTTTCTAGTATTAAATTCTTTTGTTTAGTAGAAGTATACACCTTTTATCACTTATGAACTACCTTTAGGTACCGAAATGGTAAACAGTGTAACGTAGAGTATCGAACTCTATGATGATTTTCAGTTGTTTGTAAAACCGAATTCCGTGATATGATATCTGTTTCGGGTGAAAGAACGCACTGTACCATTTCTGTACTTAATCAGAGGATAAGAATGTTGGCCTGTTTTTATTTTTGTTATATTTTTTCATTGGTTTCTATATACACAGAATCAAAATTAACAAAATTTGTCTTCGTACAGTACTTACAATTACTTTGTAAAACGTACTGACCTATTATAAATAGGTTCTGTTGTCTGAAATCAAAAGTTTACTTTTTATACACTTACAATAATGTAATTTTTCAGTTACTTTTAGCTTACTTAGATTAAGGAGAAGTGTTGCTATTAAATAATATTAAATATAACTTGAAATTCTTTACCGAGTATAAAGTAGCAGATTTAACATCGCAGGTACACATACTCACATACATACACATTGAATAAACAAAGAAATAAAGAGGAAACGTGTAATAAGGGAATGCAATCTGCTCAAACTCCGTAATAATATCGAGGAATGAAAAGTACAAATCAAATTCCTTTTTCTAAAGCTTTACCTTGAGTATGTTTCGTTTTGCTCCGTACTATGTCAGTCCATAAGTGAACATTTTCAAATAGTAGATATGAGGTAATTTCGATTTTACATATTTTTTTAATGTTAAAAAATAGGAAGGTGTGCTCGATTTTAATATGTCGCACAAGTTCGTCACGTGTGTATTATTATTAAGATAGAATCATTCTTTTCAGCGTTCCATGGGGAAGAAATTACATTGTAAAATCATTTAAAAATGATTTTTTACTCAACTCTATCAAATTGATAGAAAACAATAATTAAATAGAAATTTCGTAGGATATTTTTACGTTTCAATATTGAGCACCCTTTGGAGTTTTACACTATATTTTCTTGTGAAAAGTAATCTTTATATAGAGATACATTTTTTATTGTATCACCTATATTGTATAACTTTCACATATTTTGTAGTTTTATACACAAATGATACGTTTACTGTACAACAAGGGTCACACGAACAAAAGTCAAGACGAAACAGAATCGCGTGGCAAACTTTATCAATAACTTCGGCATTGTTCCTTATTGCCGGGTTCCTTCTTGCCATTACTTTCTACGGAAGTAAAAACTATCCTTGATTTATAAAGAAATCGTACGATGGCAAAAAGTTGGTAATTCGCAGTGTTTAAGAGAATACCGTATTATGTAAGAATGGGAGGGGATTGGGGGAACGTTTGTTTGCATGCTTCTGTCATGCAACGGTCTATCACATACATAGAGATAGTTTATAATTTATATTCTAACGTAAAGGAGGAGAAAGACGCAACATACACTTCGTACTTAGATATGTGCATTATGCAAACGTGTGATTAGATAATAACATATGTATATAATTTTTATACAACAAAAATTGGAATGTTACATGCGGAAAACAGTTTCAGCCATATTTTCGAGATGGCTGTTCATACCGTGTCGACGAATATATCGCATGTCATATATTACAAAGTTTATAGAGCACGCATAAGGAAAGGATGCAAACAAGTGGTGCCCTTCGAGCGTAATCGCACAAAAAAGATTTTTATTTCTTCGTCGATCTCTCTGTTATCGAGGCATGTATCATGGAATCAATGCGACGTAAGATGCTAGTGGACATTAACAAAGTGTCGCGATAGCGAGGAAGAGAGCCTAACTTTTCTTTGTAACTCTCGTGATATTTGTTACTCTTGTAATAATAAAATATCGGAGTAAGAGAAATGGATAATTTTTATGAAAAATATTTGGAGAGAAAGAGAAAAAAAACCATCGAGCTACATTTGGCTTGAGGTAACGTAGGAGGAAAATTCGCGAAGTTAGTGTACAAATATTATTGCATTCAACGATGATCTTTTTCGTGTTCGATGCGATAGAAACGAATTCTCCATTTCTCTGGGGGACTGGTACTTTTTCTTTTTAATTCGGGAGACCGATAACTATACTTTTAGCGCTTTTTCACTATTAGCTTGTTCGCGAACATGTGAGAGCCCGAAGCAGGAAAGTACGTAATAATAATGATAATTATAATAATAATTAGAATACTAACGGTAATAACGAATCAGTGAACATTTGTTTTACAAACAAATTAACAGGAAAAAAAGGGAAGTACGCAACATAGTATCACTGTATAGTCGGACAAACTAAGGGCAATAATGGTTGAACCAGATTAGGAGTTCATTTTACTGATGGTCCTAAGTAGAGTTTAGTTAGGTAGAGCAGCGTACACATTTGTAAAAGGATGCGTGAAGAAACTTTGTAGGAGCAAATGCGTGTATGTATTATAATAACGGATGCAAACGATACTTAATGAAAACTTAAGTAAGGAAAGAATCACCGGTATGATACGCATAGATATTTTGTAAGTGAAAATGAATTATGTACGTTCACTGCTTATGAGGAATAATAAATTCTGTGTCATAGTGTATGTATATTAATTTGTAGATGCGAAGCTAAAAAACGAAAAAAACGCTGTCAACAAACTATAAATACATTTGTGAATGTGCACTTATCATTCGAATAAAAAATACGTTTTGACTGTAGCCAGTATGGTTGATGTTTATTAACGCAATGAAATCAGCGCGCTCTAAAACAAAAACAAAGAGAGAAAAGAAAAAGGAGATGAATACAAACAAAACGAAGGAAAAAAAAATAGGATACACAACTTACCCGGCAACAGAAGATATTTCGCATAATCACGATCGAATCGTCCCATCGCGAATTACTCCAAACGTAATCGGTAGAGGGAAATTTAAAACTGAAACAGAGTTTAGCAAAATAACTGAGCAACAGCTAGAAGCGTGAAACTAAAAGGAAAAACGTCGATCCGCTTCACAAAGGTTTCATCGATATCGCTTTGTTCTCCTTATTTTTTTCTTTTTTTTTTTTTTCCAATAACACAAGCGCTCTCGTATCTCCTCTGTCTGAACTGGATTAATTTTCTTTCGTTTTCAATATCTTTATTACAAATCAATGGTGTAAAAAAATACATTCCCTTATCTATACTGACTAGTTAGAACAGCACGGGTTTTTCTGTTTTGTACGCCGAATTTTGTACGCTGACGAAATGCAAGGGTAACCGATCTCGTCGGTTCCTTTAGTGCCATATATATTCCGAATGATATGCTATTCCGAACGTGAGATACGTTTAACAAGAACAACAGCAACAACAAAGTTCGCGTTAGAACCGACATATAGCTAGAACGAGTACAATAGAACGACGATAACATTAAATATTAATCCGAGTTTAACGGTATGTCTGCGCTTCTTCGTCGTTCGATATATGCTTCGAAAATATTCTACCTACGGAATTACTCGCACGTTCCTCCGGTTTAACGCGCGGTTCTCCGTAACGAAACGCGGGAGTAAACCAGAGGCAAGACACGCACGTGAACTTGACATCGCATATACAAACGCATTTGTTTTTCCTGTTTCTCCCGTTCGTGTATGTACATATAAAAGAACTTACAGACTAGTCGCGTAAAATTGTTAATTGTACATTATCGTATTTACAGGTACGCATGCTACCACTTAATGAAGTGCGTGTTTTCATCTCTCGTGAGCTTTCTATCAAAATTTGGAAGGCTTCGTCGTAAGTTATAAGTGGAGCGAGACCGTGTCCGGTCAGACGGGAGACGCGCGAATAAAGTACGAACGTATCGCGATCAATCGATTGGGAACCTTCCTAATTTCGACAAAATTACAATTGCACTGGATTCGTTTGGACACCGTTATCGGAAACGAAACGGTAAATAGATAAAGAGAGAAAGAGGAAAAGAAAAGACGTTCCATCGACGGGGAACGTTTCTTTTTTTTTTTTTCTTTCTTTACGGTAGAAACTTCTGCGATGTATACTCGGAGAAACAGTCTTTGGTGAATGAAAGAGATAGAAAAAAAAAAAAAAAAACGACAAGAGAATGCGTATGACGATCATACAGCGACACTGAATGGACAGATGGATGGATCGATGGAGTAGATGGATGGAACGTGTGTGGCCAGGTCATGAAATGAAGAACAACAGAATGCATTTAATGAGCGATTGTTTATTATGCTCTTATGGTCACTTGTCATACAGGTAACGATGCTTTCTCATGAGTGAAAATAGTTAATATATTATGTTTAATATTTATAATTATTTAACATTGAATGGAATAACTCTGATGATGAAAGAATAACAATTTATGGATGCAAATAAATGTGATTAGAGTGTAAAGTAATTATTTAGAGTAAATTCAAATGCTGTGAACTAATTATATATACATATATAAAATATATATATATGTATATATAGTATAATATATACTTCATCAATAACAATCATAGTGTGGTGCCCAAGAGGTCACGTAAACTTTTAATAACAAGCAAAAATTATCAAATAAAAACGTAATCATTTTCGCGTCGTCGATCAAAAAAACAAAGACCTATTTTTGTCTTCTTTCTCGTGTTCAGGCTTACAAGCCGTGTGATGCATGCTCGCTTGTCGTCGCGTTTATCGATCCGCACATCTCGGATTCATTTTGATTTTTCCCGATCGTTGATTGGTCGTTTCAACTTTGTCTCGAATAATCACGCTAATCGTCAGATTAAAATCATTTCTGTGGAAATCGAAAGAAATATTAACAAGAATATTGGAGAATATTAAAAAAGAATGTCGAGTGGATTCTCGTCGCGTCGATAGGGAAAACACGAAAAACGCTCCTCTCTATCGACTCGAGTTGAGAAGAGCTCGACGATTAGTCGGCGCAACTTTTGCTTGCTCGTTTAGTTTTCAAATTAACCCATTTATATCGGTGTAATAAAATCGAAAAGTGTATCGCTTCTCGTTCGGCAACGTCGAAAAAGCGGAGCGTTTTTTGAAACGTTCAAATCCGAGGTGAGAATCGAAGTTAAAGTATCGTTTCCTCTCGCGAAAATACAATTGAACGTAACATTATAGAAAAAAGTAACGCAACTTTTTGTGCTCGATACAATATAACAATCGTTTGTTTTGAAGGGAGTCGTAAAACACAAGGGACAAGTGTCTTGTCGTATGCTTAGTTTCCTGTCCTTCTTTTCCGAACTATCGTATGCAGAGCTACACGCGACATTCCCCTATATATTTTCTTTGCTTTCGTTTTTCTTGTATACTTTCGTCTCTTTTTCTTGGAAAAAGACCGTGACAGAACAATGTTACAAATGGATCGCTTATTTGAACGATCCATTTCACGGACAATCGATGCGCATCGACACACGTATCCAAACACGTGCATATCCCTTTTCTAATATATCGCTTAGATGATTCTCAATAATTAACAGCCCTATTATAGTTTCTCTTATCTTCTTCTTCTTTCTTTTTTTTTTTTTTCTTATCCGTTCAGAGAGTTTTACTCGCCAATCGGTATGTATATAAATGTATATATATATATATACATATACATATACACAGGTGTATATATATATAATCTTTCATCTCAAGAGAACACGCTATACTCTTTAATAATAATAATAATAATAATAATAGAGATTCTCTTTTTTTTTCTTGTGATAGTTAGATGTAACTATAGTTTCTCGCGAACTTTTGAAGCTGAATCGCAATACCCTTTTTCTAGCAGGCGAGTTCTCGTAATATATACATACACATATATACATACAGATATATATTAAAAAATACAATTTCGTTCGCTGCTCTTTTTATGCACCGTTTCCTCTTTTTAATATATATCCTGACGAAATGAACAAACAAGAAAAAAAAACGAAACAAAACGTATGATCGACCGTGTAATACGTGCGTCAATTAAATCAGTCGGTCAAAGCGCGCGACGTATCGAATCGAAATGGATCTTTCTTTTCTTCCTTTTGATTATCATCGATCGATCGAATGCCAATTTAGCCGTATTTTCTTCTCTTCCTTTTCCCCGCTTCCCCCCCTCCTCCCTCCCTCATCTATCTCGTTTATTTCTCGGTGATCGCGATATATGAAACGCACGAGGCACACGGTCGTCGTGTTCTTACTATTACTTTATAGCCAAAGGAATGTAAGGTACAATACTTGTGATCGTGTTCCATCAGTGACGAACGAATCTCTACTATGGTACCTCTTTCGCAGCCAGCTGCTCTTGAAATTCGAAATATTCGTGGAAGATAATGCTATTTATTTCATCTAATGTAACCGGCATCGTAATTCGGATACGATCCTTAGAAAGGTAAAGCACAACGCGCGGCACTGCGTTTCGCGTGAAACCCTCTATTATATATTTTCATATTTTTTTTTCGTTTTGTTTAAATCTTTCTTTTGCGTGTATAGGCATGCAACATTTCGCGTTATACAAGTGTACAATGTTCGTCTGTACGTGTATGCATATATGTAATATGGGTCTGTGTGTCTCTCTGTGTATGTATGTATGTATGTATGTATGTATGTATGTATGTATATGTGTGCGTGTGTGTATAATGACAACAAGTCGTTAATGAACATGAATGTGCACACATGCACCATCGCGGTGCACTATTTTTTTTTTCTTCGCGACTTAGCGATTATTAATCTACTTATATTCAACAAGGTACTTAATAGTTTTTTTTTTCTTCATCCTCATCATCATTATAATCCCCGAGCTGCTATGTGCTACTTCTACCTCAACAATAACGATTCTCATCCAAGTTCTTCGTTATTATTCTTCATTATTTTTTTTTTTTTAATCTTTTTCTTTACATATGCTTACCCAAAATAATATACCGTGTATTAACAGTCTAACTCTAAGTCTCACCTCCAATAAAATAACATTACATACACTTTTGTACAACCCTCTTAATTACACGTTAACGAATCTTCTAGTCGTTTAAATGTGCTCTCTTATTAAGTTCCCTACTGTTCGCTCTTTTTCTCTTTATCCATTATTTAGTTATTTATATCTTTTTTCTTCTACTCTTTCTTTAAATAGTTTATCTCTCGAATAAATTCTTCCTCGGTTCTATTCGCTCTGCGTCTAGATATTCTGAATCATATTTTTTTTTCTTTTTCTCAGACATTCGGCCATCCGCGATGAGAAGATTCTTCTTCTTCTTCTTCTTTTTTTTTCTTTTTTTTTCTTTAGAGATTTAGTTATCGGTATGCATTGCTATTTTGAATACACTAACGAGGCTCGTCTCATTCTGTTCTTTTCTTTTTCTATGTACGCGGAGAGAAAGCTTCACTTTTCTTTCGTTCCTTTCTTTTTCTTCTTTTCCCTTTTTTGCTTCGCTTCGTAAGTGGCGTATTTTTCAATCGTACGACGATATCGGAGATCTGCGAATTTAGCATCTGCTCGATTTACGCAGAAGAAGACACAGTGCGGGCTGAACGATCGAAATTTGTATTACGTGTCGATGGGCGCGATATTTAATACTTTATCGGTAAATACTATGCACTAGAATCGACTAATGTCAGGATATTTTATCTTTTCTTTGAACTTGTCCAATTATAATTCTCGTCTCGCTATATTCGATTATCGTCCATCTTTTATTTTTTAGACAAAAATAAAAGCCTCTTTTCGTTTAATTCCACGCGTATCCCTATAATAGATAGATCTCTCTCTTTCTCTATATATATCTTTTTTTTTTTTATATAAAATATTTACAGCCACTTTGTTATTTTCTTTTTATCCGCTTTGTATTGTTTTCTTTTTTTGTGTTGTATACTCTTTCCTTATTCTGCTCGTTTAAGGGCATTGCAATGCAGGTGTATCGTGAAATTTTAAGTTCGGCGAATTGAAACAAGAAAAAAAAAAGAAAGAAAACACAAAAAGCGAAGCTTCAACGAAAATGAAAAAAGAAAGAAAAAAACAAAAATATCCAGTGAACCAATCGATGTTGCAAACGTTGTTCAAATGTTGTGCAACACACAGCAGTTAAAAATTTCACGTACAACAGCGTTTAAAGTGGAAACATCTGACGAAGAACAAGTTAAGACAATTCGTTTATGTCATCAATTGTTGATAAAGCTCGTTAATCTTTGTTCTCTCTACCTATAAATAATTAATTTTGCTATATTGTCGATCAATGCAATGCAATCGATTATTATTATTATTATTATTTCTTCATCCTCACCGTTTCATTCTTTACCGTTTCTTCGACATCTATTATCGTATCTCTTACTGTATTAATACTTCTTAATGTAACGTTACATTTTACATCAATTCTTTATATCTCCCTTGACTATTGTTAATTTGCTCTATCGTTTAAACCTTTGATTATAGCGAACGATTGCGAAGAGCGGCAGTAAAAGAACCTTCCGAGAATATAACATTCTTAAAGAGTGCAAATGCAACGTTTCTTTACAAACAATGGCTCGAAAGACTCGAAAGAAAAGCGATTTGTGCTACGAAAATATCTTGTACAAAGGATTTTTTCGTCCGATAATTCTTCACTTTTGTTCTACTCGTTTCAACAGCGAACGTATCGAATCTAACATCAAGCGCAGACCGACAATAGGAGAAAAGAAAGTCAGCTTTCTCTCTGATTTGACAACAACAAGAACAATTTCCAAACGAAACGCATTGCTCCTGTTCAAGAAACTGTTGCATTTTTTACAAAATTTGTAATTCCTCGTCGAATATGCATATATTATTTTATAAAATAAGAAGTTCGAACTTAGAGTTTTCAATCAATACGTATAGATCGACACAATATATACGTATATATATTGTATAGATATATATATATATAGATATATATATAGATATATATATATATAAGCTCTATCTCGTCATCGTGATAATCAACATTAAAATCCCTCGACAGCTGTAAAACGATTCTTTGTACACTGCAGAAACTAAATAAGCATATACAGGTGTGTTTCATAATACTTTGTAACGATTTAATATATGCGTAATGAGAAATAAACGTATTCCGACTTTATTCAAAACAGCCTGCATAATCGCAGAATATACACATCTTTAACAACACGTTCTACCGTCAAAACGTCAACAAGTGTGGCTGATGGGATATCAATATGGCACTAAAGTGATTGGGTGGAGTGTGTAAATGTCGTGCGAAAGAATTTTTTCATTTTTGTTTTCTCTGCTATCAAATATGTACCGATCCCTCGTTCGATCTTTCGTTTCTTCCTTCTTTCCCTTTCATTCGTATCGGAATATCGATTTACATATGTAGTTAATGATAAATCATCGTTACTCTCTTCCTTTAATCCCCCCTTTTTAATTTGTACCCCCCCCCTCCTCCGCTATTTATTTCCGTTCTATACAGGTAAATGGAGTCTGTGCGAGTGGAGTGATGGATGATGGAACATGAATTACGATGTAGCCTAGCACACACAGCCAAGTAACGTGACACGCAAGCCACACCATCGTGGCGACGTGTGTCAAATTCAATTATAGTTACTGTAACAATAGTTCATATTAGAATTGAGGCGAGTCAATGCAATTCCTACAGTTTCCCTGATTACTACACTACGTCTCCACGTGCGAGAGTATAATTATACATTTTTTACCCATTTCTGTAAATATTTTTTTTTTCCTTTTATCGATCGATTATTGATTAAAACGTTGAACCTGTAATGACGACTTTTACAAGAGATTTAAGACACTACCTACACATCTATACTTAGTAATCGTGTACAACTATCCACGGCGCTCAACACAACCATTCTCTGGCGCCGTGGTTTACCATGTTTATTATCGTTAATTTTTTTTTTTTTTTTCATTACCTAGAGAATGATCGGATGAAATATATCTCAAACTGTACAAAACAAAGCGTCATATGAAATAAGATTCTCCTAAATGTGTGGCGACTGCCGGCTTAATTATTCTAACGATGTCCTCTCGTT
The DNA here is from genome assembly GCF_040668555.2 of Bombus flavifrons. Taxonomy (NCBI): domain Eukaryota; kingdom Metazoa; phylum Arthropoda; class Insecta; order Hymenoptera; family Apidae; genus Bombus; species Bombus flavifrons. The sequence continues at coordinate 6,562,184 of NC_138454.1, forward strand.
AAACAACTCGTAGGTAACATAGACTGGCCAACCAATACTGTTCTTTCTTTTTTTTCTTTTTGCCACATTGCATGGAGGTATTTTCGTATCGTTATTTCAAGCAACAATCGTCCAACACGCGAACAATAAAATTCAATACAATAATATGCAACCGTATAAAGGTGAACCCTATAAAGATATCTGTAAACGCGAAACAATCCAGAAGAAACGTATACGAACGATCGTTCTTCCCCGTTGGACGTTTATCTCTATGGAATTTTCTGCATCGACCGTTAATAGTTACGATTCAATGTATCGAACGATTTTAATTTCTTTCCCTATTACGTTATACGTCTTCTAAACCGATGAACACATGCGAACCGTAGCCCCGTAACATTTACGATATTTATAAAATACTAATATTGTACAGAGAGATGTATATAAACCGCTAAAGGAAATACTAATAGTAAACTGGCTGATCATTATAACTTGTAATATGTTTATCACTTCGTTTCTTTCCGATGGTGCAAGGAGAGTGAGTTAGTTCTTTTTTTCTTTCTTATCAAACGTTCCAAGCGATAACATTGGAAAATGGATATTGCGACATGCGATCCTCATAAAATTGAACATTTAACATCGACATCATCTTTTTATCATGTAGAATAAAACTGATCCGTCGTCTCGTTTCTCCTTGCTGATGAATCGTTATTCGCCATCGAGTTATTTTTCCCTGCACAAATAAATTCTATGATTTTACACACTACATACATCAACGTATCGTGGCAATTTTCACGTACTGACAGCTGATAAACACCTAACTCCCTCTCACCCAATTATTTTCCCTCCTTTTCTCTCTTTCACTCATTTCAACCCCATCACAGCTATCCTTATACATAATCTGTTCTACTAAGGAATGTGTTTACTGAGAAAAACCGTAACCTAATCTAATTATCCCGTGCTACCTACAAGTTGTTTGTCATAGAGATTTACTTGAAAGAGATTTACTTACACGTTCTTATTCTTCCTATTTTTCCTTCCGTTTCTTTTCGTTAATGTGCATATTACAAGTTTGACATACGTACGGACTCTGTTCGAATCGAAAAATGATAATTGCTGTTTGATTTCGATTACAGGAAATGACATAAAGAACCTTTATAAGGATTATTCTCCGATGTAACCGATAATATTAGAAACATTGTAATTTTAGTAATGGAATATTCAAATGATCAAGCATGTTTTCGTTTTTTTAAACGTGGTAACCAGAATACAATCATTCATCGTGTTTTGTTGCTTATACGTGCTACACACATAAAAAAAGGAAAAAAAAAGTTACAGAAGAAATATTCTATGTGACAAAAGTCTATTTCACTTCACTGTAATAATATCGATGTTACTTGTAACAAGCACAAAATATATCAACATTCTTGTGACGAAAATCGAATGAAAAATTTGTTTCCTTCATCTACTTGTACAAGTTCACTGCAATACTAGATTTAGATACATTAGCACGAATAATCATATGAGAGTCATAAATGACAAAAGTACGAATCGATGTGTGTAAATGAAAATGGTATAAAATCTGTTTTCCTTTGAAAATCTTGGCCTGTCCAAATCAATTGGAACACACCTGCCTACCGGCAGTCAGAAAAAGTGTGAATTATAAAATAGAGATAGAGAGAAAGTGACGATAGGATAAAATTAAGAAACCGCCAATGATAGATCTAATGTGATGATACGTATAATTAGCGAAGAAAAAGTACTGCATATACGGATGCAATAGAGAAATATTATGCTGCCATTAATATTAATAGCACAACGGCTATATTAAAATAAAGTGATTTATAAATTAAGTTAATGGTACACGTGACGTTCGTAACATGTTCTATTAAAGTTTTTTTTTTTCAAATAGATCTATCTACAGCAATCTAACAATAGTTTGCATCTTTATCGTATCTGTGACTTCTTTCTCAATGTATTTGGGCAACACAGTGAAGTTTAATCAATAGTTCACATACAATTTATGAATAAACATAAAATTATGTTTTACGTACGCGGACGCAAATATTTTGTCAACAATGTTTATAATATCATTTCATTACTTATATTATATCTTTTATATATTATATTTATATATGTATATATATAGAATATATATGTGTATACATATATACATATAAATATACACATATATGTCATTTATATTTTAGATAATATGAATTCTCTTTTATTTAATAATCTAATTCGAACTTTTCATGTATATATAGATGCATCTTTTATATACATATATATATTATATATATAATATAATATATAATATATATATTTACTCTTTTTCTCTCTGTGTGTAATATATTATTACTCATGTTATGCGATATTTATGAATATACAAGTTATTTTTAAAGAGCGGTGAGCCAGCGTCTCCAGCTATGAATTGTACTCATGTACACTTATATATTTCATTTGACGCTACAGCTAACGTTTTCAGATACTTTAACTAAACCCATTATTGATTACTGCCTATCCCTTATATCACCCTTTCCTAATACCTACCCCCCCCCCAAAAACAATGATTTGAAACGTCTATTATTAGTAGATGCTGTATCCTCTTTCTTATCTAGCAATGAAATATAAGCTGTTTGCTCTTTTGTTCATAATATTGATAATTATTATCAACATAAACGAAGTTTCTAGCTAAAATCCATTCCCTATCTAAAGATTTGATTCAGTGTCAAAGTGCAGTTGTTAAAAATCTGTCAAAGATTTGGTTGTCTTAAATAGAATTCCACATAAAGCAGTATCATACAGAACCCAAGGATGTATGACATGACTGCTGACCATGACAGACACTTTTTATGTAAAAGTGAGCGTATGTATGTATGTATGTATGTATGTATGTATGTATGTATGTATGTATATATATATGTATGTATGTAGAAACCTTAATTTGCTGTATTTTCATCAGAATACATTAATCATTGCATAGAAATGAATTGAAAGCACTAGCGAATGGAATATTTTGCTCAAAAAATATTTCACGATTAAACTATTGAAAACAGATGTATATAAATATAAATATCTTTACATGACAAAAATAATTATATTCATGCTGCTATAATATAAAGGAATGACAAAAACAAATTTCTATGTCACAGCTTTTGCTTTGCAAAGTGTCATGAAATATATCTCATTAACTCAAATTGTATTCAACTGATATACCTTGAAACTAAAAATAATTAGACAAAAGTTTTAATGTACAGCGCGTGTTAACCATACCAAAATATTACATGAGAGGATCTTTTTGATTCAGTGATGAATCGAGTAATTCTTATCTTAGCATCCTAGTATAATGAATCCTCTGTTCCTAAGGTATGAGTAAGGAAGAATGAGACTTGATGTTTATATACTTCTGGGTACATTAATCTAAATACTATAAGATATAATTTCATGAAGATTTTGAGAAATAAAGACTTTGGGATTCAGAATAAAACTTGGCAATAAAGTATTATGTTATTCATTTAACTGGACCAGCCAGCATTGTAAATATATAAATATATGTTTATACATAGAATAGCTCTCCCTTTGTATGTATATTTATCCTCCAGCCAAGTTATTTCTGCTTTACATATGTAAGATCTTTGGTTTTGCCAAGGTATTACTCTGTATTCAAGAAAACTTGCTCATATAGCATGTTAATCATTCAATCGGCCTAATCATTTCATAGCTCAAGGAACAGTTCAATACAATAATTTGCAACATCATTTTATGGAAATGAATATAATTTGATCTGCACGATACACATTAAAATACTAATTCCTCAGATCGAAGTCATTCAATTTGTGAGTTCTGTATGACCTTCTAACTAAAAATATCTTTCATATTAGTACTAAGATTATGCTCCTATACAAAAAAAAAAAGAAAAAAATAGATTTATTTTTATGAAACGAAACAATTACCCATGTAACATTGTCGTCTTGACCTTCCAAGAACAACTATGGCCAAATTGTGCCATTTCGTTTCTAATGTAATCATAATTTCATCATGCCTTCTTTCAATATCCTATACCATACAACTAGATATATTATGTAACTCTGATGTGGTACGTGTATTATTTGTGATAAAGTCCCGTAACGTGGTGTATCACAGAACAATTGTAGTAGTTATCATTTAACATATAATATTTATATATCATAATAATCTTAAAAGATAGATAAATGTTGACGAATCATGATGGATGCATGAACAGTGATGTGAGAATGCAAGCGCTATAGTGATGTAGCGATAGATGACAACGGGTGGTAGGTGGTAGTGGACGAGTGTTTCAAGAAGGGAAGAGAGAGCTACCGCAGCATCACCTCAAGATGTGAAAAGATGAATAACGGAGCTCAATAATGGGGATGAACAAAAGTGCTGTACTTGAAATCAATGGATCATATTGGCGAGGGCATTCTGACGTGCTCGTTTTGCTTCCTCTTCACTGATCCTCTGCTCAATTAAATATTGAGCAGTGCCGATTGCATTAGGATAACCCGTGATAGTCACTATGCGGTTCCTGGTACCAGGAGCGAACATGCCCTTCTTAGAGATTTGTATGTTGGCGCCACTTAGGTGCTGAATCTCAATGAGGGCACGACCACCGGGTCCCAGAATAGCTCCCACTATAACCTCTGCAATTTCTATGTCTACTTTCTTGGTCTCCTTGTTGTTGGCGTCTACCTGTGTAGGACTCTTACTTACAAGTGATAACTGGTTAGTGCCAAGGCCAAACGAATTGTTGTTTAGATGAATAGCACTGGCAGCTGTGTTGTTTTGTCTGAATGGATCAAAAGGCTCGTATCTGTCAAGTGTATTACGTGGTGTGGGAGACGTAGATCCAAGAGCAGGAACTGTTCCAATTGGCCCAAATACGCCGCCATTGTTATTCGAACCATTTGCTGTTGTAGTGCTATCCATAGGATTTCCAAGGTAACCCATACTAGAAGGCATCCCGATTCCCATTCCGAGAAGATTATATTTAGCAAGTGTAGCGATAGCAGACAAAATTTCGCTAGCAGCAGGTTCCGAAAAACCTGCCGTTCGTAAATTTAATTTTATATGTTCCAACAATTGCGTTGTCACTGGTGCTGTACCTGCTGTAATTGCAGCTCCTAAATTCAAGTTCAAGCTTAATCCAGCACCATTCAAGAGACTCACTGTGAACAAATGTAAGTCACAATTTAGTAACTATCATACCTTAATCCTGTAACTATATTACACGTTTTTTATGTTACTAGAAATCTTACCTGTATTGATGCCAGCCGTAGAAGTATACGTGGGAGTGCTTGTAGGTGCTTGAGCATAAGGACTGCCTGTGGGATTGTAATTAGCTACAGGACCACTAACATCGGCATAACTAACATTTGGACATGTTCCACTATGTGGATCATCTGCCACTTTTGCTAATATCATCATTAATGCATTACGGTTATTCTCTTTCTCTCCAATTACCGTTATACATCTTTCTTGCAAAGACACGTCTTTTGCCTTCTGACTTATTTGAACGTACGAGCCACATTCTTCTTTTATTTGTTTAATGTAATTTCCAGCTTTACCTATTATCATGCCTGCAGTGCTGTTAGGTACCAAAATTTTTACCTAAAATATTATATTAAACATTACACGTAAATAAAAAAATGTTAGCTCTCCTTATTGCAATCAATAGATATATGACAAGAACACTTTTGGTTGTGCATTTCTAATTAATACGAAAGCAGTTAATGAGTAGGTCACTATTAACAAAAGCAAATTCAATAACACAATATTTGTTTAATCTGACAAATGTATATGTATAAATATTCTGGTATACTAAACATACATAAAAGACATACATGTATGTAAATAAAGCTTTTTACCTGTTTGTCCCTCTCTGCGGTAGTTTTCCCTGATTCAAAGTCAACGGTTGTCTTTAATGTGAGATCTGGTTTCTCACGAATTTTATCCATAATAAAGTCCATAACTGCCATTATAGCTTCTAAACTACCCGTAATTAAACACACTCTTTCTGTTGTTCCTGTACATTGCATAAAATTGTATGCAAAGACTGTCATATCACCTTGTACTAACAAATACAGCATAAGGGAATATTTTCAGTCTACCTGGGTAGAAATCGTGAGATTTAGACATTTTGACCCTGGCTCCTGTATCTTTTTGTAACTGAGCAATTGTATCCCCTCCTTTTCCAATGATTGCTCCAGCAGCCACGCCAGGGACCAGTACTTTGAGGTGATATGTTCCATCTCCCCCTATAAAATAAAAAAAAAAGAAATTATTACATTAATCGAACGACAGATGGTATGAAGACACATAAATTATAAATTAGTACATAACAGAGTACAAAAGGTGAAAAGTTACAATTTTTAAAACATTGAATTCAGTAAGAAATGATATTTATTACACTAGCATAAACAGTTAGAGAAAAATACAAATTTAACACAGTCTTTACAAAACATATACACATTGAAAGCACTTCAAATTTTTTACGGAAATCACAGTAATTTCTAATTCATTAAAAGATAAATTAAATGAAAGTGAAACATCAGTATTGAACTTGAAAGCTAAAGGTAGCTCTTGTGCAACTTTGGAACGTTTTTCACCAAACTAACACGTTATTCTTTGATTGGCGTTCAAACTTGTGAGTTTTGATTGGTTCCTAAATCGGTGGAACGCGAAATCATGCGTACTCACGGGCACGCGAGCGCAGGGAGACCAATATCAACGAGCACGCAGCACGAGTCACGAAAAAGTGTCGGGTAATCGGTTGGCGAAGGATAGGGAAGTGCAATGCGGAAAGACACAAAGTTTTGATGCGTTGAAGGCAAACAGCTGTTTGACAGATGGAAGCCCTGTGCGCTCACTCGGTTCGCATCGACCTTGACCCGCAACCTCGGCAGCGGAACGGTGTGCCTGACAACTCACCGATACGCCACATCCTAGTAACTGCCACTTAACGGGTAGCAGGCGCGTTCCTTAGTACGCCGCTTTCGCGACAACGGCGGCACTGCACTACGAGAATACGCCAGAGAAAAGGTACACAATATGCGTACGGATGGAACAAGGTGTAGGTCACTTCCAGCGAGTCTTGCCGCGAACTTAGCGGTTGCACGTCCGATGAAACGGGCGCGACAGGGACGAAGTTGCAGAGTCACGGACCGTGATCGACAGCCACCGCAGCAGCGATTCTCCATTAACGACGTTCACAGGCACAACCGCCCACGCAGGAACAATGACGACGATGACGGCCACGATGACAGCAGAGACAGCCACAACGACAACGTCGACGACGACAAAAACGATAAGGAAGACGAACAGGAAAATAAGGACAATGTTGACGATTACGGTGATAGGGGGAAGGGTGGAGGGGAGAGGCGACAACGAAGACGAAAACGACAATGACAATGGTGACGTTGACGATAATAAAATGACCGTCAACGCGTAAAAACACCGTTACAGGTGTTGCGTGAGTTAGCGCTAACGATACGAGGCAAGGAAATAGCGAAGAAATAGGGAAAATAGGGGAGATGAGAGACGGAAAAAGAGAAGGAGACGTGGCACGAGAGGATGCGCGAACCGCTGTGCGGTGCACCGTGTTCGCGTTCTCGCCTCCGTGTACACGTTCGCCAGGCTTCGAAGTGGGAAACGAAAGGGAACGGTCGTAGCGAGCGATCGCTATGTCAACAGCAGCACCAACGACAAGATTGTCAAAGGCGTGCGAGAGAGTAAAGAGCATCGAAGGCAAGAGAGAGAACAGTGAAAAAAAGAGAGAGCGAGAGAAAGAGAGAGAAGGAGAGAGAAAATCATTGTGAGTGTACTTTATCGTATGTATAGGAAGATTGGTAAAGGTGCGTAGGGAAGCTTAGACCGCGACAGTCGATAAAAATGATTGACAACGCGCAATTAAAATACCTGATCCGTAATGAGACCTCTTCGTCGCGCCATTTTCCGCGTCACAATCAAGCGGCCGCTTCCTGGAGTCTGCAATCTCCGGGGAGGGACACGTCTCCATTCCTGAGTCGGCAGCCATCTTGTCTTTTCGGTCGGGCACGCCAAGAGAAACGAGGAGAGAGAGGTAGAGTAAGAGAGAGACGTACTTTGACACAGAGACGATAGTCGCGACCGGTGGCAAGTGTCGTTCAAAGCAAGCGAAGGGAGACGCACCACACACGGACCGGACGAACGAATGAACGTACGCACGACCACGATAGGTTTAAGCGGAAGGGAGATGACGGACATATAGACACACGTATAGACGAACGAACAAACGACGAAAGCCCTCGCGGGGTACCGCGTCTCACTGGCGACTGCTCGCGGCTGCCTTGCCAACCAGCTGGTTGATACTCGATGGTGTGTGCCTCGGCCCTCGCGTTCCTCTCTCACTCGTTCTATCTCCCTCGCTCTTGTACCACTTCGGATCACCAGTTAGACTCTCTTTTTCTAACTAGCCCTCGCGGGCTCCGTTCTGCAGGAACGTACTGTTCAACGTACACCAGGGGCGTCTTATTTCGGGCCCTTATGCATTCATGCATATACTCTTCCATCTTTTAACCAAAAATTCCATCGTTACGACAAACACACATTTATACGCTCGTCTCTCACTTTATACTTCTTAATAATTTCAAAGTGTAGTCTCGTTGATTTAACTTCGCTTCTTCTGTTGATAATAACAATGTAGCATTATATTACATAATTTATTGCATTTCTTTCCCACCTTTATAAACTCATCTGACCGATTTAATATTTCGTTACAAGCGAGTTAATGATTTCTAATACGTATCACGACCGATCTAACGTGAATCAGAGTTAGCTGAACGAATAGCTATCGATTGATTTTACTGCTAACCATCATACAGTTACAGTTGCGACTTACCGTGGCATGTTGCATTTATCGTATATATCTATAAGTAATGTGAGGATGTCGTAAACGGTACTAATTTGAATTTCATGTATTTAATCCGCTATTTTAAAAGATATTGTTCCTATTAAGAGAAAACCGTCTATATCATAAAAATATTTTTCCTGTCAAGGACGTTAATCTTGTTGGTGCGCACTGCAGTATGACATCATAGTTCATGTGCAAGTGAATAAGATGCATTTGATTTCCTAGCGATGATTTCAAAACTACGATCATAGTCGCTTATCACGATCATGCATGATGTTTAGATCAATTTTTATCAACGAATATAGATGCTACTATGGTATCGCATGATGATTCGGTTTATTATTCAAATATGGATTAATTATTGAGAATATTTATGAATTTTGACGATGAATTGAAGTCGATGTATACCGTCGCATACCTTCGAAACTAACTTTCTGTTTGTCGAAACAGTCATTGACTTTAAGATATGGAAATAATGGGATCCGTTACATCTAGTCAGTCGAAAGGGAAACAGCCATTTTTCTTCGAAAGTGAAATCATAGGATATATCACGTACACGTGTACGTAATGTACGTGCATCTGTTGGTTAATAATATTCTTATCCGTTAATATAGTTAGAGTCTGAAAAAAGAGGTACTTTTCAGAGTCTTATCTAAGAAAACAACGAAGATAGTGTGCCCTATGGGCTTGTAATGAATTACGTGTTCAAAAATATAATTCATGTTATTTTAAATTTCGCAGTAGAGATTTGAGTAAATAATTTGCAAAAATAATCGACTAAAAAATATCACTGTTCTTGTTATTATCCCACATTAATAATTTTAAAAAAATCACGATATTTTATCGACATATATTAAAACGGAAGAGACTGACAATGTTATTACATTATCAATATGCATGATCAAAATAACGTCCATTATACCATAATAGATTTTTTGCAATGGGCAGAAACAATGCAGTCATCGTTGAAACTCGTGGGTATTGTTTTCTAATACCAATTGCGCGCACATGTGACTGAAACGGCATTGCTGGCACACTGTAAATCGTATCTAAAACGATTCCCCTTAAAAAATTGCTTTCCAAAAATACATATTCCCTTTTTTCTTTTCAACTAAAACGATTCATTATCAAGAGAGGCAAAGTTCAAAGTTGCAGCGATATCAGACGATACGTAAATACGTAGATAAAAATTTATTTCGCATTACAAACTAATCGTATAAATCCATGAGTGAACAATGCTATATACACAGACGCTTTCAGTCATAGTCGCGTGTCGCAATGCTGTTACTAGTTGTGAATCAGCTCATCGTTGAAACGACAAGAGCGACAATTCGTGAATCGCGGGATTATTCTTCCTTTGAAAATGTTGTTCTTAAGCCGCGAGGTGGCTCCTGGCTACTATTTAAACCTTCACCTGATAATCAAAACTACGTTTGGACACGCGCGCACACGATTGCATTTCGGGATCTTTATATCATCTGTTATATCATCAGAAATGAAATGAAATGAAATTTGTCTGTCTCTCGTGATACTCCTGTTCGGCTTCTTCTATTTGCTTTAACTAAAGGCGCGAACACGTTGGTTGTTGTGTTCGCGTGTATGACTCTCACAACTGTCCCTCCGATCCAATTATGTAGGTACATGTAACACATATGTTGTCATGAATTTTTCGAGCGATGGGACTAGTAGCACTAGTAGCGTTACTCAATATATAATCACTGTACGACCTCGCTCGATTGCACTTCTCTCTCATACGACACACCGCATGTTTCGCTACTAAATCATTCTAAACTTCTACGTGAAATACACATTACAATTGTTATATTGTTATATGCATAATTACATTACCAAGCGCGAATCTAATTGTGTATTTATTTTGGTTGCATTATTAATTACGTTAATTACTAAAAACTGATTAAAGAATTTCAATAATAATTTTTCTACCCCAAAATTGAAAAGTTTGATCTTTTAGAACCGATCACGTTAAGTAACACTCATGGAATTTTTTCCCTTATTACGTCACATATCCAGCGTTCGGATGAGGTAGCATCTCTAAATAAACATATGTATAACTATTGCTATAACCGGTTTATCGTGTTATGTGATTTTCGATTGTGACGCTTAAGTAAGTCTTAGGAACGTTACTTAACTGTAAAAGGAATAAGTTCCTTAAAAATAAAGTCCTTGTTCCACAGCAACTCGAGTGAATGAGCTAAATCCCTGCACTCTTTTAGACTTTGGGTTAGCAGGCTGTCCATCTATACTTAAGCGTGCGCGCACATTGTGCTGCACGCGCGATGCATACATTTAAATGCTTATCCAAGGTTATTGCTTACTGACACATCGTCACCGCTGTTAATACATTACTTATAAAATAGCTACTTCTGCATCCTATAAAGTTTCTCATCTCTAATAATTACCAGATTAGATTTCCACATATTCTGAAACTCTCAATTATATTTAGATTATTACAATTTTTACAAAATATTCAAAATAAGTAATACTTGATTAACATATTCCCTAAATATGAGTTGTAGAAATAATCCAACAAATATATGTATTAGTTTTTGTGCATCGAATATTATGCAAGCGGAACAGTACGATTCCTTGCTACGTTGACCTCATTTCTCGGTTGACCTTAATATCATACAAGGTACTTGAAGTCGATCTATAGAATACCTTCGTTCTATCAAGTTTTTTGGAAGCTGTAATATATATATATAAGCATAGTGTACTTAGGAGTCATATAATTTTTCTTATATCAAAAATGATAATTCGCATTCGTAAATATGTTTTTATTTTGACCACAATTACAAATTCAATTATTTTATATTCTACCGCTTAAAAGTGAATGGCTTAGACTATATGCTTATAGCACAATCAAGTGTGTAATTTATTATAAGAAGTATTAAAACATTTAACAATATCAGCGAAGATGTTTGTTTACTTCTATTCGTGACTTATTATTAATTTTATTATTAAAATTTTTTAATATGTTTTCCACAACACACATGGACACTAGTTTGATTAATGTAGTCCAAGATGATGCAGTTCAAGAAAAATATAACCTTGTTCTGAGTTTCAGATATCGGACCTATTATCTTTGGATGATTATTTAATTACATAACTTGACTCGATATCTTGATAATTATATGTCTTGCGATAAAAATGTTGAAGTATTTTGTGAGTTTGCGCAGCTATTGTGTGCATGTACTTCGTAATGGATAACAGTGTTGCTGAAATACAAGTGAAGGTTTATTTTTTTGCCAAAGCAAGAGAGTTAACGGGGGAAAAAGAATGTTACATTACCGTTCCTCAAAAATTATCATACGTTGACTTATTAGATAAAATAATAAGCCAATTTAAATTAGAAAGCATTCGCGATACATCAATCTTAGCAGTGAACGAAGAATTTGTTGCTTCAGATACAACACTAGTACTTTCGGAAAAAGACGAAGTTGCTGTTATTCCACCACTTAGTGGAGGTTTGTCTTGTTTCTAATATGAATATTTTAATCAGCTAATACGTCATTATGAATTAATAATAAAATGTCTTACAATATGAATGCGGTATTTTTAGGTTAGAATGAGTACTGCAAAAGATATCGTCAAATTGCAACAAGAAGAGTTAAATGTTGGACACATAATTGATTTAGTAACAGCTCCTAATTGTGGGGCTGTATCAAGTTTTGTTGGCATTACTCGTGACAATTTTGATAATAAGAAGGTATTTATCCATTGAAATTGTAATTACAAATGTAAAGATATGTTTACTCATATACTTATGATTTCAAGGTTTTAAGATTGGAGTATGAAGCATACGAACCAATGGCTTTAAAAGAAATGAAAAACATATGTTCAAAAATTCGTTCTCAATGGAATGTTTATCATATTGCTATATATCATCGTCTAGGGGAGGTACCAGTATCCAAAGCAAGCGTAGTAATTGCTATTTCTTCTCCTCATAGGGAAGAATCATTAAAAGCTATTGAATATGCTATTAATTCATTGAAAGCATCAGTTCCAATTTGGAAGAAAGAGGTCTATGATACTCAAGAAGTTCAATGGAAAGAAAATAAGGAGTGTACCTGGTCAAATAGTAAATAATATTTTTATACGATACCTTAATTTTATAGAAAGACAGAGAATTGTAACATATAGAAATCATTGAGTACAATTACATAATTTTACGAAATTTTTAATGTATCTATTCAGTTATATAAAATTAATATATATTATATTCATGTAATATATTGTAGAATGGTAAAAAATTTGAAAAAGATTTTATAGTAAATATATGTGAATATTAACAAATCGTTAATCATAGTTTTATGATTTTACAACCATTAACCCATTTTGTGACTGTTTTTTGTGTAGTTCATGATATGATTGACGTAGAAGAATCAGAAAATATTACAGTAGTAAATGACACAGTAGAAACTGTAATAGAATATGATGGCGAAGAAGTAGAAAAAGAAGAGGATGATGTAATAATTGATCCAAATCTTGTTCAGATTCGTGCTACCCCAGCTGAACTGAATCACAGAATATCATCTTTCATTGAAAGAAAACGTCAACAAGTAAACATTGTTAATGTACAAGAATTTTGTTGTCAAAGGTTAGTCAATAAGACATTCACGAAAAAACACGTAATAGTAAGCGATTTACGATAGTTGTAATTTAATGATAATATATTGTAGGGATCAAAATGATGAGAATGATAATTCATGTGCGAGAGTAGATGCCATTCTTATTAGGAGAAAAGATTCTAAAAGTCATGTTAAAGGTAGATCAAGGTAGTAATGTACTCATAAATGATGAAATATTTAAACATAAATTTTTATAGTACATAGAGTACTCAATGCATGGGGACCTCAAACAGTCGATCAACATGCTTTACATAAAGCTACGATGTCGGGATCGACCCAAACAAATAATAATTACTCGTCCGTATTGGATGAAAGAATCTCAACCACTGAAAAAATTCTTGGAATAAATCGACCTGTTCCTAAAGATGTATATGAAAGACTCAAAAGTATCGAAGATCGAATATTATACTTAGAAGGCATATCTCCCGAATACAAGGATCTTTGGGTAAAAGTTTAATGAAATATTATTAAATTCGATTTAACGTTCAGTGTTATTGATTCTCCAACATTAATTATCGTTTGCAGAAAGCAGAAGATATGAACAACCTCAAAGGAACATTTAAACCAGTCAGGAAAAGGGTAAGTGATATCTTTTAAGTCATATAATTTAATTTCCAAAAACTACTCATTATAAAAAAAACATTTCAGACATATTCTATGGCAGAACTTGATTCTAAACTGCATGAATTAGAAGACAAATATGCCAAAAGAGCGAAATGATCTCTCATAAAAAATTATTGAAGACTGACCACTTATTTATACGTAGCTAGATTTTTCAAAATAAATAATATTTCATAAGCATAGAAAATTTGTAGTAATTTCATTTTCATTGTTATGATATAGCAAATGACCAATATTAATTAATATTATAGATCATTACATTTTCGCCATTACATTGTATACCAAAATTCTATGTTCAATTCTTAAGTACAGGCAGGTCGAAAGGCGGGGCTACACTTTTCGATCAGGTAGAAACTTCTGTTCGAGCATGTACTTACATTAGTTCGTGTTTCGGTTGATAGAGGCAGTCTTCATCGTGCTGCCATACGGTATGGCTGCGGTTTGTCGAAGTTTTCTCTTTATCCCGATATAATTTGAAGTGAATCGTTGATAGTAATGTGTTATACATACAGAAGTTCATCGAAAAGTAGCCGTCCTTACGAATGCTAGTGAGTACTGTCATACAATATTTTTAAATACACGTATCTTATAATGTTTGTCGAGCACGCGGACAGCACGTCGTCTGCCAGGGTGACAAGCATCCTTTTTCCTCTCAGCTGAGTTTATGGACCATTGGTCGGTTTTATATTTTTTGTTTTCGTCCGATCCTGTTTATTTTGACATAAGTCTTTCTTCGTTTCGTATCATTACATATTGTTAAGTCGACCGACGGTATTAAATCGAACAAATCGCAAATAGGATAGCGAGCGTTCTTAGTTTTCAATGAATTTTTGGTTTTTGGCCATCTTGGGGATTTTTGGAGCTGCAGAATAATTCTTCACCTTACTATATGCAATGTCGACATTAAACATTACGATATGTAATGTTTAAATTTCAAACAACGATACTCGCTTCTTTCCTTTTCCCTGTTCGAAAGTATCGTTTATTTTTACGCCGATCTATTTTCGTCCTATCACATGGGTTTCTTTTAATAATTTTCGTAAATTTTGTCGAAATAAGACGATACATTTCTACCTGGAACTTTGAAGTTATTAACGATCATACTGTAAATAAATTATAGTCTATTTACTTCTGAAACAAATAACTAGATTTTTGAAACATAGCAATAACGTTGAATTATTAAATGGTGGAAATAAATCAAACGCATTTATCAAATTCGAGGGTCTTGTATAAAAGAAGGAAATATACATGAAAATATTTCTAAACTATCATACATCAAATAAATATAAACTCAAATCTCGATTCGAAGAAAAATCTTTTCCCAAGACAGTGACGCATCGAGTCTTTATATCCGTACTTTGTTTGACGTGCTTTTAAATCCGTAGTGCGCGTGCCGTTTCTATCGTGTTGCATTAATAGCGTAAGAAATATGATTAAGATGAGATGTACACACTGGCAACAGTCCTATCTTGAATCGCTAGTGTGCAATAGTTAAAAGAGAAAATCGTGTCGGCGTCGTAACCAGAACAGAAAGAACATAATTCGGAATGGTGAAACTCCGTATTACCGAGGCAACGTTACTAATGTTCCATCACGTTCTTTTCCCTCTTTTTGGTTGTCAGAAAACGACTGACACAATTCAGTGTATCCGAGAAGGTTCGCCGCGAGGAAACCCTTCGCGAAACCGCCGTCAGTTACGTTTGCAACCGATTGAAACGACAAACGCGTGTCGAGTTAGGCGTCTGACGCTGATTGTTAGCGAATCTTGACGAATATTCGCCGTTAGAGGATAGGCTAATCTCTGTTCGTGCAGTTAAGCGATTGTAATTGAAGCGAAACGTCGCGAAACGATCGTTTGCGCGCAACAAGGTTTTATTTCGCTTGTTATTTGTGTAACTGCGAATTGATGGAAATCATGTTGCATGAAAGAGATCCGTTCTGCCGCATATCGATAACAATTGAAGGGATTGTTGCAATTATAGAAGGCAGCTTCATTCTCCAGTAATTTCAGTAAACCAATAAAACCAACTTGAAATCAATAAAAATCAAATCACTTTTTTAAACGCGCTACGTAATTCGTGGTTTGTCTAATATTTCTAGTAATAAATTTCTGCATTTTCGGATGCAAAATGTATTGTATATTTTACCTTTCTTTCTATTCCAATAAATAAAATTTAGATATTACAGCTTCCTTCTTTGTTGCCGTAAATCCTTTAATTCTTTCGTATCTTAAACTTAAGAAATTCGACAGCGATAGAAAGAGATAATTGAAAATGACCCAAAAAATACGGAAGTCGACGACGATATCGATAACGCGACAATTATTTTTTCGCGTTGATTTCATCGCTAAAGGATGGAAAAGGGAAGGGAATGAAATTCTTAGAGAGAGGCAGAGGGCGAGAGTTTTAAAAAGTTTCATTGCATTACGAAATCGTATTACAACTGCTAGTCGATTGTCCTACAAAGATTTTTATTGCGCAAAAAGTTGAATGCCGAAACCGTTTGCATTTCTATATCAAATCGAAAGGAAACAATTGCCGTAGCTTTTAAACGATTTACTCGTAGACGGAAGACAATGGAAAATTTCCGTTACTTTGACGTATACCACTGCAGGTAGTTGTTCTGCCAAGATTTCGCAATGACAAAAGTAAATTGGCTTGAAGCAGCACGGCACCTCGTTTACCTTTACCTTAAATACTTAAGGGAACCCGGTTTACCGTGTCTTTCTTCCTCAGTTAAACACCTCTAGGTACGTCGTTTCTTTCATATCCTTGTAAATTTCCAAAGCGTACATGAAGAATTCTTCGTAGAATTCAAGATATATCTGTATTCTATGCATGTATTTTATGTATATAAGGTTTAACGATGCTGACGTACGGATGGTATATAGTTTTCTGGAGGATGATTTGTTGTCGCTTATTGGGCCAAGACGATGCCGTTTTAAGCGCATTTTAACGAGTAGGCCGATAGCATGCAGAGTTTTTCGTTTATATAGAGAGCGGCTATTCTATAGGGTAATAGGGAGCATGATTTCTCTTAATCATGGCTTGCGAGAACGTACAAGTGGCGTAACGCGTTCCACCTAGTTGATGTAAACTGAATTTCAATAAACGTAGCTAGCATAGAAACAGAAGGCATAACGAGCAGTTTGGAACGATTAGAGATTTCTTTTTGGCACTGATTCTCTGATGCGAAAGACTAGAGAACGAGAGAGAAAGAGGGTTCACTTTTATTTTTCCTTTCGTCGCGATAAGTTGATTTACTTTTTCTTCCATTTCCACGCGAACCCGTTCCACACTTGCAATTAGATATGATCCAGCGAGGATAATGAGAAGAAAGTTACTTCCGAGATGGTTATCGCACGAACATGGAGATATATGTAGATATATGTAGTCGTTTTCTGTTCGTGCTAATTTTGCTAATTTAATTCGTTCGTTTCGTGTATATCATCCAGGGATATTGTCTCGGAAGACGCGAGGCTGATTTAGTTCCGCTCTTTATGAATTTCTTAGATTCGTCGTCTAAATACGTAACTAGCGTTCGATGTCGCAAAAAGTACACGATTTATCTGCACAAATTTATTCGCCACAAGTTGATTAGCGTGGTAATCTCTGATATATCGAAAACAACGATTTTGCTTCCATACTTTGGAAAGTATGGAATTATTCCGATGGCTATTTCGATTTCTGTAATTTAATCGTGTAGATATATCTGACACGGCACACCGACACGATCAATTCCGATATGGACCTTGGTCCGTTTCTTTCTACGTCTGTGTATGTTCGAGCGGTATGTCTGCGAAATAATTTTTATCAAACGATCGATACGATCGTGTTTGTGATTCAAGGTATCCGTAGAGGAATAATTCATGTAAGAAACGCGAAAGAAAGGGAAGAATGCACGTCATGATCGTGTGACGTCGGATACGCATGGCGAGGCAGTGTCAGAAATTCGGTCGGTTAATTACGAAAAACGACGGTACGTACCTTGGTAACATACACTACTACACAGAAGAACTTCGTAGGTCGTTAGACTTAAAAATATCAGGTATCACCGTTGGCATAAAAAGCAGAAAACACTTGGTCTGCGAGGGAAAAAAAGGACAACATTCTCTTCCAATTCAAACACGTTCGTACAAACACGTTCCAACTACGACTCTGCGAGTTCTAAACATCGTTTCAATAGCTACGCAAGGTGAACAAAGCTGTTGGCAAAATGACGTTTTTATTCGAAGAACTGCGTTCTCCTTCTATTTATAGAAGCTTTTCGCCGACTGATAAGTTAATCCTCTGTGTACCTATAACGAGAGAAGGCTTTTCAAATCGATCAAATTTCAATCCCTGTGTCACGTAAGAGACACAAGAAATCACGAAATTGACAGTTCACCGGTGATCTCCTCGCGTCGTAGTTCGAACGTTTCGTAAATAAAATAAAGAATCGAACTGTAAACATAGTAATAAAATTTATTGTACGAATACGGTAAAGTAACGGTTCATAGTGTTATAACAGAGAATGTCGAGACCTAATTTTAGAAAGGTTTATGTACTATAGGTTTGAGTCCTGTGACGGGGATGTCGCTAGGGCCTAGGTCAGAGATGGTCATGCTGTTATTGTTTTCTGACACTGGACTCTCTTTATTGTTGTTTCGATGGTCTGCGAGATGTTCGTTAGACCCCTTGGTTTTTCCATTGTTTATGGGTCGGTGACACCTACGTTCCTCTTCGCCTGCCTAACGCAGGTCATCGATGAAGGATAATCACGTTACAAGGATACTTTCGAATACCTGCTTCTCCTCGATCGACGAGCTAAAAATCAGTGTAAATTAAAAAAATAGTGATTTCTATCGGAAACTTGCATCCTTAATTAATTCATATGTAACTTTGTCCTCTGTCACGATGTGTCTTCGTGACTCGAAAAGGTACACCTAAGTTGCTACAACACTCGAGTCAGAACGCAATGATTTCTAAAGTATAATAAATTGCAGTAGTCTTGTACCGCTAGCGATTCACAGCTTTTCGATTGCTTTAGCAAAATTCATATAGAGGGGAACGGTACAGGCTGTACAGTTAATTGTCCAGCGTGAAAAGCATAGTTTTACGATGTGCCCGGTGATTTAACGAAACAGGGGGGTACCGTTGGTTACTTCCGGACCAGTCGATGGCCGAAACAGTAAGGAGTCGGCCGGCAAAGGCCGTTTACACGGTTCCCGGTTTGCAAGCTACTCTGTTATTCGACCAAGGAGCCATCGGAAATACCTGTTGGCGGTCTCGTGAATGAGTGGGAGGATTATGTCTATATCGTGCGACTTGCCGTGATCACGAGCACCGCGCTCAGGATGCATCGCATTTGCATAGATAACCCGTAAGCTTGAAACCGACTACCTGTGTGCCGTCTTGCGATCGTGATACTCCTCTATTTCGCGTGTGATCGATAGTGTGCTGTTCGAAGTGGTGTTGTGAAAGGTGCCGATCAAACGTATCAAGGTAGGAACACTTTCTTCTTCTGTTGATTTTCACGCTTTGCCAGTCGGCTAATTGATTTGTCAGATAGATTACTCGCAGAGCAAATAGGAAGCAACTCTTCGATATCTTCTTTTATTGGAAGGTAATTATCGCGTGAACGACGCGATGAAAGCTTCGATATTGAATCGTCAATTGCTTTTTCTTACGCTTGCGTTTTCTCTCTCCTTTATACACGGCGAGATCCAGTCATTTTCGCAATCGATCCATTAATGCTACGATGAAAGCGATTCTGTTAGATAATATTTTATGATTTTTGCTGCACTGTTCATATTTGTTCTTTCGAATGCGTGGCTTTTGAGGACTAGTCGAGCCATTCGGAAGACGCATCGATCGACTGCATAAACGAGAAGCGGGAAAAAGGGTGATATCGCAAACACTGTTTTTTAAATTCACCTGGCAATTTGGAATTATCCAGCGGGCAAAGTCACGCGACTAAATAATTTGTTCTTTTCTTTTTTTCTTTTGACAATCCAGTATTATTCGCGTACTTACGTATTAATGAATTCTTTCAAGAGATGGCTTCTAAGGCAGTCAACTGATAGCAGTGGAAAAATTGAATCGATACGTTGAACATAAAGCTGGAACAAAGGGAAGATGACAAAGGAAAGAAGCTATTGAAAAATATTATAAAAAATGCCAGGCATCTAGATTTTATCGTCGCAAATAATAATCGACGGATTGGCCAATGCATAGTAGCTTTGACAAAAAGCGTCAAAGGCTTCGATTGCTCCTATCTATACCGAGCCATAGGAAATCGATGATTCACATAATAGTAGTTCGAAATTACGACAGAATCGCGGCTGGTTAGATCGTAAGTTCTTTACAACGAGCCCTGCCTTCCAATCCAGAATCGTCGCCACTTTTACAGGAACATATCGTGCCGGAAATGATTGCCAGTTCGATCCTTGGAAATCGTGGAACCGATCGTTCCGGCTGGCTAGCCATCTTTAAAGAACCTGATCCAATTGATCAGCCTGTAAAACGTCGATTTAATACTAGCGCGGCACGACATTCACTGATTTGATTAATGTTGCTTCCCGCAAGCATCTGCAGCTCGACCAACCAATGCCCACAGCTAATCCTTCCTCGCCTACTACATTTTAGATGTAATTACATCCACTCAATGAAGATTCTGTTTCAAAGAATGATCAGTGAATCGCGTAATCGCTTTTACTATAATTCCATCTCGTTACGTGATTCGAAGGAATACTTTTTTTTTTTATTCACGTATCGTATCCTAGTTAGGTATCGCGTGTTTCACTTTTTCATACAACGATCTCGTTGCGCTTCGATTGAAAAAGCAAACAATCGTCGAATTTCAATAGCCAGGCTATAAACAAGCTTCTCAGTTTGCCAAATAGGCCAGCTTCTACGTACGTAAGATACAACGAGCTTGTGTGTAACAAAATCGGTCGAAGTTTCCACGCTGCGAGTGCTTGGATAAGCAGATCGACAGAAATTTGGGAAAATCTCCGGCTTTGGGAATCTCAGCCAGCAACTTGTAATTCCCAGGAGAATCAATGATATTATTAATATGAAATGTCTGGCGAAATATCAATAGAAGTCGTAGTTTGATATTTGAACCCGTTCGAGGTACCAAAA
This sequence comes from Bombus flavifrons, assembly GCF_040668555.2. Classification (NCBI taxonomy): domain Eukaryota; kingdom Metazoa; phylum Arthropoda; class Insecta; order Hymenoptera; family Apidae; genus Bombus; species Bombus flavifrons. The sequence continues at coordinate 6,583,468 of NC_138454.1, forward strand.
TATCGGGTTGCTCGGAAAGTTCGTTTCGATTTTTGAGGAATTTGGTCGACGCGAGAGATCAGGTTGAAAAGTTTCTCACCGAAAAACCTGAAAGGTTTTGCAAGCATGGAATATTCAAGTTGCGTGAAAGATGGGGAAATCTTGTGCAACAAAATGGCACCTATATGACTCAGTAAACGAATGGAAATATAAATCGGAACGAACTTTCCGGGCGACCCAATAGTCCTACGAGATTCCACGATTACAAACGTATTTTTATTATCACGTATTAGCCTTTAAAAATCAGCTTAGTCGCGCGATAAGCGTTTTATTGCGAGTAACTACGACGAATATTTGTATCCTTCGTATTTGCAATTAAAACGCATCTTGTCAAAGGTAGGCGTCCGGATACTTTTGAACGGTAGTGTACACGTATCTTCGCGAAAGTTACCTTGGGACGTAGTCCCGTTAATTTCGAAAGGGTTAATTCCAGATGTCGTTATATGGCGAAGGTTACCGTATCTCGGCGCGGCTTACTTTTTCTCCAGTTGAACCGACAAGCTTTCGACGAGCAGCCAAGGCGCACTGCAGACCTGGCAAACGGCGAAACCGAAAGGCTATGCTGCAAAAATATGCAAAACTCGTTTTTTCTTTTCGCATAATTCAGAAAAATGACGTAGATTTTCTACTAATGTCAAACGCAAGCTCGACTTTGCACGTTCATTTCGACTCGTACGTTGGACAGGCGTGCCTGCCCTCGGTGTTATCGCGTTCATTACCAAGTAAAGTACGAACTCGCACCTTGCAATTTAATTACTCGCTAATTGCGTCACTCGTCCAACGTTTAAACACGCGTTACCCATTTTCCTTCGGGAAGGTACATTTTTGGGTCACGCCTTTATCGATTCGAATGTTGGAAAGTGCGCTACGCTCGACCTACACTTCCTCCCTTATTTACTTTATCCCAAAAGGTGGCACTGCGGATCTTGGCCGATCCGAATTTATTGGAGCGCAAGGACCTTCGAATGAAAAAGACCGTCAGATTAACGGGGTATGTATTATACAGAGATTCCTACCATAGGTCGAGTAGAGATAGGATATTCAAAGTACGGAACATAATAAATAACCTCAAGGATACAGCAGGCTTCGAAAGGTCTGGCTTAAAATTTGCACATAAGCTCGATGAATGGAAAGAAGAAAAGGTTCGAATAAACGTATCTTCGAAGGCACATCTTTATTGTGACATAATTTAACTTAATACTAGCACACTTTAATTGTTGTATGGGCAAACGAGAATTAGTACCTTAGTACGAAAAAGGAGCAGTAATTAATCGTATCACGATCATTCGAAGCGATATAGAGATCCGTTATCGATGACTATTGATATGATACACGGTAATATCGCATTCTGGCAGTCTCGTATCAACTACCGTACGAGGAAAGATACGTACACGCGTGTACAATAGCCGCACCATACACGCGTACGTCGTATTATCTATTGTAAACTTTCGTGGCTTATTTTATCATTTAATAAATATAAGAGCGGCGGATTAGAATTTCTAATTGACTGTTAGCGTGTTTCGTGATAATTCGAATTTTCACGTTCGTTTCGCCAACTGGATCTTCTTTTTGGTGCGAAACGAAACGGAGGATTCCGCGTGCTCCGACTTACGTAAACATCGGCTGTTCATAACTGTTCGCGGCTCGTTAACGATTTCGATGCGTGCACGGTTGCGTGAATAGCCGGAGAAAAGTCAAGGAAAGTCGTATGCGTTTTAACGAACGAAACCACTTCCTGATCCGCGATCCTCTGTATGCGAACAATACGCGTGCCATTCGCGTTCCCGTGTGCACGCCGGAAATCGAAAACAAGCCCAATCGATACGTCTGCCTTTTCTTTGTTCTCGTTTCTGAATGCGAGGTAAGCGTCAACGGCAAGTGCGAGGCGGGTTAAGACTCAACCGCAGTTCATTTAGCTGGTCAGTTGTTACGTGCTTTTCCTCGGAATATACCGCGTTTCACAATGAGACCAATCTATTGCGCAGAATCGTACGAAAATAATTTTACGCTACGAGCTTTTCCTTTTTTTCTCTCTTTCAACAAGGCACTCGGCCCTCTCGCTTCCCTCCGGACCGTTTGCCCATTCAAGAGGATATTTTACACTAGAATCACGAATAAGCTAAATTGACTAGTATCGGATTTTTTGATACCTCGCAATTACTAATAATAAGCGAGTTATTTTTGGTAATACAATATTAACGTTTACTTTTACTGAGACAGAGATATAGCTAAGCGTTCTTATTAAATTGGACGTAGAATCGAGCAACAGAAGTGCGGTGTAACCTATATACATAGTTTGTCGTTTACCAATTCACTAATATCGTTACTTAGCAAATTACAGAGCAAGACGACCGTAGTTCAATGGAAATTAAATTAAGAAAGAAACCAGAAAATTAACTTTCACCCAGATACAGGATATGGAAACAAAAATATTCAAAAGAATTCTTGTTTCACGAATCATTCTCTCGCTCGAGGAAACAAAAAATCGTATAATAATGGGACATTTAATCGTTCGTTGCCGTAAATTGAGTTTACAAAAATAGCTCGGCTGGTTGCCGTTAATAAACGGAAGTCTACGTTCACGGTCGTTATTGTTAAGAAATTGCTACCCGCAGGAGCCGCGTGTTTCCTAGCTCGCGTCGTGAAAACGTGCCGGAACATCCGCAAATTACCTGTAAAATATTATTGTCGAACGCGCGAACACTCGTCCGATAAACCGTGACTATTAACGGACATGCTAGCTGGCTCTATGCAAATGATTATAGAACAGGAAGCGTCCGGGTCGACGAACCAAGATCGCCAACATTTTAGCGGAACTTGTTATCCCGTTTGCGTAATGAAAATCGATCGACGAGATGGCCGTGGTCGATCGCGTGTCTCGCGAATTTCGCGAAAGTTTGATTTTAATTAGCCGTCGAAAATTGAGATTAACGACGCCCATTAATCGAGCTTCTCGCGCCGTTAACAATCCACTTAATTGAATAGACTCGGAACTATAGAAACACGCCTAAACGAGAACGGAATATTTTTTCCTTCGCTTGGGAGTCGCCGCTTGGGAGTCATTCATTCAGCAGGCAATCATTCGATCTGTCGAGATTTATTAGCGACGAGTTGTTCTTTCCCCGAGAGAAGCATCGTCGAGGGAGCTCTCTTCTTTTTTCGCGTGACACGTTCACCTGAATTTTTACTTTGCTTTCGTTGTAATTGGTTCGAATTAAGCGGGTCGTGTTATTATTGACAAAACGTCTAGCCCGTCATTCAGAACTCATTAGCCTCGTATTACCGCCCCAGGCTTTCCATTTGATTTCCCGTTTAAAGCTCACGGAAGCTTGCACTCGTGTCGGCTAGCATTCGCGTACGGATCGACCCACATAGATCGCCTCGTGATTACTCTGCAGCTCTAGATCGTAAGAACGATTAAAGTGAAAGAAAATCTATAAAACAGAACACAAAAGTACATTTATGTACACATGTATTTGTACGATACAACGACGTGACGCTTATCATATTCGCTGCCGAATATCGCAAAATCACGTGTACGTATTCTCTCACTTTATCGTATCTTTATCGTTCCATTGTGTATCGTTGCTCGAACGTACGATTCATGGCACAGAACGATAGATTCGATCTAAAACTATTCTTGTTAGTCAGGTGTTTCTACGCTCGGTGATAGAGAGTTTATGAATCGATCGATTCGCGTCGCTCAGCAGGATGTCGTTGTGAAGATAGCTGATCAAAGCCGTGCAAACCCGATCCGCTCCTTTCGTGACAAAGTAGTACAAGGGCGCCCAACTTTTCGTGTTGATGTAGAACATGGAGGCGATTGTCAAGCGATCGGTCTCGCTGATCTGTTTCGCGAACTTGATGAACGTGTAGAATTGAGATTTCGTGGCTGGCGCGTAGACAGACCTCAGCTGCGGTCCCATGTTGCCCAGCAGTTGATAGAACTTCTGGCCGCGGAATCTGCTGCCTAGTATATTGATCGTGTGCAAATTACGGCACCTCTCCAGTATGCGGATCAGGTATCCCGAGCGTAGGTACAATTTCGACGTGGAACCTGCAGCAGAATATTTCTTTTACTCTATCATCGATTCAAAGATAGCGACGCTATCGCGATTTTGACAACCGGACGGATTATTTTTGTCGTAGCTCGCTCCATCGTACGATGTACAGTGAACATCATTAATCCTCAATTGGTACTGTTAGACCGTAATTGATCTATACGAGTTTAACTTATGTTAGCTGATCCAAATTCCTTTATTTTAATTTGGATTCTGTATTTTATACGATGGAAGCTATTTGTAGAACTCTCGTAAAATCGTAAAATAAAGATGTTTTATTACCTATAGATAGACTTTTACCAACCTCCTTGGATAAAGTACTCCACTGTGCATTTTTTCTGCTAATTTTCTCGCGGAAGTTGTTCGTTCGTTCGTTTGTTCGTACGTCAGTATGGAGATGTATGCAAAACGAACTGGCTGTATTTTCGCACCCGGCATCGTTAACCATTAAAATTGAATGCAAATACTGTCGCGTTTATGTTGTTGCCTAGAAACTTATCGTCGCAGTATCGCAAATAAAATACGAGCGGTGTGGTGGTGGTGGTGGTGGTAGTGGATGGAATGTTGAAAGAAACTGATTGCGAAAAACGTGAATTGCATTCTGCATTGCTTCGCTCGTGAGAGGAATTCATGCAGATCTTCCGACAATGATGACTTCGAGTCAATCGCTCCTATTGATCGGGGGAATTTAACGCGCCTCAATGGAGGAAAAAATGGAAGAGAGTGTGATTTAAATGATAGTTTCGAGTTCGTTCTTTTTCCTGCACTGCAGGCGAATGCAACGGAACGTGTTCGGAATACTAATTGCGTCAAAGCCGTGGTAAACACGGTTGCCAGGTCAAACGGCGCATCCTATCCGTGAATCATACACGAGCACCCCGCAAATCGATAGAAATTTTCTGCCCCTTTGTGACTGCGTGGCGGCATTGTTGGCGCACGAAGACGTATAAAAAGGGCCAACGAAATGCACGACAAAAGAGGTATGAAAGCAAAGTTTCGCAGAGAGAAACGCGGCGAAAGAAGACCGAAGAAGTGATGCACCATTAGGAAATGGTAACAACAGAGGACCGCGTTCTGTTTCTTGTTTGACGAGTGGCCAAACTATTTTCTCTCTCTCCTTCATTCCATTTTACGTTCGTATATTTCTCTTTTATCATGTTTGCCGTTTTTTAGAACGGCGGACTCGGCATATTTGAAGAGAAACGAGAAGAAAAAAGAGGAAAAATCGAGAAGCAGGAAGACGAAAAGGGATAAAAAGCGAGGTAAAAAGATTTCAGTCGGGCAGAGTTTTTTGAACTCGAGCCAAAGGTTCTCTGTCTCTTCTCAGCTCTGTCAATACTAGACCACGTCGGAGGAAGAAAGGAGAAAGAAACTTAATTAGGAGAGAAAAGCTGACGACGATGCATAGACCGAATAGAACCTGTGCAATTAGAAATGTGCAGTTCCTCCAAGTTTTTGTTCGTCAGCGAGAGTTGCCGCAGGATCTCGTCGCAATCTGGTCTCACGCTTATGCTGAACTTCTTCAGCAGCGGCATCCTCTTCAGCTCCTTGATCACCTCGGCCGTGTCTTGTTCGTTGCTTGTCACCTAGGAATAAAGATAGAAATCTAAGAATAAAAAACAGAAATCGAACAAATGCTTCTTTCCATTCGTAGGTTTCTCTTAGTAGGACTCTCCGACTTTTAACCTTCTCGCGTTCCTTAAACTTCTTGTGTGTCCCACGCTTTTTAGGGATGAAGTGTCTAAAAATGGATAAGAAAATATCTGAAGGAATAGAAACGCGAATTTTTTTTTACCAAATCAGGATACTAAAGAATACATATCACACAATAGGGAACTATTGGAAATACAAGGAACCAATAACTGGGAAAGAAAATATATCACACAAAGAAGAAGAGTACAATCAAACAATAAAGAAGCAAGAAATATGCACATTGTGCAACAGGGACAAAGCATAAAACATAGAGCAAATATTATTAGAATGCCCTTTGTATGAACAGATAAGAGCAGTGCATTTATAGGAAAAAGAAACAGTGGAAGAGATATTGGCAGTACAAACTGAAGATGATGCCAGAAGACTATTTTACTGTGCACACAAGAAACAATGAAAATAAGAGCATTCTACAGAAATGAGTGAAATAAATTCAGGGGCATAGAATAACACTGGACACACGTTTGCTTACATACACATATAGTATCAAATAGATGCAAGTCTAAGTCATATAATATATGAGTTAACACAGATGGTTATTACTTCATAATATTTTTAATAAATACAAGAAGCAGGTATAGTAAATAAGCATTCTGCAGATAAATGTTCTATAACATACGTGTCCACTATTAGTTATATAAGCTAAGTGAACGTAAATTTAATAAAGTAAACGTAAGATTAAGCATATAGGTAAATGTAAACTCAATTAGCTGTATGAACTTAAGCTAATTAGTCTTTGAGGATAGGAAACAAATAAAAATAAGGTAGAAGAAAGTGTAAACCAGCCGGCAATACACAGCGTATAGGTTGACAAATTATAATAAATGATAACCTACGCTGCAATAAATAATACATACATATATACGTATAATTGCCTGGAGTACTAGCATGGAAAGAGACTAAGCTATCTAGAAGAGATCTACACTTTTACTTATTGCACTTTTATTTTTATGGTTAGATTATTCAGTTCCTCGTTATAGCGTTAACGCGGCCGTGTATATGTATATACCAGCGTAGCTTATATATTGCTGTGTTTAGAAAGGATTAGGTCGATTATCGTACCTCGTAAGTTCGCCATAGAAACGGGTCATAAGCGAGCCGGTTGAAGAGCACGGACACTTGACTAACGGCGTAAAGCTCCTTGCAGGAGAGATAGGAGAATATTTGCAGGATGATTTCGACCGGTAAGGATGCGATTCTTGCGATCGAAAACGATGTCGGAACCACAGTCTGCGCATCGTACTTGTTACCAATTCTGGCACGCTTCCTAATGGGCTCTGGAGTAATTGCAAGTTCGTCCATTCTCGTTGCGTTTCCATCTCTGGCATTGGTACGCGCGCGTGTTCTCACATTGTCTCTCGATAGGATGTCGTGAATAATTTCTCTGGGCTCGATGATCGATGGTTTTCGTTTATTGCTAATTTTTGCTACACGAGTGTTACCGCGTTAAAGATGTCGTGTGAAAAGACTAGAAATTTTGACATCTGTCAAATCCAGCCCGACGCTTTTGTTTTGTCCTCGTTGAACGATATTTGCTGTTCTTCGACACTTATCGAATTCTTTCTTTGCAAATATCACATTTCCTTTTTTCTCGCGTCCGTTGCACTTGCTACGCGACAAGTGAACTTTTGGCAACGAATCGACAAATCTTTTGGCTCTTCTTATTGCTGATGTTGCTTCTACATGATGAATCGGAAATTTCATGTAGTACATTTACCACCTTTCTATGGAATCTGAAGTTAGAGAGTCTGAAGATAAAGATTTAAAAAATTCAATTTAATTCGGGTTATAATCATTGAAATTTCATAATCATATCGATTTTGTCAAAAATAAGCAAATGCGGGGATGCTTTTATGTAAATGATCTCTGTTAATTTGAACGAAATAAACGAACCTGCATACGAATATAACCCCGCCCTCGTTGTTATGCATATCACAACGATCACGAAAATCATGATAGTGACTCATGCACCGGCCATTCCTCTGTCACCTGCTTTTCATTCCGGTTAATAGCAAGGGGTACCGTAACCACACGATAAATTCTGCTTTTTTCGGTAAGCACCTACGAGTACGTGCGTGCTTCTAATGGCTACATGTCATGCGTACGTAATGCACGAAACAAACGTGTACACTGTACACATTTGAAAAATATTTATTTTTACAATACTATTATCTTTTTTCTTTTTTGCTGCATTATTGAATCCTTATAGAGATTTTTAAAGCGAAGAAATGGAAAAAAAGTTGGAAATAACTAAAACTTGCTAAAAGAAAATAATTTAATATAGAGCGTCGTACAGAAGATTTTAAGAACAATTTCATTTTTTATCTCATTTACACTTTTTATCCGGCGTAATTACAACCGGTTTCGAAACGAGTTCAACGACTCGCAAACTCGAGATTCCTCAAGGTCGCGGTCGCATAATAAAGCGATTTTGAACGTTCTTGTATCATTCTGCTACAGACTGTTGAGAAGTAGAATGAAGAGAAGCAAAAAGGCGGGAGTTATTCAAAGAAACATCTCGGCTCGTTAAATAATAAACAAACTCGTTTATAAAACGGTGGACGTATTTTATATTCGAAGAAAGATCAATCGGACCGGTCGATGTGGCGTTCGACATTTCAGACATGTATGCGTCAATGCTATTTAGAATATCTTCGACGTGGTCTTCGAACACATGTTATTTCCGTGGCGTAATTACGAGAATAACATCCAAGTCATGCAACTTGCCAAATAGTCGCAACGTCGAATACGCTCGAGTCGTTTAGTTTTTAATTTTCTTTCATAGCGCACCTTGATCCGATTACCTATATAAACTTAGTAAGTCTGGCAAGATTCAAGGTGCAACCACGTCGCGGTTATATTTGTTGCCCATTAACATTCCAGCGGCAGAAGAGCAAAATGCAGGATAACGCAGCACTGAAAAATCGATCGTTTGTCTATAAGCACGTAACTATACACGGATCGATATAATATGCGTAATTCTTTATTAACTTGTCTACTGCCACGGTGGTTATAGGTGACGTACGTTACTAAATTTTCCAGAATGATAAAAAGAAACTAAATAGATTAACAAATTCTGAACAATGTGAATGACATGGATAACATTGTCAAGAAAAAAGCGCGCAAACATAATATCTATAATATCCTGTAGAATGTTATGCTGCAGCATATCTCAATCTGTTGTGACTTTCGGGGCAAAATATATAAAATTCGCGTGACAGCCTACATACTAAAGAACAATCTTTCACGTTGTCGCGTTAGGATCAGCCTGCACGAGCCTATTTCTTACGATAAGCTTATTTCTCTGATAAATCTTACAGAATAAGGTGAATAAACTATTTATACTTCTATGTGCACCATAGTCGCCCTTTCGACTCGTATGTCTATTTATTCCGCCGACTTATTGAATGTTAGCTAACGCCAGACCGTAAAAGTTTGTCCCGTTGGCTTTCGTACTCGTTTCAATGCAAGTTATCGACGTTTCTGTCAATACGCGGTGGTAACACGTTTGCAAATCCCCCTGAACGAAACAATGAGAAAACCGCGAACTATGGCTACGCTAGTGCTCTATCGTTAACGCTAAACACGTTATCTTTTTACATGTCACTAACGAGACTGACATTATCCGCTGCGACGCGTCCTCGAGAAAGTTATCTATTCAATTTTACCCTCGCTAAGTTTACGATTGAGAATGAAACAGATCGTTATTGTAACATTGCAGATAAATTATGCTATCTCAAATGAAGACCAATACCCCTGGAAAACTGGAAGGGAAACGACCGAAAGAATTAATGTCATCTTCCAGTCTTTCCGGCATGTCACAATTATCGAACAGCAGCGAGGAGACCTTGGAGCCTCTTGTACATAAGCCGCACAAATTGGAAACGATGGAAAGGTAAGTTACCTAAATGCTCAAATTTCGTTTTATTAAAAAAGACGTAAATTTTTTTCAAAACATCATGTATAATGATTAAATATCTTTAAATAAGAGCGAATTATTTTCGAATGAAATAAATAATTGTGAAAGAACGTACTAAAATATCCATTAATATAGTTTGCGGAAAATCAGATTGGAATATGACAAATTTCAAACGTATCGAAATATATATGTCGATCATATGTTTTCTTTTTTACCGACGTCCGATAACTTTGATGGCGCTGCATTGCAAGAATGAAATTTTTGCGAGTTCCGATATCCGCCCTTTCAAATATTTTGATTATCGCGCGCTAAATTTGCTAAACGGAGTACATTTGTTAAGTTACGCTGTGTGCAATAGCTTGTGAAATACTTTGCAGCACAACGAAAGACGCAATTCCGCAACACAACGAATGGTTATTAAGTGGACCAAGTGGTAACAAGTCTATTTTGCGTTTCAAGTGAGTAAAAAATCTCTTTATATTGCATTTTTTGTATATAATATGTAATATTTGTCGCAGAATATATAGTGTGTGTTATTTTTTATTATTCTTTAGATGCTCTGCATTAGCAAGTTCCCCGGAAGAACCACCCGCGAAGAAATTGCATATGACCTACAAAATTTTTCAAACGGACACTAAACTCATTAATCTCTTGCTGCAATCACACGGTTTAACAGAGGTAAGTAAAGATAATCGAAATGTTTTTGTCAAAAATGTTTTATTGCAATTTGATACGTATGTACTAAGTTCGAACTATATCGGATCATTCAACATAAATCAATTTTTCTCCTTTTTTTTCGAAATTTTTATGTAATTATTAATATACGATTCGAAAGTAGTAGTACAACTTATACATAAGACAAATACATTTTATTTATTTATTTATTTTTTATATATTTTATCATGTCACTTATTTACTGGCATTACTTTCTTTAACGGAACTTTTTTAACTCAATACATAATATAGTTATATTTTATAGTATAAGAAATCATATATTTCATATCATATATTTTGATTTATTTGTTAATCTTATTACTATAAAGTAAGTTACTGCAACGTGAGATAGTAATATAGTTTTTTTATTTAATATTTAGTATGTTATTGTTGAATATTATTTTAGTATTTATAATCGTAACAAAGTATATAATCATACAAAATCAAATCTGAATTTATTAAACAAAGCAAAAATATATTTGTTATAAGATGCTAAGACGACCAATTACTGTTACCAGTTGCGATTATGTTTATATTTGTTTAATTACATAATAAACGTATCTTTGCGTTTATCCAAATATAAATTTTCTTATATTTATTAACATTATTTTTAATACTGACAATTTTACAGTCTATTAAAGTATAACAGATTTAAACAGCAGCCGATTATGTCATGGACAGGATTTTTAAAAAGCTGTTTTGATTACATAGAAGTTTGAAAAAATCTGTTATTGGATACAATTACCACAAAACCAATGAGCTCCTGGACATAAATCCACGTCCAAATTTGCGCGAGTTAATGTTGTTCTTAACATCCTTACACCTTCACAATCCAAACCCCAATTTGCCAAGTTTCCAATCTTTCTCAGTCTTTTACAGTTTTTAAACATATTCAGCACAGTAGTTGCAGATACCTTACTGGCCTCGTATATGTAAAAACATGTTAGGTTTTGTACTAAACTATTTTCACACTTATCAGACTTTCTTGGATTTCTGTGTTTGTTCGATATACTTAATAACTTTTCCAAGTGTTCATTAGTGAGATCAAAACAACTATGAACATGTAGTGCTGTTAACTCTGGTGCTAATGAAAGAAGTTTTGTAATAGCAACAGCACTTACTATACGGCCTAATTGAATTTTCTTCAAATATCTCAGTGGAGGAGGATCAGCACCTTCTGTCCAGATTATGTTTGATCCATCATTAGTAAATGTTCTAAGATTAGAACAATTACTAAAAACTTCTTTTAAATCAACTTGAATAGGATTTTCGTTTTGCGTTATTCTCAAATTAAGTTCGCGTAGATTGTGACCGTTAGTGCGAAGATAATCGTAAAAACCGTCCAACCATTCTCTTTGAGATGGTATACTGTGCACACTCAAGGAAGTGACATAGGGAAATAATCTCAAAGCCTCAGGAGGATGATGAGGCTCTGAAATATGTAATTTTTCAACTCTTGGGCATGCCTGTGCTAAAAGTTCTAAACGAACTGGTGTTGTTCTGCAACTTCTTGCTTGAGTTAGACTAAATGGAGTTTTAAATCCAATGAGTCCTTTGTTCATAATTTCCACTACTCTTCCCATATGGCTATATTCTGCTAGAGATTCCAACTGTGGAACATGTACCAAAGCCAGAAGTACTCCTGTACTAGTTACACCAGTGTTAGCGACATTAAGTACTCTGAGTGTATCACAGAGAAAGTTTCTGCTTTCATAGTATTCCAAAAGCACTCCTTGCTTCTCCTTTTTCTCTGATTTAGAATTTCTCATTTTCAATTTTGAAAGCAATGTTTTTAAACGGGACCAACTAGTAGGTTCTTGCATCGCAGTATGGGGCACCTTGTCTCTAAGTTCTACTTGTAACAGTAATTGCTTCAATCCTACATCTGTTACTTGTCTGGAACAAGCTACATCCAGGTGTACAAGTTTTGGACAAGCTTTTCCCACTACTTGAAGCACTACATCACTGGCTATATTACGTAAAGTTAAACTCATCAGATTCTTCATATTTAAGAGAGCACATCTTAATAATTTGCAGTCCAATCTTAATAAAGCTGAACGAGCCAGCTCTAAAGATTCAAGTCCAATTCCTTCTGATGCAAGTAGCTTTAGTAATGATGTCTGATGGCTGCATCCATAGTAACAGCAGAGATTCACTTTCAACTGTTTTATATCGTGTCCAAGAAGAAGGGCTAATAAGTATAAAGGAGCTGGGCCAGAAATTAAAGTTGATCCATCTGATGCAGGCCCATATAACATTTTTGAAGTTTCTTCGATAACTTGAGACCTCAAACGTGCTGGCAAGGCATTTATGTAGTAAGGTCTAATGGTCTGCTTTGCGTATGCCAATACTTGTGCAGCAGATGATTCTTGTGAAAGCACCTGCAGCCTGCGGCACGTCCCGTCGAGTTGTTGACACACACGTCCCAAACTAAGTCTCTCTAGGGACTTAGGCTGACGGTGGCCAGGCATCTTCTCTTGTTCATTCACTGTAATATTTGATATATCGGTCAATATACTGTAATGATAATATATGTAATCACAATGGTATTTACGTTATAGACAATGGGAATTTTTATTAATTTCACTATTATATTATATATTGAAGTATGTTTGCAGAGTGTATTATAAGAATTAGAGAATCAAGTAAACTTAATTATAAAGAAATGTGCGTACATGATATGAAAAGTTATCTGTGTTAGATTTTGAGTAAAAAAAAGTTATGCATTCCTGATCAGTTGGAAAAATAAAATTAATGTTATGATTTTGAGGTTAACTGCATTTGAAATACGGTTTCGTTTTTATACGAGATCCTATGCAATACTATGGACATTAAAATTATATTATCAAGAAAAATGTTATTGGAAAGGGATATTATATATAAACAACTTTCCTATATAATTATCAGTAAATAAAAATAGTTATCCTTGCGAACTTTCGTGACAGAATGCGCCGATGCTTTTTCCCCGCATTGTTTTACTACTGTCTATTAAAATTATCATTCTGAGTTCGAGAAGTATTCATTAATAAATTTTGTATCTTTTCATAGATCTGAATATTATTGCAAATACAAAGGACATTTCTACGCTGTTTTATTTTTTCCCTTAAGGAACAAACGAGTACGAAAGTAACTTTACTCTGATTTATGATTTTCTAATTTTGTATTCGAATGAAAGGAATCGGTAAGAAAATTTGGGAACGTCATTGAAGAAAAAATGTGTTTTAGATGCAATAAGCTTGTGACAAAAAAAAGAGAAGCCTTGACATTTAAAAAATTGAGAAACAGATCTGTAGCTGCACATTTTAACAAGTGATCTTTAAGTATTAAAACAGAAATAATCTCTTACGAATTTTTAATCTATTAACAAAAAAGAAAGATATTTTACATTCCCGTTAAGCTCGCCAAGTTCGACGCAATGTGCGTTTATATGCAGACTACACGTGCTCGTCTCTCCTTCATGATTTTACATGTCACGATATATCAATCGGGGAAAAGTAGGAAACGTGCTCAAAACGTGTCTCATTCTAACGATGTTGCGACGCAAGATACGCTACATACATACATTTCCTCTTTATCAATAAATCATTACTCTGTTATTATATGTATACTTTCAAGTTTCTGTCATGTGTCATTGATTTTTTCCATTTCGATAAAAGGAAAAACGTTAATTCATTACCTAACTGATCCTACGTCATCTCTCGGTTGCGTAAAAAGAACCGTAATTGACTAAATTGTTTGAATCTATAATTTATTGAGCATCCGTTATAAATCATTCGAATCGTCATATTTTTTTCTACGTTGAATAACATAGAACACTAGATTAATCCAAATTCGATTTCCAAGTTTTAACTCGCAAAACTCGTGATAGTAAGTAGATCGACGATAAAATAATTTCTATAGCCTGTGATACGTCGACTGTGTCGTGTGATTATCTTTTTCCTGTTTTTATCGCACTAATACACGCTTATTTCCATCGATTTCTATTCCATGCATAAACGACGCTCACGTAGCCAAGTATCGAGGATCTGTTGCGAGAGTGACAGAAAGGTGGCATCGATGCGCGGTATAATTGCGAAAACATCGTTGGAGAACGGTCCGCGAGCAGCGAGGTTTTGCGCGACCTCTTGTTAATTAACTAACGCCTCGTGTACTGTAATGCAATTTCGCTAGCAGCCACAGATAGCCATCTGCGTGCTCGTGCGTATAAGATCAAAGGGAGCGTGACGTACAATATACGAAATAACTATTTTAACACGATCATGAAACAGATAATAAAACAGAATAGCGCATACTATAAGAAAGAAAATATCCGGTTGACAGAGAAATAAAATGAATTCAACGAAAGAAGATCGAAAGTGAAAATCGCTGTTACACCGTGCTTAAACTTAACCTAGACCTAACTGCTGTCTGACCTAGACCTATTCGCGCAGATAGAGCAAAAAGATGTTGTTAGGCTGGAGATAGAAAGATAGAAAGATAGGCTGGAAGTGTATGTAAATCGCGATCGATAGCGATTGGATAATAGCTGGTGAAGTTGAATTATTGAAATCCAATCGGTTTCCCCTGCTATGCCATCTTTCTTACTGCGTCGCGGGTCGCGTGTTATGTTAATAAAGCCCCGAGTATGTTTTGAATCGGTTCATAGAAGCGAAACCGCGAGAGCATTTGGACTTAGAAATCCGCGTGATGCACGTGCCGCAGCGGACATTGAAATCCGTACAATATGCAAAACAGCGGCGGGCACCGTGAGTCGTTCACACGTTCGGTTACATAAAGGCAAACACAACCGAATCCGACATACTACTGCGACACTTTCACTGGACCATTTTTTTTTTTTCGTTCATTCTACTTGCAAGCAATCGAAGCTACTTTCTAGTAACGGTATTAAGACGCTTGACACTCGGTGCTCATGTTTCTACACCGCTTCAAACTATGTACCTATGTAATTAAAAATTTACTTGATCGATTCGAATAATTAACAACTACGATCTTCGCTTATCTGTATTCTACCTTTCGATACAACGTTCTTCGATCGGCCGAGACATAGTTACATGCGTTACTAATTGAGCAGTTAGGTCCACTATCCACAAAGCGTCGCTTCATAAAAGCGTAAGCGTAGTTTATTAGACGTGACGATACGTTTACGCCGGTTCTGTGTTCAGTCTACGAAGCGTATAGGAAGTTACACTTTGTCTCGTTATTAAAATGTCAGGCGATGTGGAAAATGCTTTCATCCCATATCACTACATTCAGCTGCATTCAGTTTACAGCTGCAACGTACGCCTCGCCGTTGGCAATGTTAACGACAGTCGTCATGACGAAAACGATTTGCTGTATCGTGGACAGGTGCACGTTACTTTACAGTGACCGCTGTTCCATCGAAACGTACTGTTAGCATCAACGTGTCTAATACGCGTCTACGAAGCGATGCTTCGTGAATAGTGGGCCTTACTTGACTGTATGCAACCCACGTGTCGCTACGTCAACGAGGATTCTACGATCCAAACAAAACTTTCAAACTCTCTCAGCTACGGACCTTTCTTTCTGACTCGACTCTATTGTATCAAGAAAAAGATAAGTCGCGCGTTCGCCTTAAACGAATGTCTTTACATCGAAATCTCGATGAACCTATTCTCATTTCCCGATTCAACCGATTCAAATGAATTCAGCGAAGAATCGAACAAGCACGTGTACGTTTCTAAAGGCAGCTTCAAAAACTTTCCGGCATAGGTTGCCCTTTCCTTCGAATAACGATGCTTCTCAGTAACTTTTTTAATTCCTTTATCTGGCATCAAACCGAACCCAAACTTAACCGGATACCAGGATGAGTAAAAAGTTGGGTAAAAAATGATAAAAGGAAGACGAGCAGAAGAGCGGAACGTCTTGCTCGCAACGGTATCGGGCAGCGCAAGCGTGCTCATCGCCCTCGAAATACCATAATTCGAAGAAGATAGCAGGTAGATAAGTGCGAGCTGCAAAGTATCGATCATAATTCTTTGTTTATCCCTCGTTTCCACGATGCATCGTGAAAATAGACTTTTAATTTCCACGAAACAAACTGAAAATCACGCCCGAGGATGATAGCGGATAAACGAGACGGAGACGATTTGGCGAGTTAATAATTGGAAGAAGCAACGAGAGATTACGGAGAGATTAACAGAAGAAGAGAAAAAGAAGAAAGAAAGAGTAACGTGGCGTCAGGTGCCTACCTTGAAACAAGCAAGTCCCCTACGGGTGTCTCCTGAGCGGCGGCTCGTGCTAGACTACCGCCGCCACGAAATCGCATGCGTCTGATGGCTGAGGCGGACTCGACTCGGCTCGGCTCGGCTCGCGACCTCGTCGTCCGGCTTTCCGCTTGCCCACACCATGCTCACGACGCAACGATACGCTTCTCTCTCGTCCATTCTGGGGCCGAGTGGCCGAGCCGCCAGCTCTCCGGTTCCCTATCGTCCGAGAGTTGCCTTAAAATATGCTACTTTATTTATTTACCGACACTCCGAACCGCGATTACAGGATATCTCGTGACGGTCAGCATTACGCGCTCCGATATGCTACACGTTATCGTGAAAAACACCAGTTTCCTGCAGAGAAGCACGTCGTTTCGCTGTTCTGATCCTCTTCGAACCTCTTCGAACCTCTCTGGGCAGTCGTATGCATAGAACCTCTGACTTGTTTGTTTTCATCAATTGAAATTGATGACTGGCTCGTAGGATGTGTTAAGACACTTCTAGAAAAGTTTTCTGTATGTGTTACGTGTGTTATTGGAAATAATTTGCAATTTCGTTAGCACCGTTATGAAATACGATTATCGTGACTATATCGGTGAAATTTGGAATTTCGAAATATTTCGTACGTTATTCGTAATATGGTAATAGAAGGTTTCTCTAAGCGTTTGATCTCTATTTATAGATAGAGAAGAGAGTTGATAGTTTACGAATTCGTAGTGATTAACGATTCATAGTTGGCGGTTGGAAAGCGCGTTAATTGTCAGTCATTCGCCTCTGCGTTGCGGGGTCATCGGGCGGTCTCGTCCCGTACGCTCCTCTCAAAGCATTACACGCGTGTTCATGTCACCGAAGCTCCAGAACATCGTCTCGTAATTGAATCGATCTGGATCAATTGCTTATCAGCTGCAATACGTGTGCCTCGAAACATTTTCTTCGCAATGATACCGAGACAATGATACCGAATACATGATACTGCAACTTTGTTAGCTTCACCGTATAGATTACGCAAAGAGAGAAGTTATTTACATTTGAAGCGTTGAAAACCAAATGTTAAACTCTTTGAAACTACGTTAACCGAATGGAACAAAAGTTTATCTTAAAAATTTATCTCGAAGCTGAAAAGAACGAGGTCAGTGGTACCTCGTGAATCTGAGGACCATCGTCGACTGAGTATTATTCTGGTCTGGAAAACTCAGGTGCCATTGAAATATTTTTGGTATATCGAGGTTATAGGGCATCTCGATATACCAGGGCTCAAAAGCTCGAGAATTATTCGACTATTTCGGGATTTGGCAGCGAGGTCTTTCTGGCCCTCGCGAGCTTCCACTCTATTTTCGTCTGTTTACATTCTCGAAGGGACCGAAGTTTCTCGTGTCTCTTTGCGTTCTCTACGCTCTGTTATTCCCCTGAATTTACTTAGGTACCTGATTCTCCAGGAGCGAAGCAGCGGACCGAGGCTGGGAAATCCTAATCAGTTTTTCTCGATCTTCCAATAAAGCGTTTACATTGTACGATTCTTTCAAATGGAAATGAGAAAGACGAGAAGAGACAATAATTCCAACGCCCCGTCTCTCTCTCTCTCTCTCTCTCTCTCTCTCTCTCTCTCTCTCCCCTCGTACTACGTATAAGCTCGTTATCCTTGATCGGTAACGCAATATGTGGCTCACGTAAAAGCGACACGTTAATGCGACGAGGTAAAGCGCGACCGAATGTTGCCTTCTTATTGCACACGTTCGTCCCATCTTCTGTTTCAATACCTTTGGTCGATCGGTTTAATAGAATCTTTCAGATGATTCTCACCTTCGATGTTAACGTCGTAGCCATTGATTAGTCATCGTCTACGAACTCGTAAATCAACATCAATGACATCTATTTAAGGCGTAAACACGGCTTTCTTTATCTCAAAATCCCTTCGATATTAGAATCGAGCTCTAGTCTGACACTAGAACTATCGACAATTATAATTGGCAAATATATTTTATTCAGACTCGTCACAGAAAATTATAAGTAAACTACGAGTGTTTACGCATTCGTAGAAGATCGTAAGAAAACGCGTGTTCTTTAAAGAAAATTTGATTCGAAGAAACGTTAGAAATTCGTTCAATTTCTCTAGCCTTTTTGCCAAATTTGGCGATTCTCGCGTTAATTTCACCGATGCGCTCGTCTTCTCTCCACTCCGTAATGATCGATTCGCTGATCCGAAAAGATCCGCGCCGTAAAACCGGAGTAGTTTACGGTGTCGCGTTCGTGGTTCTCGAGCAATTACGAGGGATCGTGGCCGATCGATACGAGGTGAAAGCAAACCTCGCACGCTTCGGGAGCAGTTAGAGAAAAAGGAGGAAGACAGGATGAAAGACGACGCAACGGTGTCTACAACGAGCTCGCTCGTCTCTTCGTCGCTTCGTTCTAATTAACGTCTCCTTAAACGCCTGACGCGGCGGTTTAAACGCTCTCCACGTCGACGTCACAAAGTGTTTCCGTATGGCGAATCGACTGAATTTTTCCCTGGGCCAATTACATTTCGCCTTGTAGTCCATGGACCTCATTTTTCTCGCGTGATTGCGACACTCGTCAACAGGGGATCCCGCGACGCAGATCGCCATCGGGCCACTCAAGATTCTCTTGATGACGAGGCAGCAAAAAAACGAGCAAAGTCAGGAGCGAAGAATGTTGCTCTCGACTCGTGCCACTCTCGCTTCGAATCGTTGCCAGTAGGAATTATACGTGTTAGTCATCGGTACGATAACTTGACTAATTTCGTACGATTAGATGTAGAGTATTTATTACAACAGATACAGAACAAATCGGTTGAGATAGCCGAGTAATTTCGATGATACATAGAGCTTCTCCAACTATCTCCTCCGGTTCTTCTTGCTGCATAGTTCGGATAATAGAAGCTGACGTTGAAAAAGTTGAAGTTGCGCGGTTGTTTCTAGATCACCATCAACAAAAACAATTTCGTCGTATAACTGAATTTACGCTCAAAGTCTCGTTTCAGAGTAATTGGAACTCGGCTACGAATTCGCGTACTCGAAGTCGAGTACCATCGGTATAAAGAAGGTTGCACCGCATCAGAGCTCTATTATCGTCGTACCGTTCTAATATATCTGCGTTATTTTCTCGATGCAAATCAATTTGCCAATCTGCTCGTTCGACGTTTCAAGTTCGCGAAGCCGAAGCCCATCAACGTGTCGACCGACAATTCTAAAATTGTCGTCTAGGCCTGGCCTGGTCGGGGCCTAAAAACAGGATAGCCTCGAGGCCGGCAACGAGGGGAAACAATGTCGAAGAGATGCGAGAAGATGAAAAGAGGAAAAAAAAAGGAACCAGAGGGAAGCGGAGAACGGTTCACGAGAATCATAAACGGCGGCGATGAGACGGTAGTATAATGATCCCTGGGCTCTCGGTATATTTCATCGTCGGGTATATTCGTGCAGCGATTATGGCGGACAACAGGTGAGGACACGGGCGGATCTGGTGGGATAAGGTTTGAGGGTCACGCGTCGCCTCGGAAGGTCCGTGACTGTAAAACTAACCGGTCCTCAATGTCCACCTCCCGACGACTCGTAGAAGACGTATACAACGTATACCACCACGTCCCTGACCGATGGAGTTCCTAAATTTCCGCATTGCTCACGATCGCCTTACAAGTCGACGGTTCCTTCCGATAGATCCTCGACATCAATCGGAATGGACGTTATTGAAACCGAGACTCTCTCGGTGACTGGGGACAGAGACCTTCGAATCGAGAGGAGAATACGGTCCTTGAGAGGTACCATTCGCGTTGAACGTCTCGAGTTTGTTCCTGGCTGGTCGTTTCCTTTGCTAGGCACACCGCACACGTTTCCATTCGACAGCGACTTTTTCGTTCACCGAAGGATACACCGGTGAGCTGCGGTCTTTATAAAAGTCCCAGTGGCTTTGTTCGCGAAACGTTATAGGGTTCATCGGCATCGAGCGTTTAACTCAAGTTCGACGATGTATTTTTGGTGTCGCGTTTCAAACATCACATATCGCGAGAGGAGAGGATTCACCGTGCAATGCCTCGCATGCAGAGTGTTTCGATCGCTTAACGATCCTATTTCCTCTGCGTTCGTAATGCGAAAGCAAATTCATTATACCGCGATAAAAGAGTAAAGACGTAGAGACAACGTGGATAAATGAAAAGTCAATGAGTCTGACCGACGTGACTATGGTCACGTAGTCTATAGGGAAGTCTATCCAAACCCTTCTTTGTATTCTTCCTAGCGGACTTTGTAATTTGTGTCTGTATCCGTGACCTAACTTGGAATCGTGCGAATATAATTAATGATCGTCTTATCCTCTTATCTCTTGCTCGATCCTTGTGTATCGCTAAATCTGGAGCAGCTGCGCCCTTAGTATTAGACTACGGTTACGGTGGATGTACGTTATAACGTGTGATACGTCCGATGATCGATGCATACGCTTGTAAGAATGTCCGATTGCTCGGGCGTATTGAATTCGTCAGAACGCGCGTCCGCAATGACCTATATAGCCTTACGTTTTACACGAGTGGCGCGTCAAACGTTTTACCTTTTTTCATTGCGTCGACGATTGGCAAACGGTGGAGGGATTGGCGCGGCTGAGGATTTTATGGCAGTAACGATTGCGTCAAACTTTATTGGAACCCGGGCTCGCGGTTAGAGAACGACTCGAAGAGGATGGTATCGAATTACGATGAGGTCGATCTTCATTAGAGTCAATTGATATGATCTACATTCGCGTTAGATCACGTGTTCGCGATCGTCGATGTTTCTTATTGAGCTTAGGTCATCATACGCAAATGAGCGTGGCGCCATGACATTGCACATAGACTGTGCGAATACCGGTGCGAAACTTTCTACTACGTGAAAATCAATGATACACCCTATATGTGTGTATACCTGACCGTTTTAAAAGGAAGTCATCCCATTAACCGCCATTGCCAAGTCACGATGGTAATGCGCAAGGCTGCCGCTGAGATTCCACTTATTTGCATGAATTACTGCCGTAAAAAGTCTAGGCACTGCTCCAATTCGGACAGGTTGTCGTCCCGACGCGTGTACGTTTAATTTACCCGTTTTCACACGATGCGACGCAATTGTCCCGGAAAGACCAGGAAGTTGTTCGATCGTTTGCCGCGTCGAAAGATCACGACGATTATCGTTGAGGAATATTCCACTCGATTGACTCATTATTTGGAGAATGATTAAAATTTAGAGACGCGATTCGACAGGGTAAAATTTCCAGCTACAACATGGAAAACACCGGTGACTCATTTGGGTATTCACATGTGGATTTACAGCCGTGAAAAACGAATATCGCTGATATTTAGGAACAATAGCATTTTTATCTCGTCGATGTCCTATCGCTTAGAATAAACTTCGGAAATTCGTAAACTAAATAGCAAACTGGTTAAATTGTCTTGGGTGTCTATCATCTTCTCTTTAACTAGATGAATCATGCCAGGATAATTTACATAATACGGTTCGTTTCATAAACTAAAGAACTAATAGCTGTAGTAATGTTAAAATTGTTACTTTTGTGTTTTCCTTTCCTTCTTCTTTTTCTGTTCTTTCCTATCTTATATCGACAAATCACCTCTTCCTGGCAGAAAGACTCTTAATTCGTTCTTTTCAGTTACTTTTATATCGTCCGTAGATGGACATGTTAATCGCATCCATCTCGAGTGAGTAAAAATGAATAAAAATGAGCCGAGTAAAAAATGAAAACGAAAGTACGATTATAACAAAGACCATGGTCTCTCGAATGCTACCGTAACCGTGACTCGCTCTTATCACGTCGTCATGTACACCATGATAATTAGTATTTTATCCACGTAGATACACGCATATTGTCCCTACGAAAAGTGACCGCAAGGTCGACGATGAGAATACGCGCGAATGACAATGCGGAACGAATATTAAAAATGCCAGCGTGATCGTAGGAAATGCTTCCACGTTTCGTTAAATTCAATTCGAGAAGTGTTTACGAAACAGAAGACAGAAGTTTTGCCATTCGTTTCCGGTGGTGTTTCTCGTACATAGGATCGTAAAATAGGGGAAAATAAAAATGATCGTCATAAAAGGCGCAGACTAAAGTGTTCGTCGGTATACGTTTTTCCAGGTTCCCATGAACGAGATGGATTTTAACATTCTGTGGATGGGGAATCACCCGAAGCCGGACATTTTACGGAATTTAATGCCCCACCAGAAAGTGAACCATTTCCCAAGGTATGTAAAACTGATGGGCGTTTGGGCGGGAAAATAAACACACAGCTCCAGGGAACTCGAGCAGTTGTGGATCACTCGAGGGAATAAATCAAGCTTTGTCGAGAATAAAGAAACACATTGTATATTTATCATGGGATGCGTTGCTGAAAATAATAACTGCATCGTCGATCAAAAAGAATCGGAGGATGTGCAGCAATAAGGAAGCATAATATTTTATCCAATATTTAAACTGTATTTATTGGAAAAGAAGAAAAGGTATAGGTTTCATACTCAAAAATGCAAAAATTTGTCGCTAGGAATGTTAGTTGACTATGAATTTATAGCATAGCGTTTCACAAAGCGATTTGATTTTCATAGAGCTTGAGTCGATTCATTTGGTTTATACAAATTATTAAATTGCAGAGTAGAGCTGCTTCCTTATTAGCCGTTACGATTAGCTGTTTAGCTGTACGAATTAAATCAATTTTTTAAATCTCTGTCGTAGGTCGTACGAGATAACCCGCAAGGATCGACTGTACAAGAACATAGAAGCGATGCAACGCAGCAAGGGTCTACGGAATCTGGACTTTATACCGCAAACGTTTCTGCTGCCTAGCGAATCGAGGGAATTACTTACAGCGCATTTCAGGTACCGCGGGCCCTGGATTGTCAAACCAAAAGCCAGTTCCCGCGGACGTGGCATTTATATTGTTAACAGTGTGAGCATCATAATTTCTAGCTATGAATATAGATAACGTGGCCTGCACCCGCATGCTTGTTTTCGCACACCGTCGTACTTAAAATATTGTGATAAGAAGGCTCCTATTACCAAGCGTTATTACGTACTCTATTTCATGGTAGAATCAACTTTGAGAATAAAGGCGTAGTTACCTTTCTTTCCGTATATTTACCATGTATAATATATTGTCTACATACGTATATATGTAAGAATTGATTTTCGTGCACGTTCTGTACTTGCAGCCTGAAAAGATTCTTACGGACGAATCTGTGATCGTTGCACAGTACATAAATAATCCGCTTCTAGTCGACGGGCACAAATGTGACTTACGGCTGTACGTAGCCGTGACGAATTACGATCCACTGTTGATCTACCTGTACGAGGAGGGCTTAGTGAGATTCGCCACGGTGAAGTACGACGGTGGCAACCAGTATATCTGGAACCCCTGCATGCATTTGTGCAACTATAGCATCAACAAATTCCACGTGGATTACGTAAAGTAAGCAGAACCGTTTTCACCACTGTAGACGTCCCGCCTGAACGAGAATTACTCCGTTATTCTAAATTGTCTTGTAGGAGCGAAGATCCAGATGCGGAGGATGTAGGCCATAAGTGGACTTTGTCGGCGTTACTCAGACATCTACGTTCAATGGGACAAGACACGGAATTGCTGATGCAACGCATAGAGGATATTATCATAAAATCGATTCTTGCGACTGCCTCTGGAATCGTCAGCGGAGTCAAGCAATTTGTCAAACATCCGGAAGCTTGTTTCGGTAATTATTATTTCGTCGAATATAAAATAGGATATAGACTAGGACATTCTAATACATATTGTTTATTGCTGTTCTAGAACTATTTGGATTTGATATTTTAATTGATGACACGTTGAAACCATGGTTATTGGAAGTGAATTTGACGCCATCATTGGGATGCGATTCCCCGCTCGATGTTAGATTGAAATCGGCTTTGATAGCCGATTTACTTACTCTGGTTGGTATACCTGCGATCGATCCAATGTTACGACCGCAAAGCACGCACCTGAACCGATCCACAGTAACATCTACTAAAAGAATAGTTAACGTAAGTACTATATCGTGAGTTCTTGACTGAATATTCGAGTGTTATGAGTCATCGATCGAAGATTTTATTTGGTTATAGTGTAGGAGAGTACATTCAGCCGAAACATTATCACAAAGAAAAAAGAACGGCAGTAAAAGCAGTATCAATAAATCAGGATTAACACCCGAACAGCAACGAATAGTAGCATCGGCGAAAGCTCAATTCGATCGACGAGGAGGATTCGTCCGTATATTTCCTAGTCCAAAATCGTGGGAAATGTACTCACAATATTTAGGTAAATATTTGAAAGCAATATTTTTACGAGTTTTATTTTAATTAATATTAATTTATTGAATATTATTTTGTACTTTCAGATCCAACCACGGGCATACCAATAGCTTCGGACCCTCTAGGTCCTGGCAGACCTCCACATCAACTTAATACGAATCATAATTTAATGTTACACGAGCAATTATTTCCCGCGGCTAGTCGTACTACTGACTTTATCATTCCCGAGGTTACATTGGACAGATTGTCTAGGTACTTTTGTGAAAATAATAAAAAATTCAAAAACCCATCGTCGAATAATAATATACAATTCATATATACATTACAGATACGAAAGATATGAGAGAGCTTTGGTAAAAGGGCACAAACAAAGCTTAGATCGTGGTAGTAGTAAAGAGAATATCGATATAGATAAACATAAGTATAAGAGCCAGGTGGTGCAATCTATGCACGAAGGAAATAAACTTAGGTTGGCTATATGATCATCAAGTTATATGATCGATATCGTAGAATTTACAAATTCATAATGTATTACATAATTAACGAAATTTTTCAGTCCTGGAGAAGCTAGAAAGGCCTTCGGTTTATACTTAGGACATATATTACGTAAAATATCACAGCCTAATGCGGATCCAACATGCTGCGATCTTGTGATGAAATTTCTTCAACAGTCGGCTAGTAATTTAAGGACCCCATTCTTTTTTACGGTACGTCGTGTAAGTATATTGCTTGGAATTTTATATATTATAATTCAATTACTTCTCTCTATATAGTTACCAAGTAGTAAATTGAGTGATAAAGATCGTGCTGCTGTCACGGCTAAACAACTCTCAGACTTTTTACATTTATACAATCGAGAGACAGATCTTTACGCGGATACAGTTGACCGTCCACGTACTGTCCCGAATCGACTTTTCCAAAAGTTTTTAGTCGCGGCAAGGTAAGTTCGTAGTTAGTTTCTTTTATTTCATTTATATCGTTAATTATTAATATGCGATACTGTCTAATGTGCAATCTAATTATTAAATAGTGAACAAGATCTCGATGATATATTAATTCTACAAACGAGGCTATACAAATGCGCTCACAGTTTTTTGGGAAGAAGCGGTTTCGCAGGAAGTCTACCTGGTCCTAATTTATTGGGTTCTTTGCCCCACATTACGTCTCGCGTATATTCTAACGCTGCAACCAGCGAACAATGCAAATGTAATCAGTCATCAATTACTAGGCCTATAAAAGCTGCGCGTACCTAGCTGTACAATGTGTGAATATTTGTTATAGATACGTCTGTTCGTTAAAAGTACTATGTACGGCTGCTCTAGGACTTCCCAGTACAAGTGGACAATCATCCACGTATATATAATCTTAACGTTTCCCATATAAATATAGCACAGAAAATCATCATAAAACTAATATTTTGGGTACGCTTGAAAAGTGCTTTAATATTCGCTTATCAATTATAAAGTAGAAAAAAGAAAAAGTCCGTTATACGATAGTTTCAACGAATAATATCCCGAACCTTCTTAAAGGAGTTTTCTTGGTCTCTTTAATCGAGTTCATATTCTTACATAACAATTTTACCTTAAAACTAGTCTTTAGCATCAAAGATTCGAAGCTAGATAGGGAATGATCTTAAAATAAAGGAAACGCTCACGGATTTAGGTTTTGCGAGTTTCATGGTGTAAAACATGTGGCCAATTAAAATTGAATCGTTTTAAGATATAACAGGAACTTTAAAGAATAAATAATTCAATTAATAAATTTTAAGGACGTTCACGTTATCGGCCTACGTAACAGGCAATTAATGTTCACTTCTCAAAATTATTGATCGTGAAGAAGCTTTTACAACTTCTACAAAAATATTCAATTTGACATACTTATTTTACCATTATGTATTAATCATTCGAATATATAATTTTATACAGATCCATTTAACACTTAATTTCATTTAATTAAAATATATATCTTTTACCAGAAATTTAGACGGTATCTTAATAATTAACTATCATTCTTAACAATTTTATCAAAGATGTTCCTATCTACATTATATATTTGTTCAATTAAAATAAACATATTCATTTGTATCAGTTTATATTAGATGCCTCCTTCCGTCTAGCCAAGTTGAAGGCAGACACATAAAAAATTAGCATGTGTTTTTCATTGTAATCTTATTTAGCATTTTGTTCAACAGTCTAAATTCGTCCATAAAAGATCTAGAGATAGACGTAAAATATAGTAGTTAAAAAAATTACATACAAACATTCAACGAATTGAATTTTTGCGAGTATATAGCTTAGGAAAGAAAATCGGTTTAAGAATTTTTTCGAGATCAATTTTTCAAAGTGCAATAAGAATAAATGATTAATAAATTAAAACTAGGCTCGTTATAAGATACAGAACATATTTGTATAGAAATAGTACATATACAGTATACATGTATATGTACAGTATACACCTAATTGTACAATGGTTTTTAGTCGTGACTCGGTAATATGCCTGATAATATTAAGTTACATGCATTCAGTTTGAAAGAGACATGTACCACAGCTTTCATGATTGTGGTTACTAAATGAAAAATGGGAAATGTTTGACGACACGATTGGCAGGTACCAATCCATTAGATTAAAATCGTATAGGTCTTATCCATCCATATAATGCCGTCAGTATTTAAACAAGGATTTACAGCTTATTCTTCCAAGAAATGTAATGTCATTTGCATTTTACAAGCTTTATACCATTGCACGCGAAAAAAGAAATGGAACAAAATTGTATTTTTCCAGTTGTGTTATTAAATCGAAATAGGAAATCCTGGTACACATATATTCAACTCATTTGCTGTGATATAATCGCATATGACGGCATAAGTATCAGTTGAGCGCAGTATCTTTAACTCAATGGCATTCAATGTTATGTATAACATGTTATCGCAGTGGGTTGATCTCACATGGGAGAGTCTTAATGTTATCCCTTACTAAGCACAAAGAAAGCTATTGTTCATTGTAGCAGCAAAGAATATTGTTATTGCATAATTGTATTCGTAGCCTGACACGTTATAATCAGTTAAAAGATACGTTATCAGTTTATGTTTTGAAGTTTAACGCATCCACCTAAACATACAACGAGTAGGCTTAAAAATGTGGTTCTAAATGCGTGTTGACCATGTTCATTTCGTTTTGTCCCGTTGAATTTCACACTTTTCGTATTAACTTTCATTTATAGTGTAACGTATGTGTTATTTGCATAAGTTTAGTAGAAATATTTCGTATAGATATCTATTGTTAATTCGATCAATTAATATATGTATTTATATCAACTGAAGAGACATTATTTTTTAATTCATACAATATTATTTTTTTATATACACGCCACACATCACGTTTCATTGCCCGAATTTATATCTACATCTTGTGTCATAATATAAGCGGAATGTTTTGCAAAAAGAAATACTCTAGCATATCGGTTCAATGTCCGTTATTTGCGTCCATCCTAAATGTATAAAACATTGATGTCGTAAGTCAAGATTATCACACAAGAAGTGGTACGTACTGCCATTATTTTGTAAACATATCTTTTCTTTACAATCGTAATGTATTTTTTATATTGTCAGCAGTTTTATTTAAATAGACGTGCTTTATGTGTTTGAAACATCAGTCGTGTAAAATAAAAAATGCACAACAATTTCACTTATTTTTTAAGATTAATATTAGTCACGATTGTTTGAATGAAAAAACATGAAAAAAATAACTTTATAGTGTTCATGTATGTTTTAAATGTTTCTTGATTTCGTAAAGCGGCTAGCGATAAGTATACAATCTTAGCAAACGGAGAGTATATCGAAGTTTACATTTACACAGATCGAGGGAAGGCACGAAATGTTAGGAAGCTTATTGATATATTAGCAAATATATACATATACTTAACGTATCGTTCTTGTACTTAAATGTTCACAATCTGTTATGCCAAATGCCTTCTGTATTCGTATATGCGAAATATTTATTATGTTGTAATACAGTGCGTGACTGAAAAGTTTTTGAAGAAGATATAGATATTAATTCATGCGTAAAATATCAAAAATTTTTTCTTTCCAATTAATGAAATTTGTCTTTGAATCTTATGCAGTAAGTTTATTAAAATGTTCAGCGCGTAATTACTTGTAAACTTTAATTAAAGAGGAATGTTGAATTTAAACAATAGTAAAAGTCGTCGGGAACGGTGAAATTAGCAGATGTATATATAAAAAAGGAAATTGTTATTACATACCTCCGTGTTGCGTATGCAACACTCCCTTCCTACCTGTGATTTGTAAAATTTACTAGTCAGCTTACTGCATTTACTATAAATAAAATATTGTAAGAAAACAATCGCTATGTACAACTATTTTATTATAATCACCGAATATAAATAATGCAATCGTTACTCGGTAATATAACAGCATCGAAACGTCGGTATAAAAAATAAATTGCATCTAAGCAAATATTTATTATTGTTAAAAATCTATTGTTGATTGTTATATAACCGAGTACTATGCAGCCTTCTTAGGTCTTAAACATTTAAATGATACCGAAAGGCATCGATTGTATGTACCTACAAGCAAACATATTTTCGCATTGTAAAGTTATCTTCAAATTCAAGTATTTAAAATAAAATGTAATGAATCGGGATATGCATTCCATGCCCTTACATTTAATGTACCTTAATTAAATATATAATTTATACGGAAATTTAAATCAGAATTAAAGCGCTCTTCTTAGTTGCTATGGTTCCATCGCTAGCTGGCGTTGAAAACTGAACATTTTTCCCCAGGAATTAGTCCTCCATGTTTTATCTAGAAATTAAAGTAGCGATTATTATGACGGAACAGCACTTTCCATCGGTTTATTCATAACAACTTGCTCGTCTCATTATGTCGGAAAAAGTTACGTGAAACTTGAGAAATTATTAGAATTACAAAGTAAAATATAATTAAAATAGGCTTACATAAATTAATTATATATGTTACATACAGATAAAGTATTCTTTACTTTTTCTTCGATTGTGCAACGAAATTAATCGGCGCGAAAATGACACGTAAAGAACCGAAACTTTGTAAACATTTATGATCATGCTTACTAAATAAAAATATTCTTTAAATATTTTACCTGCCTAAATGGTCGAGAACAGAAGAATAATGGATTTAAATTGTTAAAGAATGACGTATCAGATGCTTTAATAAATATAGTGTTTGTGGTATTTGGAAGAAAATGAAATTCTAACACAAACGAAGATTCAATTACAATTTCTGATTTGTGTATGTAAAGTGAAAAAAATACAGCATTTATATTTTTATAAAAATATTTTTTTTGTGAGTATATTCATTATCTCAGAATCTTTATAAAATCAATATTGCATTCATAACAAAGAGGTCACAACAGCCCTATCAAACTTTTATATTTAACATTCTAGGTACAATGGACTCTGAGAGTTCTGTTATATTGGAATCATGCGGAGAACATTCAATTTTAATTCAAACAGTAAAAGACATGGTTAATGTAAATACACATACTGAATTACAAAGTGAGGAAGGAGGATTTTTCGTAGTAACAGATGTTCAAGATGAACAACAAAATGTGATAGAAGTTTCAAATGAGCAATCAACAGTAGGACAGTCTGATGTACAATTTTCCTGGTCTAATTTATGTAGAATATGTGCAAATGTCAATGATCATTTAATCCCAATATTTGAAGGAGAAGGTCTACAACATGACTTATGCAATAAAATACATAAATATTTACCAATATGTGTATGTATTTATTTTTTATTGCTTATTACTTTTATTTATACATATAGAATGTCTCATAAATTATTTTTTATAGGTATCTGAAAATGATGCACTTCCATTACAATTATGTTACCATTGTGCTGCTACATTATTAGCATGGCATGAACTATTAGAAGGATGTCTGAATGCAGAAAGAAGATTATTAGAGATGCAAGATGCTTTGCAAGAAAAACAGGTATATACAAAGACTTAGTTATTCCAACAAGAAATTGTTTTTAAATCTGTATTAATTCCACAGGGTATAGAAGGATTAGAAACTTCTACACAGGATGCAACATCTGCACCTAATGTAACGGAATCACTTGTAAGTATAAGAACAGTACAAATAGCTTTTATCTGTGCATATCCCTTAAATGGTTCTTTTAATTATGTATAGCATCAACAGCAAGAAACTGTAAAGGATGAAGTCTCTGGGAATTCAGCTGTTAATGATTCAGACAGGTAATGACTTCCTTTATTTAAAACAAACTATAGAAAGACTATGCAACTATTGGAGCTATGCAACATGTGTAATTGAACGTGCAGAAAATATGCCCAATATAAATAATGTTACACTCAGTACTTAAAATTTTCATAAAATTAATTTTAATAATGAATATGGAACGAAGCAATGTTTTGAAAATTACTTTACATATTGACTATTTCAATTTGGAGTATGGAACAAGGATTACTGTGATTTCTTTCGATCAAAGCATTTATATATTGTTGTACACAAAGACTATTGCAAGTGGTCTATGCAAACGTCCTGAGAAAATGATGTATGACTGTGAGATTAAGGATTGTCAAGAAAAATAATCTTATTTTTCTCAAGTGCCATTGATTATTGGATTGAACAAGAACAATCTCCTATGTCGTATAACTGCAAATTCGGAGTCAAGTATTGACTGTTTTGCAGGTCCGGTAGTATGCGAACACCGTTTAAGGTGTTCCTAGATATGCAGAATGTATTTCGGAAGCCATACAGAAAAAAGTTCCAGCTACAAGAAAGAAAGCCTACAGACAATGGAGATTGCGATTCGGTGTGGATTACCGTCATGAATTCGACACTTGATCAACCTACTGTAATGTCTAACCAACTACAAGACAATGATGTTACTATAAAGGAAGAGGTTTCTCAAATCTATAATTCAGATAGTATCGAAAAATTAAAACTAGATGACGAGACGTATAAATCAACAGATTCTTCAAATACAAAAAATGGAAGTAAAAAAGTGAAAGGAAGATGTAAAATTTGTTCTAATAATTCAAAAGATTCAAAAGATCCTTGCGAACATATAAAGAATAAAGCTATCATTGATGTTCAAGAATCTTACCAATGCGTTGAATGCGGAAAATGTTTTAAGTTAAAAGATTCTTTTCTCAGACACATGAGGATACATACAGATGAAAGACCGTTTACTTGTCACGTGTGTGGAAAGCAATTTAGGGACTCTGGTGGTCTTTCTAGGCATTTAAAGGACGTACATGCAAAATTAAAAAATTTTACGTGCGATATATGTGGTAAATCTTTCGCATCGAAAGCTACGAGAGAAGATCATCGTCGAACACATACAGGAGAAAGACCCTATGTATGTGATTCATGCGGAAAGACATTTAAATCTAAAGCTTCCTTATATATTCATAGTAAATTACACACGGATGAATTTCCACATCCTTGCTCTTATTGTAATAAAAAATTTCGTAGAAGACAGGAAATGTTAGCGCATGTGACCACTCACACAGGAGAGAAAAATCATGGTTGCGACGTGTGTTCGAAAAGATTTCGAGTGAAATCGGAACTCGTTAGACATAAGCTAATTCACTCTGAAACTAAACCTTTCGTTTGTGTGGAGTGTGGACTCGCTTTTCGACAGAAACGTTATTTGAATAATCATATTAAAAGCAGACATATTGAAACTTTACGAGCATGCTAATATGCAATCTTATCATTTTGCTCTACACAGATATTTGAATTTACCAATAGACAGAAAGCATTCAAATCTGGTACATTTATTATTTTTCCAGGTTTGGTCTACTTCAGAAGAAATCCTTCACGACATATTGCTCATGGCAGCAAGCGAATGAGACGAATTCTAAAGAAAGAATAAAAGAAAAAATTAATGATGATAGTGATCATTCATTTGAAAGTTATTACAATACAGATTTAAACATGACAGAAATGGTGAAAGTAATGCTACCTTCTTTGAGAGAAATCAAAAATCAATATACGTGCAAACACTGTCGACGAATTTTTGAAAGAAAATACCACTTATCTCGACATATACTCCAATGTAAAACTGGCAGCTTCACTGAACGCACTATATCAAATGCGAAAGATGTAGATGAAACAGAAGATAAAGATATGAAAAACGAAAATCGAAAAGATCTAAGATTGTTTCAAAAATATAAAAAAAATAAAGTTGAAACGTATCCATGCATATATTGTGATTATACAGTCAAACAAAAAAAATTGCTCGAACTACATTTGTTGGAATCGCATTCAGAGTTTACCAGAAAGAAGGACAAAAAATTAAAATGTGCCGATCGAGAAATGGTTATGCGCGCCAAAATGGAAATCGATGGGAAAGTTTATTATCATTGCAACGAATGTGGTAAAAATCTTTATTCACCTTATACGTTCTTCTGGCATGTGCGTATACATACTGGAGAACGACCATATACTTGTCATCTTTGTGGCAAACAGTTTCGTATAAATCAAGGACTAGCGAGACATTTACGAGATACGCATGCAGGCATAAAAAATTTTCCATGTGACATATGCGGTCGAATGTTTTCGACAAAACGTAGCGCGGAAGATCATAAACGTATTCATACTGGTGAACGACCATATATTTGTAATATTTGTGGAAAATCATTTAAGCAAAAGGCTTCTCTATTTGTACATAATCGCACTCATTCAGATGTGTTTCCTTTTAAATGTAATTATTGCGATCAGAACTTCCGAACGAGACCATTACTCATGTTGCATGTAAAGAAACATACAGGTGAAAAACCACACGCATGCGACATATGCGATCGACGGTTCCGTATAAAATACGAGCTAAAGCGTCATCGTTTAATTCACTTTGATGATAAACCGTGGCAATGCACAGAATGCAATCTCTCTTTCCGACAGAAACGCTATTTAGTTAATCATAAGAAAGTTAATCATAAGTTTGCGGTTCCTATGAAATAATAGAGAAAACTCTCTTTTCAGGTGTAAGTATCAAATGACTGAAATTGATGTAAAACACGAGCCAAGCAATTTGTCTAATAATGAACATACGGAACACCAAAATAATGGTGTCGGAATACAAGTATTGTCAGAGACTGATATTAATATTAACAAAAACCAAAGAACAGAATCTCAAAGTAACTTGGGAATTGCTTCTAAAAAATATAAAAAACACGTTTCGTCAAAACGCACTTTGGAACAACGAATTGAATTAGCTCATTCGAAAATGATGGTCAATGGATTTACGTACTATAAATGTGATCATTGTAAGAAAATACTTTCAACCTCGTATAATTTTCTAATTCATCTAAATATTCATACTGGAGAAAAACCGTATACCTGCCACGTTTGCGAAAAAGGTTTTCGTTCAGCATCTGGTTTGAACAGACACGTGCATGATGTTCACGCGAGAATAAAGAAATTCTCTTGCGATATATGCGGTCGATGTTTGGCCTCCAAAGCTTCGCGAGATGAGCACAGAAGAACTCATACAGGAGAAAGACCCTATATATGCGAAATTTGTGGGAAGTCGTTCAAACAGAGGGCATCTCTGCACGTTCACAAATCATTCCATTCAATAGTTCTTCCGCATGAATGCTCCTTATGCAGTCAAAGGTTTAAGAGAAAACAAGAATTAGATAACCATACTTTCATCCATACCAAGCAGAAACCTTATTCTTGCGATGTCTGTGGCAAACAATTTCGTAGTAAAGGCTGTATTAGTCGTCATAAACGTATTCATAATAATCAAGGGTCCTAAATTTGTCCCGTATGCAATGCAAAGTTCAATTAAGAACGTTACTTGAAGAGTCACAGCAAGAATTTGCATAAAACTTCGCATTCGGTGACATGATATCGGAATGTTTATTTTGCAGGTGGAAGACCGAGTCTGATCCTGTTATGCAAATATCAACGGCCGAAAGCGAAAGTACAAACGTTGAAGAGGTAGAATACATCCAGTGCGCTCAATGTGATATTGTTTTCGTAAATATGAAGTACCTTATAGATCATATGAACAGCGAGCATGAAGCTCAAATGCATTATTGTCAGTATTGTAAGCTAGTGTATCATGGTAAAGATAAGGATTTTGAGGTTCACATATCAATGCATGGTAGTAATTATAATAAATTAAAAGATGCCACAGAAGATGAAACTTTGGAATACACAAACGAAGTGAAAAAGAAAGACAAGAATAATGAAAAATCTTTTAATCAGGACATTGAAAAGCCTCCGTGTTACACTTGCAATTTATGCAAGAGAAATTTCACAAAGAAGTGTGAATTAAAAAAGCACATAAACAGACATTCCGATGTCAACCCGATTCAAAATTCGGATGAGACAGAACTTGTAAATAAAGCAAAACAAATAATTAATGATCGTGTCTCTTACAAATGTGAAACGTGTAAAAAGGTCATATTTACAAAGCGGGGATTCCTACGCCATATTCGTGTCCATTTTGATAAACGACCATGTAAATGTGATTTATGCGGAAAATCCTATCGTATCGAACAAGACCTGGCTAGACATATACGAGACGTTCACGAAGGATTAAAAAAATATGCTTGCGACATTTGTGGTCGCGCGTTTGCGAATAAAGGAGCGAAAGATGATCATCGAAGGATTCATACCGGTGAACGTCCATACGCATGCGAACATTGCCCAAAAATGTTTCGAACTCTGAATTCAATTTACATTCACAATCGTGTACATACGGATTATAAACCTCATAAATGTTCATATTGTGGAAAACATTTTAGAAGCAGGCAGAGGCTAACTCATCATGAAACTACACATACAGGTATCAAAGCTTTTGCCTGCGAAATCTGCGGTAAAACTTTTTCCGTCAAAGGAGAAGTTGTACGACATCGTGCGATACATAACGAAGAAAAACCTTTCGACTGTAAATGCGGCATGAAGTTTGGCCAGAAAAGATATCTGAGAAACCATATAAAACAACATCACAAGGAAGCATCTTCGTGGTTGTTAGCAGAATTATTGGGAAATAATTGAAGCACGGAACGTTGAAGTAAATTATGTCTTATAAACATTTTGGACGAGTATTATAAGATAAAATGTATAGTTAGGTATGTGTATTTTACTTTATTTCTTATATCAGTTTTAGAGATTAATCTAAAATATTACACATCAAAATTAATGAGATTATATTGTAGTGAAATTGTATGAAATATGAAATATTTACATATCCCTGTTACATGTATAACAGTTGAATTATTTTAAATTCAGTTATGTAAAAAAAAAAGAAAAATTCATTTAAATGAAAAGAAAACAGAACAATGTAAAGTAAACATAAATAATACTATTATAGTTTATTATCATTCTTTTTATTGTTTAACATATTATTACGCATTTAATTATGCAGTATTATTACAAAATCAATATCAAATGTTTAGTTGTTGCAATATCATATTTCAGTCCCCAAAATGTACATATGTGTATCATACATACAGTAAAATACACAAATATGGTGAATGTAAATTTTATAATTAAGGCAATTTTTATATAAAGGATGTCTCAGGAAATATGCACTTTCTTAAATCTAATTGAAATAATAAAAGAACAATATAAAATATATACCTATCTCATAGTATTTTATAATCTTAAAAAGTCTTAGGAAAACGTGACTTACAAAAGTAAATAATACTATTAAATTCTCCTAGTTTGCCATCTTTAAAAAATTTATTTTGTGAAGTGACAAAGCATCAATTTTTTGAATTTTTGTACTAATTCCTGCAAAATATTTTGCATTTATTTTAATGTGATCTTTCTTATATTTGATATAATGTTTGTTTTACCTGTTCTATGACTCCTGCTTTATCATCTTTTCCCACAGAAGTGTTCTTTTTATCAATGTTGCTTATAGATAGTTTGTTAATATCAATATTCTCCAGTGTATTAATATCAATATTTTTAAAATTATTTAGGTATAATCTTTTCAAATCATCCACAACTTGTGTAATATCTACAACTTTCTTTGATGTCTTATTTATCTAATAAAAAGACATTAAATAATATTCATACATTTCTAATAAAAAGATAAAACATTTTTATAAACATAAAAATGAACTTACAAAGCTGATTTTTTGGTTTGAATTCAATATATCTCTTTTTTCAAGGTTTTGGATTCTTTGTCGTTCAGCTAATCTAAATTGCTTCCTTTCTGCTTTTGTGCCTCCTACTAAGCTTTGTATAATATTTCTATCCTCAGTGCTTTTCCAAGGGTCATAGGTTGCTACATTTTCCTTTAGTGTAAAAAAGTATATAGTCATGCATAGCTATTTAAAATCAATATAGAATGATAAATATTTAATAGTTGAAGACCTCTTTCCAATCTTCCATTATAGGAACACATAGGTTTTTAACTGTTTCCAAAGATACTACTGATATTATTCTACATGGTACTTTAGAGTTATTTCGTTGTCTTTTAACCTTTTCACTACGCGTATTATTTAACATACGGTCCTGCAATTTCATTTTTTATTATTTTTTAATGCCCATATTTACTCAATTATACTTACTACATATACCTTCAACAATACTTTGTCAATTTTGTCACATTTATTTGGATATTTTATTTTTCTCCATAAATTGTTTTTACGAGATTGCACCAAATGGCAAAATAACATGCCTCTACGTACTTTACATTTTTTGTATGAACGCCCCATATTTACAGCTTTATATGAACACGTTATTTTTAAATCTAACATTGACATGTCTATTCTCTAAATTAATGTATTAAGTAATATAAGTATAAATTTTAAAATAATATAAGTTTCACGAGTAACGTTTAGAATAATTAATAATATTACTTATTAATACTCACATCTTCAATAAACCTCAAACTTAATGCGCGAATGCTACGGAAATGGAAAATGCAACTATGAAAATATGGAATTAATCACGTTTCGTATCCTCGTGTCTCTTCCAGGACAAATTAAATTTGGACAGGATTTTCGGTATAGAGATTCCGATTATATAAGAAAATAGATAAAACTAAAAATAAAAAAATAATAATCCTTTTTAATAAAATTGATAATTTTTTATATCATGTTTTTATACAATGAATTACAAATTTTGTATCGTCTCATTTTATTTCATTTCTTTTCTTGTTAATCGAATCGTAAATGGCGTTACAAACAAACAATGACGATTTTCATGGGCAACAAGTTTATAGTGATCCATATGAGTTAATAATTTGGAATCTTCGAATGAAATATACAAGTGTATTCTTTTTCAATACATTTATAGTATTTTTTAAAATCATCATAAAAAAAGCTATTGGTTCGTGCTTATTTATAATAATTATTTATTTCTAAATTATTCTTCTTCTTCTGTCTTCAATTGTTCATATTAATTAGATATTAAAATAAAGAACCAAATCTCTACAAATTTTTCTGTTAAAAATTTATTTTTAGGTTTTTGACATAAAACCAAGATTTGTTTCGTTGTACAGATTCCACTAATAATTCTTTTCATTTCACGAATTTTTATTTAATTATTGACATGTATTGATAATAAAAGATCTACAATAAAGTAAAGTTGCAAATTTGTTTTTCGTGAAATAAGAATAATTGCATAAAAAAGTTGCGTATTAAAGAGGATATCATCCTTGATAGAAGTTTCCGCGTAAGGGGAAAGGTATAAAATAGTATATGGATACTTGAACAATTTTCAACGTAATCTATAAGCGTTTTACTACAATTCTTTCTTTCTTTAAAGCGAATAGAGGAATGTAACATCTGGATAAATACTTTTGTGTAGTTTGAGTTTAAAACAGCACATCTATAGTTAAAACAACCTTGCACGTAAATGTAATACATAGAAAACTATTTATAAGCGAAACACCGTCATCATATTATTGCCCGAAATAAGTTGCTCCACGCAAACATCGCGGAACATTTACATGGTGTTACGATTATAAATATCATCTACGAAATTTATTTCATTTTAATAATTTTAACAAAGAAAGTAATTAACCTAAAATACCAATTTTACCTAAGTACCTAAAGTACCAATTAACTTAATGGAAGTAATTAAAAATTTATTAGTAACCATAAAACATTTTCAGCATATTTTTTAACGAAATTTTTTTTATTGCATGTACAGTACTACAAAAAGCATGTTTTTGCCCATACAAATGCCCAATGATGAATAGCAACATAAATATTTTATGATTATGAACTTGTGAGGGTTTCGCTTTCGATTTCATTCGCACGTGTCTATTGAGGATATAATCGAAAGTGAGGATAAAATCGAACCGTTGGTAGAGAGGTGGAAAGCCGACGAGACGGACTGACAAATATATCAGTCTTATCCCACACAGTGTTGAAGTAAGTGGTCTACCGGGGACAACGGAAAACCAGTCATGAAAATTTGCATTGTGTGAACACAAGTCTGATTGAAAGATATCTTTACACATACTTTACTATATTTACTATTTTAATTATTTCATAGCCGTGTTTTACATAAAAAATTGATACTCTTTTATTTGATAAGTTTTGAATGAACTCATGTACCAATGGTATTCCTAATGATCCCTTATATCATTTAATAAAAAGTGATGGTTTCTGTTTATTAATATTTCTTCAAATTCGATTACTTATTCGGTAATTCGTGTGAAAAAGGGCTGTTCCGAAGTATGACTGCTACCAGCTGTTAAATTATTTAATTAATTATTAAAAAGTTAATTATTTAAAAGTGTATCCAACATTCAATATGCAGCGGGTACTTAGCTTTCAAATGGTTCGTGGGCTTAACGAGTCTCGCGAGTTTGTGACAAAACGTATGTGCTTTTCGTTTATATTATCGATCGGATTTCTTACTTTCTTGGGTGGATATGCACTTGGTCGTTTTGTCATGCAAAGAGCTATAGAATTTCGTGCGGAGAGAAGGCGCCTTGAATTAGCGGGAAACGGGCTAGAAAATACGGAATATCTCCAACGTTTCATGCTCAAGCAACTGGAAAGGGCGTCTCTTGATCCTGATTTTGAAATGTATGTTTATTCATTATTTTTAATCTTAATATCCGACTTTTATATTATCTTAAAATATTTATGAAATAGGAAATGGGATTCCTTCGATTTAAAGGAAGATGATATATATCAAGTGAATAATATTCTATCGAATTTATCGCTTATTGAAAAGGTCGTCAAATGTCAATCGCACATCGTGGCAACCGCTAGAGGAGCCAGAGAGCCTGGTAAATTATCTTTTTTGCATTATTTTTAACATAAATCGCATTACTTTACTTACTGTAAATGTTCAGATAGGTACGTAGTTTTATCTGCTAGCGGTGAAGGTGTCGGGATCGCTTTAGAATTGGCAAAAATTTTCAATCAAATTCAAGAAGAATGCACGTGGAAACCTCGTAGATCTATTATTTTTTGTTTATTCTCCGCATCTTCAAATCCTTGTCCAGAAATATTGTCCAGCTTTCTGCCTCACAAGATTGTGGCTTATATTGTAGTAGACCATCAAGCTTTACAAGGTTTGTTATCATAGGAAAGTTAGTGGTTATCAATTTTAAACACGTATTTCAATTGATTACAGGTAAAGGCCACTTTATTGTATCTGGATCAGATATTGTACAGTTTATGGTTCTAGAATCTGCTAGCATTGTAAAAGACCAGTTTTCTTATGACAATCAGTTATTGTCCTCAAACAACACATTTTACAATGTTACAACTTCCCGGCTAGCTTTGGACATACCTCATGCAGTACTCTCTTATGTGGTAAACAATAGAAATAATTATAAATATTTATATAATAGACAATCTTCATTGCTTGTCTTTTCCATATATTTTTAGAATAATAATATCACATGCAATGAAGATCATCATGAGAGGGAATTGCGTAAAATAATTTTAGCACAAATAGTTGGTCAAACTATTTGGAAGTTCTCTGAATCTTTAATAATAAAATGGAACCCTAGTTATTTTAATAACACTGCCCTTGACATATTAAAATCTATAAACAATACTGAATTGTTGGATGTTAAAGGTACAAAATACATTACATACTATATTACATACTATATACCATACTTGTTTTGACTTTTATAACATTAAATAAAATTACTTTTTTTTAGAGAAAGTACAACAAACCTTGGATAAATTGTTAACTAGCATTAAAATTTGTAATAAAAAAATTGATACAGTTGACAACATCAAGTATGTAATTTTTACAAGTTACATAAAATTCTTATATTTACATGCTACAAATTACAACATTTCAGAAATCTAGAGAATCTATTCTTTTTTTGTTACAGCACACTTGACACAAGGATACTAAATGATTTACTGATGGATTTGGATAGAATTCTTCTATGTCCTGATAAGCAAAATCAATCCAGAACTGATTGGTCAAAATTTTTTAGATTAAGTCATGAGCCTTCAGACAAAATCATAATGTACATGAACGAAGTGGTGAAGTGTTATGAAAATGCTATACAATTTTTACAAGATCGATAGAAAAAATATAAAAGTACAAAACATTAGATATGGAATTGTCTTTTGAAATGACTGTGGTAACATTTAATAATTATCATTGACGTTTTTTGACACTTTTACCATATACTTAGCTTAATTTTTTATTTTGGAGTTCCTATTTCTCATTTGCATATCATTATAAATTACACAAACACAAACATTTATACACATACAAATGAGTACAAAATATGTATTATTTTTTACCTGTGATAAATTAGATCAATTTAAATGTTCTACAACTTGAAATTAATGTATGTTTCCTATACCATATCTTATTTCTCTCTCAAATTGAGAAGCATCAAGTGTTCCTTCGATAGCTTTGCAGTTTGGATTAAATACAGAATAGGCACTAAGTTCACCCGACTTTTTTGGTTTAGATCGAGTATTTAGACAAATAAATATTAATGTAGACAAAATAAAATATACTGCTCCAAATTCATATTGAATTGCAATTATATACAATGTGCCCCATAAAAGAAAATACAGTAGATATGTCACTATTCTTAGCATTGTACATTGTGATTGGTCTACACTGTCATCTGAACAGGTACTTTCAGCATCCTGATTATCCTGCAAGCTTTTCATTCTTAAT
Source organism: Bombus flavifrons (assembly GCF_040668555.2). NCBI lineage: Eukaryota > Metazoa > Arthropoda > Insecta > Hymenoptera > Apidae > Bombus > Bombus flavifrons. The sequence continues at coordinate 6,625,569 of NC_138454.1, forward strand.
CATACTGATTTATTGTATAAATTTTACAATAAATATTATTTTTTATGTAACAAACGTATTTATTATAATATCCTCCAATATTATTCACACCGTATAAAAGAGTATCCATAACTGGATGAAGAGTCATAGTCACTGTCATAACATTTATAGTATCTTACATGTGTCACATGTAACATAACCTTACCTTGATATCGGATTTTAACGGTGTTGCAACCGAAGAATCTTCAGCTGATTTATTTCCATTCCACGGTAGGACAGTTTTTATCACATTCTTAATAGACTCTATCATTTCTTCCCTTCGTTTACGACGTCTATAAGCTTCGAGTCTCTCTTTTATGTCACTTCGAACCATATTGAACGTAACCGTCTTCTTTTATCAGAAATACATTGCATTATATTCATTCATAACTCGGTATACTTTACGATATAAGTGATATAACAAAATAACAATCATCTTGCAAATGATTGGTCGCTTATCGCAGCTGTATTATTTGCACATCTTATTATTGGTCGATATGTACATGATGTATACATACTACATACATATAAACTGTCATTAATATGCTATTAAAGGTTGATTGAATGAAGTTTGTCCAATATATGTACATATATTTGAACAACTTATTATGTATAGTAGAACAAGCCGATATTATGTTAAACAATATGATTTTATAAGGAAGATAGGTTAACAAATATTTTTATTAAAATAGTACTAATGGCGAACCAAGCCAAATGCGCAACACAATCTGATTCTATTGACGTTAAATTACTCAATGTATTAGATACTCGGTTACTCGGTGGTGCCGTTGATTTTGGATCTTCTTTCATCATCTCCGGGATTTTGGCGATCATATTTAGAACTATGATTGCGCCAGTTGAAAGGGTTAAATTGATTTTACAGACACAGGCGAGTAGCCATCAAATAGGACATGCGAAACGATCCGCATACTCTGGCGTTTTAAATGCACTTATTAGAATACCTAAGGAACAGGGGTTCCTGTCTCTTTGGCGCGGAAATGTTCTCAATATTTGTCGATATTTTCCAGCCCAAGCAATTAATTTTTCCTTTTACAATATATACTACGGAATGTTCCAAAAAGTTTGTCCGATAGATTATTAATAAGAATACTTTTTTAAATATAATTTTGCGCGCGTAAACATCAAATAGTGTTACATAGATGATTGAATCGAAGAATTACAGTCACATCGTTTTGCCATTCATGACTGGCGGTGCCGTCGGTTTAACTTCCTGTGCGGTTCTCTATCCCCTTCATTTCTGCAATACTCGAATAACCGTAGATGTTGGCGACAGCAAGATAGTTAAGAGGGAGTTTTACGGATTCAGTGACTGCATATGCAAAATTTACAAAATCGACGGTTTAAAAGGATTATATCAAGGACTGTCTGTCTCGGTTTGCGGGCTATCTTTATACAGGTTTGGAGTATTTAACAATAATTGTATCAATTGATTAATCAATCTCAAAAGTATTGACCGTCTATTCAACGAATTTATACATTTAAATATTTCAACTTGATTCTTTATTTCTTACATTATACACTAGGTGCCCTGTATTTTACAAAACTCAATCTACGATTACTTTTGATTCTATCTCCAAATAAGTGTTTGACGATAGATGAAAGGACAACGTACAAATAGATATCGTGACAATAAAAATTTATTTATAATCTCATAGTGTGATGATGTGAATACAAAATTTTAAATGCATTTTGTAGGTCCATTTACTTTGGTCTTTATGCAACTGGTAAACGAACATATTTGAACAATTATGCAACAGATCATGACACAATGAACGCACCATTCTTTATGTCTTTGGCCCTTGCTCAATTATCTTCTTGGATCGCGACAATTGTGTCCTATCCCTTCGACACAACGTCTAGACAAAAAATGCTTTGGAGCGGCCGTGGTCCGAGAAGTTTCGTGCCAGTGCGACACGTGGTCAGTAAAAAATTCTGAAACAATTTTAATGGAAATTTTAAAGTTTCGTTTACTGAGTGCGACCATTCAATACTCCGTCAGATCACTACTATCATAGAAAAAGATGGTCCAATTGGTTTTTATAGAGGCTTAACTGCTAACTTAATGAGTACTCTTTGTGGATCTTTACTTCTAGTTACATACGATATAGTTAAGCTACGTTTTGATCAGTTAATGGAGTCGAAGGTATTCTGTTTGTAAACTATTTGTTATTTTAAAAATCTACATTTAAAAAATTGCATTTTTTAGAATACTAAATCCGAAACTTAAAGATTGTTAAGAAGCTTAAATGTTTAGCAAATGTCAATACAAAAGTAAATTTAAGATGATGCATTATTGGATTATACTTATACACATAAACGGTAATTGTTTATACAAATAAATTCTGAAAAAAATAAACCAGTGTAAAAAATAGGTTGTAATAGTTCATAGAATTTGTTTATACGCCTACTTAGAATTTACTACACGATAGTATCAGTGTTTGTTAGGAAAATTTTGTACAAGTAATACATAATTTTCTATGAGTCGAACAGAAATTGCCAAGTGCAATATGATACAATGTTGTGAATCCAAGAATGTGTAACTGGCATTATCTAAAGCACGCGTATTGAGTTAGATTAAATAAAAATTACTTATGCTAGATAGATTGTAGACAGTATAATAATTGACGATGAAATTTATTTTTATATAACACAAAGCTGTCACGTTCATGCATTAAATGCATCTTTCCAATTTCAAGCAATCTTTCAAACTCTATACTCTTGACCGTGAAAAATGCGTACTTTGATTGAACTAATCCTCAGCGGTTTCTAAATAACCTCTATATTTTATGTCGGTTGGGGAAGTGTTACATGTATTGAGACCTCGATCTGCGTATAATTATATAACAGATCGCTCCTTACAGAAACTTCATAGTGTTACAGTAACATTTTATCGTGACACATAGAGCGCTCACGGTAGAATCAATTACAAACACAGTAAGTGTTGCGTGTCCATACATCTAGATGGTGCGTGTCCATACATCCGAAGAGGTGACCTAGACTTCTGTTTACTCTGCCCTGAGTGTATCAAGGGTAAGACTAGGAAGTAGGCAGTGCAAATAAAACAGAATAAATAGAGTCTAATAAGCATAGAGATATGAAGATAGAGTACGAGGGTCATACGTGACTGTGTAAGTGGATGCAATATGGGAATAAAAAGATAACGCTGTATAGAGGGTATTGTCTAATCAAACTGCACACTGATGTTGCTTGCTGATCGGTGTTATACTTACATATTTACTATACGAATGCGTATGCGTTATTATACAAAGGCATAAGATATCTCTATGCAATGTTCTTTCTCTATTCTTATATCGCTTTTTCAGCTCGTTCACGCACTCTATTTTTATACCTTTATGGTAATAAGATATTGTAGAGTCAAGTTTTTTACTCCTCATCACATATTACATATTTCTTTAGTTTAGTTAAAAATTATTGTTCAAATATAGTTGCGTTTGGTATCGTTTTGATTGTACGATTGTCAATAATCCGATTAAGGAATTCTCTTAACAGTATAATCAAAAATTAAAAAAGATTATATTTTTCCTATTCCGGTAATTCGTTACCGGCTTGAATTACAATACATCGGTGGAGATCATTGATAACATAGAACGTCGAACCATGAGTTGCAAGAATTGATGGAGATAACCCTATAGGGGGTCAAGTTCGTTGTCATACTCATATATCTACACATTGTAGTTGCAGAATCACGTTGGTAATCACAAGAAAAGAGGATGGAGTACCTTAGAAACAATAGTTCTGGTTCTTTGGCCATTGAAAGTGTCCGTGAAAGTCGTGTGCTCGTTCTTTATACCGGCGGTACCATTGGAATGATTAGAAATGAAGATGGAGGTAATACGTTTCTCTTTCTCTTTCACGTGAAATTATGATTGAAATGGTTGTCGTTAAAACTATGAAGATAATACGATTTATTATCTTACTATAGTTCTCGTCCCTAAAGCGAACGCTTTTGTGAAAAAACTGCGAAATTATCCACACATGTACGACCGAGAATACGCGGAAAAACGATTCGGATTGATGGGACCGCTTGTACTTCCGTAAGTGCATAATTGATCTGATGATTGAAAAAAGAAGAAGTTAATAATTCTGATAAATTCGTAACGATACCTGACCAACTAATAGGTATTTATTTTTATTTGGTTTTTCTTTAAAGAATGACTGCGACAGACAGCAAACGTGTCATTTATAACGTATTGGAATATTCGCCGCTTTGTGATTCTAGTAACATGACAATGGACGATTGGATTCGTATTGCCCATGATATCAAGGTAACTTCTACTATGCAAGTATACATGGTTAGAGATGCTATATGTATGGTTTAATCAGATATATACATATAGTCATAAGATCTTTTTCGGGAATGTATGCAAAAAAATGAGAGGAACATGAAAGCATGTAAATAAAGTTAGAACATAGCGTAGAGATTTTTCCGATACCGCAACTACGCTCATTAAAGTGCTTGAAATACTATTAATATTTCTTCTTTCAGAAATAAATACTTTAAATACCGGATATTTTTAGAAATAAGTTTTATTTCATTGCAAACTGTAGACATAGAGTTCCGAAAGAGAAATAACTAACTAACTAATTAAATAAGCTTTACACTCAACACGATATTTGCTGTTCCAGCAAGCTTACGAGCGTTTCGACGGATTCGTAATTCTACATGGGACAGACACGTTAAGTTACACGGCATCTGCACTATCTTTTATGCTCGAATCTTTGGGCAAAATAGTTATTTTAACTGGCTCTCAAGTCCCAATTTTCGACAGCAGAAGCGACGGTTTGGATAACTTCCTGTCATCCCTAATAATAGCTGCAAATTACAACATACCGGAAGTATGCGTATACTTTGGAACAAACTTGATGAGAGGAAATCGTACCTGTAAAGTATCGGCCACTTCGTTCGAGGCGTTCGATTCACCGAATTTTCCACCGTTGGCTAAGGCCAACATCACGATAGAAGGTTAGCAATTGACCCAATTACAGGATGCAATTCGCTTAATTGACTGTGGTTTTGCTCGTTTCGTGCAATCTTCTTCCACGAGATATTCTTTTGTCCGTTAAATGGAACTCTAAATGCAAATCGATACATGCAATGATAGCGTAATACGTACCAGGTGATATTACGATTCTATGACGTTCAAAGATTCTTATCAGGAATCTATATTTGGAAACTAGTAGTTACATTAGCATTATCATATAAAATAACGTGTTCGTATATGTTAATTTATTGCGATATGCACGTGTTAAACTTCGTTACAAACTATTGTTACAATACGGAAAGTGTAGTTAAAGAGAAGCATACATAACGTGTACAATTGTAGTTTAAGAATGTCTTTAATATGTACCGTTTTATCAGCGTCACTGTAATGTACATATATGTATGTGCATTGTAGTGGATTATCGGGCAATATTCCGACCATTTACGTTGGAAAAGTTTCACGTATACGCGTCCTTGAACAGAAATGTTGGATTGCTACGAATATTTCCAAGTATGACTACGCACTTGGTAAGGGCGTTTCTACAGCCCCCGATCGAAGGTGTAGTGCTACAGTCCTATGGAGCAGGGAACGTGCCCACGAACCGAGAGGATATAATTGAAGAATTGTCCGCAGCTACAAAACGCGGAGTCATCATCGTCAATATTACACAATGCGCGACAGGCTGCGTTAAGAATTCATACGCACCTGGAAAACTTCTCGAGCAAGCTGGTACACTTAAAATTATGTTAAATATTCGCGATTCAAAAATTGCAGCAGATCTAAATGCGAAAGTTTAAAAATTTGCAGGTGTAATATCAGGTTCTGATATGACACCAGAAGCTACATTGACTAAACTCGCTTACGTATTATCGAAGAAAGAATGGGATTTACAAACAAAGCGTCAAATGATGCAAACGAATCTCCGCGGAGAATTAACTGCTCAACGACCGCCGTATCTCGAGGATATAGATCTTGTGGAGGCGGTTGCAAGATCTTTGAGACTTTCTTCAACGGCGGAACGTCAAGAATTGGGATCGATTCTTTTCCCTGCGATGTTGAACGCTGCCGTGAGGAGCCGCGATGTCGTGAAACTTGAAATCTTGAAAGGATACGTAAGTATGTGTAATTAAGTCATTCATACGATACTCAATTTCTTTTCTCAAAGTAGTTTATACTTCTCAACTAGGGTGCAGATATATCGCAACAAAACGCAGATGGTCGCACGGCATTGCATATTGCTTGCTGCGAAGGTGATTTAAAAGTCGTCCACTGTCTTTTACGAATGGGTGCGAACGTACACATCAAAGATCGATTTAACCGTACACCACTTACCGACGCGATAGAGTTCGATCATCACGAGGTATAATATCACTCGAACCTTGTATTTCGCATTTATTCCATTTCATGTCACATTTGCATTTCGATTTTCCAGATCATTAATATTCTAATACATAATGGTGCACACTTACACGGAAGCGCATATATAATAGGGGAGAAAATGTGTGCCGCTGCAGCCGTCGGAAACGTGAAGCGTTTAACGTCGTATCAATTAGCGAACGCAGACCTCTCGCAGAAGGATTTTTCTGGGAGGACACCCTTGCATTTCGCAGCGCTACATAATAACGTACAAGCTGTTCAATTCTTATTGGATCATAATGTGGAGACGGAATGTTTCGATAAAACAGAACAATCGCCGCACGATCTTGCTAAAACGTCGGGTTCCGCAGATGCGGCGAGATTGTTGTCGCCGCTTTATTCCCCGAACTCGCTAGTTACGGAGGAAACTTCGAGATGAAAGTGAAACGACCGTTAGTCCGTAGCTATAACCACATAATTTTACACAAGAAATCACATCAGACTAAAAATAAAACCCGTGTATCTGCGTTAAGTGTAATAGTATAAAATGGACATCTATTCAACTATCTTTGTATTGTATTCGCGTCCTAGTTGAAATAATATGATTGCGAAGACGGCGGACCACGTAAATACGTTAATTTGTCGCAGAAGAGTCGTTAAGCATTTCATACAATAGTTAACGAAAAGTGAAAGTCTAAAGCGACGGTGATTATGACTGGATCACGCAGCAGTGCACGCGAAAATATTTCGTGCAAGATAATAACGTATTTCCTTGAGCGTGGTAAAGTGTGAGTTTGAAGTGTGAAAACTCGATGTTCCTTCATTTTTGTACAAAAATATTCCCTTCTGTATTTGTACAGTAATAGAGAGTATGCATTACATCATCACATTATCCCAAGCTCGTCCATCACTGTTCTCAAAAGCTTCGGCGTTATTAAACAATCCTTATAAATGTAAGCGCAATTATGATTTCCCTTTCGTCCGGTAATAACAGCATCTTGAATGATCGTACCATTTGTAACGTCTTTGAACCAGCTGTGACTGTTGATAAATCAATTTAAAACATCCTCGTAATATCAAGTTTCTGAGTGTTCTCTTTCCAATCTTACCTTGATAATCCATCGATTATTTTATCTGTACTCGTTGGATTCTCCGAATTCGCGGCTACTGAAACGATCGAACAAACGATACGTTGCATGCACGGAACCACGTAATCGTTGCCGAACATCATTTCATTAATAGCGTTCCCTATATGTAACCATTGTCCATTATCCGCCGAGCCTAACGTTGTATACGATAAGAGAAGAAAAAGCTATTAATGAATATATAGAATTATAGTAACATTTACTTACGATAATTATACTGTGGATGCACTTTCGAGAATAATGGCGAAACTGCGCTAAACAGGGTGGCCATTAATCCAACAATTCCAAAGCTTTTCGTGTTAACGTTGAACAACGATGGAAATTCACCATTCTCCCCTATTTTATGCTCGAGCGGTATCGAAAGGAAAGGAATAGTCACAGCCCAATCAATCTGTGACAATTATTATTATTACAAATAAGAAGACATTTTATCTGAATCGAGTGAAAGTTAACAATTACCCGAATTTTCTGAAACTTACACGAAATTCTTCTTGTTCCGAATTGAAAGAGATCAGCCCACCATTTGGATGCTTTCCAAATACCTTACTGTATGTCCTCGAAGTTTTTGCCTTTCCATTAACGTTATCCTTCGGTTCAGAAAGGTGCAGCAAACAACATAGCGATAATAATATAACGTAGTATTTGAACGAATTTCTCATGATTTTTATTGTTCTACTAAAAAAAAAAAAAAAAAAAAAATTGATTTGTAAAAGCTGATGCTGCTACAGCTAATTGAAGCAAATTACCGGTGGTAGAGAATTTTTGTTATACTTAGGATAAATCTGTGGTGGCTAGTAAATCGACTAATTGGAACGAACACAGGAATACGTGTGAGGAATCCTTGATCTTTGCTGGCAGTTTTTGTACAGAAGCCAGCCCACTCTTGGCAGGTAGGAAACTCTATTCCGACGAGCGGAATTAACGAACCTAAGAGAGAATTCTGGTTAAATTACTGTACCGAAACAACGTCGCCGCAGCTGTTACGCCGCTCATCGTCACGCCTAATTCCGCAAATTCGCGCGAGTCCACGTTTCGTAATTACATATTCCCTCGTATTTCGTTATTTTCGCTAAGGCCAGTCTAGTTTAAGGATCTTCCACATACCTTGCACGATACAACGCGTCACACGCGTACAGAAATATTTTCGTCGATCGAGCGTTGTTTTATTAAAATTAAAACGAAACACAGCAGGATAACGATTGAGAGACACTGGCAATACTTGTTTAATTTATGTGTGCATTCATATGTGAGGTTTGTCAGTGCACGCATACGAGCCTCGACTTTCGTGAATTTTCCAGAGCAACCTGCAGAACGAATTCCTCGTCTTAAAATCAGGTAGACGACGAACGCATGGTCGCGAAACCTGCATATGGCGTTTCAATTTCACGAAGTTTCTGCAGCCTTCTTACGAACAAAATATCACGAAATGCCCTTTCCCATTTCACTTACGAAATTGCTGCTAGATTATCGCAATCGTCGATCGTTGTCACGGACTTTGATTAACTGAAATAAAATCTATGTACCAGCATGGTTTTATTACAACAACGATTACGATAAACAACGTCTTATTTTCCGCAATGTAACATCGCATAGTCGGTTGTTTCTAAAGAAATCGTGATGGACCTAGGAAGAGGTGGGTAAACGCGTTAACAGATCCTTATCGATCTTGCGAAAGATGAATTATTTCAGGCTCGACAACAATGATGCCGTCGCGAGTGATTCGTAGCGACAGTTTAGCGTATCGCTGCTTCTTCAGAAGAGACGAGCGGGTCACGGACCGTGATAGCGTCCCATGGAAATCTAACAATGAAAGCGAAACCACCGGCTCCAATTATGTCCATGGTTTGTCATGTCGTGACGATTCGGAGTAGGTGCATGACTATATATGCCAGGGACAATGTTGGTGTTCCCCAGTTTCTTCAGAGCCAAACGATACAACACACCCACGAGGACTAATTTATTTTTCACGTTCCATGGAGGTATGCTTCGTAGAAGTAGCAAATTCGCGAAAGAAAATGTTCACTGTGAATAATATCTTCTTTGAAATCTTTTTGTCGCAGATGTCGTTTAATTTTCGGAATCCTGTCCTGCTCTTGTTATCTTTGGCGGCGATCGTCGGAGGCAACCCCAAGTTTGACGATGGAGGGTAAGATTCTTCCTGAGTTCTGAAGTGGTTATACGAAGACGTTTCTTACTCAAACGGCTTTTCCAAGCTCGCTTCGAGTTTTTTTATCTCTTCATTCTTCTTCGAGTAATAATTTTCACGACTGAGCGAAACAAATCGTAAACAGGTTCATACCGAGTTCCATGATCTATCTGGAAAAGAGCGCAAAGTCCCAAGATCAGATAGCTATGCCTTCCGAGCCAAAGCTTCGCAGTGAGACATCAACAAAGCGGAGTGACGTGGACAACAACGTGGATATTACGGATCGCAGCCAAGAACCTCGATTCGGTTTCACGAACCTTGGTAGCACAGGAAGCGTAAGCAATCTTCGTTGAATCTGATCTTTATCGAACGTTCGTCGATATTTAAGTAACATAGACATCGACACAGGGTTACGGAGTATCAACGTATGCACCGACGAAGATAGACTTGGGAGGATTGTTCTTGGGGGCCATCATAGGAATAGGTTCCATCCTCATCATACCTAAACTACTCTACATTCTTTCTGGCACTTACGGCCATTATGCAAGAAGTAAATTACTTAAAGCTTTATTTAAAAGAAAGGAAAATAAGAAAAACCATGAATTTCGCTTTAATACAAAATAATCGTTTGTATCGTAGGCGAAGAGAGTGGCTTCGCTCAAATCATGACAAGAATGGACGACGTTCTGGCTCGTCACGGTATCGACACGACATCCTGCATGCAACGAGCCGTTTGTACTTATTCGCAACAGGCCTCCTCGTCGGTGAAAGAGGCCAATAAGCTAAGCGACGATGAGAAGGCCTCGTCGTTCGATCGCGTGATCGATACGATCACGACGAATCAGATTTTCCGAACGGCCATGGAAGGAACCGCGATACAGGAAGCGGTGGAAGCGGGGAGAGCCGGTCGAAATTGTTCGCGGACTTATTCACATTGCGGATTTTCCATGGAAACGATATTGTCTTTATTATCAAACGTAATTACCACGGTCGCCGCAGTTAATACAGGAACCACGACGCCCACAGGAACTGGGACGTTGTAATCGCTAAGAGTGAAAATTTCTGATTACGCGGTAAAATATCCTGCTACGATTCTCGGACATTGAAGCGTAATGGATCGTATGGAAATGTAGTCGTCTTTAGGTAAAGTTGAACAGGATAGTAACGAAGAACACATTAGCGCCATATGATAAACCGCATATTATATTATACGGTTTCATTTACGTAATCGAGTAGTCATTTATCATAAATACGATCAGTTCCTCATGATGCAATTGAAATATTATTCGTAAATGAAATTAGTCGCAGGTATCTTTTAACAAATAAAAAAGGAACAAATTGCAACAATTTCCTTTTACGTTTATTTGATCTTACACACATGCAAACCGAGAAAAGTGAAATTGTTCCCGCGTAATATGACGAAGTCGCTAGTTCGCGCAGTTTGGCGTGTAACGCGACGACTTTCCTTCGACGTAGACACTTATTCTTTACACAATCCTCGTGTAAGGCAAACAGGACCGTATGTAATTACATAGCGTGACGATCTGTTATTTTTCAGTGTGAACACGATGTACAACGTTGTACACTGTTTTAAAGGTTCTACAATCTTCGATGTAGATACAATAATCTTTTAGAGCGTATATAAATATAGAATTTTTCCATTAAAATGTATGAGTCACGTGCGAGGTGTTGATTCCTAAGAGAATTAAAATGAACTTTGTAAAATTAACGTGAAATATCGAACCGTCGATATTCGAATTGGAACATAAGCCCCCAATATAGTTCTCGAGGAATTCGTTCTTAATTACAGATTATACAGCACTATGATATATTCACGTTAATAGAGTGCAGTTTCGCTTTTACAGAAAAAATATTGGAAATTCTCTGTTATACTCTGTACATGTAATTATATGTACATATCCTAGAAGTTCTTTGGTCCTTAGCAAAATACATAAATCTTCGTTGAACGCATTGTTAAAGCTATGTAATTTAGTTGACATTAATAAATTCAACAAACACAAGCAGTCAAGCCTAACGTCGTTTGAATAATCCTATTCTGGAACGTATCTTAATCGTGATATAAAAACATGTTTGGAGCTTCTTAATTATGCAAATATAACGATAGACAACATTGAAGCAATTAACATCGTCGTGAATTTCGTATTGTTTCACAACGTACATTCAGTAGCTGAATAGTTACCTATCTTATAAACATTATCTGATTTTTACAAGAATAAGATCTCTGGTAATTACAATAATATGCTCTATGTACCATCGTCTACGAGCACTTTCAATTGCTACAAATATCTTTTTGTACCTGATTCTTTCGTTAAATTGGCAACGAGATTTTTTTTTCCAGACAATAACACTTTTCAATAACTTTCACTTGGTAAATATAAGACAACATTTTTATATAACGATCATTTCATGTACTGTCGTTTTGGTAGAAGGAGTATGGCTCCTATAGCGACACACACGTGCCACATACTATGCACAATATAGTAATTCTTTCTTGTCTGCAGAAAGGCGTAACAAACAAGACCGAGGGAGACTAGAAGGAGACCAGCCGGAAAATAAATGCTTCTGTAAATGAAAACAAATTTCACTTAAAATTAATCTCCTTTATAAATTTCTTAAAACATTCTACTCACCTGTAAGGACGCGATGGATAACGAACCGTACCTCTTCTTTTGCACCTCATACCCCAAGACAGACCGATCAGTGCAGAGCCCGTTATGGCTGGCAGGAGAAACACCCATAGAGCTGTACGATCCATTTCGGCACTCATGGCGAGAATAACAGCACCAGTTATTTGACAAAAAGCGGTGAGCTTTGGTCCAAACGAAGCCATTGCTACCAACGTCACCCAAATGGACAGAAGGGCGTTGAAGAAGTCACAGAACTGTAAAACGCTCAGTCTCATGATGCATACGCTGTACACATCCTCTCCAGCTTCGCAGGCATGATAGAACGTGGAGAAAAACATCACAGCGGCGTAAACTATCGCCTCCGTAAAATATTCTCTACGCACGGCCACGTAAACGGAACCAATAAATGCCAGGTTGCTGAACGTTAGCAATAGTACGCGGATTATTACGTCGCTATTGCCGAGAACATAAGTGTCATCCGCACAATCGAAGCCTCTGTAAGCGCCCGAACAATGACACGCGGCGAACACGAAACCGCCGCTCATGTAATGCATGCATTTCCCGCGAGAGTTGCAGCGACCTTCGATGCAAGGTAACGAAGAGATACGACTCTCTACTCTGGTGTTACAAGGGATCATGCAGTCACAGTCCTCGCAGGCGGTCCCATTCAGACAAGTTGCTATACAATGGCAATTTTCTTCTACGCAAAATGCTCTCAGACTTATATGCCAGATTCCTGGCTCCGGGAATGGAATGTGAAGGGTGGCTGGTCCTGTATGGTTTACGTAAATGTCTGCAGCTGTCGTGTTCTCCATTCGAGTGCAGCCTCCGCCAGCAGTGATATTCGAGTAATAACCTGGTAAATCAGGATTTGTTTTAACGACTATATCTCTCTTATTATTCGACTTTCAGTTGCTTACCTAATGAAATGCACGCGACCACGACGACGTTCTTCTTCTCCTTGTCTTTCGTGTCAACTAGTTTCAAACTTAGAGTCAAAGTTCCACCGACGTCGTACACTCGACCGATTTCGAAGCTGAGGACGGACAATGTGTCTGAGGTTAAATTAAACGCCGATGGTTTTGTACCATTTCCCCGCAGGTGCTCGTAATCGAAGAGGAAAAAGTCAGGCAAGGACTTCCTCATCAAATCCACCGACTTCACTTGATCCAAATCGTAAGCGGGAGAATTGTCGAGCAACTGTAAGGACACGTTAGAGCTCTCTCCGGAGAGCAACTGGAGGGTAACATAGTGAAACGCGTCCGAATAGGGTTTGAAGAATACCGTGGCGTTTGTAGTATTCATTATCATTCCCGTGAGGTGATCCTCCGCAGTCACGTGGACCGCGATCCTGCATTCTTCGCCGCAAGTCGACTTTAATGACAAACTAGAATCCACGAATTCATCGGGTATTAACAACTGCATCACAGCCGAGTCCAAGCTTCCGTTCATATGCACTTCGTACTCGTATTTCAGATCCATTGGCAAGACTATAGAGGCAGATTCTAAAAGCAATTCCGCGTCCAACACTGTATCGCATGATGCTCCAAGTCCTGGAAATAACAATACGTATTTTCAACCGCTATCATCGTGCTACCGTCAATTAATTGTTATATTTTATCTTTTTTTTTTTTTGGATGATCAACCTTGTTGCGTGATCTTTCCGTTATCAGGGTCGCTCCAAGATCGAAACGCAATAGCATACCAATCGCCTGGCGCGGGTGCATCGATTTTTATCATACATTCATCCCCGTTGCTTTCCATGTTTAGCGAATAATATCGGCGTCTTCCTTTCATAAGTTTCGCCGCGATCTTCGATCCATCCGGCCGTACAAACGGTAAGCTACCAGACTTCAGAAACACGGAAACATTTCGAGCTGGGCATCTACCTATTCCACCAGTCTTTTCTTCTTTTACAGTGAACCTAAAAGAAATAAACAACGTTCATTCATTTTCCATATAGAACAAAGTAATAGCCGAGCTATTCTAAGTTTACTTGAATCCTGCAGCCACCGTGCAATCCGGAACATTGAAGTGGATAATGGAGATGTGACGATAGGCGTAATAGTCGTCGAGAACATTGTTGGGTCGATGAGCAACCCGTTCCAATTTGCTGCACAGACATCGTTGTATCGCGAAGATCCATGCCAACGAAATGACTAGTACGATATCTCGCATATTATAGATCCTGCTATTCGCCTCATAACAAGCTACTTCTTCGACTGATCGGAGAAGGTCCCAACAACCTGTGCGGAAAAAATTATATACGCATCGATAAGAATTTATTTTTTAACTGGAAGAGCGAGTGTGTTAAAAGATGGAGTTACAATTTTGAAGAATCAGATTAAAGATAATAGAGTGGATAAGATTACGCGTGGCCAGTAATCAGTCGCGATATAAATGAGGAAATATTCCAATTCATGGTAATTCGCGAGCAGGAAATGAAGTAACATGAACTATACCTTAACTGTTGATTTTTATGAGGCTCGTTTCAGACGTTGAAGAAGTTTCGTGCGATACGTGTGATACGCGCGACCAAGTAGGTCAAATACCGTTGCCAATTCCCGCGCTTCCTGCGCTTGCAAGACGCGATTGCTTATTTGACTGCGCTTCCGTGCCACGATACAGAATAGCGTTCCTATCGGATTGAAACTCGTCGTCGTAGAAATTTCAACCTCGAATAATACGAATTTTTTAAATTCGGTAGAAATACTTTAATAAGTAATCTTTAATTCGAATAAATCCATCGGAAGCGCAGAAATTGAAAGCAAGATTTATTGTAGATATGGAAGATATAATATGAATTAAACGATAATACGGCAATGAAATAAACATAGTGCGAAAATTATCTGGTGACTCATGAACAAGTACCAGAGAATTATTAAGAAAATCGTTGCGAGATACGAATAGAAATTGAGAGATACAGCCGTTCGAATGCTTCGTATACTACTTGAAATAAATTAGCCAAGTATTGTGATAATCGAACGAGTCTGTTAAATAATGTATGAAAAATTGATTTTCTATAACGCTACCGCTCACCAATTTGTCTTCAATAGTTAATTGTCGATTCGTTTGCGAGCTCACTTTTATAATGCATTCGAATTACTTTTCAGTGAACGCGTTACGATGGATGCGCAAACCGATATTCGATTCTATACGAATAACTTAAGGATTGTATTTCAGTTAGAGTCACTTAATATCTACATATACGGTCTAAGGAATAATGCACGGAAAGCTGTTAAGTGGTCGTTTAAAACAATGAAAAGCAGAGATTAATTATCATGCTTTATGGACTCGATTGGTACGTTATATCTAACTGAATCAAATCTCTGAAAATAAACGTTATGAACGAATTTAAAATAAATCGGTAATGTGAGAGTAACATAGCAGTTTAAAATATATACATATAGCGACACATATTAACTTTGCTTGCGTGTCAACACGCCTACACGTTTACATCCGATTAACGTAGTTACACATGTTCGTAACGTTCCACACATATTCCACACGGGAACGGGATAGATTACGTTTCAGAAGGGCCGAAGCGATGCCGGCTGCGGCTGATAAGTCAAGATGGATAAAGTTCAAGCTGTTTATCTTTCCTCAGTACAGCAACAAGTGTCTCTAAACAATTCATTTTAAATCTGTTCGTCCACAGACGAATTTGTCAGATGATCGAAATTAGCGGGCGAGTTTCACCGTCGTCGCCAATCGAATATTTTCGACAACGTTAGTAGAACAACGACTAACTACGTTACTAGCCGATCAAATTCGATACGTATCACTTGACACTATTATGATAAGATTTTCGAATGCCTACATACACACACACAGACACAGACGCGCGCACACATACACACGCGCAAGAGCCAGATGCTTTTAATTTCGCGCGATTTTTATAGTCTAATGTCGTGGGTCTAGGAAGAAACAAGAGTCTTGGTGGCGGAGCTAGAACTTCACTAGACTCGTCGCCCGTTGTATATTTCTGGTGGTCGATCATCGGTAAGATTAGTCATGCGGTTTTACACGAACACATAAACACGAGAACACGTACCGGATATTCGTAAGAACACGTGGTCGCTTTGACAGCTATCCCTGATCTCACGTGAGAGTGCGTTCGTGGCCGCTCAACAGACTGAAAATCCCCGGGAGCTGTTTATTGATCGTTTACTGCAGAAAGATACGCGCTACCATTCACCGGTTAAATGCGCTTACAACAAGGGAACTTGATATAAATGGTGACTCAATGCATCTAGTGACTCGACGTGACCCGGTGATTTTACTAAACTAAATAATACCCAAAGATAAAGAGAGAATTCTCAGTGAACCATGATTCCCCTTAATCGGACGCTTAATAGAGAATTGAGACGGGCAACGGCGCAGCTCCAGCACGTGGGTCGATCAGCTGAGCGAACCACGCTCACTCCAAATCTTTTAAAGCAATCACACATCGTGGGTGTTTATACAGCATTCCTTTTTTATCATAGTAGCGTAATATCTTTCCTTTTATAAAATCGTTTTACTGGGATGTAGTTATTCTTTAACAAAAAAATATTCAGAAAAATAAAAATTGAGAGAAAAAATTAAACAAGCTTTATAAGGCATTTTTTATATTTTTACATATACGCATAAAAATTTATTGATATGTACAAGTCATATATTTCTCATGTTTTGTTAATGTAAGTACTAATTTTACCATTTTATATTACTCTTTCGTGAATTTAAAAACATTAGAACACTTTTAAACAGTCTTTATTAAAATTCCCAAGTATCCATCCATCTCAAAGAATGCATTGGACTGTCAGAGTCTAGTGAAGAAGGACCAACCATTCCATAAGCCAATGGGGAAAACAAGTAGAAGCTATATAATATGAATAAATAATATATAATTGCTCCGTTAAATATTCGTTATTCAATTGCATTGTACTAACCTGTATATGCTACTTGAAACAACAATCCCCACTATTGTGTGATATATAACATTTCCAACTTTATTTGGAAATAAAATAAGTAAATTTTCGATAATATAATTTAAAGTAGTTCCAGTTAACATTGAACTGTACAATAGAGCTGGGAAATAATGATGGAAGTATAAAACTCTACTCATTGCCCAGAATGGTATATAGTGCAAGAGCCAACCAATAAAAAGCCATTTTCCTGCATTTAATATTTTATCCCTCTGTTTAAGGACAGCAGGAGTTTCTACACAATCGCGTTGTTGTCTCACGCAAGCATGGACGTATAGTATGATAAAAAGTATTAAAAATATAATATTGCCCCACCATATGATTGGATTGCCTAGTAAATATATCCTCAAACTGTTTCCAGAAAAAAATTGACCCTGCAATATATTTATGACTTAATTATATTTTCCCATTACTTATAATAATGTAACGTACCCTGTAATTAATAGGCCACTGCCAAGGACGCGATGACACTTCCCCTTCCTTAATTTTCAAGTCAGAATTTCCTTGTAACATTACTGCATGTGACTCTAGAAACCTATCTAAGAATCCAGGTGCATATACTTGAAAACTGACATTTGGTACTGTAAAAAAGATTATTAATTACCAAAATATTATATATATATATTATTATTTATATAATTTATTTATATAATATATATATATAATTAATTATATATATATATTCATAATTATTAGACACTAACATTTTGCATAATTGTTGTCTTCAATGTTCCACAATGCATTCTTGTCTCTCATGTTTGGATTACAGGAAACTTCTTGTTGGTTATACGCCCTAAAAAATTATAATTTCCATAGAACGTTTCTCCATTTTCCTTCTTCATTCGAAAACATATAGAATTTCATAACTAACCACTTTGGCAATGTTTTACCGCTGCATGTTAAAACGCAATGGTGTAAATAATGTACAAATTTTAATTTACTCGTTACAGTTTCAACTACATCACCATCTTTGCCATTTCCTATTAAAACCTTCCATATATCGTTAGCATCACCAGTACCATTCTAAAAATAAAAATAAAAGTGATTGTATAATTAAAAGTAATAATAATTAAGATTATAAAAAGATACTTACTTCACCATATCCCGTAACTTGATAGTGTTTCTTAGAAACGGGAGCAATCTCTTTATGCGAATGCAAATTTCGATGGGTAACAACATGTTCTAAGCGTATAAGATCACCATGTTTTACTAGTTCTGGCTCTGACGATATATCGTCAGTATCAAATTTTTTTACTAACCATAAATTGTTATCATCTTTATGCGAATAAGTTGTAATCTGATGGAAAAAATGTATTAATATTTTATCAAAATGTATTATCAAAATATATGTATAAAGTAACAAGATTAGTACTTGTTGTTGTCTAGCTCCTATGCCTTCTGGATAAAGGTGCCAATGAGAATGTAAATATCCTCCACCAGTTCTATGATTTTTCAATGTAATTGTAGCTCCATAAGCTAACTGTCGTGGCATTGTTGCATTGTATAAAGAATTTCCTTCTAACAAGGATTGAAACTCGGAACTATAAAATCCATCTCCACTTCCACTGAAATATTTCAAATTATTAGTATATCCATTAAAAACGTGTAGATATACAATAAATAAATCGTTTACCTTTTATTTAATACAGTAAGATGAATGTAAAAGAACAACATGTACAATAATATCGGGATAAAGATGAGACAAATGCACCGAGCTAACAAATGTTTCCCTACATTTATCTGTAAAGGTGTAGGAGTGAAATTGATTTGTTAACTTTAAACGATTGATACATGTAAGAAGCTTACCATAGATTTTGTGAGGTCTCCTAATTCTCTCCATAATTCAAAAGCAGTGTTAAGTCCAACTAATAAAACAACAAACAAACCAACAAATTTTACACTAATTGTACAAGCAAGAGAAATTCCTGTGAATGATAACCAACCCCACCATTTCCATGTAAATGACTCATCACGAAGAGAACCTGTATGAGCCATTCCCCAAGTTGCACACATCATAAAACATAATAATATAGGATCCAACAAAATGTATTGATTTAATGTCAATAATCCCACATCTGAAACACATGAATTATTTAGCAATATACTTATTTTATCATATGGAAAAAGTACCATAAATATAATATATATACCGAATAAAATAAATAGTGCAGAAAATGCAGCTGCTTGAATAGATTTTGTTAAATCCCATACAATGAGATATGATAGAGGAACTATCGTTGCACCTAAAAATGTACAAAACTGGAACATATAGAACATATTTATAAAGTATTGCTCAAATTTTAATATAATAAATATTAAAGTGCACTTACAATTCTCATACCAACGTATTTAACATTTTCAAACTTATCTCCTGGTTTTTCAAAGGGAAATGTTCCATCATATCCAGTTAAATATCCAGATAATGCTATTAACATCTGAAAGATAATAATATAGAGTTTTAATATGTTATCATAAATAAAAACTCACACATATGCCACTTACTTTCCCAAGAGGTGGATGAACATCAAAGAAAAATGTTCTGTTTATGTACCAGCTTCCCATTTTACCAAAATGAGTTTCATCCCAACTAAAATATCCAATATTTCCCATATATCAGATATATCCCATAAGTCAGACATAAATATAATTTATTAATGTTCTTCTCTAAGTTCTTACCAAACATGCTGTGGTTCTGTAACTTTGTAAAATCTTGTCCCTGCTGTAAGTATTACAATGATTCCAAATAAAAGCCACCAATTCCTGTATGAATATATTAAAAAAATTAAAAAAAAATGTTATAAACTTCTAAACAAATTATAACATAAAGCTACATACAAATCCATTGTCCCTTCTTTTTCTATAGTTCTAGACATTTTATGTAAATGTATATTTTTTATTTTGTGTCCACATTGAGAATAATTGTTTGTATTCTTCATATTACCAGATATCATCTACATTAACACAATGGTTTGTAAATTGGGGATAGACTGCAAACACTATTTGGCAGGTAGAAAATGAAAAATAGTTAACTGTAAAAAAAAATGTGTAAAAGATTTATTTATAGCTAGTATAATAAATGCAATAATCTATAATTGGTGTTTAAATTTAGTTTACAGTTTTACTTTGCTAATTGACCACTGTTACCCCTACTACTTTTTCCGAGTGAACAACTTTTGTAAACGAGCTTCAGTGTTATTAACATGTAGACTTTTTAATCTTACTCGTCTTAAATCCTGACAGACGTATTAACACATTAGAATCTTGGTATTTTGGATTGAGTATTAGATTTTCATACTCATTAACTGAGGTTATTAAGGCAAAATTCCTGACATAAATCCTTCTTTATTAAGTCAATAAACCGGACCCGACCCGCAGTTAGTTATCACGGCAGGACTGTATTTATCTTATTACTTAAAATAAATGAGCTTATTAACGGGATAAAAATGTTATAATAATTTTCTGTATAATATATTAATTAATATATAATTATAAGGAATTATTTTGAGAACGTAAAATACTTGAGTTATATTACATACCTTAATATACACCTAACTATCTACTTGTCAAACTTCCAGTTCTCCAAGAACATCTGAAAAAGGACCGTTATGTTTTATAGGGACGTAGGAATAAAAATCTGAACCCCTATCCTTCTATTTCATTATTAATTTACGAAAGTTAAAAGAATGAATATATCTTAAAATCACATCAAATTTACTTACATTTGTTAGATGAAAAATATAACAATATTTCGATTGTTATACTAAAACGATAGTAATTCATCGGTCCTGACTTGTGTATTATCATTATCCAGACTTATACCCACTGATATGTTATTATTACAGAGTATCTTATACCATCTCGCCTGTGGTATGTGGTATTATGATATGTATTACGCTAATGTTTACGAACTACGAACTAGTGTTAGGGCACATTTATCGACTAACGGAAAAAATAGGGCATTGTTAAAGGTTACCGCAAAACGTGTAAACTGTAAGGTACTAAAATGAAGCACAAGATATATTTTAACGGTTGTATGAATTGTATTTGTATAGATTAATTAAAAATAAATATAAATACTTACTGTTTTAGGTATCTTTTATATAAGATGAATACACGTAATTTATCTAATTTTTATGAAGGACCAGTGGTATTACCTGGTCCAACGAGCCGGAAAAAACGATCATCTAAGAATGTATTTTTACCAGATACAAATTCTCAAAGGGAAGAGAAAGGAACAGATTATATAGCAGAATATGTACAAAAAGAAGAAGAAGAACTTTTGCGGGTATAGTAATTTGTAATTTGAACATTATTAGGAACTTTATTTAACTCAATATATTTTTAGGCTGCAAGTTATCATAATACAAATGATAAAGGTGGTCTTGAAAATGTATCAGTAGGTACATACGTCACAGAAGATATGCAAAATGAACAAACATTAAACATTTACAAAACATATCAGTTTGCTCATCATGCAAATCCTAATTTAGTAGTTAGTAGTAAAAGAGATCAGATAGTATCTATGATTGAAACTAATTCAGTTGTAGTAATTCAAGGGCCAACTGGTTGTGGCAAAACTACACAAGTACCGCAATTTATTTTAGATTCCTGTTATAAAAAAAGACTTCATTGTAATATTATAGGTAATTTTATGTGCTTGCAATAATTTAGTTGAACTCTTAAATAGATATTTAAATAGAATTCTTACAATATATATAATTTCATAGTTACGCAGCCTAGAAGAATTGCTGCTATAAGCATTGCAAAACGTGTCAGCCAAGAAAGACAGTGGCCAATAGGTACCCTTATTGGATATCAAGTAGGTCTGATAAACCACACAAGTAAAGATACACGCCTAACATATTGCACTGCTGGAGTTCTTTTACATAAATTGGTAAATAGCAAAAACATGTTGGACTATACACATGTCATACTTGATGAAGTTCATGAAAGGAATGAAGATATGGATTTTCTTCTCCTTGTTGTTCGAAAGCTATTGTATACAAATTCACGTTCAGTAAAAGTTATTTTGATGTCTGCTACATTTGATGTAGAGAGATTTGCTAAATATTTTTCTTCACCTGTGGGAAATAAACTTGTTCCTGCCCCTATTATTGACATTCCAAAGAAAACATTTTTTAATGTTGGTATCTATTATCTTTGTCAAATGGTTACATTAGGACCGGTAAATATTTCATGTTATTATTTGAAATAAAAATATTTAAAATTTAGTGTATTTGGATGTATTTATTGCATTATATTTCTACTTTGTTACAGATACCTGAAGTTTCTGCTACCAAACCATGTATTACAAACAAAATGTTGGAATTTTGTGTCAATCTTATAAAAGTTCTTGATGATGTAGACATGAAAGCTGATGATGCAAAGTATGATTCAGAAACAAATCTTTATGAAAGACATGTGATTCTCATATTTTTACCAGGAATTAATGAGATTGAGGAAATTAATAATTTGTTGTGTTTACCAAAACATGAACAGAGTAAGTGGGATATAGTGATATTACATTCCTCAATTACAAGTGAAGAACAACAGAGGATTTTTCAAAAACCACCCCATGGCTATCGTCGTCTTATCTTATCTACAAATATTGCTGAAAGCAGTATTACTGTTCCTGATGTAAAATATGGTTTGTTAAACTACAATAAAAGAAAGTTTGTATATAAAGCAATATTTAACTTTATATTTTTTTCAGTAATTGATTTCTGTTTAATAAAACATCTTATTACGGATCCACATACGAATTTTTCGTGCTTAGAGTTAAAATGGGCGAGTAAAGCAAATTGCGAACAAAGAGCAGGTCGCACAGGTCGAGTAATGGATGGTAGAGTATATAGATTAGTACCACAAACATTTTATGAGGTAATTTCTGTCAAAAAGCATTTTTAAAAACGTAACAATGTTAATATAAAATATGTTTCAAACTTTATAAAATTTATAGAATGTTTTGCCTCAAGAAGTATCACCTGAAATATTACGAGCTCCATTAGAAAATCTAATCCTCAAATCAAAGTTGTTAGATATGGGAGAACCTAAAGCTATCTTAGCACTTTCTCTTGATCCACCTGATCTTAGAAATTTAGAGAACACAATACTATTGTTAAAGGAAACAGGAGCATTGCTAAATAGGACCAATGAAATACAACCTTTTGATGGAGAATTAACAGATCTCGGTCGAGTTATGGCTAATCTACCACTAAATATCCATGTATCGAAATTAATTATGTTAGGCCATGTTTTTAGTGTTTTAAAAGATACAATAATTATCGCAGCTGCTTTGTCTGTAAAAGATATGCTTAATAATCCATTTCAACAAAAACTGTTAGCCTTCAATGTCAGACTTAATTGGGCAGCTAATTCTTGCAGTGACTGTGTAACTTTCATGAATGTATATAAGGTATGGATTGCCGAAAAAGTTAATCGTCGATTAAATAGTGATGCAGAAGAAAGAAAGTGGGCAATTAGAAATTTTGTACAAATCAGAGTGTTGCGCGAGGTTAAAGCGCTGGTAACAGAATTAACGCGTAGATTAGAAAAATTAGGTATACAAGAAAGTGCCGGTGTTAATAAAGTTGTTTGGACAGAAGAAGAACGGCCATTTATTTTAAAAATCGTAATTGCTGGTGCATTTTATCCGAATTACTTTATCAATAATGTACCAGCATCAGAAAGTAAATTGAATGAACATGCTGGAATAAAATTACTAGGTGGTTTAGATCCCTTGAGGACAGTATATTTACAAGGTTGGCCTTTGAAACAACCTGGGCTATTATATGCCCGCAGAATTCAAGATATCTTCAAGAAGAATTTGAAGATGTCTACTGGAAAAATAAATGTATCTTTTGACAATTCTTCTCGCGTTTACATCCAGTTCATTCAAGGAATGTCTGAAAAACTACATAACAATGAATCAAGAGAAATATCTCCATTTATTTATAAAGCAATCAGAATGAGACATTGCAATATCCCCATAGAGATACCAATTTTACATGAAGATATGGCTCTGCAACGAGCAAATGAGATGAATTTAAAGCAAAAATCCTATTTTACTCCTAAAAGTGTGTTAACGGACAAAATTAAACCTGAATTACCGGGTTTGCGAATAACTCGTATTCCTCTAATTATACAAAACGTACGTATTTCTAACCAAATTACAAAATATAAAGTTAATCTATAACTTAAATTTTCAGATTAAAAATCCTGGTTGTTTTTGGGCTCAACAACGTAATTCTATAATTATAAAAAGACTGGATAAAATAGAATCAGCTATTGAACAAATGCAACATCAATTTGAAACATTCAAAGTGGCTCCGGAAATTGGCACAATTGTAATTGCTCCATATGAAGAAAACAATCGCAAAACATATCTTCGGGCAGTAGTGGAAGGTCATGTATCATTACCAGAAATATTAGTACGACTATTTTTTATTGATTATGGTTATTCAAGTGAATGTCGATTGCGCGATTTAAAACGTTTGGAGAATGATAGCGATATTTTTGATATTCCTGCATTAGCATTCAAATGCAAATTAGCAAACATTCGACCATCTGTAGCACATAATTTCAGTGAAGATTGGTCACAGGCTGCATGTGATCTATTCTGGACATTAATTAATAAACCTGGTTTACTTTTTGGAGAAATTTATTCTGTTGTCAATAGCGTTGTTATGATTGACTTAATTCATAAAAATGAAGAAGACGAAATTAGTGTAAATCAGTGTCTTCTTGAAAAAACATTTGCAATAAAAAAAGAGGAAAATTATTTGTCACGTTTTAATCATAATTTAAGATTGCAACAATCAGATATGTCGGATGAACAATGTTATTACTATGAAAAGTTACAGTATGATCAAGACAATATGTCCGATATCTATCCAGATCCTCCTGCAGTTGCAGAATGCAACACATCAGAAAAATTACGAGGTCCATTTTCACCACTAGAAATCGATTTAATTCATCTTATTAGGGCTGGTAGAGATAAAACTGTGAGAATGGCGATGAATTCGGTAAATTCTGTTCTTTTGGACACCGATCCTGAAGATTCTTCTCAACGACTTTTAGTAGCAGCATCCATTTCTCAAAGTGCACGTGGTCAAAATTTAACATTATATAATACAACATTAATGCCACGTATTCCTGGTTTAACTGCCTTAATTGTATTGATTTTTACGCCATATATGGAATTGCGACGCAATAATTTTGGAACCTGTTATGTTGGCGCATTATGTGGATTAGGTTTTGATCCTATTAAAAAGAATAGTATTTATCCGGAACACGATATAGAACTTTATTTTGACACCGAAATTACTATAGATGATTTACAATTTGTAAGAGCAGTTCATATTGTTTTAAATATTTTTTCTTGTTTAAGTATATTTGTTTAGTTTCCTCGTTTGTTTATCAGATAAATAGACTACGTCATTGGATGAATATTGGAATGCAAATTAATCAACAATTTAATAGCAATAACAATATGGAAGAAATTATTATCTGTCAGAATAGAATAAAAAATGCATTGTTCAACTTAATTGAGAAAGAAAGAAAGATTCAAGCTATAGAATTAATTAATAATTTTGATAGATGGAACTTGTACAATGAAAAGCTGTTGCTTCGGCCTAATAAACAATCCATGATCACTAATAGTATATACAGACTCCATAATGCATTAGAATTGGAAGAAGCAAACGAAATACATGAAATTATAGAACATATAAAAGATTTACGATTATTGGCAACTGAGTAAGTAAATTAGCGGAACATCTATTAAGTTTAAGTGATATTTCCCAATTATTTTATATTCCTTTTTAATATTATAGAGATCCAAGGAAAACTGGAATTACTCAAATTCCTTGTAAATTATGCAACATTACAGTATGTGATATATTTGACCTTCGCAATCATTTGTACACAGCGAGGCACAGACAAAACGAAGATATATTAGGAGTTAAACTTTGAACCATAACATGACAGACTACACAGACTATTATTATTATTATTATTACTAGTAAGTAACTATAAAATATAAAATGTTTAGTATTCTACATATTGAAGATATATCATTGGAAGAATTAAACTTCTATCAACTTTATTTTATTTAAAACATACTTTTTGTTACAAATGTTTAAGTTTCGTTAGTAATGTATATTACTTTGTTATGATAACATAACGCTTTTTTATTTGAATTCTATATTTAGAAAGCGTGATGACTATACTTTTTTTTTTATAATTTTACAAAATTATGACTAATATTCATTTGCTGTGTAACTGAATATTTTTCACTGTAATCTGAAAAATCGCTTATAATATAAAATAAAGTATATATACAAATAAAAATGTTGCACTTACTACAATATATCTATAGATCTTGTAACTATACGTTTTACACGTACTATAGCATTTACGTAACAACATATAAAATACATCTTTTTACAATATTTTTATGAAATTGATAAATACACCCATTTTCAAACATTTTTCAATAATATTGTATGGTGATGATTGTGAAACATATAAATAATACAATCAGTTACCTCAATTTTTCTCAAAAGTATCTGTGGTCAGTCATACTCTAAACTTCTCTCTGGATATAACGAGCTCCAGGTTGGGTATATAACAATCGTCCAGGAACATTAGCACCAGAGGCGCTAACATATGTACCTGGTGGTGGTGGTGGATATGGAGCTGGTGGTGGTTGCGGTGGTCTTACTGGATATCCTGATGTAATTCCTCCAGTTTTAGCACCCTGTTATCAAATTTTTTAAAGATTTTTTTAAAGATGATGCATTATTATGGAAATATAATACTTAAATATAAAAAGATACCTGTGGAGGTTGCTGAATTGGAATAGCCCCACCATGAACAGTAACATGACTACTTGGCCTTAAATAAAATTTATCTTCTGCATAGGCACCTTTATGGTCCAATGAATGCAAACTTGTAACATATGCTAATAAAAGAACAGTATTGTAGGGATTTTATTAATTGGTATAATTTTAGATCAATAAAAATACAATTATATACCAGATTGATGTGTCGACAACGTTGCTCTATTGCCTGAGAGATATACCGATTTAGTTGGTTCAGGTTCGCGGGACGGTTGCGATGTTGATGCAGAATAACTATAAACACTTTGACCAGTAGGGGCTGAATAAAAATTGGAGGCGGAGTATTGATTATTTTCTGTAAGAAAATGCATAAAATTTCAAAATTGAGGATCAGAAATGTGAATGTTGTTGTTGATGGCTTTGTAAAGAAAGAGCATGGAAATTAAAGAAGGTTTATTCACTCACTGTTCCAGAGAACAGCTCGGGAATCGCCAGATCTCCTAGCTGCTTCCTCAGATTCTATACAGGTACAAACATCTACGTTTAATACTCTCTTTTCTCTTTTTTTCATATTTCTTTTTGTAATTGTAACTTCTGTATTTTTATATACTTACTGGAAGGTGGAGGATTATAGTTTGGTATTGAAGGTGTTGGTTTGTATCCATAACCAGCATGATATGGGGAGGCTGTTGGAGGTGGTGATGGACTATGTGTCCTCTTTAATGGCCCCTAGAAAAAAAAATCTATAAGTAAGTTAATTTTTTATAAATAAATAAATAAATTTGATATACTTACAGTTGGTAATAGAGTATGTGTTGGTGCACCTACAGCTACTTTGTAAAGTGGACTATTGCTTCTTGGTAAAGGAAGAAACAATTGTGGATGAACTACTCTAGGGCCTGCTCCAGGGTATCCCCCTACTGCTGTTAAAACTTCAGAACATACACTGTATAACAAAAATAATCAATTATGATATATCATTAAATGTAAACCAATATCCCATTTGATACCGTTTGATTCCAATATATTTTAAGAAATATGATATAAACCTTGTTTCTTTGATTAATTGCCTTCTTCTATTATCATCTTCATTTAAAACTTTCTTCAGTTGCAAGAATAATTGATGCTTTTCATCTTTTAATTGCGAAAGCTCATTTTCTAGATTTGATATTTGTTCTCTAGTTTCACCTAAAGTCATTACATCTTGTTTTTGCTGCCGTTCTCTTTCTTTCCTCAACCGTTCTTCTTCTGCATCTGCTTCCTGTTCTGTACATTTAAAATAAAAAATTAGAGTAAAAGTGAAAATCTAATGGCAATTTCCTGAAAAGAAGATTACCTTGTTTCTTCCGTTGTCTTTCTCTTGTAATATGAGCTTTTAATGCTCGCCACATTTGTTCGCTACGTTGAGGAGGACCGACGATTACTGCCGGCATGATTAATTAATTTTTTTTCGATTTTAAAATAATGCAAATCCGTTACTATGTAATAATGAACCTGTCAAGACATATTTTTTGTATACATTATGGATAACGTTATGGATAGGTTATATATTATATAGACAGTTTGGTCACAGACTATATATTGGATAGATTTCGTATTAAACGAGGTATATACAAACTTATTGTACAACTTGTAACGTCGACTTTAGACTTAAAAACATTGTTGTATCAGATATCAGTGTATATGAGCGAGTGATTTTCAAAATGTGGGATACGAAAAAGCATTGCATATTACATCTGTACTATGTAAATTCTGAGCCTCGTTAGTAGAGAGACACGAAATTCCATATTTCATATTCCATAATATACATTACACCGTGTTCTGTACAGTCGATATTCTATGTCCATGAGTTCAAGTCAGAATTTGGAAGTGATGTTGTGATTGCATATTTTTTATGTTGGTGAGAAATTAATGAAATTAGTGAGAAATATTTACATTATAAAATATACATGAATTACAACTAATAATATTTCTAATGAATAAAAGAATTTGGTAAGTTATATACTTTTTATTACTAAGAAACTTACCGTGTAATAAAAATAATTTTTCTTCTTAAAATATACACTCCTTTTAACGAGTTATAAATATTAAAAGTACATTTGTCACATATAATTGAAATATATTTGTTATATATCCTTATACCTAACCTCAATCTGTGGCTTTTTTATGTAGAAGTCAATCTTCGTAAAAGTTGGCGATGATTTAGTTAATATAAAGGATGTGTATATAATATGGTGTTTTTTTTACAGCTCTTAACAGTGTTAAGTAACAAGATTTTTGAAAAATATTTTTTTCAGATACATTAGAAAATATGGCACACTATAAAGGAGCAGCCAGCGAAGCTGGCCGAGCAATGCAATTGATGAAAAAAAGAGAAATTGCTCAACAAGAAATAGAATTAAGGAAAAAGAAAATAGAAGATGACCTAAAGATTCATAACATAGAAAATAAATTTGCAACTCATTACAATGCAGTTGAACAACAGTTGAAAACCTCTACTATTGGTTTAGTCACCTTAAATGAAATGAAAGCAAAACAAGAGAATATTGTAAAGGAACGTGAAAGAAAATTAGCACAAAAGGAACGTGAGAAGGAACAAGAAAAAGAAAGAGCCCTAGCTGCAAAGCAAGCTGAAAAAAATAAGCAGAAGAAACAAATACAAGCTTTGTCGTTTAATTTAGATGAAGATGAAGTAGAACTTTCTGAAGAAGAGGTAGAATCAAAAGCAGAAACTTTAAAAGATAATGATATTGGACCAGTAATAAAAAAAATAAAGAAAAATCCAGATGTAGATACAAGTTTTCTGCCTGATAGAGAAAGAGAAGAAGAAGAGAACAGATTAAGGGAAGAATTAAGACAAGAGTGGGCTAGAAAACAAAATGCATTAAAAGAAGAAGAGATTGAAATTACTTTCAGTTATTGGGATGGTTCTGGACACAGAAGAAGTGTTATTATGAAGAAAGGTAAAGGTTTAATTATTATAACTATAATATTTTTTAAATTTATCAAAAGAATAATTGTATACTAATTGTTATTAGTTCGTACTGTTGGTAGGTAATTCCATTTATCAACTTCTTCAGAGATGTTTAGAAGTTTTAAGACGTGAATTCAGTGAACTTAAAACAGTCATGGCTGATCAATTAATGTATGTCAAAGAAGATCTTATTTTGCCACATCATTATACATTCTATGATTTTATTGTAACAAAGGTAAATGTAGTATAAGAAAGCCATGTTCATATACCTATATGTGATATTGTTAAAATGAAAAATTATTAGTTAATTCTTTTGCTAGGCAAGAGGAAAGAGTGGGCCTCTTTTTACATTCGATGTACATGATGATATCCGTGTTATGCATGATGCTTCTGTTGAAACAGAAGAATCTCATGCTGGAAAAGTATTACTTAGGTACTATTTATTTTAACATTATTTGTGATGTTTGTATGTATATGATTAATTATATTTGATTATGTTATGTTATGATTTCAGATCTTGGTATGAAAGAAATAAACATATATTTCCTGCCAGTCGATGGGAACCTTTTGACCCAACAAAAAGTTATGATAAATACACAATATCAGATAAAAACAGGAAAAAAGATAAAATTTAATAAAAGATAGCTTGTATAGGAAATAATTGTACAAAAGAATTAATACATATTGTGTTCAGTAAAAGAAAATTGTTATTTTAGGAGAACTTTTTGTTTTGTTAAAAGTATTACATAATCAAAAAATATTAATACCTGTATTTTAACTATAGAGAGTTTATAGAAATTTATAATTTTAAATTCCTTAATTACGTAATATGAATAGGCACCGCAAACTAAATATTATGTATCCTGTATATTTCGAATAATGTACAGAAATTTCATAAAAAAATATTTCATACATATTGTAAATAATATATCTATTACTTAATACACTTTGACAAAGTTGTAACAATATGAAATTAATTATATAAATTTAGAAAAATGATCAATTTTACATGTTTAATTCGTTTTTAGCGACATTTACAGTTGATGATGTATTAATAATTTGAGTTTCCTTTATTACTTCATCTATAAGATCATTATAAATGTCCTGCACACTTTTTATTGTTGATATATTACCAAATTAATTTGAACTTTTTCTAACTCACTCTTTTATTCAATTTTAATAACATTTCTTTCATCTCTGCATTCATCATATATGGATTACTACTAGTATCTTCTATTACATCATTTATATTTTCAACATAATAAGTTGAATCAGTAAACTCCCATTTATCCTTTCCGGTAAGAGATAAAGTTTGAGAAAAATAAATGAAAAATTGTAATTCTCATACAGTACGATTATTAATATAACTTACTTTGCTATCAAGATTTAAAAGATTTATACCATCTTTATTTTGAAATAGTTGCCGTTTATAATTATTCGTCTCGATCAATATGTTTGAGTCGTTACATTTACGAATTTCTAGCTTTTGCAATTTTATAAAATACAATTTTTTTGTTAGACTTTTTAATTATGTAAATAAACGTAATATTAGATATATAGATATAAAATATATACTATTTAAAATATCCAATAATCTCTTGATTAATATATTATTATGGAATTCTTTCGCGCATTATAACTTTATTGTCATACCTGTATTTAGCGTTGTATATTTAGGACATAAGTAAAAGAATTGCCGCGTATTTTCTGCTAATTTACCAGTTTCAGATGGATTCGATTCTAACATTTTTTCTAGCCGTTTTCGATTTTCATATTGATACAATACAGTTTCTTCGATTGCTTTCTGCAGTATGATTAAGACATTTTCGCTTACAGTGTTAAAAAAATGATCTGTGTTTCATCTTACAATACAAACAATTTACTTTTACTTTATCGTTCATTACGTGTATAACGTTATCAAGATTTTCCACTTCTAAAATTTCTTTTCGTATACATTCATCTTGCGCAGCAATATTTGAAATATTAATGTCATCATCCCATTCACTTCTGAACAATTCTTCATTGTTATGTAACAACTCTAATTAAGTACAATTTGTTTTACCAAATCTTATGTACGTATGTAACGAAGTACATAGCGAAAAATGTTGAGATGTACAATAGAAGCAACATCAAATCGAATATTTAAGGAATTATTTCAGGTTAAATAGTTTACGTAAGTATATAGAACATAATAAATAGAATAAATACTTTTGGAACGAATTAATAAGAATATAACAATGAAAATGCAACTTTTTCTATATGTCAGCATTTGTTCGTCTCTTTTTTTATATCGTCACTAGAGTTAGGTAAGACGAAAGTACCTTTGTTTGCTTTCCATGAAATTTCCATGTTTTCTATTTGGTCTTCCGTGGTTGAAAGTTCAGAAAAATCTTTTGTAACTGAACTCATAGATGTTTCCGTCGTAGGAAGACGATCGGATCTTGGAGATTCTATTGGCGGAGTTCGACTCGAATCTTTCGACGAGGTTTTGTCATATTGCGATATAAATTTCAGCATAAATTGATTTTCAGTAATATTATCCTTATGAGCACCCATAGAATGGTCTGATTTCGACTTAATTTCAGATGGAACGGGTGAATGACCTCGTCGTTCGACACTAGGATTAGCCGAAGAGGCGCGTGATGATTGATTGCTATTGATTTTGCGGCGCGATCGTAATTGCGCTTCGTACTCTTCTTCGTCACTGCTACCCTCCGTATACAATTCTTCCCCTGATATCCATAATTCTTCTTCTTCCTATAGAGATGTAGAAATTTGATTTATTCAATCAATACCCGTTTATTTTCCAAATTATAAGTATTAAACAGCAACTTTGCAGGATTTGTTACTTCACCTCCTTTTTTATTTTGGCGAGTTGAGATTGTACTGCGGTTTTCATTGACTGTTCATGCAATTTTTGATTCTTCGTTACTTTCTCAGCCATCCTATTATTAAATATATCACGACGCTATACAAATAGATAATCTTGTAATTTTACACATGCGAATATTGTATGGAAAATGAAGAATATATATTTAGCATCAAAAAGATCATTGATGAGTAAGATGTTTAAAGAATTAACAGAAATGTAATAATCGTGATTTTTCTCGATAAGATTAGTGTAAAGTTATCATTGGTCCTTTGCGTCTTTCTTCGAAAGAAAATTACTGGGAAATTGTATGCGATTGCGTTTATAGAATTTTTCAAATTTATTTATGAATGGAAATCAATTCGACGCATGTATATGAAGTGTCCTTGAACTATGAAAATCTAGAACGAGGGTGAAATAGGTCAAGGTTACGTGTCACAATAAGTGCAAACGATCACTGACAGTTGTTATGATTTGAAATTCACCACGAAAGTATTTTTTTTGAATAACTTATCAATGTTATCATATTTCAAGGACACATGATAATTTCACACTTAACTTTCAATGTCAGTGTTTGTTTATTTGTATTTATTTACTCATCTTTGTAGTGCTATTAAAATTAGGAGTACTGTTTTTTTATCAAATGTGACCAAAAATCATTTAACAAGTAACATCACTATTATGAAATTGGATGTAGATAATTATTTTGCGAACTTAATTCGAAAAAATTTTTATTTAAAAAAAAAATTGTTAATGCACAGTCACGAATTTTTGTGCAATTTGATCATTTAAATGATTTTATTGGCGAATTTTCAAAACATTACCTCGATCTTTCCGGTCTCACGTTTCTTGGAATCAAGTACAGTGAGGAAGAACGAGATTCACGTGGTAATTTTCGTCTAATTTTGGTTGTGCAATGACTCTCAATAATGACAGGTGTTATCGAACTGCATCTTGAAGATTTAATTTGCGCAATTAATATTTTCTAGTTTTAAAATGTTCATTTACAACATTATTGGGTTTGTTATTACGTTGTGTTTATCAGGCATGTGACGTTTTATTATTCTTGTATTACAGACCGATCCACAAGTATAAAACGTTTTGATATTTATTTCTTTGGGTTTTTTGTTGTGCTATATTAGTAAGCACTTGAAAGCTGTTCGAGACACTGCATACTGGCTTTGAAATCGCGACAGTAGCGGCGCCTATTGCCAGATACAGCTCGATATATAAATAAACGTATTAGCTCGCTTGCGCGATATACCATGTGCTTTTCTACTATAATTTTGATCTTTAATATCATTAACCGTAGTTTAGTTATAAAGGAAGGAGGAAAAACGTGACGCCTACTTGTTGAAACATTTTTTAAATAACTTTAAAATATCATAAGTTGACATTAACGAAAGTGTCTATTTATATTTAACAGTAATTCTTATTTATATGAGTATGATATAATATTAGGCATTATTAAAATTTTTAAAATTACGCTCGTTATGATTACAAAGTTGTAGATTTAATACAAGTAGGATCCATGTATGTAATGTCTTCTGGGAAATGATCCATGATGATAAATCTTTTTTCGTTAGGTTCATTTAGATTGTCTAAGAATCCAAACCAATAAATTACAAGTCCTGGACCAAATCTGTTCCAGTAGCTTAGAAATTGTTCTTTGATATATTTCTGATGTATTTCCGTATTTACAAATCTTGCCTTAGATTCTATCCAGTTAATTACAAAACCATTTACTGCAATTGGTACTTCAAGCTTGAAGTCTGGAGTTTTATCATATCCCCTTGATCTTAAATGCTTCTCATTACGAAATGCAAGATTTCGTTCTATTAAGTAGTTTTGCAACTTTAATTCATATTCCTGACCTACAGAACTACAAATTTAATTTATAAGATTATGCACGACTGATTAATTTAAATACTTAATGGCACAATACGTACGTTCCCACAGCATCTGATATAGGGCCATACAGATTGTCATATAATATACACTGTAAAACATCTAATTATTATACAGTACAATTATTTCTTAAGTTAGTAAATTTATTAGCTATTTTAAATTTATTACCAAATAGACTTCATATGCAAGATCTTTGTCCTGTATGAGAGTAGTATCCTTAAATAGTTTACTAACTTCATTTCGGGAAACTAAAAATATGTTATCTTTTATAATTCAAGAAGAATTACATATTGTTGTAAGGTATTTCAAATCATATATAAATTACCATTAGATTCATCTTTTCCACAATGTTTTTCAAGAACATTTCTGGCTAATAATGCAGGTGGTGCACCAATATCCTTTGCCATTTTCAATAAAATTCCAACAGGTTCTCCATTTTGTACAGCTTCTATGTAACTATTATTTAAATTATTTAATAATGACAGTGTATATAATTCAGCATATTAAAAATATAATGAAAGATATACGTACGTATCATAATAGTTTTTATTATTACCAAATAATTTGTTATGATTAATTTTCATTCTGTGTTGTACTTCTAAAGATAATATACTATATAATGTATGTATTGGAATCCTAAATAAAAGAAAAATTAGTGCTTTATTACAGTGAATAATAAATAAGAATTGGTTTTGCCAAAAATAATCTTACTCGCTATACTTCTCTTTCAAAATATCCCTACAATCCTTTGATAAACCTCGAAATTTTCGAATTGTTGCCACTATATCGTTGTATAATTCAAGCTTCATCTTGTACTTTTATTTTATAAGCCCAGAATAAATTTCCTTAAATTATTTCAACTTTCTTTTAACATTATCGTATAATTGTATACTTGACATTGATACTTTCAGAAACTTCCTCATAGATAGTATCCTAGAGATGTAAACTCTTGGTATTTATTGACAGGAAGTATATATTTTTCAGTATTATCATTTGAAGTTTGACATTATATTAATTTTTGCGGGAAATTTAAATTTATCATTTAAGATCAAATAACCGTGGCCCGTTATTTTTTTGTCTTTTATGAATCATGAAAAGTACTTGTTATAATTATTTACAAAAATTAAGGTTGTGATCTTGATATTTTATGAATTTATCTTGGAGTAATAAATGGTGATAGTGGAATACATTAATAGGCTGTTAGTGACTACTTTCACTTAGTATAAGAAAGGTTGAAGTAAGGTTAGAGAATTGTGGAGTTTGTTAGTTATTATATTTTGTTAGTTTTATTGTGAGTTTGTTAAATTTAAAGTATAAATAACAAAAACAAATAACATAAAAACTCGAATATTTATACTCTTAAATAAGTATAAAGATACTAGCATTTGATAGCATTGACAGATTTAGTTAATTTGCCATTCTATTTTATATTTTAGTTTTGTAAAAATAATGAATAAATATAAAAATTCAAAAAAAAAATGTAGTGTACAACAAGAAAATTGTAAAACTAACAATGTACAAGAAGGTAATTAATTAATATTATTTCTATAAATATAATTAATTAACTTTTAATAATGTAAATTATGAGTTATAGGTTCACTTAAACAAAGTATGAAGGTTGATATAGGAAATAATTCGCCTCAACATTCTTATGATTCACGAGTTTGTGGTTATAATACACCAATTGAAAAAAAGGATTATGTAATATATGATGTAGAAGATTCTCCTGAATTATATTATCGGTGTAGTCCAACTTCAATATCTTGTACTCAAGATGGAGGTAATGAAATTGCTTGGGATTGGCAGACATCTAGTAATAAAAATTCTTGTGACAAACAAACACCATCAAACAGTCTCATTGAAACACCAAAAAGAACCAAACAGTTGCAAAAGAAACGGAACTCTAATTCTCCATTACTGCAAAAGCCACTTAAAAGGAAGCAGATGAAAATGGAAAATATAGAAAATATTGGAAAACTGACAGCAGAATTGAAAGCTTTAAGTGAAAAGATGAAAAGCATGCAACAAAATTGTGATAATCATAATATTGAAAATGAAGATAATACAAACTTTGAAACTAGCAGCACGCTAGTAATAGAATTGGAGAGCAATAGTAGTGACGATATGATAATGGATTGTAAACCAAAAATGGATTCTATTGCTATTAATAGTAATAACAAAAACCCTGCAAGTTATGCAGATTTATTTGATGATTCAGTTGATGATTCAATGGTAAAATGTAGTCAAGAAATTGAACAAAAATTGAATTTAGGTAAAAATAAAAAGAATGAAATAATAGAATTATCTACAATAAATGAGAAAAAAGAATTGTCTTCTACACCTGAAAAGAAGACTTACTGTTTAATCACATCTAATACCTCTAGTGAATGCTCCGAAAGTTTTAATATCTCTAGAACTTCTTTAACTAGTACAAATGGCCATTTAAAAACATATTCAAATAATTCAAGTAAAACGAATTCTACCATAAATGTTTCAACATTTAATTCCAAGAATATCAGGAATAATGTTACAAATGTATCGCATGGAAAACAAACATTGCAAGATAAGAGTATGTCAGATTTTCCAGATGATTCCTTTGATGACTGTTTGGCAACTTGCATAGAAGATGATAAATTATTGTCTAGATTATCAGAATATGACTTTAATCCTTCAAATTCAGGTCATAATACAAATCACTCCAAAAAAGCATTCAAACTTATTTCTAATCCAATAATTAATAAAAAAATGCCAAGTAATTTTGCTACGAAGTTAGTAACCCCTAGTAAAAGTAAGCTTTTTACAGATGATTTAGTAGACGAAGTTGAGACTATAACTGATGAAAAAGTAATACAAAATTCTTTTCCTAGTAAAAATTCCTTAGAAAACAGAAAATTCTTTAAAACGAAATGTTTATCAGATCTATGTTCTTATCAAAATAAAAACGCATCAAAAGTCCGTTCATATTCAACTTCATCAGTAAGTACTTCATCATCAATTGTAAAAGGTCAGAACCCATATAAAAATAATAATATTCCATCGATTAATGGTATGGAAAATGCGCATGATATTAACAGATTAAACGAAAAAGAAGGTGGCAATTGTATTGTTAAATACAAATCTACTAGCAATTTATCTAGCATGAAAGAGTCTCAGCCAGTACGATGTACTCCAGAAGAAATAGAAAGAAAACGGCTAGAGGCAAAGATGAGACTCGAAGCAAAGAGAAAATTACGACATACGAATAGGAGATCAATTGGTACTATATCAGAAAATCCAGAGGAAAAGTCTGTGAAAAGGTGAAAGACTGGTATTCTTTAACTACAGGAACCAATGAAATTACCTCTCACTATGTCGTAATACCCTATTGTTCTATGTACAATTATTGTGCCTGTTGTTCATTCCTCTGTGATTCCAACTGCACCTAAATATAGAGCTGTTAAATAAAAAAGTTTTTTTTTTAATACAGAAAAATTTTTTTAAATATTACCTAGTCGCATTAATAATCTTAGGTTATTCTTAAAGAAATTAGTATCACCCTGCTGAGAACACGGATGGTAAATAATACTTGTCATGTTAAAATACTACGGGTATGTTAAAAAATATATTTATTTGATTGTAACATATATTGTAATGTGTACTAATTTTACAGAATAAGTTTAAGAACTCAGAATAAATGCCAAATCGTTTTGTAAACCTGTTTATAAAAGTATTTTTATTTATCTTTCATGTAAGTGTATTTATCTTTCATGTAGTGTCATTCCATCGCCTGATACAGCTGAATATATACTACTAAAAGTAGCACATTCAGTACAATCTATTTACATATTATTGGTAAAGAATTGGTAAAAAATTTGTAGTTTCGAAATTTTCTACTTAAACTTTATGCTATAGGAATTCTTTTAATGAATCCAGAACTATTAAAACATTCAAATAAATTATTATTTTTGAAAGATACAACATTTAGAAATGTCTGGTAAAAAGCCTCTGAAAAAAAAGCTTCTACCACTCAGGAAATCGCGCGAAACCAGGTATGTTCGAAAGCAATAGCGTTAACGTGGTTATCGAAAGATTTAAGTAAATATCTATAAACAATTACGAACAAAGTAAAGAATTTACATAAGTCTGCTATAAGAAAAAATAATAATAAATCACGTAAATATTTAAGAGCAACTGTTATAGCGCATGTTTAGTGGTCGAGCGCCATTACTCGAACGTGTATTTAATCGATACACACGTGACGTCAGACTCGAGCACGTCACGGTGTTTCCACTCGCGCACGTGAAACAATTTTATGATCAGTAATAAATTCTTTCTTATAATACGAGCAAATTTAAACGCATTGAATATTCAAATATTTGAATATGTGATATTTCAATTTGTTCTACGCGCTTTATTTTCGCGCACGTTATCATCCATCCCCACCATACGTGTTCGACGAATTAGAAGTTGCGCTGCCGCGCATACCTGTTCCTGATTGGTCGAGCGGTTCGATCGAGAAACGGCAGCAAGCTAGTCGGCCAGCGACGAGCATGGGAAGAACACGTGTCATTTGTATTGTTGCCCTCGATTCGGCGAGCTTATACGTCGACTCACACGATTCTACCACCACTCCTGCCGACGTCCTCACCACCAGTGACACGAACGTTGTTGGTAACGCCACCAGCGTCGCTACTACCACCGAGAAAAAGGCATCGGCTTCCCCTACCGTGGAGGTGGTTGACAGCTCGAAAATCGCAGTACCATCGCGTACACCGAGTACAGTGCCCGATACAGTGCGAGATTTATCAGCGTACCCCACCGGCCTGTCACGATGCTACTCGCGGTGATCGCGCTCCTATGCGCCGGCAGCAGTGCAGAGGTGTTTACGAACACGTTTCTCGTGAAAATGAGGCAACCTGCGGAAAGACATGTTGCCGATCGTGTGGCAACTAGAAATGGATTTTTCAATCTTGGACCGGTAAGTTCTTCGACCTTTACTCGTAAAAATAATCGTTTTTATCATAATAATATTATGAGAGAGTCGAAGAAACCTTGTTGCCTATATTTTAATACAAGATACGCGAGTTATTTGTTTCCAATGAATCTATGAACAGAGTATGAATTTACTTTGGTTAGAATAAATACGGTTACGCCGAGTATCGTTCTTTAGTGAGATAGTATTAGAATCGAGAGAACGATGGAATTGATCGTGAAATAATTTCCACGATATAATTACCACGCAATAATGCTAGGCCACAAAAGCACGAGTTCTTGACACTGACACATATCGTCGAATGTAGCACGTACACGACCGTTGTAAGGAAATTACTTATCTGGGGTGAAGGAGTGTTGCTCGGAGCGTGGATAGGGTGAACATGCTAGGATAAGAATGAAATTTCTCTTGGACGATCGATAAGTTTGTTCAGAAATAAAAAAATGTTTAAAAAGAACGCCACTGTATTTATATGTTATCGTTTGGGTTCCAGTCGAACTTCCCCTTAGATATATACATATACACATATGTCTATACATACCGAATATACAATTCGTGGAAGCAATAAAGTTGTTGAACGATGTAAACAAACATATTTAGCGTCGATATTCTCGCTGTTTCCGATTTAAATTTTAATGAGAGAATAAACACACAGAGGAATGTTATTATTACATGGGTCGTTGAGAAGTCACATTCATCAATTACGTAAATTGGAAAATACAGAAAAGCGATGATGTTGTAAACGCTGTTTCCTAAATTTTCATTTGAATTTGCTGTTATTTGTATGAAATAATACATTTTTTTAATAACTTATTCGTTTACTTGTGTAACGAAATTAAGAAATTTAAGAAAGATAAAATTGATCTGTTTAGCTTCAGAGAGGCTCATATATGTATACATATATCTTTTCCTTTTATAATTATATATCTTCTTTTAAATCTTCAACATATCGATATGATCGTTGAATCATCGAACAAAATCCATTTTTTTACTTTCTTGATACGTATTGTTGGTTTAATCGTTGAAAAAGTCTCTGCTGGTCCTGTTTATCCTTGCTCCAGTTCACTGTTGATTTATATCGACGCGAAATCGTTATCAATTGACCGCATGAACGACCGATACTCACCACAGGTATGTCGAATCTACCAGAGGCATTGATTTCGTGGCCCGTTGTCACGAACAACTACCCGCATTATCGTGAAAACGTGTTCGAAACAGTTGGTCGACGTCATAAACACGTAGGATACGTATTAACGATAAGATTAATTTTGCTCGCAGAGCGGTCTTGTACCAAGAAGAAGAGTTTTATCTAGCACCGTGTCCATTCACTTATTTTCTCATGTTTCAAAGATTATGGAAAAAATTCTTCGAAATTTCAACGTGAAAAAGATACTCGCATCGTCATAGATTTATCTATTCTTAGCATATCCAGTGAAGTGTCAATTAATTGGCTAGCGTAGCTGGAACTCTAATTTGCTTTAATCGAAGTGAAAACATCAGTTTATGGTCAGACAGCGCAACAGTGAAAGCGACGCGGCGTGATCCAACGCCTACGTGGTAAACGTTGCGTAGGCATTGTCCAATATAGCTAGCATTTCCCCTAACTATTTTGCTTTCATTACACGATAAAGAGCGTCCGTTTACTAGAAAAATGATATATATTTTCGACGAAAGCGAACGACAGCGAATAAAGAACTATAACTTCCATTTACGAGTATTTATAAACGGTAGAACTTTTGCGAATGAAATATTCCCTCGTCAGACGAATCTTTCCCCTTCCGTTGCTATGAACAACGACTGAACCAAAATATTAAGATGTTTTTCCTTTCTGGAAAACTAATTTTATTACTATTCGTTAAACGATGTTTCATTTTGCGCTCGTCAAAGGGACACGTGTATTCGTGAATTCAATTCAGACCCTGTGATCTCGTTGAATGAATTTCCGAGAATTTTCTCGCGTCCGAGGGTAGTTTAACTAAAAATTCCTGCCGGATGTTAACGGTACGCGCGTAACAGGCCACACAATTAAAAAGCGGATATGTACGTTAGAGTAATTAATTGGTTCGGCGATAAGAAAACCTTTTCGCCACGAAGTTTGCCCGCAGTCTGTAATTACAACCATGAAATTGAGTAACGATAAAGATATTCTTGCGAGGTTCAAACAAGGGGAGAACCTTCGTTTCTGGCGTTTTACGACGATAGAAATGTTCCTCGAAATTCTATTAAAATAGGAGAAAAGTTCTCACGGGGGAAAACCAACGACTAACAAGACGGCGAAGGCAGGTTTCAAATTTTCGTTGGTTCTTGCGAAACGCTACTCGAGGGTACAAGTTCTAATCGGAAGGCTGGAGGAAGGGTCTATCTTGTCGGATAAATTGCGTTAGTCGTAGCTCGGTGTGACGTCCAGAGGTTATTTCCTTTTATTGGGTTCGTCGGACGAAAGTTACTGGCTCTTCTTTGTCTTGGAAAAGTCCCAATTCGTACCTTGTAACACTTAGTTCGACGTACGCTATCGTTTATCATCGTAAATAAGAATAATTCTGTTTTATTTTTGCGTAGTAGATGGCCGAAGCTAACGAGAATTGTTTCTGCTAACGAGCAGTAACAAAATATCGGAGCTTCCAGGCATTTCTCGCAGTCTGTGTAGGTAGCAGTTCACCGCATTGCGATGTATTTTATATCTCCGATAATCGAGGATATGTCAAACTTTCGTTACGCTCGTTTTTAACGTGAAATTTTCCAGTATTGAATCGTTTAGAATAGAACAGATTTTATGTGAGAAGTTTGGGCAAACATTTTCTTTCGTTCCGTAATATCTATAATGCCTCGATTAAAGAGACTTTTTTTTTAATTTTGTAAGTAAATGCGGAAGGCTGAAAATCACAGTGCTGTGAATCAAACCATTGTAATTTCTGATAAAACAGCGTTCCGCCTCTATCATTGTAAAAAAATTCGTTATATTTTTATGTATAGTATTATGTTACGTATTATGTTACGTATTATATTACGGAATTAGAGCTGCGATACTTCAGAGAATTAGAGTACGTGGCTAAGTCTAAATTCTCAAGATAATCGAGGATAAGTCAAACTTTCTTTAAGCTTATTTTTAACGTGAAATTTTCCAGTATTGAATCGTTTAGAATAGAAGAGACTTTATGTGAGAAGTTTGGGCCAACATTTTCTTTCGTTCCGTAATATCTATAATGCCTCGATTAAAGAGACTTTTTTTTTAATTTTATAAGTAAATGCGGAAGGCTAAAAATCACAATGCTGTAAATCAAACCATTGTAATTTTTTATAAAACAGCGTCCCGCCTCTATCATTGTAAAAAATTCGTTATATTTTTATGTATTGTATTATGTTACGTATTATATTACGGAATTAGAGCTACGATACTTCAGAGAGTCAGAGTACACGGCTAAACCTAAATTCTCAACATCTTGCCTTACTGCATGATAAT
The DNA here is from genome assembly GCF_040668555.2 of Bombus flavifrons. Taxonomy (NCBI): domain Eukaryota; kingdom Metazoa; phylum Arthropoda; class Insecta; order Hymenoptera; family Apidae; genus Bombus; species Bombus flavifrons. Next base: position 6,668,898 of record NC_138454.1, read on the forward strand.
CTTCAACCCTCCATATATTTAAAGACCGGTTAAAGGAAACACGAGAAGTTGACCTAGAGAAATTGCATGTATCTTGAAACGCGGCAGATTTAGATTTACGCGTCTTAATTAATAGTTCGTTATAACATGTTATGTTTGTTAATGTCGCCATTTCACATTTCACGACACCGAGTAATCTTATACGTCTTGTCGCGTACGTTTTCGCCTGCGTTTAATATTAGGTTGTCCGAGAAGTGTCTTTTCTTTATGGACACGTCTTTCACAACGATGCATCTTTATACAAATATGAAACCTGATCTGTCGAACGTTGTGATCTTCATTTTGATAAAACAAAATGGATCATACGCAATTCGATAAAATAATATAAAACAGAAAATGCGCATCTATTATCATCTTATGAAACGAAAGAAACTTTTCGGACGACCTAATACATTATCAGATTTGTCTGTCGTCCTACGCGGTAAGACGTTCGTTAACACTTTACCGACCGCTAGCGATTCAATAGCATACGCACGTCCGACCGGTGTCTCAAGCGCAGATTCTCCCTGGCGCCGGCTCTGTTTCGGTTTAGACTCTCCAATACCATTCTTTTCGTTCATCGCGAACGATAAGTTTTTCAAATTGGTATAAAACTGTGGGAGCTTACAAAGCAACGCAACTGACGCAACTGAGCAAGGTACCTTGGTACTAAATAGCAAATTACTGTTCAAATAATGAGAAAGCCGATTAATAGGCTATCGGTCGGTAAGCATCGGCGACAAAATACCGATTAATAGGCTATCGGTTGGTAAAGTGTTAAGATACCGTTCAGTCTACGATCTAGCCATCTAGCAATCGGTGAATGATCTTCTTAACCGAAGGGTAGTTAGTTGCTTGGTAGAACAGTCGGTGAAATAGAAGTTCCAAATGGTTTTGAAAGTCAGCCGATCGGAAATTTTGTTTCGGGTTCGCCGATCAACGTGGAGGGTTGTAAAGTCAATTGGCTAGAAAATCAATTGACAAAGATTGGTGAATATGACGATGGTTGGTCCGTAGTCGTGTAGGTAATGTAATTTATTCGGTTTCCAGAGAATCGATTTCTTCTTGAACTCCATATTTACAACGGTCTGTGACGTTGTTTTATCTGATCGTTGGGTTTCCCGACCGTCTCACACGATTAATCGTCCAGTGACGTACACGCTGGATTATCACGTTGATCGATCGCCTCCACCGGCCACCGATTAGAACTGTCATCGTTGGTAACGACGGATTTTCATCGTCGCGAAGGGAATAAAAAGGGAGTAGCAAGCGAAAGGCTTTCGGGTCACGTATTGATAGATCGTTGCGTAATATCTTATGAATACCTTTTAAAGCGGATTCCATAGAGCAAGGGAACTTCACGAAGACGCGATAGTTTCCCTCCCGCGAATAATAAAAAGATTAGCCGAGAGAAGCCGCGTGGAATAATCATGTTAAATAGGTCGATCGATTGGAATGTTGCGGTAACGCCGGTAACCTTTCGATTTATCGTTGTAAAACTCGAGCGAAACCCTTGGAAAAATATGAAAAGGGCGGAAGCCTTATTCATCTTTGTTGTTTCTCGTTGTCACAGTCCGAAGAAAACGGATAGAGAGAAGGAAAACTTTTATACTTAACGCGGTTCACAAACTCTAGCAATCTCCACTATACGTTTACGCAATCGTGTTCTCAGGTTGAGCGAAACTTCGATAGAAACATTGCGACCAACTATATCGTATTCCTTCGTTAATAGAAAATGTTTGTTAACACACTTTGGCAAGTGTAAACGAGCGTCATATCGCTTTGTCAATCGGCTACATTGTTAAATATAATCTAAGACATCGATCGTTTTTGTTATTTAAATAAACGATTGTTCGAGCATATTCGTCCAGCTACACTGGCTACAAGAAATTCTACCATGCTATTGTATTTATTACAAGGTTTAGGTATCAATTAATTAAATCCAAGTATATTAAACTTCGTATTTCGCATTTTGTAGTACTTTTCTCATTAGACGATGAAAACGAAATGTATTCCAGTGCTTTAATCGTATTCATAAAAGTACGAATTTGCATAAAGATCCGCAGTCTAGTTAAACGTAAGCGTAAGCCAGTAATAAAAGTATTGCGAATTACAGTTTAAGTTTATCTCTGTACGTAATGCAATACTTTAAGCGTTGGTCGTGACTACCCGTATGCAACGATGAATGATTACGCTAAATCGATTCATTTTAATCTCCATAGTTACGTACACCGTACACCTGGTTTATTAATTGGCCAATGCGAAGATCGTTGGATCAATTTACGATGAAATCAGTCATATTTTGCAAATACGTATCTCGCGTCGAATACGACTATCTTTGAATCGATAGGTCGTTACAATGGTTATTTTTGCAACAGAAGTTGTTAATTAAATTATACTTTGCGCGCGATTGAATGTTTCCACGGGGAGGATAGGAAATAAACTTACGAAATACGTAACGAGTAATCTCGTATCCGGAATCATACGAACTTTCGTTGGGATCGAGAAGATGAGACTCTTAACGAACAAACGAAAATTATGAGCCAGTTAATTTACGAAGGTAACGTTGCCGAAGAAATGCAAGTTTGCCGAATAAACTGATTCCTAGCTCTTTATGCGTGAACTTTGATCAAAGAATAATTACTTTGCTGATGGAATGGAATATTTCTTTTGATTTTAATGGCTCGACCTTCTATTTTAATATCATTCTGTTTATTTCCTTGTTCCGTTGACTTAATTAGTTGCGTGATACAAGTGAAATCGTTTTCGTTTTATGAATATTAAGAAATGAAAGAATATTATTGCTGTAAAAGAGAAAATGTTAAAGCTTCTGATTGTTAATTTTTCGGCCAATTTCTCGTGTGCCTGCATTTGAATTTTTCTTCGAAAATATCTTACTACGTAATTTCCATTTCTGTACACCTTCGATTTCATATTTATGTTTCAAATTCTACATTCTACAAATAGGAGAAAATATTCGTTTCTCTCTCCCTCTTCATTCGATTTCTTCTAACTTCGAAATAGAAAATTGCTTGCTATTCGTCCACAAATTTCTCGAAATTCGAGGCGTCGGGATATCCTTGTCCTTTTTAAATAGAAAATTACTTCCCACTTGTACATATAAATTTATATAAATTTCCCGAAATTCTATTTGTCGGAATATTCTCTTCTTCCTGATGGTAGGAACTGGGCGCGATACTTTTCGTAGTTAAAACTTAATAGCTCGATTTTGGAAGCAATTTCCATTCTTCTGACGAAACAGTGCATTTTAAGGGTAATTTTCTAAGTATGTCTAGCATGTGTGATATATCCAAAAACGCCCACGCAGCAGTTAAGTTTGTAAGGTCAAACAGACAATTGGAGATGATGAGTGCATCGAATTCATGCACCAGTAATCCGAAAACGTTTCGCGTTGTATACGTGTTTCACGGTAAGAGTTGTGTACACATCGTAATGTTAAACAAGACACGTTCATCACGCTTCCTTAACCATACGTTGTTTATACGGACTTTCCTTCCTCTCTCTCTTTTCTACTGTAACTTTGTTAATATGTATATGTATGTAATATACGTATGTGTCACGAATGGTACCAGAATTGTGTAGGAAATGGAAGATCCAGGTTACAGTATGTCCTTTAACAACAGTGTTCTGCCACTGTGAGCTTCGAGAGACGTATACATTAACATTTTTCTTGGTTCTCTTATCTGAAGTTGCGTAATGCAAGTACATTGTATCCGCAACATTTTCAAAGAAACCTTTCTCGTATAGTATCTATTGAACTTGTGACATTGAACAGTGACCGAAGATGGGAGCTTTGTAGAACTTTGCTTATATTCCTCCAGATGTTTTTTGTACGCGGATAGTTTATGCATTGGTGCAATTAAATTGATTTTTCAACTCTATCTATCTATAACTGGATTAAGTGGGAAAAAGTTTTCACGGGCTTCCAATTTTTTCCTTCTGTTTAACCTTTGCACGCTTGTAACGATGTTTTACACGACGCGACGTCGTGTAAAAGCTTCCACGTTTCCGATAAACCGTAGGGAAAATTAAAGCGGCTGGCTTCCATATTTCTTCGCTCGGGCTGACCGCACGAGCTTCGCCGACGCACGCTTCCAATACAACGTCGCGTCGGCTCGATAAATCGTATCTATATGCGATAGCCGTGGCTGAAGGGAAAGGTTTATCCGGTGAACGTATGTATAATAACGTAATGTTGTGTTCGATGTTACGCACTTGGTGCACGTTTGCTAATTAGATTACGTGACACGTGTAGCCCAGGCTAAACTCGATTAAGAGGCGACTAGTTCTACATTATGGTACTATGTCTCTCGAGATAAAACGTCTATTTCTATCAGAATCCTACTTTATCGTCTATTTCCTCCTTTTCTTCTGCATTAAAATATAGGCGATCCTTTCGAACACTAAATTACCGATCTGTAAAGCGTATCTAAATACGTGATATAAATACAGCGACGTATTAAAGTTTTACTTTTTTTATCAACATATTACGTGTATTAGATAGACCATTTTGAAATTTTATTAGTATCGTAGCGAGATTCGATTATTGTTAATTATATTTTAAAACAAGACTGAAAATCTACATGGAAGCTGGAAAATATTTTGCATCGATTATATATCTAAGACTTTTTTATTGAATAAGAGAAGTCGACGATCAAGTATCTGCTTGTTTTTCCTTTTCATTGTTAAAAAATAGTAAAAGTAGAAAATTAACTTGGATAGTTGTAATGTAAAGAAATTTGACAGATATATTTAAGGAAATATTGCGCTTTAATTCTCTTACGATGGCAAAAATAGGACAGTTAATGGAACAGGTAGATTCGTTGACCTAAATAAAGTCCACCCAGATTGATCGGTCATCTGGCGGGCTCTGTTTCGTCAGAAGTGGAGCTTGATTAAATAACATAGGGTGGACGAAAATCCGGGATGCACGCAATATGTTTCTCCATTAAAGCGTTAGAAGCGTCATTGTACGTTCGTAGAAAGCTTCATCGTCACTGAGGATTTCAAAGGCGCTGCATCGCTATAGAATTCTAATCTCTCGGTGCTGCACGTGTTGAATCTATCCATCTGCAACGAGCGGACTCAAACGAAGTTGCTTTTTTTCCAGAAACTCTGTATGGAAATAAATTCCCAATAAATTTCAAAGAGATAACAAATTTAAATCCAAAATAGAATTCTGTGTGAAAGAAAAAGTGAAAAGAAATACGAAAATGTTTCAAACGAATATGAAAAAACAGAACTTTGTTATGATGAAATTCGTATACGCATTGAAACATCGGAGTTTGAAAGAAGGCGATTTAGCTTTTCGTTGTTGCGACTTACCTAAATCTCCCCTTTTATAAAAGTATCATAACCCGTTTCATTGAAAACATGGTTTCATAGCGTTCAGGATAAAAGCAACGATGCACGAGAATCGGCGTCAAAATGAGAAAATTCTTTTCCACCAACCTCTCGTTGACGTCCTACGTGTTTTCGCGCCTCTTGATATTGGAATTCGCGGCAACCACCACGTTTCTCGGATAACAGATTTGTCTGGATATTGCCTCGGCTGGTGATCGCACTTACACACAGAAGTTTCTTACCATTTATCGCGTTATTTATCTTACAAATTCGTGGTATCGAGCGTCGATCGCCTTTGATCTCCTCTTGGATACGAATCAACGCTTTCACGTTGTAAGTAACTTCGCGACAAGTATCCTATCGGAAAGTTAGTGCATCGTTAATCAACGTTGCTTCGTTGTATCTTCACCTGTCGATATTCAAGGAAATTTACAAACGGCGGTAAAGCGTTGATATTTGCCGAGGAACCGCGTAATTAACGAAGTAGCTCGGTTCGATATCGACTCTTGCGGTGCATCGATCGCGCTGTTGTTATTTTTGATCGGAAACGACTGCAGGGTAACCATGACGCGACACACGCATGGAAATTGAATATCGTGAGCCGAGAATTGGATGATAAGACACTGCCGGCCTCTGGTTTCTCTTCGTCGCGGTTCACCTTCCTTTTACCGAAAAAGCTACCGGACTCTATTACTCGATCGATCTGCCATTCCATCCATCTCTCCACCCTATTAATTTTTTCCAGTCTGTTAAAAAAATATGTCCCTCGTCTGTTCCTTTCCTCATACCTCAGAGAAAACTGGGATTTCGCTGTTTGAATGGAAGAAAAAAAAAAAAGAAAGAATCTCTTTGAAGCTTGAAAATCGAAGATGACTTGTATAATGCGATTAACGAAGAATTTTCATAACGTGGATCGTATTAAATTATCACGACTAGGATTTCAAATGCCAGTTAATATTCGTTACAGTAGCTGTTGTTGTTTCTAAAGCTAAATTTCACGCTAGATTTCGAAAACAATCACGATTCGAAATATTCTTCTTCTCTGTTCTTTCTTTTCGTGCGTTAGAAGAACATCGAAATCGTCAAAGGTGGATTTCAAACGCTAATAATGGAGAATTACAGAAACAATTTTTTTTTTCATAATAACACGTGTTTAGTAACTAATATTAGGTTGTCCGATAAGTTTCTTTCGTTTTATAAGAGAATAATAGACGCACAATGTTTTTTCTTTTATATTAGTTTATTGAATTACGTACGAATATGTAATAATAGAAATATAACAAAATGGATCATACCTAATTCGATAAAATAATATAAAACAGAAATCGTTGTTCATCTATTATCGTCTTATAAAACGAAAGAAACTTTTCGGACGATCTAATACTTTTTAAAGCTTCCAAGTAGTTTGTAGTTTTTCATTAGCATCATGCGGAGAGAAATTCGTCGATGGCTTTTACAGAAAATTGCACTAGTCCTTGAGTTAGAATCGAGCTTGTACACGGATAAGTAGCATTGGAAGGTGGCTGTGTATCGGGAATGGGATATGGAATGGAATAAGATGCGTCGACTCAAGACACCTATATGTACGAGGATTCCAATATCATCAATAATGAGATATCCTGTGATATGGTCACGTGTAGGCCTCCATCGATATCGTCCACGTGTTAGTCTCTCGTTGTAATATTTTCCTTTTTGTTAAAGTTCTCAACTTTGCCACGACAATTCTTTGTATCGAATTATCGAACAGCGATCGGATTTCTCGAGTATATGGGCGAAGATTATTTTAATAGTAAACTAGGAGGATTAAAACGCGATTGAAATTTTACTTTATTCTTCCTCGATCCTGATAAAATTGTTAGCAAACGAGTGATTTAAATGCAAGGTGTGTCGCGTGTCCCGTGAGAACTGGTATTATTGGATTGGAGCGAACGTGTGTAGTTTCTCGATTTCAGAGGATATTGGCCATTAGTTATTCTCTCTGTAAACGTTTCATCAAAAAACATATAAGTATTCTTTCAAATTTAAAAAGCGTTTTAATAGCTAATTTTTGTGAAAAGCTCAGATAACGTATAAGCCGTTGAGTCGTGGAATCAACAGGAAAAGATATTTCTCTGCTTTCTCCTTCCTATCGTTTCTACATTTTCATTCTTTACTGTTCTCCCTTTCTTCTTTTCTCTATTCTTCTCTCCGTTATTTCTTTTCCTTTATTCTCCTTCTTCCTTCCTCTCTCCGTGTCCCACCGTTTCCTCTTTCCAATCAGCCGAAACAGACGAATTAACGATTGGGAGGGATAAATAATTTATGAATCCGATAACAGACCGTACCGTAACCGAGGTGACTTAATCTGTCCGTAATTGGCTCGAATGGATCGTCGAAACGATGGTTCGACGTTAACTCGCTTCCGCATAATTCGATCAGATCACGTTATTTACCTACGTGTTCCAATATCCTAAGCGAATCGACGTTTCGAAAGGATTCTCCTACTCGCACATCCGGTCTGGATTAAGGTATATCGAGCAATTTTTGCGAAGCAACGGGTGAATTTCACTTCGTCCGGCCACTTAGAATCCTTTTGTTTCTTCCAAGATGATGGAAAGACGGTAACGAGCTTGCCAAGTCACCTTTAACCAACCAACTGTCTCGCCGTTTCTTCTCTAGTTGTTTGTCGCTTCCATTTCTTCGAGAGATGATCATTCGATTGAACAACTGGAACTGCTTTCTTATTACGTGTCGATGAATGTTTATCGCGTAATCGAATAAAAATTGTCTTCCATTATCTTGCAAGAACTGGATCGAGGCAACGTACCAGTGACACGAAACGAAGTGGCAGCGAATATAAATTGCTGTTCTCCTGTCTGTGTAGGTATTGGGCAGCCAAACGGAATATCACTTCGTTCATAAAGCCCTACCACACGCAAGGAACAAGAGATCTGTACCTCACATGAGAAGGTTGAAAGTGGATCCGTTGGTAAGTGATTCCTCGAAATACACCGGGTTTTTATCGTTTTTTTTTCATAGAATTTTCGTTCCATCGTTATATCACATTTATTATTCGCAAGGCTGAAATTTCACTCTCAAAGCGTCCCTTTAACCGTTCGCCGTAAATTTCATCGATAAAAGATTGTTATCGTCTTTTGGAAAAATCAATGTGGCATTTCGAATAATAGCTTTCACGGGAGGTCGCTTTGAAAAGTCCAAAGGAACGTATTCTTTGGCTCGTGGGAGGATACGTGGAACTCGGTTTGAAAAGCCCCGTCCGGATTACCGATATAAATGTAAATGAATACGTAACTTCCAGCGACATGGAGGATATAATTGGAAAGGGAACAGATTGATCGGGTAAATTACGATTGTTCGATCGCGTGGAGTGCGGCCGCGATATTGTCATCGATCACTTCGCAGAGAACGTTCCGTTTTTTATGATACTTTCATAAATTTCCATCGTTCTATATCCGTTTTCCGACCCTTTCACTCGATTCTGAGAACGCGAGAAACTCTAACCAAACAGTCATTATTTTCCCATTGTTTGCTTCAGGTCATAGAACGGGAAATGTCAAACGAAAACGAGCGAAATCTGTCTTTAGACGCATTCCTCTTGCTATAGTTTATCCTCCTCGAAAAACCTTTGATTTCCATCGAGGGGAAATATTTGACGTTCCCGTTACCATTTTATCGCTATTTTACCCTTTTTCTGTTGACCATTCCGACTATTTATGATCTCGTCCATTAATCATTCGACGAAGCTCGTAAAAGAGAAATTAACTACTTGGCATTTTCGAGGGGTCGGAGTTCTTGCGTTGGTGTAAGGGTGGATTCGAATAAATGTTTTAGGTGCACACAGCGGTGCAACAACCCGGATTCAAGAGGGTGAAGAGAGGCTATAAACCTCTCAGCGTGGATAATCTCGTGCCACCGTACCAAATGAGTCAAATGAATCCTGGTAATAGAGATCCGTCGGATCCGTTCTTCCAATATCAATGGTACTTGAAGAACACTGGACAAAACGGTGGCAAAGCGAAGTTAGACTTGAACGTGAAGGCAGCCTGGGCTCAGGGTGTTACTGGAAAAAACGTTACCACAGCTATAATGGACGATGGTGAGATTCTACTTGGATTTCTTTATTTTAAACTATTTGTATAATGGCGTAATAGTATCATTTATTAATTTTATCTTCTTATCGCTAACTCTTACTGCTACTGTATTTACTGATCGTTTCGTCCTTTTGGTTCTCGTCTTTGTTGCGGGCATTTCTCTATTGCACCGTGTTACATTTTGTAGCATTTTGTAGCGTTCTTTCCGGTTCGAGTTTTGTCAGTCTTTCTATATCTCTTATCGATTATACTTCCTTCACACTATGTTATACACTTCTGCCGAACTGTATAACATACTTGCTAAAACTATTTAGATATCACTTCAGATGTACTATTGGATTTTCACACTGGCATAGAAATGCAGCGTTTACGATATCACGGAAGCGGATTATCACTATTTTACATATACATATTATACGTAGTTTCTAGGTCATGTAGATACGGATACGTAGGACGATTTGGCGCGATTTAACGGGCATAATTTTACCCGTGGCATCTGGAAATCTCATTAACAGAAAACGTTTTAACGCGACGCATGAATGTCTTGTATTCCCGAGGTTGGTTGTATTAATTGCACGTCGACTAGCATTACTAGGTAATCAGTTACTGGTGCTATCGCGACATAGCTTCATTAATTATCCTTATACACTGTTTCCTCGTGTACTCTAATATTCGTTTCTAATCTTTTATGGAAAATAGTCTTCACTGGTATCGTGCAGAATAGAAGATAACTGGGTAGTAGATCTTTTTTTGTAAATTCTTTTAGTCTATTTCCATAAACGTGATAACAACGATACAATGTAATCCCTTTAGCAACATGCATATTAATGTACGCGAACGAAACACGAAGAGAAACCTGTATTTGGACTTCGTGGATTGATTGAATCGTACGTATCGTACATTGTTTCATACGGAGACGAGGGATTTTCAGCGATAGCCGATAGCTAGTAGATCAAAATCGATGTAACAAACCCAGTTCTGTGATGATACATTCTGTGATGATCCTGTCGCTCTGTTCGGTTATAAAATCACGAAACTCGACATCTCGTGGCTTTTTTATTCTTTACATTGCTGTAAACAATTTTTGGAAACCGATTCTCAACGAGTTATCGTTTTTGAATAAATAAGGATGGACCAGCTTGATATCCGATTGGATGCTGTGCAAAATATTTGTTACTCGATATCGCAACAGTGCTCCACTCGCGAACATTGAACGAACAGATATGCATTTCCATCGTTTGCCTATGGATTTTCGTTTTTTTGTTACTTTTCAACGATTTCTTGCTTTCTTTTTTCATTTACTTTTTTTAGTGTGGCTGTTATTGGATCATATATCGAAGTCGCTACGTTCAAATAAAAGTTGGATTTACACTGGCAGTTGATGTATTGACTGAACGTTCTAAAAATACTAACTTCGTTTCGTGGTAAATAACAATTTCGCCACATCGCTGTTCGTGATATAGCAATTGAGCCAGTCATAACTTCACTCATCGACTTCTAAGATAATAATGCATTTGCTGGTAGTCAGAAACTAAGCTCACAACATAGTTAAACTAATGTCACAAAAAATAATTCATATCTTTGCTTATCGTCCAATGAAAATTAAACGATGCTATAAAAACATTTGTTATGACGTTCATAACTTCACGACTGAATTAAGTATAATTCTTTTACGATGTAACTAGACGTTACAGTAGTAGAGAGAATATTTCATTTAAATGTTTCATAAGAATTGAATATATATCGAAATTAGAAATGCTCGAGTATTTTGTTGCTTTTTCTGAAGAAAGAGGATTTTTCGCTATGAAAGAAGAATTCCCATTCTGTAAATAGCAATCGATAGTTCCTGATAGAAAGGCGTGTAACTGATGGTCAATTTCGATCGTTTATTAAGTCCAGAGCCTCGATATCGTCTCTGTTAAACTGTAATCTGGGATATCTCGTGATACAGCTTGTTAAAGATTTTAGCCTTTTACGGCTTTACCTCGGTTCTATCGATTTTGCCCGACAGTCATCGTTCGGCAAATATAGCGATAATATCCCGCCGTTAGCGTTGTCGACCACGCAATATTACGAGTTTAACGCCGCACGAAACTCGTTGATACTTTAGATAAACAAATTGTTCCATTATTTGGTCGACTTTGATCATTTCGCTCTAATCTTCCGGTAATCTGTTCGAATAAAGTGAATTGTATAATATTCGGCGAATAAAGCGTTGTTTCGTGGATTTAGAAGATTAACGATCAGGAATTTCATCGTTCGCGAGTCAATAGTCGTAGAAACTCCAATTATATCTCGTGTATGTTAAATCTATGGTACTTCATGAAACTTTTCGATACTTGAATATACACATTTTTCTACGAATATCTATATCATATGGATTACACGAAAAATTTGGAAATTTGATTAGCAACGTATGGAGACTCGACTACGATGAAAGTATCGGTAAAATACGAAGCAATCTGAATGGTTCACGATGATATATTAATTATGTTTTATTTTATTTTAATTATATTTTATATTCTATTTTATTATTTTAAGTTATATTAATTAATAAGTTTTAACGTTCAGTGGGACCAGCATTAATCCCGTGTTATAAGACTATGGAATACTAACTCTGCGTTATAAGACTTCAAAGTATTTCAGTCTTTTCCTTCAAACGTGATATGTAAATATCTAACGTTGGAGAATACGCTGATGAAATCATAAAGTAAAAGGTCAGTCGTGTTGCAAGAGAAGCTTCATCTTTACCCAGAACTCGGGCTTAAAGCTCTCTTCGAATGATTAGCCCGCGGAAACTTTTAATGGACTTGGTGTAATCTTGAAGTATCTCTAGTGTTTCCATTCCTCGGTCTACCGGATTACATATTCTATTTTGAAAACGTCGGTTCTTTATTTTTGTTCCAGGGGTCGACTACATGCATCCGGATCTAAAATACAACTACGTAAGTACGATCACTATACGCAAAAGAAGAAAGTATGGTGATTATTATACGTAACCGTGGTTCAAGCGAATACTCCGATCACATAGAAATTCGTTATAAAGTCGATGTCTGAAAGGTTGAAAAATTGCGTGGAAGATCATTCTGTTTACCTTCCTTTCAACGCGTTTGCTGCCACATCTCGGTGGCGTTCTATTGTAACCGCAACACATTCATAAGGTACATTAGCATATACTGAATCGCATGCGTTGAAATTCAAATCGAGTTCGTAACCATTTTATCACGACGAACGGGCGACGATAAAAATCCGCGGAGCGTCCATTTTGTGGCAGTCGTCGCACTGATGTCCTACCCAGGATCTACTCGAGCAGACGGCCATTGTTTCCCGGTATAACGTCGTTAATCAACGCGACGAGGTGTCTTTACCAGCGGTCTTTGTCCTGGGAAATGAAACCCGACCCAATGGAAAATCACAGGGAAACGTATCGCACGGCTTGGATAACGCACTTTCAGATCTATCAGGGACAATTACGTTTCGAACGTTTTCATTTTTCGGCTATTGCGATTTGTTAGTTAAAATGCAATTATTACTACGGCGATATATTACAACTGACGAGAGAATATCAACTTCTATCGTTTTAACGAGTGGAAATTCTATCCTCGTAGAAAGCTATAGCCGCTGAATCTTCGCGAATGAATCAACGTACGCGATATATTTCATCGTTTGCTACGCCACTAATGACGAATGTTAGTCTGTTTTCAAATGTAGATCGTTTGGAAATTATTCGCAACGAAATGTGGCGAAATTGCGCGGCTGAACTGAAATATCCTTCTGATTCCAACAACTTTGTCTTATTACGAGGCATTTACAAAAATCTTGAAAGCATCGATAGCGAGCATATTTGCTGACGAGTACGCGCCTCTAGAAAAACGTTTGCCTTGAAAGTTGAAAGATTGTCCGTCGAAGGCAACGACGTACGTGCTATGGAGAATAAACGAAGACACAAGAGGGACATAATTTCCATTATTCGCGAAAGAACAGTCTGTTTTACGACCTGTCTCGGCCACGAGTTTTCGAGTGCAGAAGTCTCTGGTACGTTCGATTCAGATCACGTAGCTTAGCTAGCTCCTCGAGATCTACTTGATGTCTTGCAGGAACAAGAAAGTCAGCGCGTTAAAAGCGGTTAGTTAAAGAGGACGATAACGTGTGTCGAATGATGCTGAAGGAGAAGTTGAAGAATTCACGCTCGGAAATTACAGCAAATACTTGGCAAATGTACTTTGGATAACAGCGACGTAGGATTATGTTGTTTCGCGGCGACGATGAACGCTCAACCTATGTGCTGGGATGTCGAGTTGATGTCGAATATGGTTAAAGCAAACAGTTGGTGGAAACGTTTCATGAATAAAAACAGCAGAGATGTCGTGAACATGTGAAGGGGGAGAAGATAATAAATGGGTGAAGTTTCTCAGGGTTTTTTCAAAGATCGGAGGCTGAAAGGCGGACAGACAATGCAACACCCACGTGTCACAGAGGCTCGTAGTCAACTTTATGAGGGAGGAGACAATAAGGGGAGAAAGTTGGCTGGACGTTAAATGACAAAGGATGGAATTTTCTAGCATAAAAACCGGCAAACTAATTACCATTTCATCCTGATACAATGTTCACCGCGTCGTTCAACGTCGTCGAGGGATAAATTCGTAGATAAGGAAGAAGGAATTTGATGGAGCGAATTTAATAAAGTTTGCTCGAGTGCTTTTTATGACAGGAACGGCAATGAATTTGTCAGTGTTAAGTTGGCCCATTATACTAAAACATCTAAAGATTCTGGAATTTTTATCAATGTCATTCAATTAGAGGGTAAAAAATGAGGTGATATGGACGTGAAATGGGAGGAGAAACATGGGAGGGTATTGGGAAGGACGAAGGGATGAACTGAAGGGCCAGTTTTCAAGACGAAGATTAATAGTCGAGCGACGTTCTGTGGATACGAGGAATTTATGGGGTGTAAAATTAATAGGAAAGAATTCCTATACTGCGCAAATTATGTCGGTGGGTTCTGTGTTCGATTAATTAATGAAGCCAACAAGTCTAGTCATTTTTGTCAGAGATTTATTCTGATTTATCGTTATACAAATTTGCGAGATATTTTATGCGCGAAAAATTCCCTTGACAACGTGATATTTATGAAGAACAACGAGGAGATTACCCATGAAATATTAGTAATATTTTTGTCATGACAGAAGTGGCATAGCTTGCAAGAGCCGCGTAAAAGGAAAAGCTGACACGAAGAACATTGTAATGACAATGTTAAGAGAACTACTGCTTATCAACCTGGAGAACAAGAATTCGATTCTCAGTCAGATAAAATAAAATAATGTTATGATCTGATCGACAACATGGATGACAGTAAGAAAAGGATAATTTCCAGTCGATAACACCAGAATGTAATTTTTAGAATGCGCAGTAAGTATATAGAAATAACAAATTCAAATTACAAAGATAAAACTTTCAGCAGTGCGGTCACATAAAAGTTACGTTACGAAAGAACAAAGAAGCGTATTTCCTTCACCTTTTCATCAATTGGAAAAGCTCCAGGAAACTTTCATCTTAAAGAATATCGCTACTCAGACCAATACTGATTCCCTTATAGTAACTTATACTTACCAATCGAATTGTTGTCGTAACGTATTTTTATTTCATTTTCTTAAAAAGAGAAAAAAGAATTAGCGTAGGATGGGAATCCGTAGGTTGTCGATCTTCTATCAATTTTAAATTCCTAGAATTCTCCTTGTAATCAGGAAATAGGATACCATTTTCGTTGGAAGATTCAACGAAACTAAAGAAAAATCCTTCGTATGTTCTAGAACGCCAAAGCTTCTTACGACTTCAGCAGTAACGATCCTTATCCGTATCCACGATATACCGATGATTGGTTCAATAGGTGAGTAAAATGATACAAAATCTGTATTACCGTGAAGCTGCAATCTACAGAGTGGAATTTTAACGAAGTTTACAGGATTAAATATTTGCTATATAAGGTACAACTGGCTATTTTTACTAACAAGATTAGAAAGGGGTTGGCCTTGGTTAATAATAACTTGAGAGAAACGCGAAAGCTCGGCACGATCGCGTAATTAATGATTACCGGATAGCAATTAGCGTGGATGCTGGGGTAGATGGTTATTAACGTTGGGAAATTGTTTCGAGTTTTTATTTCAACTCTATGTTGTTTTTCCACGGTGATTGAAGGTGACACTGCTCACCGAGAAGAAGGCAAGGAACAGGATATCGATGTTGCAGTCGGGACAAATCGATGAAACTTTTTATTCGATACCGAGAAATGGACTTTTCGGTTAGCGAATCGAAAAGAACGGCCCTTTCTTCGGTTTTACATTTAAAGTCGATAGGAGGATCCGGTGAAACGGTGGAAAGAGACTGATCGCGTAGCTTGACGCAAAAACCTTCTATATCACTAGAAGGAGGGAGACTAATGTATTTCTTTTCCAATTCCACTGGTTATTTTAATTTCACTTGGAGAATTATTTTCCATAATTCCCGTAGCACAGCTGTCGAGCGGTCGTATCTCTTACGTAAAAATATTTCCATGAACCCATCATTTATTTCCCGCGATGGCTTACGCAATCTTTTTCCAGTAATTTCTGCGAGTTCCTGCCGTTGACAAGAGCTTTCTACCTCGAATAAATACCGTGAAAAGCCTAATACGACGAGCGAACGGTTCTACTCAAAGCGTTTCTCGCCCAGCGTTCTTATAAAGTATCTCAGTAAGAGAATTTATCATACGAGTTGCCTATTTTCCATCGGTACTCGTCCTTCGAGATGAAACATTTTTCGTTTCTCAAATATCTCTCTGTCGAATTTTTCCCCTTTAACCTTTCCGCTTTGCATGTTTCGACAGAGAAACATGGATCTCTGTTGGAACAAGTTCATCAAGAAAGAAATTCTAGACAATCGTCCACAACTCTATTAATGGTTCACTGAATTTTCTAACGGAGCGAAGAATTTAACGAATCACGCTTCGTTTCGTATATTCAGCGAGCGAATCTATAATTCGATTCTTCGTTTAATCGAAGGAAACGAGTTTATTCAGCGAATAAACGAGGAATTGATTAAAACGCTTTCTGCACCGTCTCTACGAGGAATTTGTCAATCCGATGTGGCATTACACCATGACCTCGTCTTAACGTAATTCATCGTTCTTATTCTGTGTGTGTGTGTGTGTGTGTGTGAAAAGCTTGATGGAAAATGAGACGGGCGTTTCACAGTGATCGCCTCGATTTGGACGTTGATACGTCTGCGACAAAGTCGTTCATATCCTCTTTATGACGTGCACTACTCGATTTTATTGGCTCAATCAGAACGCTGTAATAAAGCTGGACTCTAAAGCTTTCAGGAACGTGACGAAAGAGAATCGAGTGGGCGTGATAAAGCGAACGATAAAATTCGTTGGAACGTTTGCGTCGCGACTTGGACTCGAGAATCGCGAGATTCCACGCCTTTCCCAATATCTCCGCTATATCGTGGTACACGCGAAGCTTTCAGCAGTTCGCTTTCTGTCTTCTGAACGCTCCGTTTGCGCCTCCACTTACTCAATGCAATATCGTTTCGCATGCTTTATCCGTTTGTCGTCAGCGAAACTGATAGTCACGCGGTATTGCTTTGAGGAGTATTTGATCAGACGTTTGGTAGTTCCGCCCGTGTTCACGATAGGTGGACTTTTAGAAGAGAAAATCAGAGATAGAGTGCAAGTTAAGGAACGTACTGCATCCTTAAAATTTTTGTATTTAGAATCGAAAGTCTCGCGAGAAGACGAGCCTGATAAAATTTTGAATGTCATCAAACTTCTAACGAACGCTGTCTGTTCTCTGTAATTATTATTAATTATTAATTTGAACTTTGCTTGATTAATTTCTATGATAAATAGCCGTGTCTCGGCTTCCCTGCTTTTTAGTTTAGTCGCACAGTATATTCAAAGATCGTCGTGACTTGTTGTTCCACCCGTCCTTTCGTTAATTACTTTGGGTGTAATTTAGCCCGCTTGGCTGAGACGTTACACGACAAATGATCGTTTAACCATCGAAATGGGAATTAATTTGATTCGAATGAATATCGCTCTATAGCTCGAATCGAAGGGATACCATGGAATAGGGAATATTCATTTAATTTTGTTTTAATTAGAAAATGCAAAGGTTATAAACGCCAGTGGCATGTTATCACAGGCAATTGTAGATCGTCTTGGCTCCGGATTGTATAATAAAACCGTATTTGTCGTGGCCCATTTGCGGTACCTCTGGTACCAGATGCGCTTGTTCAGTTCGCAGCTGTTTCAACCTGACGTACACAGCAATAAAGGCAGCTTATTAAGCGGTAAACGTTCTTGGTAATTTTCCAGCGGCAAATTTGCCGCAATAAAATTTTCATTAAACGTTCTTTCAGGTATCGGCTATGGCGTTCCTTTGACTGTTTTTGAGTTCGCGACGCGAGCACGCTTGTGACGTGATCGCTCATAAATTCTCATTTAAGAGGATTGTATCCGTTTCGTGGCGATACGTTATTCGTGATTGCGATGAACGAACAGGGAAAGAACTTTTCAAATCTCGTGCATCGTTTGTTTTCATTTCACCCGTCTTGTTTCTTTACCAATTTATTGCCTTCAGCGTTGCACAAGCAACGAACAACTGAAGGAGGACTACCGTGTAGACGATTCGAAGGAGGAAAACGATAGTTCGCTTTCCCTCTATGAAATTCCACGCTCTAACGTTTCTACGAACTTTGATAATCCAGATCCACGAACTAATCGAGTCTCTTCAATTCGATTTACACGCTCTAATCGCTGTTAATCATCCGATAATCGACACCCAGATTCCCAGCACGGAGAATCTGTAGTAAAAACATTTTCCCTGTCACGCAGACACGATGGATCTAATTAAGGCGTTATTTTTCTTGGAAGCCACGGAACTAGATGCGCCGGCGAGGTGGCAGCAGCCCGGGACAACGGCGTCTGCGGCGTGGGCGTAGCTTACGACTCGAAAGTCGCTGGGATCCGAATGTTGGATCAGCCTTACATGACCGACCTGATCGAAGCTAACAGCATGGGACACGAACCTGACCTCATAGACATTTATAGCGCCTCATGGGGACCGACGGACGACGGAAAGACCGTGGACGGGCCGCGAAATGCGACGATGAGGGCCATCGTGCGTGGCGTTAACGAGGTGCGTATTAGTATCACGTTTTTTACCCTCTTCTACATCACCCATAGGATCTTCTTAGCGTCCTGAGAGAGACAGAGAGAGAGGGAGAGAGGGATTAACCCTCGTACCTTGAAACTTGCTCGATTATTTATCGCTACCTTCCAAACTCTGTAACCATAGAACATAGAGAAATATGGAAAAGTTTTTGGTTGAATAAATCTGTCATTTTATTTTGCAAAATCGGTGTCTAAAGGAATTTTAATCGTCGGAACACAGAGCGTAAAAGCACGTAAAAGAAAGCAGTACAACGATAAGTCGTGCTGTTTTTAACCTTTACGTTCTTGCTGTGCAATCATCATGTGATTACATCGCTCATCGCTGTACGAATTCGCATCACCATGGAATATACAAATTTGCGTTATCGATGAGATTTTGGTAAAGAAGGATCACATCATTGGTAAAACCGTTTGGTATAACCGATGAAATTCTGTTCAAACATAATAAATTATTGATCTGCTCGATGTCGTTTTGACACGTTTACTGTTCGATGTTGGTTTGAAGTTGGTTTTGGATTTCATTCTATGGCTGACGTTAAAACCGTGGTGACCTTTACGCGAGCCATCACCGCATAGCGTTCTGATTTCTCATGAGAGGGGACTTCAGCGCGCTCCATTTGAAACTTTTATGGAAACAGCGGAATGTAATTTTTACGTTGATAAACACACTGTGACAGCCGTTTCACCCACGATACGTGTCATCCATATTTCAGTAACGTATCGCGATTCAGGCAGGGCACAGAGGAACTTCGACTGCCGTGATTCGTTTCTACGATACGCAATCTGTTTCTGATATTGTATCTTGTGGGGACGAATGTTATCTAGTTGCTAGTTTCGAACACAAAACGAGACGTTGGCAAATGGTATTAAACCAGGATCGGTTTCCACGGTGAAGTTAATGTGTTTTGTTGTCGTCAGTTAACCAACTGAACTTTCTTTGTCGGCTGAATACGCTGAAAATCATGTTACAGTTACTTCGATTGCAACTGTTGTAACGAAGGTAGAACTTTTAGTTTGTGTACGAAAATTGCAATATTTCATTTGCAATTTATTTTTCAGTCAATTCGCGTTGTTAAATTTTACTGAATTTTTACTGCATTTACGAAAAGGAATCTCAAAAATCGATTCAATTTAATCCGTTGCTATTTTTTAGTGTCGAAAGTTGCGATATTTCATTTGCAATTTATTTTTCAGTCAATTCGCGTTATTAAATTTTATTGAACTTCCATTGCACTCACGAAAAGAAATTTCAAAAATCGATTCAATTTAATTGTTTATTACTTTTTCTCCCATCTGGATTCTACAATTTTATGAAATTTTATGAAATTGAATCTTCTTTTGCATCACTGTACGATGAAATGTTTCGTTCGAATTATAGGAACTCTTTTTCTACCTCTGATCTGTGTAACAAGTTTTTACGATGCATCTGCCGTTCCAACATATTTTTTTGTAAATTGATAAAACAATAACACGCTTTATTAATATTTTCAATAATGTTGTATCGCACACAACTTTTATTTTATATTATTTCTGCTTAATCTGATTTAACTCTCGCACAGTGAATATGTTATTTTATTGAATAAAGGGAAGAGTCGATTGAAAAAGCTTTTATCTCTGTATGATAAATAATTGTACTTATAAAAACAGACACAAGAGATAAAATCATTCATATAGTTGGACAGAACAATAGTACAGGAAATGTAACTTGGAAAGTAATAAACGTGAAATATCTGCATGAATCGAAATTGATTCAGCCACACGGCTTAAAGTGCCTAATAGATTTACTCTGGAATTCTAGTAATCTTTTGCGGGCAAAACTCGAGGGACTAAGTTCAACCTTTAGTGCTTCTCCATTTTACAAGTATATATGACGTAAGTTTAAGCTATGGTTTATGTAATTTACGCAAGCCATAGTATTTACGAGACGTTTCTACGACGTTTCTCATTTAACGATAATTCCACCTTGAAATTTGTTCTCGTAAAGAATATGTGTCTCCCTTTTATCAAAGTAGCTTCCTCTGTCGTTCGAATCACGTACTCCAGCGGCACATACGGCAATTTCCAGGATACGCGTATACCGTGTTCGCAGAGATTTCCTTGTTTTCGCTAAAAACGTTACGACATTTCAGCTTTCATATTTTCCTTGATATTTTTTTGATGCTTAGCATTTCCACCCTCTGTCGCTATATATATTTCCCACGTTTAATTTACTTATCATGTTTTCCTTTGTTCACTCTCCTAACAATTTTATACGACGATTTAATTGCATAATTTTTATCGTTGCTCGGCCTGTCACAATTTTCAATATTTCACGAGTTATAATAAGTTTGAACGCTGTTCGTATGCAACTTCTACCGAAGTTTCTTTTAATTACCAAATCTTTCTCGCTCTCTCTTCGTCTTCCGTCTTCAACCGAGAGAATTTGTTTTTCCATGGGAAGAAAGGTCAAGAGGTAATAAAGTTAATTCGCCAACTTCGTCTTTGCAGAAACGGTGTCCTAATTAACTTTGTAATTGCGCCGTGAATTTCTGACGGTCGTCACGTCAACGGAAGTCGCTCAACGGTGCTTTCAAGCCGTCTGTAAACAAAGTATCCTTCGACTCCATCGATCGTTCTGCGTGAAAGCTCATGAATACATCCTTTGGTTCGCTACTATTCGTCAGAGTTTCGCGTATAGCGTTAATAACATCGAGTAATTAAAGTTTTCCTCGACAGAACGTACTCGCCACGTTTCCATCTTTTTCACGATTTCTTTGTCAAGATCATCGTCCTATTTTAAATTTGAATCGTGGGTAGCACACAGGATAAAGGCAGAATTATTTATCTTACAAGCAAAGTTATCGAGATTGCAAAAGAATTTTCGAACGAACGTCGTGTTGTACACGTCGTAGATGGAATTGGATTTGTCAAGCATGTAATAAGTACGTGTTTCGAACTCTGAAGGGAGAACACGCAAGACGTGCTTCGATTTTTCCGAGAAAACTCGACTTGGTCGAGTTTCCGCAATTCCCATAAACCACGAACGAGTAGCCAATAATTGCTTCGAATCCAATCAGTGTCCACGTCATTGCGAACGAAAGCGTCGATAATTTTCATCGAAAAGACGGCGTACTCGAGTAGACTTAATTACCGAGATAATGAAATCGATTCGTGTAAAAGCCACGGACGTAGCTTACGATCACTTTTCTCCATCACGATAATTCTAACTGTGTAATTTAGAGGCAAGGATTAGACAGATTCGAAGAAAAGCAGCTGCATTCGTATTTGTTGCTGTCGATGGCTCGCGGCGATCATTAGATTTGGAATGTAATTACGAGAATCGGAACGAGATGTTCGAGGACTCGTTGGAAGCTGGAACGTCGATCGACGCGTGACTGTTTATCGTACTCGTAGCGTGAACGTGACTACTACTAATTAACCGAGTAATTCATTTCATCGAATCTCGTATGTTTATTTGCGTTGCGCTTGTCCCGTTGTTGCAAATTAGTTTGCACTCGTGTTTTCAAACTATATCGAAAGAGGAAGCGCGTATTAAAAAGCACGCTCGTCGATTCTTAATTATTTTCCATCGAACTTTTCCAATTGCTCGGCAACTTCTATTTTCCAATTACACCACGCTATGACGATCTTTCGCTGAGAACGACAGAAGCATCAATCGATAAGTGTCAAGATCCGCTCTGTTCACGGATATTTCAGGGACCACGTCTCCCGTTTCGGAATTTCCCCTTAACAACCAGTCGTCACACACTCGATTTGTGACAGGTTGTTACGCCGCGCTGCCAGCCAATTGGGAGCGGAAGTTCTTCGGGGACGTAGCTGTCGACCGAGAAATAAACTCCAAGTGTACGTGTTTCTGCGCCACGATCTTCCATCTTCGTTATATTTGAGAAATACTTCTAAGAAGAAATACTACTGGTCTCTTAAATTCCAATAAATCGGGAAACTTCATCGTAGTTCTCGCGGAAATGGAACGTATGGCAATTTTACTTGCAAGATATTTGTCAAGCCCCGGGCAGAAAAAAGGACTAGATCTGCGAAGAAAAATGAAAAAGACGTAACAGCATGTCCCAAAAATTAGCATCTTTCTTCCTTTTCTTTTAAAACAATTTCTAACGCTGTGTGGAATTAGTCTTCCACGCGTGTCAAGATATGGTAACCGATGGAAGTATGAAACTAACTTTTATTCGCTGACTTTCTCAGTTAATTTTAAATGTAAAATGTCCTTGTCGTTAGAATTAAATTTAACTTTATACGGAGCTCGACAATACGCGTAAAGAGGAGTAATAGAGCCGAGTCATTATAATTTTGGCCAAAACAACTTGAGCGTAATTTAAATGAGAATTTAAATCGTCTACAAGTTAACAGAGATTTTACACGTTTAATGTTTGATAAACTGGATATACCTGCTTCACAGGGTCGAAGAGGATTAGGTAACATTTACGTGTGGGCTTCCGGTGACGGCGGTGAAGAGGACGACTGCAATTGCGATGGTTATGCAGCGAGTATGTGGACTATCAGTATTAACAGCGCCATCAACGACGGGCAAAACGCTCATTACGATGAGAGCTGTTCGAGCACTTTGGCCTCAACGTTCAGCAACGGCGCTAAGGATCCCAATATTGGAGTAGTAAGTGGCATGAAACGTACCACAGACTCTGCGAGCTTGCTCGGAATTTTAGGGGATTTTTAATGGATTCGTGAGATTCGAGGGCTCTAACAATTTTATGGGATATACGTATAGAACTGCGGTATTTTATGGGAAATATGTATAGAACTGGGCTATCTTATGGGAAATATGTATAGAACTGGGATTACGGAGGGTCTTTAGAAGACGTTAATGTCTCGAACTTTCCAAATATTTATGAATTTTGAAAGTCTTATAGACTTAGGATAAGAATCAGAGGATAAGACGAGAACTTTGAAGAGTTTCGAGGATTATCGGTTTAAGTATTACGGAATTCGTTGTTTCGTTGTAGAAAATTAGAAGATTCGATGTTTCTTTATATTCTTTCCTCGATGTTTAATATCTTTTTTAACAATTTAGCAGCGCGATTATTGTATAGAAAGTTTGTATTTATCCTTCGAAGTGTGTTAAACTTTCGATTAATTTTCGACAGACTTTCTGATAGAAAGTTTCCCTAGAATCTTCGATATTTTTGCGAAACGTTTGCAACGTGCCACCTCATCGTACACGAAGTTACAAGCCATGTTTGTGGAATTTGCTGTTCGAGTTGCGGCCGAAGTCACGATAACGCAATTTCGCAAGTATCTGGAACACGGCAGAAAGAATTCCAGCTTCGCGGAGGAAATACGCGAGGACTCAAGTAAAAATAAGTTAATTTCGTGAACACGAGCCAAGAATCTTGCTGCTTCGCTGGTACGTGCGACTTGAATGAACCATGTTAACTTCTCGCAGACATTTCCCGCGTTTCTTTCTATAGTTTCTTATCAAATATATTTTGCAATTTTCACACTTGGTTTATTATATTAATATGTTTCCTCGTGTAGTAAATCAACGCGCAAACGAACAAGACGAAACAGCGTTGAAAGTCGTGTTCACTGTACGAAGAAACAATTACAGTGATTCTTATTTCTCGACGTACCGCAGCTTGCACCTACTTGGAAAATTGCTTTGTTACCGGCTTGTTAGTTAATGACCAGACAAAGGCCACTCTCTAATTAGAGTGGATAACAGTGGCAGTTCGTGTTACCTCGGTCCTCAGGTCACCCGATATATATATCTACGTCTTCCGATTCCATGAACCTTCCTTTCAACGAATGATGTTAAGATTAAAAAAAAAAAAAAAAAAAAAAAAAAAAAAAAAAAAAAAAAAGGAAGGAAAAGACGTGGAAGAAAGTCGACGAAACATTACCTTAGTCACAGCCGATTTTCTAAGATAAATTGACTGAGAACGAATATCGTATTTCGGCTGCGAAATATCAACAACCATCGATGATCGTAATACGATCCTTCTTGTTCGTGCTCGCGAGATGGACGAAAAAACGAACTGGCGAATTGAAAGAAGGAGCTGTTAAATTGGGATAAAGATGTAGGTAGGAAATATAATATCGCATAGCGAGGTATAAAATGCCGTCGAGCAACGTGTAGGCGTGAGCACACACGAAGAGAAAGCTCGTCAATTTTTCTACAGTTCACTCGGCGCACGATAAAGGGTATAAGTCATATCGTAAGAAGGCTCTCGTCGAAATTTTATTCCACGGCTCGACAAGACTGGTTCGTTTTACCTATCAAGTGGAAGAAAGTTAAGATAAGAAGTTTATGAATGTATCATGGCAGGATCAGAGGGAATTACCTGTTTCAACTCCTGCGCTGCATTTTTCCAGCGTTATTACGGTGCTTAGCGTGGGCCACTTTTAACGCAGCAGTAGATCACGCTAGTCTAGGGAATTGAGGAGCATCCTGCTGAAATAATATGGGCGAAATGCTGGCTGGGGAAATAGAAGAACTCCCGGTTGCTCAGCAGGAGCGCCACGTATCCTCTGGTAAATAGAGGCGTCTTCGTTTAAAAAGCAGGAAAAATGTCGTTGGTGCGTAAAGGCGTGCGAAGCTTGAATTTAATTTCCTGTTAACTTTACGTGGATCTTCCCGTGTGGTGGATATCCATTTGAGAGAAAAATTATCACCAGTTGGCGACGAAAGTGTTTATCGTGAAGCGAACACTGCATCTGAGCGCGAGGGCATGTTGTTTTACAGTTTTATCACTCGCTTCAGCGAACGAGGAATTGCTTATAGAACATATAAGAAAACGTGCAAGTTTTTCCATCGTCTATCTTAAAGTAAGAATTCTCGAAGCTAGTCCTAAGTGTATACACAATTTGAAAGTACTCTCCAGAGTAACTATCGTATAAAACTCCTAGATGGTTACCTACTTTCAGAGGCGAGGAACAGCAACGAGAAGAGGGAAGATGATCGCGAACTGGAATGAAATTTTGCCCCGGCACGGTCCTTATTATTCGTGCAGCAAAGACGAGATTAGATGGTTAGTCTGATGGTTAGTCGTGTCGAGACACTTTGCGCTCGTTCAATCTGACATATCTTGCTTATGGGATGTTCGAAAATTATAGATCAACTTGGGCTTTTGCGACTATTTGACGTATTCTAGGAATTGGGACGAGAGAATAGGTATTCGATACGAGGACATGGACACACATTATCCTCCAGAGACGTTGGATCGATATGCGAAACGTGTCGAACAGGATGGAATATTAAACCATATCTTCGCCTTCTTGCACATGTCAGCTGAAAGAAAGGCTGTTGGCGGAAGCGTAACTCGCGAGAAGATCGTTTTCATCGCTAGGGATTAACGTGGACGAGAAATTCCTGTTCTTAGCTCATGAAAGCTTTTCTGATTTCCTCGTAAACTTTATACCGCGGCTTTATGGACGCTCATCGTCGATATATGCTCTGGTATGGAAGCTTCCTCGCGTGAAAAGAAGGATTGCCGCTGTTATTCGTGGTTCCTTTCTTTTATTGACTCAACGAGAACGATCCTCGTGAAAAGCAGTCGTCCCGTAACAACAAGGCACGTAGAATGGCAGAAGGAACGAACAGGTGTGATTCGAGGATCCGAGTATACTGCTAAATCAAATGGAGAAATGTATCGATCGTTTGAATTTATGAAGCCGGAAAATCGAACGAGCTCGTCATTTCATAACGATGAAAAGCACGGAAAGAGACAGAAGAAGTGAACAGATGCGATTCGAGAAACGAATGTACCGTTGAGTTAAATAAAAGATACTGTTTGATGTTGCCAACCACTTCATGAAGCACACTCGAGAGAAATCGATATTTAAACACGAAAGTTAACGAAGGAAGTTTACGCTGACGTGGTCGAGGACAAAACGCGAGTTCCACGATAACAAGACTCTTTTTTCGATAATCTTGTATAAACTGGTTGTTAACAACGTGTCACGTCGTTTCGTTCACAACACCCATATCAGCGGCGAGCATGTTCCTGAATAGATTTTGCCCTCGTTCCTGAACGTTTTTGCGCTCGATAGCTCGGGATTTTATGGATGAACACGGTCCGCTCGGATTTCCTGCACTCTCTCTCTGTTCCACGAAAATTTCACGGTTGAGCGAAGGGGAAAATAAAGGAGAGAAAACGGGGGTGGACGCCCATGGCACGGTTTACAAGGACCACTTTCAAATAAGATTTATTCCAATGCCGATTGTCTGCGTGCTAAGTGAAAGAAAGGGATTACTTTTTTATTTCGATCCAATCGATTCTTTTCACATTTATTTTTTTCTTCTTCTCCTTCCAAATTGTATCGCTGTATTTTAAACAATTCACCGTAGCTCGTGAAGGTATTTCGCACGCTTGTAAAAACGTTTTATAAAATTTCAGTTCTTACAAGAAATTGCCAGAACCGACTGGACTATTAAGAAATGGTCGATTTTTGAATTACTTCACCACATAAAGATGTGCTTAGTCTTAAGCGGAGGTTCACTGAAACGATTACGTTTTTTACGGCGGATATTTATAGCAACTTTATCGCATATATTTATAGAAACTTTCTCGATATACGCGGAACACGCGCGATTGCACTCGAGGAAATTACAACGTTTGGAAATAGAACGTTTAATTCCTTCTGTACGAGTTGCTACGTTCAATCTTCTAGAACGATCCACGCTTTTTACGATCGTTTCAAGTCGAAACTATTCCCATATAATGGCAGTGTACGATACTCGGATTAGCTCGTACGCGATTCAACGTTCTCATGTGTTCCCGTCTCGCTTGGAAACGTAAAAATATTACGCCGCGTTGTGAACAACGGACCGAGCGTCGAGAAGAAAACCCGCTAAAAGAGCATTCAAAATTCCGCCACGTAAAATCTTTCGGGTAACAGGCGCATGACAAACTACCTACGTGAATACAGAGGACGCTTTGAAAACGTAATTACAATTAAAACGTGCTGTAGGGTCATTAAAATGCAAATAACAGTTAAAGTACGTTCTAATTTCAGCCGGTAAATGAGAAAAAGAAAGAGAGAGAGAGAGAGAGAGAGAGAGAGACAGAGACAGACAGAGAGCGGTTACTGACTTGCAATTGCATTTAGACGATATATTTTCCTTTTCTTTTTTCCAGGCCACCACTGACCTTTACGGCAAATGCACGACGACGCACAGCGGTACCTCAGCCGCTGCACCCGAGGCTGCGGGAGTGTTTGCACTTGCCCTCGAAGCCAAGTAAGTGCGCCAGTCAATTTTAATATTATGTCGAAGAATTCTTTGATCTCCTCTCCGCTACAGATAGTCTTGTGTATTATATATTCTTACAGTGATATGATATACACAGTGATATACAGGGTGGTTGGTAACTGGTGGTACAAGCGGAAAGGGGGTGATTTTACGCGAAAAAAGAAGTCGAAAATATAGAATAAAAGTTCTTTTTTAATTTTTTTTTTAATTTTTCCATCGAGACAACGATCTACGATGAGATCCGTTATAACGTATCGCACGCGCACCGAGCGAATATTCAAAGCCGATTTTCTCGAAAACAAAGCCCCAAACGAAAAATTTGTATTCTATATTTTCGACTTCTTTTTTCGCGTACCACCAGTTACCAACCACCCTGTATATTCTTACAGTGATATGATATACACAGTGATATACATTCTTACGTATCTTACAGAGCTTGCAACAAGGTTGCAATTAGTACAACCAGATAACTTGCTTTTAATCCGAAGGAAATTCGTTCATTAGCATTCGTGTGATGTAAGTTTTTAAATACACATATACATTGCTGCTCGACTTTTTCCTTATCTTTGATATTAAGTAATTCAGTGAGAAAATTACGAATAAAAGAACCTGCAATGATCTCGACGTTTGTGGCGTGTGATTTGTGCAAGTGTTTATAATGAGACATTAATTTTTGATAGTTAGCGTTTTCTCGATGATTTCACGATTCAATTCTCGAGCATTCTCGAGCTTGTACTTTACTACTTACAGTAATTGGTAAGCTCGATCGATGTTTTAGGAATAAATATAGAATTATTGATCGAAACTTAATTGCAAAACATTTTCTGCTCGTTTATATTTAACGTTTAATTTGCATATTCAAATTTCGCTGGCGAACGGAAATAGATAGACGCTTACGGTTGAACGAGAACGATACGGGCTCGGTATTTTCGCGATACTCGTTTTTCTATTAAAGGAAATAAGGTAAATGAATGATTAACCGCGCTGTCGAGCAAATAAATTTTACACGAATATCGACGATAAAGCGATGTGAATTAGCAATTTCGATAGCCATCGACGCGAGCTCTGACTCATGGGTGTTAAATACCGAAGATACTTCTCCATCAATGGTGACGTGGGTAGATAATTAGCAATAACGTTAATTTGTATCTACCATTGTGACTCTATTATACGTGTATAGAGAGAATTCGCAAGCAGAGGGCAAAATTGCCATGCAACATACGAATAAATTATGATATACGTCATATTTCATTTCATTTCGAAAGCACGAGGAGCGACGAAGTACGAGAAAAATAAATAATATTAATATTATTATAATATTACATATTATATATAATAAATAATATTATTATAATTTGTGCTCTGACTCTAACTCGCGTTAAGGTTCAACTGTCGTGCAATCGTACGAGAGATCGAAAATACTCGACGTGAATGATCTGTAAAAGATATAACAAGAAATTTATGGCGAAGGAAAGAAAACAGGGAAAGGGTGGAACGAAATATGAAGGTTAAACGGCAGAAGAGAGATAAAAAGTGCGTCGAGTAAAAGAAGATAGGAAAAAGGTGGTAAAAGGGCGTGATGCAAAGGAAAGCATGGAAAGGTAAAAAAAAAAAAAAGGAACCGATGTCAAACAACGATGGAGGAGGTAAAAGGTATAGTAAAAGAGAATGAAAGAAAAACAGAAGTAAATTGCAAAACTAAAAGTATAAAACAGAGAGGAAAAAGTACGGTAAAAACGGAAATCGATTAAAGATAAGAGAAGTTGGTTCTGATACTTGAGGTGAAATCGATATTGTATAAAACGCGGCAAGAAATGAAATGATTTAAAGAAATGAAGAAAGATAAGATAATTTAAGGAATAATTTATTATTTCTAAAGGCTCGATAGTTTCATGATATTATCGTTGCACTGCAACACACGTAATAAACTGCAATTTAGGAGAGAGCCATTCAATTGCAAATTATCACGCTATACGCTTTGAGACTTTTTGTAGCCGCATCAGCGTGAGAGTGATCCGAAAGCACTAAAAAGCGGCAAGTACCATCTGCCTGAAATACGATGCAGCTTACAGTTTTATCGTTCGTTACTGAACAAACGATATTGCAAATTGTGACGTAAACGACGCTGCGTAGGTATCGCGTTTGATATGAAATATTTAGCATCACGATCGATAAAAATTGATGTAATCACCCTACTACTACAGATCTCTAGAGAATTTTCTACAGAATTATAGCTACCGCACACTTGCACGTACGAGATTTAGACGAGATCTTGTTGTATCGTATTTCTTGAAAATTTCGGACCAGATATCGTTGATCCGTTCTACTGAAAAATCACGGGTCGATAGGAGCAACTAAAAGGAAAGGAATGGTTCGAAATATTCCAGGTGAGAATGTACCTGTAGGTATGAATGAATCGCGATAATTTCGAGAAACGATTGTTGGAAACGACAGCGAGGATAAATTTCAACTTATTCAAAGGGGTAATTGGGCCGCGATTTAAACCGAGCGCTGGTCGTTGGGAGTCGTGAAAATTGAAAAACAGAGCAGCAGCTTACGGAGAGCAAAAGCTGCGCTAATGGGGGCTCCGTGTTTCGTCGAACACAGTCGGTGAAACGTGACCTAGTAACAGAGGATGTGACGTTGAAAGGCCGAGGTTTAATGCACCACGCTGTCTCTTCGATGCTCGCGTGCTTTCTGAGCCCTGTGTTTTCTTGTTGCAGTTCCTTTGATCGTCCACTGATACCGGCAAATATCGATTCCTTTGCAAATGGTTGGTTCCTCGGCAAATGTACCGAAAATGTTTCTCTTCCTGTCTCTAAACTTGGTACAGACATTTTTACTGAACGAGTTGCAAAGAATTTCGCACAACAGCGCGCTCGATAATTAATCGGACCAAGTCAGTTCAACTTATTCGTATTTAATCGAACGCGTGATTTTCTTTTGTTCAATTTCCACAAGCGTATTAGTGTTACGAATCCGTCGATGGAAGATCAAAAAGTTTTTAATAAATTTCATAGAATCGAATATAATTATGTAAAAGAGAAGCATACAATGAACCATTGATTCTAATTTCAGTCCGCAGTTGACCTGGCGTGACGTGCAACACTTGACGGTCCTAACGTCGAAGAGGAATTCGCTGTTCGATGCCAAGGGAAGATTCCATTGGACGATGAATGGAGTTGGTCTCGAATTCAATCATCTTTTCGGTTACGGTGTATTGGATGCTGGAGCGATGGTCGCTTTGGCGAAAAATTGGAAAACTGTGCCGCCACGGTATCACTGCGAGGCTGGTTCAGTGCTCGAAAGTCAGTGAGTATTTTCGTGCTGCTATCGATTCCGCCTTAGGGGTTCGTAACTAAGAGGGGAGGAATGCCTTGTCCTTTTCTATTTCCCTGCTCGAGAGTCAAACACCATGTAGATTGAACAGTGAACGCTTACTAAATTATGATTCGTGGATGACCGAGGTATCGATTTTGGCCTCCTCGATTTCCTCCTGTAGCGCGTTACATTCTGCTACACCCTGTCTGCTTTAGTCTACACGCGATTAATGTTATTTTTCTGTTTAACGCGTTTTCCTTGCATCGACGTTTCTGATCGGGGCACGTTTTCCTCGATAACCTTTTCCCAGGGAATTTGCTGTAGCGTTTAAGCTCCTTCGCTAGTTCGACGACGAACGCCCGTCAATTTCCTTTTCAGGGAAGTGACAAGCGATCGATCGATTCTGTTGAAAATAAAGACTGATGCCTGCGCCGGTACCGAGTACGCCGTCAACTATCTGGAACACGTGCAGGCCGTCATTTCCGTGAACGCCACACGCCGAGGTGATCTGGAGTTGTTCCTAACTTCTCCCATGGGGACTAGGTACGTCGACCAGTTTCGTGCAGGCTGTTGATCGTTTTGTCCTAAGATGGTTCTAAGATTTCCAGCTGAAATGTCACAGTTAACGGAGAGACCGGTTTCAGATCGATGATCCTTAGCCGAAGGATAAACGACGACGATCACAGAGATGGCTTTACGAAATGGCCTTTCATGACGACTCACACCTGGGGAGAGTATCCTCAAGGCAGTTGGTTGTTGGAGGTATCGAAATGAAAATTTCAGTTAATAAGTTTCAGTTAATTAATGGTAATGAAATTATAAACGTTAATATATTTTAAACAGTCGATAAAGCTAAATTTCTTTCAGGTGAGCTTCAATACTCAAACTCCGCAACACGGTTGGTTCAAAGAATGGACCCTGATGCTGCATGGTACCAGAGAGCCCCCTTACACCGGGCTTCCGGCGGCGGATCCGCACTCGAAATTGGCGATCGTGAAAAAGGCTCACGAGGAGCGATCGTCAGCCATGTAACGACGATCCTGAGGACCCTAGATACGTTCATATCGAGAGATGTTCACGCGACTAGTCTTATTGTTTAAGGATCTCATTTGTACAGGCGATGGAACAAAATTCGAGCGCAACCACGCTGTGTTTTCTTAATCGTTCGTTGGTTACTTGTATGAAGAAGCTTCGTATATAGACAATTCTGATCTCTGATATCGCCAAGTTACGTTCGAATTTTATGTTTGAACAGCTACGTTTCTTGCGAACATCCCTGTGATATCGTGTATTATTTATGCCTGAGTAATTTCTCTTGTTGTGATATCGTTGTGATATCGTGTATTATTTATGCCTGAATAATTTTGCGTCGTGCTACTTATCATCGTTGTTTTTATCTTTATGATTATTTATTAGAGTATTTATTAGAGGCGAACAACATGCGCGTTTATCGATATCGTGTTCGAATTCTTTCGATGATCTCTCGTCAATATCTTATTTGACATGATTCATTCAACATTAAAAACTAATCTAGAAATTATGAAGTTGACATCTATCTAAATTACGTTTACTGTTCATTTCCGAGTAATCACTGCTGCGTGAGCATTCGAGGAGACTAAACGAAGTTCGACGGCTAGGGAAACCGACGATTTCAGTTTCATTCCACGAGGCATGTCCTTTCGCTAACGCAAAGAAGCATTGAATATCGAACAAAATATCGAGCAAACTATCGAACAAAATATCGAGCAAACTATCAAACAGAATATTGAACAAGATATTGAACAAAATATCGAATAGTATTGATGTACGAAAGGTATCCTCAAATTTAAGAACGCTATGCCAAAGAGTCTCAATTGGGAACAATAATCATTCGGAATTGACCTCGCAACTCGACGAGCCCGTCCGTATCCATTTATTACCAATTAACCATTGAATTCGTAACTGTGTTTTAGCGCGTGTCGAGTTGGGAGGGATTACGAAACATGGAAACGAGCAGACAGGAACAATGACGGTCCACGCGTGTCAACGTTTGCGATTTTTCCTGTAAGATTTTTCCGAAAGCATTTCAGAAGCATTTCGAAAGTTTCTCGAAGGATACGAATATTTTGGATGATATATCTAATCGTAGATTGTTAGATCTTCGACTATATATACATGAATTTCTCAAGAAACGAAACATTACACCGATTAAGCGACTCAAGCTTTAAATTAATCGATCTGCATGCAGAACTTTGAACAGAGGGTTACGTAACATTTCGTTTCTTGGATCTAATTTTTTTATGAACGACCCCGGTCAGACTGTTCTTTTTATCGGTAAGATTTTAGCGCGCTTCAGATGTTACTACATCTACAAATTTCCTATTCCTATCGTCAGACATTTCTGTCTCTAACAAATATTCGCGCGAAGCGTACTTATCTGTAACTTATTCACCCTTGAACTTACATATCCACGAGTGTCGAATCCTTCACACGACGCACAGCGTACTTCCGATAATAAGGATAATTTTTTACAAAATTTATCGATAATTCGCCAGACGAGGAACAACCGCGCGAGGAACGACCGCGGAAAGAGATACATTATATAAATATATATCAGTAGCGAGTCGAAATTCGAGACTTTCTCGTTAGTATAGAAAATTCTTAATGATACGTAGAATCAGAAGAACATAATGCCGGTTCGACGTTCGCACGCATGGACCAGTTTGATTCGAAGCACGCAATCGATCCACTTTGTCGCACGCTCTTCTTAATTTATTATATCGCGTTCGATTGTATTTCTCTGAGAACGTTCCAAGTGAAACGGTGTTCTACTTTTTAAGAGGCGATTGGCCGGTTTGCTTATGTACTCGCTGATACTGTTTTGTGACTTTTCCATTATTCCATGTGCTTTTTGTAAGACGAACAAGAGATTATTTCGCTAGGGCGTATCCACTAAATGCTCCCTCCAGATCGGCAGACGTTTCGTGACTTTACGAGGGAAAAACAAAAAAGTCTCGTCGCCAGGGACATCCATCAGTATTATACGATCGGCCGACGATTGATTACCAATCAAGGAAACTCTTGCAAGTTTCGTTACTATTAATTACACCGACGCCTCTTGTCGGCTAGAGGATAATTGTAAGATTGTTTCAGATCTACGTATGTATATCAATGAGAGGGAAGACTCGATGGCGCGATTGGGATTGCGTGCATTCACGTTTCCACGCGTTTTCGCGAACGTGACCACGAGGTTGGGCTCCCAATCTCGCCACAGAGTCTTCCTCGAGAAACGTTCTATATATTTACACGATCTCTATGTGTACTCGTATATAAAGGAGCCTCTTGTTTTATTTAAGAAACGTGTAATTCAGTAACGATCGTAGAATGAGACTAATCGAAAGAGTTAACCGAAGTGGAAGGCACAGCTGTTAATTAACAACGAGCGAATTATCCACAGGAAACATGCACGCGCTGTACTATATAATGACGTCGTAATATAATGTCAACTTGGCCGGTGCTCGCCGCACTGCACATAAACGTTTGCCCGAAGAATTTTAGGATTTCCGACCTTGCGAACGCGAAGGAAGGCGACGCGCAGGTTAAACGAAAGGATAGAAAAGAGAAGAATATCATATAGAAATCAAAAAACAAAAAAAAAAGTATATGAAAAAAAGAAATGATAAAAGACGTGTAGATACTCTAGATACGTAGAGATCAGAGAGTTCGAAACTTGTGCATAAACACTGAGGAAGAACATCAACAGAAATATACATATTATATAGTTGAAGTGAATTTAATTAATCTTATTCTGTACGTGATGTAGGTACGTGGATGAATAAAATCTTTATTTTTTGGCCTGCATCGTTTTTATATGCTGTACCCGCGATCCATTCACGTCGCCGCCTCCTCATCCAAGTTGAACGATTTCTGGATAATCGTCACTCTTCCTCGCTTCGTTTCTCTTCATTTTTATTCTTATCACGAAGACTTGAATCAGCCAGTAAAACGTTACGATCGATTCGGACCGTTCTTCTGTTCTCTGTCGATCTACGAAGCAATGTTCTTTCAGTTTTCAAGAAACTATCGAATCAAGAGAAACACCGTACAAGATAACGTTGACTGAAGGAGAACAGATTCTAATTGCATCAGAACTAAGTAGAATATCTCGTATCGACATAGCAAAGTTTGGAATCACAGTTATAATTGTTTCTTTTTAAACGTACGGCTTCGTCGCTCGGATCTATGTCGATCAATTTCGAGTTTCGCAAGTTCTCCCGGTCCTCAGCCAATGCCAATGACGTCCACGCGTGTGCATAATTCATCGTCGAGGTCCACTTCCGGCGAACTTGTCCCAACCGTGTCCCGTTACTTTCTGAATTAGCGGGAATCGAGGAAACAATAAATAGATTGTCTGAAAAGTTTCTTTCGTTTCATAAGGTGATAATAGGTGAACAACAATTTCTGTTTTATATTATTTTATTCAATTAAGTGTGATCCATTTCGTTCTATTTCTATTATTATGTTCGTGCATAATTCAATAAACTGATATAAAACAAAAAACATTGTGCGTCTATTATTTCCTTATAAAACGAAACATAGACACGTATCATGCGTATTCATGATCATCTAAAGAAATAAGGAATTCGATGGTTTTTTTTCTTCTTTGAAAATAATTCCACAATCCTGGAACATGCAATTCAAAAATTCCTTGCGGAAGATCCCACAGTCCGCGACATCGGCAACGATTCCGCTACAGTACGAAATTTAACGCGTAAAGTAAAGCTACTGCATTGATCGATGATACGAAAGAAAATTACAATTAATCCATAGAAAAGTACAAATACATGTTTCGCGTGAAATCGGCAAGAATAATTGCGCGGTGTACGTACAGTGGATCATCCCATAAGAAAAACGATTTTTCTCAAAGTAAAATAAAAAGGAGTTTGAAAAAAATTGCAATAGAAAACTTCGCAGAAAAAGACAGTGAATTATAAAAAAAAAAAAAAAAAATAGAAGAAAATTCATCATTGATCGATTGCCAATTAGCAGGTAATTTTTTATTTTCATCTGGTAATACGTAAACCAACGACTCTGCGTTACTTATAGGGTGATCCAATATAAAAAAGCAAACAATCGTACCATAGACAAAAGAAACGAAACGCTTAGGGATTGTACTGGATAAATTAGAAGCTGTATCGATTAATCAGCGGGAAATCGAAACCGAAGATAATAAATAAAATGACGATATCTGATGACACAACGATGATTAAACCAATGTGGATATGGAGCGCATATCTGCAGTACAGCTACGAGAGGAAATTAAAACTGCACGATCGAAATTATTGAGAATGATGCTTGATGCAGTACGGTAGGCGAGGGAAAACGATATAGAAAACACAGAATACACAAAAATAGTTGGTTACCAACTGTAACTGTTGAAAAATATCAGGTCAAAATCAACACGCACCAAAATACGTAAAACACTGTGTGTTACTACTACCAAGGCGACTACACAGGTCACATCCACTGGACAAATATCCGCTGGAACATTGGTGAAAGCGAGGAAAACGAATGTGAAGGAATAAGTGGAACGAGTAAATAGATCGAGCGAATGCTGGTAAAACAAGCATTGCAAATTGTGCGAAAACGTTATAAATAATAAGATTGGTGCGTGAATAAAGAAGAAGAATTTAAAAAAAAAAGATCGTCATAGCATGTTCCTCTGGAACTCTACGTAGCTTGGTACGTAAATACAAATTTATCGAAAAGAAAGCAACGGCGCGTACAAAGAATAATATTATTTTAAGCGCTGTTTAACGCGCCGCGACGAGACAAGTCCGCAGTGTGACGTAGTCGACGGAGGTCGTAAATCTCCGTTACAATTTCTATCGACGAAGTTTCGCGCTAAAGTTCTCTACGACCCGTTAAGACGGTAAGGATAGTAATTTTAGATGAACGAGACTCTCGCCGATTAACACGGAACATTTAAACTTTAATACAACAATTACACGGGATACACTGCGAGTTTGTAATAGTTTGTATCGTCGTCGAAATAACTCCGAGTTTCCTTTATATTATTTTGTCAGAGCAAGTACTTAAACTTACACTGGATTTCGACAGTGTTACAGAATTTAGAAAATTGTATTTACGTACTGCATATGCAAACGCGCGCAACTAGATCCGTGTTTTCCATCTTATCAAACAGCTCTTTGATATTACGACTTTTTCGAAAAATAGCGCTTGGAGTGCGCTCGAAGAAAAAATTTGTTGTCAGACACGTTAATATTGGGGAAAACGAAGATTGCATCGGCGTGCAAGGAATTTGAAAATGGACGTGAAAATCTAACTGTAAGGTCAGTTAGGTCAAGGTGAAAATCTAACTGCAATCACCATCGCAGTATGAAGGTATATGAATGGTAGAGAATGTCTGTCGTATGTTGAACAAGATGAGGGAACTTTGACAGTCGAGAAGTGAGTTGTTTGAAAGTAACGATGCCAGTGACGTGAACATAAGAAAGTGAGTGACGACTTGTCCAAAAAATTGTCGCCAGACATTTTGCACGAGACAAATTGGGTATCCAAATATTTGTCGAATTTGCAAGGGCGGTGATCGATTTGAAAACGAGTTGACCTCCGCCAAGCAAACGCCAATCTCTGATATGGCGTGTACTTTGACTCTTGAATCATATACACGAGAATTTTCGCGTATTTTATCCAGTAATAACCCGATAGGCTTTGTGAAGTACTCTGAATCGGACAACGCATAAGGGGAACAGAAAGCCAGCAAGGAAAACTCTAAATCTCTTAAACGATGGAAGAAATGTTCAATGGTTTTTTAAAGTTATCGGTCTTAGGAAAATCAGAATTCCTTGTATGGTATCGACATAAAAGTACAAAGACGTAAAAATGTAATGGCATAAAAGCGGAAGTAAAGGGGAAAGATCTTGACTCGGTGTTTGGGGTACAGCATGCAATAAAATCGCGTACGACTTTTAATTTCTAATGGAATGGTACTTGGCTTTCCTGATTCGGGTACAGCGCTGAATATAAGCAGGTTGTCCGGGAAAGGTGGGGAAATTTGCATCGTAGAGGGAATAATATAGAAACAGGCGGGAAAATCTGAAAGCAGCGACGTGTCCTGTAACGAAATTAAAACTTCCATACGTCGCGCTCCGTTCGTAACGCGCTTAATGTATTTTATTGAACCAATGCGAAAATACAAAGAGAAAATACAAAGCGATCGGCCGTCGAAAAACGGATCAGCCGTGCACAAAGCTGCATCAAGAACGGAATATCACGAGCCATTTATCGGCCGTGCTTTTGTCTCATTCCGACAACGATTCTTCGCGGCAAAAAGAACAAGCTATCTCGCGTTCTCCTTTTAATCGAGTTTCGTTCACCAATGAATGGCGAACTGAGTAAAATAGCAAGAACCGTGAAATAATGACACGGCGATTTCTCGTTTTGGCTTGTCTATCTGAAAATCACCGTTTGACCGAGCGTTCCTTCTGTTTTCGCCAAAATCAATTTCCCCTTCTCTCTAAACAGCTATCCAATCGATAACGTGACGAACGTTTCCACTAATAACGTCGAAAAAAAAAAGAAAAGAGAAAGAAAAATAGAACGACCAAAGGAGAACGACGACGACGACTGTAAAACGTGGCCGAATTTGGTTCCAGATGGAATATTTTAATGGATTGTTTCGGCTGGTTGACGCCAAGACGATGGCGATAACATCGACCATTTTTTCCCTTCTCTTTCTCACCTTCCTTTTTTGCTTTTTTCAAATCGATAGTTAAACACGACTCAGTCTTGACCTAAAAATAATTTTCAGTTAACTCGCCGTGCTCCAATTAACGGTAGAAACGACGAAGTTCTGACGACGTGGAACCATTGTTTAGAAGTCTAGATCCGAATGTTTCTAGCGACGCGGACAGGTCCGCTGGTTAATGCGGCTTTTCTTCTTCCTCGCGTTACGCCGCGTCACGTCGGTTGCTTTTTATTTCTTTTCTTTTTTTTTTTGTAAGTAACGAGTAAAATGGCTCGCGCGTTCCCAGTCACAAGGCTTGACAGATTGCCATCGATCCGCGTAATTAACTGCTCCGAGAACGGATCGTGAGCACTGCCAATTTGCATAATTGGGTCGGCATTGTTAAAACGTTATTTACGCGGCTTCATAAATTCAAGCGAGCCCTTCCGCGATTAATGCTCCGGTCGTACAAGTCTGCTCGCCTAGACGCGGAGAAATATTCGAAAACTTCAAGCCCCTGAATTAATAAAGACTTTACATCATTCCGGTGATATAAGTCGAAACGTCATAATGTAACGATGCTTCAACGTCACGAAATTACAATGCCACGGTACCAGCGATATCAAGATTATAACAACGTTCTGGCTATAGAAAGTGGCAGTATTTTTTCCTCGGTAGACGGCTGTTAATGTACGGCCATACGTATTTGGCTACTTTTAAATTATTGCACATTTATAACATACATCTTAAACGAAGCCCTCTTTAACCTAATTTTGCCTTCTGATCTTGTTTCACGCAAGTGTGATACAGTTGGAAGATACCGATAAAAGTAACAGGTAGCTATTATCAGTTTGTATTAATAAAACGACAGTAATTGAAAATTGATGAAAATTGATGCCGGTCTAAGTGACTTTAAACGCGAGTCTGTTCAATCTTGAGATCTCAGGACGATTAAATTACATGTTTCTAGTTATGTTTTGAAAGCTATTTATCACAGATAAACGTGGAACTCTCGTGTGACCAGGATCTCGTTAATAGATAAGTATCTGCAACACGTGTGTACATATTCCTGTTTCATATTAAGAGTAGACAAATTGATCCCAGTTACAGCGACAAGTGTACAAAGAATGAACAACGGAGGAACGTTGGTGAATGGTATCATCGAAGATAGAAGGAAAAATCTTTCGATCAAATCGCGCTAGATATTTTGTGTTCGTAGGTGAATGTGTTAAACATTTGTGTTTAACACATACAGCGTAACACGCTTATGTTCATAGAGATTATATGTATATACAGGGTGGTTGGTAACTGGTGGTACAAGCGGAAAGGGGATGATTCTACG
Organism: Bombus flavifrons; assembly: GCF_040668555.2. Lineage (NCBI taxonomy): Eukaryota > Metazoa > Arthropoda > Insecta > Hymenoptera > Apidae > Bombus > Bombus flavifrons. Next base: position 6,709,200 of record NC_138454.1, read on the forward strand.
CGAAAAAAGAAGTCAAAAATATAGAATAACAATTTTTTTTTTATTTTTTAAAAAATCTACAATGAGATCCGTTATAACGAGACGTGATAAAGTGCACGCGTACCGAGCGAAAATTCAAAGTCGATTTCCTCGAAAACAAAGAATCAAACGACAAATTTTTATTCTATATTTTCGACTTCTTTTTTCGCGTAGAATCACCCCCTTTGCGCTTGTACCACCAGTTACCAAGCACCCTGTATAATGATCAAATCACTTTACAGCTCGACCTATCCCGATCGGGTTCAAGGCTGAACGGTTGAAACGTCAGTTACAGAAGCGTATCGAGAGCAATTTCGTAACAACAATTATTCGCGATGGAATATTCGAAATAACGATGTACTCGTTTCTCGAGCTGTTGCTTCCGTATAAATGGAAGCATTTACCACGGTTTCGAGCATGTCATTCGTTTCGCTGCATAAACTCAGGGATACGCGACTGCCACTCGTCCGGCAGGATCAGGATAATAAACGGTGGCGCGGCTGCAGAGAGGAGTACGGCGCAAATTGACACGCGAAATATAAGATTTCGTTGGTGTTTCATTAACTCGACCTACATACACACGCACGCTGTTGGCCGTGCGTGTGCGTACTCTCGGTAGAAAAATGTATATCGCTGGTAAATTGACCGGCGGTTCGTTGCTTTTCATTTCGTTTTGTCTGGTTTTCGGAGCAGAAGTTACTTTCGTCCCGCATATCGTCGTTTTATCGTTGCAACAGTGATCGACCCGGCAATCGTCGAAAGTGAAAATGTCGATACGATGGATGAAAGATCGAGGGGATTTTCGAAGTTCGCCAGCGTCCGCCGAGTGAAACCAGAAAGATCAATATGGCGACAACATGAGGAACCGGATCCGCGCACGGTCGTGTTCCGCGCATGCATCTTGTGCTTTCCTACCAATTCTACCTTCGCCACTGATATCGATGCCCTCTATTTTCGCTTCTCTTCGCGCTCACTGATATCAGTGCCCTCTTGTTCACCCTCCTTCGCGCCACTGATAACTGCTACATATATATAGCATATCAGCCCGCAGCATTTGCTATTTTATCACTAACGGTGGTACAGATACGAGTGATAGGTTTTATGCCGAGAGCCATTGTACGTTGTACAGTGTTTGTTTATAGTTTATAGCGTTTCACGGAAGCGATCATCAAAAAAATGGATCTTTGAGAATTAATCGATCGTAGAAGGAAGAGCTATCATTCAAGAGGTGTGCATTTTTTTTATTTTATCAACTATGTATCATTTTCAAATATGTGCGATGTGAAACTCGACCGAAATTGAAGTTACACTTGTCCAATATAGCGTACCATTTCAGATTCAGAGAGCATATCGGAGAAAGCTTTGCATTGCCATTCTGACAAAGAAACAAATAACCCGAGAGCTGCTGAGTTTTTTCATAAATTGCCCGGAGCCTTGGAAATTCTGACCGGCTCATCGGCTCGAGATATTTTCAATATGCTCAGTTTTCTATTACATTGCTTGTTTAAGTTATTGGTGACATATTTTGTTTGCAAAAAATTCAATCGCGTTGGACAAAATTTCAAGCACCAAGCGAGGAGGGAGGTTGAGTACTAAACGATTTTGGAAAAAGATTGGAAAGACATTTGGGGGCAAGAGAAAGAGACGACACATTATTTGTAGACATTTTTTTTACTTTACTTTCTTTTAAGCTTATTCTGTCTGTATAAAACGTCACTGCATTGATCACTGTTTCATTGATGCAGGCTTTAATGCAGAAGTTGAGAAAAGTAGGCAACGAGCAATTACAGCAGCTCGTAGTAGTTTAAAACGACGTAAGCTCGCGGCAAGCCCATGAAACAGCGAAAGGTAACAGGAAATGGTAACAGACAATATTTACTTTTTTATTTCGTTACTTACTTTCTCTTTATTGATACGTAGATAAAAGTACGACTTCTGAGGAGGACTTGGACTCGGAAGAACTTGAACGATCCGTACCGACAAATTTGAAACAAACGCAAGAAAGAAAAAGAAAGTATCGAGCAAAGTAAGACGTATAATCTACGAGCCAAATTTTACGAGTAATAAAATTTGCAAATAATTGTACAAATTTTTTCTGAACATATGTGTACATATGCTTTATAATTCATTAAAAAAATCAAAAGAATTCATCGACACACAACGTGTCCTAGAATTTTGTCACAATTTCTATATTCCATGAAATAGGCAAAATAGGGAAAATCCGAATTTTCCCTGTAAACTAGCCTTTTGGTTAAGGTTCGAAGACAAGTTGACGATCATTTCTTTTGCTAAACTATCGAATGGTGCATAGTTTGACAGAAATCGCTTCAAGGACACTTTTGACTCCCCTTATCCTGCTATATCCAACGACAGCCAACGCGATCAATTGGCGATCGAAGCTCGTCTAGCTTCTAATCGATCTCGACTGTCGGTGAGATTAAGCGGATAAACGTGCGGCAACAACGATTGGCAAAAAGCAACGAGTAATTTCCCCGTGGCAGCGTATTCGTAGCGGGTGTGTACTCTGTGAAAAAAAGCCATTATTTAGAGCCGCGTTACCGGGCTGACAAAGTTTCCACGGCGAACAAAAGGAACGCACTCGGAGCTTTCGTAGTGGCTCGTAGACCACGCTCGCAACGTTTGAATATCGAGGGCTTGCGCGTTGCGACCGGGCTTTGATAGCGGATGTTGGAGAGAAGGAGAAGGTGAACGAAGCCAGAAGCAAGACGGGAAACGGCAAGAAAAGACAGAGAAGGTAATATTTGTATAAGAGACGGGTGGAGACAAAGGGCAAGGGAATAAACAGCGAGATAGAGAAAATGGGGCGAGAAAGACGTTCGTTGCGAGAGAACGAAGCAAGCGAATCGAAGAAAGGAAAAAAGGAAACTCGAATAGGATTTCGAAAGGCAGATGGAAGGAAGAAAACGATAAAATTGAAGAAGGACGCTAGACGAGAAAGAGAAGGGGCGAGAGGCAGATAGAGAGGGAGAAATAGAATGGGGAGGTGGTGGGCGAAGCGAGAGAGAGAGAGAGAGAGAGTGAGAAAGAGTGGGAGAGGAAGAGAGAGAGAGAGGCGGCACGGTGGTTGCAGGTTGAGTCTGGTCCGACAGTCCGCGTGTTACCCCCAGCCGTAAAGCAGGGTCGCGTTTTCTCGACTTCCGGTTATCCCGTACCCGCCACGACTAGACGCAGAAATACGCGAACCGCGCTTCGGTCATTCGTTCCCGCGGACGTCCAGTGAACCGGAAGTGGCATTCGAACCAGTGAAATCGCCAGGAAATAATCTTCGTCGAAGCTTCGTCGTCACGTTGCTGGATTTTATACAGGTAAGACGATCGATTGTTTTCATTTTTTCTTTCCCCTTTCTCCGTTTTAAAGAGGATAGTATGGAAATGATACACGGCGAGAGTGAAAATTGATGGTCGGTTTCGTTGATCTTCTCCGTGGTCGTTAACGAGCAAACTCGGATCTTCGAAATTGCAATAAATAAACAACCAAGTTCGTTGCTTGGTAAACGTTTAGATTCTCCTCGAGATAGAAATTTACAATTGGAAATTTCAGATGCCAGATTAATCGTTGTTGTTGAGAGTTGGCTGATACGTTCGTTTCTTCTTTTTCTTATATAGCGTCGTATAAATAACGTTCTAAATAGTAAGCGTAGCGCGTTAGGTTGGGAAAAAATTGTTACACGAACCAGCAAGCTCGTACCAGTTTGTACCCACTAACGACCTTGTTAATGAGCTGAGCCTCGGCGACTTTATGTAATTGTTTACATGTAACGTTTGATGTCGCGAAAATAGCACCGTATGACGTTCGTAGTCGCATAGTGTATCAAACTTGCCACAGTTTGACGACGCGTCCTACGCGAAATAGAGAAATACGTTACCCTTGAAACGACCACATGTTCCGATACGATACCTTGCTCGATGTATTGTACTCCGCAGATATTGATTAAGCTTTACACAATTGCTGTAGCTTCTCTACGTATACGTTTCTTCGAAGAAGCGATCGGTGTCGATCGAAATCTTAGTGAAATTCACGAACATGGATCGGTCAGGGATTCGACCTTGGTATTTGTTTGCACGTAAGGTAGAGCACGTTCGATACGAAAATGCTGGAGCCTAAAAATACTGGAAACTTTGCATCGGTTCGATTAACCGGAGGACGTGGGTGCGCCGAAACTTTTTCAATCCGAAATGGGTCCCGCCGATCGGTGCGTTCTCGTTGAAACTGCGTAGAAGCGAATCCGCTTCCGTTGGAAAAGTTTTCTGGGTGGCCGCGCAAAAGTTGGTCGAGATCAACGTTTCGAAAGACGCGATATTCGAAGCGTAGTCGATCCTCGTAACTCGATGGCGAACTTTAGGAAGACAGAGCCGCCGTTCTTTATGCTCGCGTGAAATACGAAAAGAGAAACAGCGACACGAAGCGGAAGTGCGCTTTCCATTCTTTTCTGGATTTACGTTTCACGCCCGATTCGGCTCGGCCGGTTCGTTTACATTTTTCTTTTCGCCGCGGTTCCGAGGCCTCGATCACGTACTCCATTGACTGGAAAATGTGATCTCGCATCGGCCCTGAATATTTTTATCCCGATGCAAAAAATAATCGGTGAATATATCAGCTCGGTGGCTGTCGTTCCTATGAATAAACTATGCCGACGCGTCTGCTGTCATTTTCATAAATCCTGACGGCCGATCGGCCATCCCTTATCGCGCCGCGCGATATTAGCGTAAGCCCCGCTCCAAATTATTCGATACACGTTGATCTGGCTGGCAAATCTCCACCAACTGCTGATCGACCTACTCTTGAAATCATCTCGATGATACGTATGCACGAAACCTCTAACACAAACTACCTTTCACCTGCTTTCCTCCTGATAGATACGATCTATTATCGAACGTTTCGTATTAAAGTTGCGAACAATCGAGCAAAGCAAACGTACACAGCCTGTCCCCGCGTAAGACCGATTCGTCTCTGGCGAGTTGCAGCGTGTTGGTTAGCGAATGGGGTCGGTTTTACGTCGGACAGCTTATACTTTTCTTATCAGACTGCAACTTTCAGTCAACGACAAAACCTTATTTCTTATTCGCGGAACGAGAGACAGCTCCGCGATGTTGAGAAAATTTCAGCGTTCGTGTGGGATATGCTATACGCAAAGTCTCTGGTTTATCGAGTTATCCGGCAGATTTCTTATTGGCCCAGCTTTAAAGTTTCGTATTGTTTGTAATTTGAACGGTAGGAAGAAAAATCAGCCAAAGTTTCCCAGCATATTTGTCCTCTTACCTTCGCCACGTGGCCCGACCAATGGAATTATTTAGGAAGCTGGAAAGGTTGTTGGACAGGACAACGTCGATGGAAAGGTTGGCTGTCGAGCAGCTGGTCTCGTCATTGGCCGTGTTTCGACTGGAATGTAAATTTCAGAGTTGAGAAGTTAACAACGAAGGAAACGTAATGAATTGTTAAGGCAATCACGCTACTTGTAAATAAATGAGATAGGCAGGGCGGTCTAGTCGTGACCAAAGCGTACATGCAAGTGGACGTTTTAAGATTGTCGTAGCTTATCACGCGGATCTTGATGTTTAACTCGTTCGTTTTATTCCCTCTTTCTCCTTCCTTTCTTTTTTCTTTTTTTTTTCGAGAATGCTCTCGATTCGCGTTCGGTCGATGAAGCGGTGCGTTTCGCTGCGACAAAGAAATGCGCATAAATTAGAAATCCCACGGTGCAAACAACTTGGAAGTAATCCAGATTAAACGGAGGATTCTATAAAGGCGATTTAGTAGACTCCTAAGATCGCTTCTTACGATAGGAGAATGACTTAATTCGTGCGTAACCTTGGCTTTTATAAATCTTGTTTTATCTACATCTACGTTCGAGCAGAGGACTTATTCTGAAATTTTTTGTCCCATTTAAAGTGAGTCACAGTGTTACGCACCACTAAACACGAACATAATTCCCTTATAATGAAATATAATCGGGAGTCGTTTAGATACGATCGTACTTTGATGTGAAAATAAATCGCACGTGGCTTGTTACCAACGCAACAACGTTGCATTTATGAAGTCAGCTTTGCGTAAGAATTTCCATCGTAAAGAGATGCATGGAAAAATCTGGATAATTCTGCTCTTGCGACACGCTCCAGGGCAAACGATTCCGTGTCACGCACTCTGCTCCATCGAATTCTTAGCTGAACGATCTTATCTTCGAGATCAACCGAGCGATTAATCGACCTTAGTACGAAATCTTGAAGAAACGAACCGAATGATCAATGTGACAGAAATTTCAGTTCAGAGAGACCTACGTTTCGTCACGAAGGTGCGCGCACGTCAACTTGACGTCCGAGACAATTAATTGTTCACTAGCTCGATTATAGTAATCTGTTCGTGTCCATTGTGCTTGACATTTTGACATTGAAGGATTGAATTCCATCTATCCATGTGTTAATTAGTACGTAATAATTCGCACAAGTTGAGACGATTCTTCTTCGTCAAGACAGGATAACGATAAGATTACACGTATTAAACAATAGCGTTAATGCAAGATAAAGTTAGAGAGTGTTACATAGACAAAAGAGCGCGTTATCTAGATCAGCCCGACAATTGCAATGCCAGGGAGACAACCAAAGGTGTGCAAGATACCCGAGAGCACATTTGGCAAAGCCATTCTTATCGGCGGTTCCTTTTTAACTCTGTACTTTAGTTGGTCGCGGTTACTGGTCTGAATCTAATCTTTACACGGTGTTCGAAAGAGGATCAAACCGACCATTAAATAGACAAAAGTTCTCTATCGTTCGAACATTATTAACTATCCACCCAAATATCAAATTTACTTTTCAAAGATTATTCCAAATACCAATAATTAACAAGTCTATACAGTTGCTGTAATTCGTTACTAGATCGTGAGATTGCAGGAACATTTCATAGACCATCTTCGCATAGTTACGCATTTGTTCATCTTACTTATATATTATCTATATTTGTACTAATTCTTTTCTAAATTTCCCATAAATACATAGACATCCGCAGCCTATTCGTTACTGAATATATTACATAACATACTATAAGAATACCATACAATATATTAATAGTTACACAGATAAAAGATTCCATTTTCTTATTTCGACAGATTGACGAGAGACGAAGAAATATGCAGAGGTGGGAAAGAGACTCGTGGGTGCTGATCGACTGATCTACTCGGCCAGTATCGGTGACGGGGTGGGTACTGAGCAAGTTTGGTGATCGCGAACGAACTGTCGTTCGAGATTGGCGGCCTTTAGAGAGCTAGGGAGTTCCACGGGACCCGGCAAATGTGGCTCTGTGCACGGTGAGCCGGGGTTACGGGGGCCGCGGGGCCCGTGGCGGTGGGAGCAGATCCCGTGGCGAGGCAAGCGTGAGGCTACCCCTGAGTCCTCGCACTTTGTGCGCCCCTGGGGCCGGAGGTGGCGCACATGTGCACGCACAGGGCACCGGACCCGGCGCGACTACGGCCGCGCCGACCGGTCCCCCTGGGACCGGAAATAATCCTGGCACGGAAGAGGGATCCGGCCTTCCAGACGAGCCAATGGTAATTATTCTTCCTCGCGACTTTTCCTACGATTTTTTTTTCAACTTTACCAATCGAAAGGTAGAAAAACGTGAACGTGGTCTCTTTAAATTTATCGTTATTTACGCTGTGTTTCCTTATGAGCGAATTTTTTCAAGATAATCACGTGGTTCTTGAAGATTGGACATTGATCGTAGCACATAGATACGTAAAGAAATGGAGAAAATTGACGAAAAATGGAGTTGACCAGTTTGGTTTGTGAGTAGCTGGTGATATGCTCGGTTTACGAGCAGTTGAAATTAGCAGGATCTATAACATGGAAGTTAAATGACGACATTCTGCTGTGTTTGATCCTCCTTTTTCACTCAGTCACTTATCCGTCGTTTCACGGTAATCCAGTATGGTGTTGACATTCCATTTCCCCGACATTTCTTTTCCATTCCTTCTCTGTTTTCCTTTTAAACGATTCCTGTCCTAATAAAAGAATTCAGCAGAGAAGCTCTCACCCATCTTTTGTTAACGCAATTTCACGTACTCCAACGTCTCTTCTCCAGAGTCTTTCGTTTTCTAACTTTTATATTACGTCTTCTACTCCCTCTTGCCTCGTATCGAACTCTATTTAATCCAAAGCGCAATTTTGTCCACAACGAGCAAGAAACTCCGCAACTACAACTTTCTTCTTAATCGAAGCAACGTGTTGGTTGTTCAGGTACATGTGGAGAGAGCCGCGCAACAGGGTACTTGGATATGCTGCGTGCCGTGTTACTGGCTTCGTCGAAGTAAGGCCGTGCACAAGGCGTTGCTCACGTTCGCGATGCTGCTTGTCACCAGTTTGCTCGTCACCAGTCCTGTCCTCTTCCTCATCACCACGCTGCCGGAGGGAGAGCAGCCGCGTGAATGCGTGCCGGTGGTGAGTGACAGCCATCTTTTCAAATCCGTACCATTGTTTTTACCATTCCGCGCGAGACCTCTCCGCTATTCAATGGAATATCGCGGTGCTTTCTGCATCGTTGTTCCCTTGCTAGCGAATTAAGAGCAACTCGAGGTAGCACGACGAGCTTCATGTTTTTCCACGCGGTTCAATGCGATGAAGAGGCATAAATCGGCGTTTAAATGTCTGTCAAGGAGATATAAAGCGCGCCATACAAGATAGTAAGTGGAAATTTCGAGACGTTGCCGAGAGAATTTCATCGACGTGTCGCGGTTTCCCGAAAAATGAAATCACGGGAAAAACCGATCCACGTTCCGAACGATATTTCCACGAGATCCAACGTGACGTCGGCTGGTATCCTCGTAAAACGAAGGTTGCACCGTAAAGCGACGTATGTACTTGATGCTTCTCGGTCTTGTCTCGTGTTCTATAGGCTGCTTCGATCGCTGGGATATCGGTACCTTTATCACCGGTCTTTTGCATGATGCATCGGTTCGCTTATTTTATCCAACGATCGCTATCCGAATTTTTATTCAGTCTCTAATTTTACCATCTTTCTTGGAAACTTTCTACCTTGCAATTCGCCGCTGTCATCTCGCGACGGATGAACTTACAGGAGTGAGCAATTCGAGTATCGATCGTAACGGAACGAAGGGATTTATAAAAAGCGAAGTCGATCAGTTTGGCTTCTGAGAGGCTCAATTTTTCACGTGAAAACGATCCACGTAACTAACCGAACGTCATAGAGTTATCCAATAGGTTGCTGAAAGATTGTGACGTTCGATTATACGCGTACTATGTATCCATGCATGTACATTGGCTCGCGATGATTTATCACTTCGATGAAGTAAAGATATTTCCGCGTTTAACTGCAACACACGAATTTCGACGTACGTTGTAAATTTGTCTTTGCTGCTGTCTAGGCTCAATGAAGGAGGACGATTTGTAAGCTGTTTGCTAGTTAGCGTGGTGTAACAGGTTTTGTCCGTGCGAGCCAGACCGTGAGAGTTTATGTCCTCACCGGCAGTGTTTCCCTGAAGCGTTATATCACGCGCTTTCATGTCGCCAAAGCTGGAGACGTCACGAGCAAAACACGAGCGGTTATCCACGGAAATTTCGCCCATATATCTCGGCGATCAGTTGTCGTGAAGGGTTTCGCGAACTCGTGCCACGCCAAGGAATGAGAAAAATGTCGCACTCCGTCTTTTAGCTGATTCCTCGCGTTTTTCTCCTCTCCATTCGCTTCCGATATAAGAGACGTTCTCCAGATGTAAACGAGATCGAATATTTTCTAGACGTGTTTTATTGAGACGCGCTGGTGTCTCTCGGTCTTTCTTCAACTCGGAATAGCGTTGCTCGATCTGTTTTAAAATTGCTCATCCTCGTGTAACAGGCAAATAATTGGAACAACAATTTGCTTATCAACTGTGTAAGGAATAAATAGTTTCACCTATCAGATATCAGGCAGAAAGTGTCCTATTTTCAATGTACGGTAGAACTTCGATTGTCAGAGGTAACGTGGATCGGGCCTAAGAAAATACTCGGAAAAGTCTATTAGCGTTCGTAGAAAACGTTTTGATCATACAATGTCGTACATGTATTTAGGTTCAGTTAATTATTTAATCGAAGGAAAGTTTGATTAAACGCTTTCACGATACCTGGTCGTGCTTACGCTTTCGTTGTTGTAATTTCGCAGAAGATAAAATTATGGCAAAGTTCAAAGCACCTCGGCTAATAGGGAAGTTTTGGTTAAATTGTTCCGTGTACATGTTACGCGCATTATGTGCATTTTTTGTATATTTAAAATTTAAAAATTCCGCGGTGTATTTGTCAAAGATAATTCGTAGAAAATGTTACTGTAGAATATATAAAATAATATTCGTGTATACAATAACCGCGTCGATGATATAGGAAATATTTTGAAACGTACGTCCTTTGGGGATCACAACACACAAATCGGAATCTGCAACATGAAATCCTTCGTTCTTTCGCGTCTTTGCAACGAAGTACCTCGAATCTGAATGCGATGCCTTGGAATGCGAACCGTCGCTATCAACAGGATAGAACGCGATTATACACGGAGCATGTAATCTCAATTGGATTTGACACGGTCGTTGCCGGAAACCTTCAACAGAGCTAAATGCGTAGCACCCCTTGTTGTTCTCGAATGAGTAATGGCCGTATAATTGGTATCAGTTCGCAGTTATCCTTATGCGGCTTCTCAATTAACATTAAGCAAGCTATAATTCAGTTAAAGGTCCTTGGATACGGCGATCGTAATTCAATATGCACTTGGACAAGCTGTTTATACGTTGATCGCCATCGAACAGATTCATCGCGTTTCTTCTTCCCTAGACGACCTATCGAGATGAGTCGGATATTTCAACTCGCAGCAGAGCATTTGAAATACTTTCGCAAGGAAATATGAACGAGAAGATTTTAATAGAAGGAAGCTGTTTACAAGTTTCAACTGATTGTTAGCAGAGCTGGGTTATTGAGATTACGCTGCTTTTACGGACAACATTAATTTTGCTCGCGGATTCGTTGCCTCTAGGAGTTGCTACTTTGATGACAGTTAATGTACGTTCACGGACAGCGAGCGAAAAAGTATTTGCCAGCTTGGACGGTCGGCCGCGAAACGAGCTGTTTGCAAATTCGAAAGGGGGTTAAAGGCCGGGGTGTAATCGTTAACGTGCGATCGATCGATCGTCTCGCGGAGAGGCGAGAATAAACTGTGGAATATAAAAATAGATTCCCTCGAACGACCGTCTGTTCGACAAGAATTTATTAATTCTATCGGCGAGATATTACCGCGAGGCGAAGGGGCGTTGTAACTTTAAAGTTACTCGAACGACGTGTTTTGACGAGAAATTCTAAATATAAAAAAAGAAAAAAGGAATTATAAACGAGTGATGTACGCGATGACTGAAAAGGAAAGGAGAGTAGTTTATCATCAACAGCCGCTCGAAATTTCCAGGATAACGTTATCAATTATGGTTTCATTGTCACCGACAGAAATGACTGTTACGCGTTAGTCTGTCATCAACGTGCATTTACGAGATGCCCGACAAACTTCTATTAATCGATACCAATATCCATATTTCGAGTTATACACACATATATCGGAAACCTATCGCATTTCGAACTCTGTTCAACGGATTTGATACATCGATCAGCCGCAAAGTCAAGCCCCGTAATTGCTTCCATCTCATTCGGAGCTTGTCTCTCTTTTGTCAAATTCCTGTCGTTCCACTTTCGTCGAAAAGTTGGAAAAACCAGCAAAGTATTTCGCGTTTACTTTCACCCGAAAGCGAATTTCCACCGACTGTTCCTTTCAAAATAGACGAGCAAGAAAAGAATTTATACGCAGTCGTCGTGGAGGCTAGTTTATTGCGAATAGTACGAAACTCGACGTGGCACGCGCTATACATACGTTTCAATTAAACAGTGGTTCAATTTGCCTGGCCAGCTGTATAAAAATCCCTTCGCCCGTTACAGACACTTTTACGGGGGAATTATCAGAACCGAGGCCGCCTTTCGCTGACGCTCTATTTTATTTAAAGCGCGGTCGATGCTCGGCGGACGCGTTCGTTCGAATCGTTCTTCGGCACCAGATCTTATTAAATATCGTATATCGTAATCCTCTCGGTTGTATGATAATCGTAAAATTTTCTTTGGCACGTTAAACGCCGTTTCCGGAGGATTAAACGGAGAAGAAAAGCCTGCAGGTAATCCACGATCAATTAAACGGTTCTTTTTCGCCGTGTCTTCGCTCGGTTTTAGCCTGTTAATAAGTTTGCAGCAATTACGTCTGCGGTGGTAGTTAGAGGGACTCGAAGCAGATTGCCGCTCGAATTTTCCGGACGTAGCCAGAGGATTGATTATATCGACGTAATATACCGCTGACGTTCCCCTAACTTAACACATTTGCCTTATATACAGCTATTCCACGCTAGGAATATCTCGCTTAAATATCTCTAGCTTAACTAACAATGTTTATCTTAATCTCATTGCGTATTCATTTTTGTCCGCCTTTTTAAACCTTGCTGGTTCGTATAAAAACGAGAAGCCAACAGCCGCGTCCTTTGTTATTACCAGACCACGATTTATAAATAGCTCAATTTTCTTGTAGAATCCAATTGCAAGAAACGATGTCGAAGTATAATATCGAGAGAATCTTTGCAATTCGTAGCTGTAACGCTAAACTAATTGAAAGGATTTTCAAGTGGTGGCACCTCACGTAAACGAAAATTTGAGACTTAATTAGATCAAACTGGTTTCAAATCGCGGTCAAATATGTTTAATTATACGCCGTCGGAATATACAGGATATATATTGTGTAGTTTATTTTCGAAAACGTTTGCACGATCCTAGGTAACGAGGATTAGGTAAACGAGAATCGAGAACGTCGAGAAGATCGTAGTTGTCGTTGTGGTGAATGTATGGAGAATCCTGTGGATGATTTATTCGACATCGAATATTCAGCGTCGCCGACAAATGATGGATTCGAGTCGTTGAATGCTTTTCCCGATGGAAGTTCGAGCCGGGTCGTTAGAGCAGCACGTGCTGCACCGCGACGAAGCCATACTACGAGCTAAGGTTTCGAGGCAAATGTCAACCCTACGCTGGATCAAGGTCTCGCCCTTCTTCCTGACCTTTATTTTTTCCCATCCGGACTCTTGAATCGACGAGGAAATCCCTCATCCTTTCGCTGCATCTTCTTTCACTCTTCCAAGTTTCCTTCGTCCGGTGCATTTGCAACTTTCCTCTTTTCATTCCTTTTCGAACTTCCAACTCGAAAGTTGCTACAGTCAGAAGTGTCTGATTAAAACAGGTACTCTACACTACCTGTTCTTTCACGGTATTTAGTCCACTGGATAATCCAGCGTATTTGCCATCCTCTCGAAACATTTCGGGTTATGCGTAATGCGCGTTACTCGAATTAAACGCGAATTAAAAATCACTAAATTGTGGAAAAATGTTGCTGATACTTCACGCAGGGATATCACAGCAGATGAAACCGAGAAGTCTTCTGGTTCTAACAAGGCAGTTTAAATTCGACTGCTTAAAAAAGAACTAATCGGTAACGAGAGGAGGAAAAGTAAGAAATTTAAATATAGGTGACGATGGATTATGACGAAACTCAAATATACCAAATGTCACGCGAACACATCCCTCGTGCCTCGTTGCTGTAACACAATATCACAACCACGAGAAATACACGTTTAACGAGAACAGCGTATTCCTTGTCGCAAACGCATATCATACATACAACTTTAGAATTCACGCTGAGGATCGACGCGTGGCATCAAAGGCGGGCGAAAATTCCGTTTGCATTCCATAGCATCTGAAACGCTTTCTTACGTGTAACCGAGGTTCAACCACGAAACGTGCTCGTCGTAGCTACGATTTCGCTCCTTAAGCGGTGTGTGCGTGCGGGTTAGGTCGACACGAGGTAAATGCACGGTGAAACGAGCTCAGCCATCTTCTCCAAGATGTGATTTAGATAGAGAGCGGTAGGCCGTGCCTGGAATATAAATTGAAAGCTTACGAGCGTAATTTCATTCTATTTATCCTGAATTCATTTTTCCCGCGTATCAAGAGACTCCTCGTATCGAAGAAACCATCGGTCCAGAGGATATTCCCCTTGCGACGGGGAACGCGATCTTCTTCGGCGGTTCCTTCCATTTCGCGTGCGTTGGAGAATCCGAAATTTTGCGGACGACTTCGCGAAGAATTTCGCAAGCTTCGCGTCTCTGAATCGAGAAATTTGACGAGTAAAGGTCGCGCCAGGCAAGCCGGATCGGATCGCCTAAGACGAATGTCTGATTAGTCTGCAGGAATTCCGATTAATCAGATTAGTAAGAGATACATCGATATAGGAAATCAGAGGTAATCGTAGAGTAGACAAGTCGACGAGTTGTGGTGAAACAAGTCGTGATACTCGAAGGTTTTATCGAGGGTCGAGATCGTACTTGCCCCATTTTGGCGGCTCGATAGCAGATAACTGCCTGATAACATGGCTTCTATGATGTTTACGAGGTTCGCGGGGGCTAAATTGGACGATGTAGATTAGGTTTCCTTGAAGGGTGAAATGCTTCGACGGCGATTTACATGTCGCTACGTCACCCCCAACAAGTTATTCCTCTTTCCGTATTGTACGAAAAGTACTCGTTTTTTTAACTAGCAAATAATATGAAAACCAAAAAAAATGAAGAAACTTGCACTTGTCAGATTTCCCTTCTCTCTGACCGATTCAATTTATATCGGATCTTGTCTATTAAGTTATCAAAGTGCCGCAGCTAAGGGATTCGATTTCGAACGATTTCTTACGCTTAGACGCTGTTTTCCACGGAAATAAATGAAGAGTTCTGGAGAGTCGAGTTGACGTTAATTTCACTCGGTCGTATCCGGTCTGTTGGCGAAGTAAGGCACAATTGGCGGAACGATCATTCGTCTCTGTCAAAAAGACGTACGGCCATCCGGTCCGGATGAAAAGCAATTGATGACAATGAAAGTCGTGGACGCAACCACGGCTGGCCTTTCGTTAGGTCCTCGAATTTTTAGCAACTCGTCGAATAGGTTCCCGACGTAACTCGCCAGTGATTCTTCACACCTTCTTCCCCTTTCTCTTTTCTTCTTATTTATCTTCGGCGAGACCCGAACTTCGTGTCACGTCATTCGTCTCTTTCGAGGAAGACGTATGATCCCAGATTTCGCTAGCAAATATTCCGCGACTTGAACGCGTTAACCAGCAAGAAGAGGAAGAAGCCAGTAGCTCACCTTTACACGCCGAGGAATCGAGTCAACTTTCAGAAAAAAATATTCGTTGCTTCGATCATTCACGATCCAGTACAGTAGACGTTCGTAGCGCGAACGAATTAGCGAAATAGAACGCGAAGACGTCTCTCCACGCGTTAATAATTTTACGATGAAACGTCTGAACGTATAACACGATTAAATATATCCTTCGCCTCTCGGCGAGATGTTCTCGTTAATCCTTAAACTTTGTTCTTCAGTCGTTTCTCGTATCCTCATTTACCGTCTCGGAATACGGAAAATTGTCCTCGTAATGCCGTCTAATCTTTGATGCTATCCTTGACACTAACTCGAATTGCTTTTCGCTCCTGTCAAGTGACGGTACAATTAAAAAAAAAAAGAAAAAGAAAGGAAGATAGGAAGCATTGTAGAAACACGAGAAAAAGAAACAAGAAAAGAATTTCCATTCCAGGACGAAGCCTGCATCAGGGAAAGGGATGGCCCGGAGGGTTTGTGCGACTCGAAAGCCTGCGAGGAAGCGTCGAAGCGGATGGTGGCGTTCATGAAGAAGGGGGTGGATCCTTGCAAGGACTTTTATCAGTTCGCGTGCGGCGGCATTCGCGATCAGCAGCCGTATCGGCCGAGCTCGAGCTTCAACATGCTTCAGGCGAGGGTCGACGATCGTCTTCACAGTGAGTGAACCTCGTTGCTCGTTTTTTTCCCATTAAGATACCTTTGGAACTCCATTCGCTGGCTAAGATAGTCGCAGAGGAAGTTTCTCTTGAAGCAACAAATATTTACGCGAGTGCCCGCCTGCGATTAAAATGTACTTTACACGTATAAATGTATTCTTACATATTTCCCGTATAAAAATAATTCCACCGAGGATCGTCGTTATCCGTGACGTTCCGCCGGGCTCGTTACACCGAGGCAATCGATGGAACCGAATTTCGAGCGCTGGAATTAATTTCTCGTCGACCCGAGAAAAAACGAGAGAGGATGCCGGGGTTTTCCATCGTTGGGAAACTCGAAGCACGACGAGGGATGGATAATTGATTCAGAACCGCGGCCAAATTTCCCGCCGTCATTTCAACTTTCAATTAACCAAATGCTTCCATTCAGTACAAAAGTTTCAACCTTGAACGTGTCGCTGTTTGCGCGAGCTTGGATCGTCCGATCAATTCGCATCCTGGCGATACGAAATACCGTCCTAGACGCGTGATCGTCCGTTTTCCACCGTCTTATCGTGACTGGCGGAGTTATGTTTCCCTCGGTACCTCCTTTTCATCCACTTGACCGACCTTAATCAGCTCGGGCCCGTGTCCTTAGAAAGTGTGGACGAAAAAGTCTGTGGACGAAAAGTGGCCGTTAAAAATTCCGTTGCTGCGTTTTCTTTGAATAGCCGCTCGTTTCAAGCCGCGGCGATCCCTTTCGTAATCTGTTGCTTCCACTACCCTATTTCTTATGGCTTCCTCGTCGAGGATAATCGAATGGTTCAGCGAGCCGAGATTGATCGGGCTCGTCGGCTATTTTTTCACGGGAATTATCGGGCAAACGTAGTTGGATCGCTCGTCGACTCGAATGAATCAGAATGCCACGAAGATACGCGGTCGTGTCGCTGCAAATTGAAATCAACTGGCGGACGTATAGAGCGAAAAATGTCAACGAGGTTTGCGACAATTGGAATTAATCGGCACGCGAATTATCCAGAGATACCGATATATCCGCCGCGGCTACATGCGAGTAAATAGAAGACGAGCCGCGGCTATGTAGGTCACACGCGATTAAAAGAGCTGGACTTGCATACGTCACGGTACGCTGACGTAGGAGTTGAAAAACAAGCCGCTAAGTGTCCAACCCACGAAAACAGAGAAAAAAGTTGGCCAGTTTCGTTGCTTTTTCCTAAATTCACCCTGGATAACGACTAGTCACCCTCTGAAATTTTGATATCCAGTTTCGCCACGCGCTTTACCCGATCGCTTTTTTTTTTTCTTTATTTCCAGCGAGCAATCGCGATTTCTTTCTACCGTGCAGCGTACCGCGAACACGGTTAAACACTTTCACGCGTCGAACAGCTGGTCTTTTAATCGAAGCAACTTTGTTTCTCGTTGTTTTACTTGGAAAGTTGGCGAATAGTCCGCAGGCACGATAGTTGTCGAACTCTTTCAAAAATTTAAGCCAGAACTTCGCTCTTCTCCCCTTTGCTTCGCATTCTTCTCCGCCACCCGTCTTCTCTTACGGAGATACGTTCCACTTTGTCTTTCTACGTTTATTTCCATTTCAGTCGTCGTTGGATGTAATAATTTTAGTGGAAACCTAACGCTAGAATTATTAACAAAACAAATTATTTATTCTTGTTGCAACATCTTCGTTAAAATCGCGCGCGTATGTACAGTAATGTACACGGTACAGATTGCTTGATCTAGTGTTTTAAACGAGTTCTCGTGATGTCGTTAAGTCAGCATTTCGGTTATCGGTTTGTTCCCTTTAAGGGGGACATGTTTTCGTAGCCCGTGCAGGACTACCTTTCCCCTTTACGTTCTGAATGGAAGGGAAAAAAAGGGTCAGCGGAAATGAAGATTTACAGGGACGAAGTCTATGAAAAAAACACGCGGCGTGCTCAAAGAATAACACATGGACACGCCGCGTAATAATTCATCGCTTCTCCTGCTCATTTTTTCGCACGAACGCCACTCACTCGGGCTTGTAAATTTTCGAGTCGTAGTTACGCTCGCGAGAACCTGCTCGAATGGAGATTAATGCGAGGAAACGAATCGCGGGGTCGTGTATCTTTCGTTCGTAGCATATCACGGCGCCTCGCATTTATGGAATTGTTTTCGACCGGAAAATGTCTCCGGCTCGGAATAGAAACGAGTGCTCCGAGCATTTGCTCGCTCGTCACGCGATCGTTCCCAGTGACTTATCGTTCCTATTTCTCCAAAAGGATCTCAGACTATCCAACGTTTTCAAGCGAGGCGAACAAAAAGCGGAGAAACTGTCGCGCTGAAGAGCGAAACGAAACGAGGGGTTTGGCAAAGGGTTAAAAATCAACTCCTCTTTTGTCCGGGATACGACCACTCGGCGCCAGGATTTTTTCGAATTTTCTCATCAACTGAAATCTCCCTGGCTGCCTGTTCTCGCCTTGGAAACACGCCTTTTTCGCTCGATCCGTCTCGCGACGGATCACGTTGGATCAACCTCGATGTCAGTCGAGGATTCGTTTAGGCTATTTTTTTTCTTCCAGCAGATTTTCTTCTGCAGATTCTCCACCTTGAACGCGTTTCCACGAGATCGCTTATCTGAACGCTTATCATAGAAAACTCTTTCGTATATGTATGTCGTATGTGTGTGTGTGTTATATAGAAGATTTTAACATTTCATTAACTCAGTGACGAGACGCGATTGCCACGACTATATATCGATGAAGTTTAAATCTGAAAATGTATTTGGAAGTTGCTGAAAGTATAGATCAACTATCTACCTTCTTTTTTCTATCGCGGCAATCTTTCAATTTTTCTAATCACGACGTAGATTTTTCCCTTGATTTGGGATTTTTTAGTCCCCTAAAATGTGATATGCTAACGATTACCAAAATTCTGATTGTGAAAGGCAGACGTCTCGAATTTCCGATTGCTCGGTGCCTAGCCCGTAAGCCCGGTTTCCGTGGGCGGTCTCTCCAAATATTTATCGCCGCGTCTTTAAACATCTATAGCTCGTGAAAGTTATCGTCCTCCGTATGTGCACGTTGTGCGAGTCTCGGTCGATCGATTTCCGCTTGAATGTTTCAGGTGTGCGCGGCGTAATTTTTCGCTCGCCCCTATCTCGTTCAAACAATATGCTCCATTTATGCTCGGTTTCAGATCGATAATCGTTTATGGCCGAATTATATTATAACAGGAACGCGTAGAGCAATCTAGTGTTCTGTTTGTCTTTCAATGTACGACCGATAGAAACCTATGACGGTGCGAAATAGGCTGATGGTCGCGTACGCGTCGTCTTAGTTTCCGGAACCCCGGCGACGAAGCCTTAGCTACTAAATTTACGTAAGAACAAAGAAGGGGGTTACAAACTTGATTAATCCAACCTGCTTAATGGGTCAAGTTCGCCCTATAAGCCAGACGAGTTACGAGTCGAAATTCCTCGTGGTTCGTTCGATTTACGATCTTTCAGCGCCGTGCAACGTAAATAAGCTTTGAAAAATAGACTTCGACATAGATGAGTCGTCTGACGTCGTTGTGATTTCCTGATGCATGGGAATGACGTTGTAGATTCGCAAGGTATATTCTTAAAGGCCGATGCGAACAAACGATGCAACCTCTTCGCCATATTGCGACTACGCCTGTATTTACAACAGGGAAATCGCAATTTTTCGTGCATTACGTTATTAAAAATTTAATCGATAATTTAATTCCATGAAATACGAAGATCGGTGCAAAACGAGCTACACGACGTCGTTGCGATTTTAAGGACACGCTATTTTCGAGATTTATATTTTTAAATCCCAATGCAGACGAGTGACCGACTGTGCATTGTACCATTAAAAATGTAACTCTGCCCACTCATCTTGCGGCTTGGAAATATCATGCTCGGTACAGAGAAGCGATGCGTCATCGGTTAGACGCGACGACGTAGCAGCTTTATATTCCCAATAACGCGAAGCAACCGGTCGTATACATTGCGCCATTAAAAATATATTGCTGCCGAAACGCATAGCAAAATCTTAACGACGACGTCGCGTCTCAACCAAAATATCCAGCCAACGGTAATTCTTCTTTTTCGCAGAAAGCTGTTTCCTCTTAGAGTTCTTCGCAAGATACAGTTCAGTTAATTCGCTATTGTTCGCCTCTGCTGCGAAAGTTTAAACGAACCGACAGTAGAACTGTTCGGTTTTCCTTCCCTCGAAGGGAAGCTCACTGATTAAGCGAGAAAGTTGGTTTCGTATTGCACGCGGCGGATCCAGCCTGACGCGCGGCAACACACTCTGACCACAAATTCGATAATCTCTCGGGCTACGGTGAAATTAGCTTTATCACTGCGGCCTGCTCGATCTATTTCAACCTCGTCTAGACATGGTATTTTCGCCTGCAGTTTATGTACTTGCTTCGCCCCACGAAAATAAATTGACCTCTATTTGTTTCTTGGCCCGCGCAGCGAGCCACCGTGAATCTTGCGCAAAAATTGGGTCGTCCATATTTAATTCCATGAAACTCTCCTTTGATTTCCCTCCGAGATTTTTCGAATCTAGCCATCGAGATACTCGAAGATTTTATGAGAAGTAGACGAAAGTGGAGTTTGTTAAATCTTCCCGCCCTATATTCTCCTACCTTTTCTATAATTTTCTTTCTAAATCTCGCCAATTACCATTCTAAGAATCCCTGGAGGCGGAGGAGAATGGACCGTTTAATTTTACTACACCAGCTTTTGCCTAATTTTCTGTCGAAATCTTAAGAAGCTAAGCCTTGGCAGTTGTACGATTACCAAGATTTCGTGGAAAAGGACGAGGTACGGTTTTTTCAATGCACCTTTTTCACGGTTACTTTCGCGTTAAGTCGGAGGGCACGCGTTTCGACCACGAGACGCTGTATTCTTCTCGTTTTCCGCGCGACGAATTCGCAAACGTCCGTGCACGGTATGCACACACGACGCGACAGGGTGACTCGAATTGGAACATACCGGTGGCACGAACGTGGCGTGTTTCAGACGCTCTTAGGCATTAAGGATACGGTTGGAATTCAAATTCAAGCAGCTGCCCCCTCCTCACCCACAGTTCATTACGTATGTACGTTTTTATCCCTGTAATCGCATTGTACTCGCGGTGAACCAGTCCCTTACCGAGACAAACGCCTGAAAAAGTTCGGTCTTTTATAGTATATTATAGCGGGAAATTTTTCGGAGAAATTGTTTAATGAAATGCTAGTTGTGGTACGCGTTAATTTTCCTGCATTTTATGCAGAAAAAAATATATTCGATAATAAAGAAGCAACGCAGATTGGTGTTTTTACCGTGCGGAACGAAGTTATAAATGAGCGTCGTTTTTCATTTTTTTCGTAAAATCATTCGAACGTACATAATACGGGAAAATACACGAAATATTAAAAACACATAGTACTCGTTATGATATCGAACAAATAAAACAATCCTCTACATAGGTTTTACATTTTTAACTATGTTCGTAAAAATACAAATTTGCGCGAACATGCGCGATATATTTATCGCTACGAACATCGTCACTGTCGGATATTCTTTATCCCCGTTTCACTGACCTAACAATGTCTGTGCTACAATCTGAATCACCAATTTCATCCGCAAGAACTCTCTTCATTTCTCATTGCTGTCCACTGTACCATTCATCAACATCGCAAGCGTGACCTAAAGTCGAACACAGATATACCGATGTAGTTACAAGCGGGTTAATTTTGCGCAAAATATCTCGGAAAAAGTTAGCGACGTATCAAATAATTAAGCATCGTCCCTCGGCGAACTTTCCTCCTGGATGACTGTTGGCGGTTGAAACAGGATGCAAATTGAAGTTATCGGGGAAGTAGAGACGCGCGGTAGCACATCGTCGTCGCCTGAAATTCCGCTGCTAATCGTAATCCGCGTGAACGCGGCTCGCAAGAGGGTCTTAAGCGGCGCCTGACTATATTCCGTGGAAGTTCCGTTTATGACCGCAGCGACGGCGACTCGGTGTTACGGGAATTTCCTGGCAAACTGCACTTCATAAATCCCCCTTATCGAAAGTTGCGCGAAAAAAAAGTTGGTGAAAAACGGCGAGACACTGCGCGCGAGCTTTGAATACAGTTCTTTTGCTTCTCTACATACGCCACGCTATTTATGAAGATTATTTTCGTAGCCGAGTGTCAGGAAAGGAACCTCATGGTCGCAAACTGTGACACTGCTTTACGCTGGACGCAGTTTATTTGCTACTTGTACGCGAGATGATTCAGATACGCGAAGTTTTGTCAGTACGATCTTTCTTCGAGCGTTGTCCCTGGCCAGAAGGATATCCTCACATTTCCTGTGATCTGGCAATTCTACTCGAACATTGAACATATCCAAAGTTTAGTGATTTTCTTTTTATTTTCTTGCTATTTTTATTTTTTCTGTATTAATCATAGGCCATCGCGTTATCCGGAAA
This sequence comes from Bombus flavifrons, assembly GCF_040668555.2. Taxonomy (NCBI): domain Eukaryota; kingdom Metazoa; phylum Arthropoda; class Insecta; order Hymenoptera; family Apidae; genus Bombus; species Bombus flavifrons. The sequence goes on from NC_138454.1 coordinate 6,731,583, forward strand.
TTCGAAGATGGAAATTCAGGATGCCTAGCAAAATAACAAGGACAGAAAATATATAGCGCGCATGGCATACAGCGCGTATTAAAGACGATGGAACTCGTAATTTGTAAAAGGGCAAAAGCTAGAAACATACGCATGATCTCGGTAAATTTTGCTTTTAGAATTGCCACAGGTTCCCACTACTTCGCTGGAAAAGTGAAAAATTCTGAAAGTTTTGAGTGTTGATAATTAGATGGCCAAGTACTGTAACAACATGGCTAGCGTTTCGTTGGCGCAAAAAATTCGGAAGGTAACCAAACGTTCGATTCGAAAGGGACATCAAGGAGAGAATCAATTATTCTTAGACGATGAAACGACCGGAGCTAGAGGTGCAAACAGCCCAGTTTCGATGGCATAGCTCCGGGCAATGAAGAGAACTCCTCTAATTAGCCTTTCGTTCGATGGTCCTTGAAACTCGCCTCGTCCCTGCCGAGTCTTAATAGTTTGCATCGATAAATTTTCTCAGCTCTCTCTCTCTCTCTCTCTCTGCCTCTCGCAAGGAAAATTGCCTTCTGTCGAGATTCTCCTTTCTTTCGTACCGTTCTCGACTACGCGTTTATTTGGCGCCGCGAAAATTTGCCACCGTATCGACTTTCATTCGCGTTTTTCGTATGTTCGCCAAAACGTTCTTATGTTTTTCATCCGTGTAATTGGTAACGACCACTTTCGAATTGATTCAATCGAGGAAATGGACGTGGAACGCACGTGGAAATCTGATCTTACGGGAAACGTACGAACGATTAATTTGAACTGGTAATTGGGAAAAAGGTGCCCCCATTTAAAGCGATCAAACTGCTGCAAGTTCAACGATAAATCGCCTCGTACGACCCGCGAACATTTGTACCACCCGTAGCGAATAACCCGAGGACACCGATTACCCTAAAACGATTATGAGAGCCGTGGAAACCACGAACGGGACTGTGCAACCAAATCGGTGTATCTGTCAGGAAACGGTAACTTCGTAGTCGAAGTTTAGTTTAGAGAAACACGACATAGACGCTTTTGTTTGTTCTTCTTTCGTTCAATGCGACGAAGAAAATTAATTCCCTATGATACGAAGTAACTTCGAAGATTCCATTATGAGATAATACGAATATCCGCATTATACACGGTGGCGTGATATCTACAGCCTAGAAATTGGAATTGTAGCTTCATATAGTCGAAGAATCCATGAATTTTTCTATAGAATCCAAAGCTTAGAATTCCGTTACACTCGGAAAGTATTTTTCCAGCTGAAGAATATTGCCATCGATATTCGTAGTATCAATTTCATACTATGCTACTATAGTAAATTCGGTATAGATTCAATCAAAGAGAGATGCCAAGCTCTGAGCTTCCAGCGTAATTGCGTTTCTCAAACTTTGAATTCTTTAATTCCTCAAACCTATAATTTTCTCCTCAAGTGTCCGGGTGTCCGGTAAAAACATTAAACGAAAATTTCCATCGATATATTTTCCAATATATCTGTATCTAGTGACAGAACTAGGAGAGCTACTAAGCTGGGAATTGCGTGTTCGATCGCAGCGACACGGAGAATCCCAGCGCCTCGTCGTTTCGCAAATTGTCGTGACGCGTGTCTGAGATTGGTCAAGGAATAGTTCGACACCCTGTCGAATACTCTGGTCTTGTGTTTCCGTTTGTTAACGCGCGGATGTTATTAATGGCGCGTAACCGTAATTGTTATCGATCCTGTTGAAAATGGGATCCGATCGAGCACGAGCTTGGGCAGAGTAATTCTCTGTCGATTGACTGCGTGCAATATTCACTGGCAATTGGATGCATCGTTTTCGTAATTTGTTTATGAAAAGATAGGCCGGCAGAGGAGAAGCAGGTTGAAAGAGATAGGAAAAGCAAAACCGTTTTGTAATGTTGGTAATAGGATTGCGTGTGGCCATGGAATATTCTTTCTTTTCCTTTTTTTTTTTTTTTTTTGATCCGTGAATCCGTAGGATTTCCGCTTGGTTATTTTAAGGCAACGAAACGTAATAAAGCGAGAAATTGAAATTCCGCGGGGCTGTAGCTTTTCTTTGGTCGTTTCGGAACGCTGCCGCAGCGAAGCGAAACTGCACTGTGAAAGTATTGTAACGCGAGACTTCTTCCTGTTTACTAGCGTTTAAAGATGTAGCTAATAGTATGAGAATGTAGCTAGTTTTAAGACCATCAGCTTGAACTTTTGTTTCGCGATTTTTCCAGTAGATGAACGATTTCCATAGCTGCGCTAAAATTCTCTATCTGATTGATTATGCTAGGCGGTACGAATATGATACGATATTATTAAGGCAGAGGATCAACGAGGCTTGTGATAATTTTCCACCGCATTTAAAAATGAATTTGTAATTAGAAGGTACGCAATATCGCACACTGGTGTTACAATCGCTTTGTAAGATTATCAAAAATTTCTAATTTATAAGCTCAACTCGATAGTGGATAATTTTAGATCGCGATCTTAATTGTGCGGTTGTTAACTATCAAAGAAATCCATAAAGAGAGGAGATGGAAGATTATTCGGTCGGTGTAGGGAAGTTTGCGTTCAGCCGGCTTTTAATGTCTCTCTTTTTTTTTTTATGGAATACATTACGGGCCGGCCATTATGTCCGGGCGCATTACCGGGATGTTACGCTGAAATACTACGCAGCAGCCTCTGTTAACGTTCTAACCGGATTGCTCGTAAAAAATCCCGTATTATGTGATCGTAATTTGCATCATGGCTGTCTCGATGCATCGCCTGGATTCATGTCTTTATTCGTAAATATGTATTTTAAAAGCCAAACGAAAAAAAAAGGGGGAAAAAAGAAGAAAGGAAAAAGCAAAGCAAACGTTTAATAGTAAAAAGAAATGTTTCGCAAAGATCCTGAAACGTCGCGTTTTAATCTATTCAGTGGACTTTGCCGGGAAGTTGCATGGCCTGGAAACTGCCATCGCCGTGGAAACTTCTTCCGCAAAACCTTTCACGATTCATCCGGAAAGAAAAAGTTACAGCGAACTCGAGTTCTCGCGTTTTGTTCTCCAGCCCCTTTTCACTGCCGTAGATTGAATATTCACGTTCGCGTTTAGCGGTTTTTAAGCAACGTCTTAACGACAATTCAATCGTCGAAACTTTGGTTTCGTTCGCGCCAAGACAACTTCACCGACATACTTTTCCAACTTGGCAAGTGGAAATCTTTCCGCGGACGCAAACGTTCCATTGGCCCTCGTAGTGCGTTCGTAGAAGCTCGTACGCGGTTGAATGTTTCCTATTCCTCTTTTATTCTTCTTTTTTTTTTTATTCTTATTTTTAGAAACACGCAAAAGAGGGAACGGATAGCGGACGAATGGAGTAGGGAAACAAAAACGCGGTAGCACGAAGAGGTAGGAGAGAAGGATGAATTGAAGAAAACGAGGGGTTGGGTGAAATGGAGAAAATGAAAACAGGTCCGGGCTATCTCGGGAGTGTCGACAAAAGCTGGCCAGGCTTCTGTACGCGTGGTTAGCAGGCCGAAATTTCGAGTTTCCATTTAGACGGAACCGCGGTACGAGAAAGTGACGACAAAAGGAGGGAGGGGCGAGCGTGCACAGAGTTGGAAACGAAAGAACCGGGCGCGGACTTCCGCTGGTACTTTGGAATCGCGAAGTCGCGACGAGTGCCTGCGAATCTCGTCTCGAAACGGCGTGTAACGAGCTTGCAGATAGCGATTCACCTATTTCGTGCGGTTGCCCGTTTTGTTCTCCAGTTTCCTTCCGTTTCTTTTTTCCCCTCTCGCGGTTCTCTGATTTTCACTTGGCGCAATCAACGATCCCAAAACCGCGGTTTGCTTCGAATGGAAAGCATCGATACAGAAGGAATTAACGGACGCAGTTTTACCGTGTTTCCCGGATAGCTCACGGTTATGCGCGATTCCATGGAAATAACTGTTGCTCGTGGAATCTCGCGCGGAATCTCGTTGCCGTGAAAATTCAACCGACTAGGCTCGTACAATCGAACTGGCCGATTAAACACGGTTCTCTGGAGAACCTTTGAATATCGAGTATATACCTAGTCGTGTATAATGATCGATTAAGGAGACATTATTCGGTATTTCCTGCTTTTAGTTCAGTCGATTCGAAATTTTAGTCGATAAGGCAACGAGGAACGGCGCTTTTCTTTCGCTTAAATTGTTGAGCGCGTCAGGATACCCAGGACGGCGTCGCTCTTGATTGCATTAAATTCTAATTCCTTGTACGATCGCTAAGAGTGTGAGGGTGTAGTGCAAGAACGTAGACGTGATATCGATTTTCAATATACGTTGCCGCGGTCACGAGTCTTCGCATAGATTATTAATCGAAGCTTTCCTCGACTCGCGGTCTTATCCCTCGCGGAATTGACACGTTTCGAAGAAATTATCAATCGAAAGCTTCCTTGGATCTTCATCTTATTTCTTGTAGAAATTCAATCATCGTCAAGTTTAACCACTGTAATCTTCAAAGGGATAGAGAAAGCGTATACGAGTCTGTGAAAACGTAATAATCGTCGAATAAACGACTCGTAAATGCGATTCGTAAAAGTAAGGCGAAAGGTCGTGTTTGGCGACACCTCCTTAGATTCACGACGTTATCGTCCGCCAAAGTCCATTGTTCGATCATGGAAAATCTCGCGAGACAGAGAATAAAAGAAGGGAGAAGTGGAAACGGAAAAGATGGATGGAGTTTATAGAAACGAGTTGAAAAATGGCCAAGGATCGCAAGGACGGTAACGATTGGCCGGCGAATATGCGCAATGCAAAGCGTGAAGCAATAAAAGCTCATAAAGTGGAAATAAAGTGGGAACGAAGAGAAGACGTGGAAGTCGAGGACGTCCCGTAGGAGGTCAGCAAAGGCCTCACGGAAGGCCGGATCGGCCACTCGGTTGGCCGTACTATAAATATTTCATGTTAATCGATATACGTGCACACGGAAGTGTGTCATGCACGTTGTCCCATGACTCGACACAATGCTCCACATACGTTCTACGATCGTTGGTCGAACGACCTCGACGAACGGAGGAAGTCGAACGTTTGTCTCGTCGCTCGCCATCGTTCCCCTTTTCTTCTTCCTTTTCTTCTCCATTCCACGTTCGTTCGGCTCTCGGTGATTTACTAGTAGTCGGGCTGAAATGCTATCATAAATCGATTTGCAGAAGTATAAAATTGCAAGTATAAAAATCGTTGAATTCGAAGAAAAGGAAAGAATTTCGAATCGACGGTTGATTTTAATTAAAACGATAGTTGGAAAGCTACTGGTATAATACTGAAAATTTATCTCCATAAATGTCAGCTCACCAGATTCCCGAATCCTTTCGGCGTGCGTCTGTCTTCGTTAGAATGCGAACTTACGCTTTTAGCACGAACGTACAGCGACTCTATTTTTCTTTAGTTTTATTAACTGCTCCGACTACTGTAACACCGGCTTTTAAAACGGAACGAATCCTCGTTCGATCTATTTTGGCGGAGACAACCTCCTCAATCGCTTTTAGCGATACCCAAGCGGACCTTTGCCATTTTCGAACTTTGAATGGCCGAGTCGTGGTATATTCGGCCGGAGTGTCGGTCGAGGTTTGCGTCGATCTTTTTATAGAGCAATGAATCCGTGATTTATATTTGCTCGTGCTACGGTGCATCTGCAGCGACGAAAAATATTTCGGTACAAAGAGTTCGCGTGCACTCGGGAAACATTCGGTTCTTCCACGATGCTATATTCCGTTTCTGGACGATTGTCTACCATTTTTATCGTTTCACCCTATTCTGCGTTTGAAACATTTCGAAGAATTTATTCGCGATTTAGTATTTCCTTTAACCCTACAATCTTCTCTACCGATTCTTCCACTTCTTTCTTAACCTTTTCCCAAGTTCGAGGAAAATAGGGAAGAATTTTTGTTCCAATTTTCGTCCCAACTTTTTCTCAAAGTATCGTGTCTTTTCGCTCAGTGAAACAAATACGAGATGAGATATAAAAATTTGAAGCACTCTACGGGATTACAAAGTTTGTTAACTTTCGAAACAAGAATCGCTATCGATGTGTATAATTTCGTGTTTCAACTCTACGCGTAAAAATATTTTCGCAACGTTAAGATTCTTTTAAGACATGAACATTCAAGTAGAGTAGCATCGCTAAACGTCTTACATTTCCCAACGAAAATTATATTGAGAATTTACGAAAAGTGCCCCGTAGCGATCGACCGAATTCCAGTCCCGTATTCGACCTATTTAATAATTAACGCGTTTTTAACATTTCTCAGAGCTGCTGGGGAACAGGACGGGCCATATGGTGGGCGTGTTCGAGAAGCTGGGCCAGTTTTACAACGGTTGCTTGGAATTCAAGGAGAAACCGGTGAATTTTACACCCGGTAAGTGGATCCTGAGCGCGTCGATCGATACGGCGACGGCAGAGGCGACTTTCCATTTGAAAGAGATACGCGTGACAGACAAATGCAGTGTCGTTACCGGAAATAACGCCGAGGCGTCGTTGCGTCCATGTTAACGACGCCGTTTCCGCGGACGATGCGTCACATTCGCGTCTCTTCGCTCGCGACGTCCTCACGCGATGAGAATGAAACCGGTGCGCCGTGTATCCTCGTCGTTGAATCGCATTTACGCGAACGATCGCTCGTCACGCATCTTTCTGGCTTTCCATCTTTCGCCATGTACGTACAACTATCACGTGCTTTCGACAAATCGTCGGTAATTACCTATGTAAATTAAGGTTTTTATAAACGCGACTAAATGGAACCTACACGGACATATTTTTATTTCCAACGTCTTGTATGGTACATCTTTGCGTATCATCCGCATTGCGTTCCGCGCAATTTCAAATCGCGCTACAATTACAGTAGTAGGATTTATTTATTTATTTAGAACGGATTAAACAGGAAACGATGGTTATTTAACGCGAACTAAATACACTATAACTAAGATAATTAAATGGTTAATTCACAACTCTCGTCACCACGGTTCCAACGCTCTCTTTCACGCGGACCATCCTCCTCGACAACACTCTGACTGCTCAACTCACACTGACTGTTAATTCGTCTTTCTCCCTTAAGCATCCCTTTGTCTTTTCTCACAGCCCCACCACGTACGCGTTCCGCAATCGTCCATGGCCATGGTCACATAGGTCCTTTTCCCGCGTAACTATTCGACCGAAGGGCAGACGACACATTGATGGGCCTGTCGGTACTTAGGCTTTCTGGCAACATTGTTTACGGTTGAGCCGATATTTCTTAGGCCATTTGTCCACGATACTACAGTAGCAAATATAAGATATCGTGTGTCGCGAGCTAGCCCGCGTCGCAAGATCTTATTAAATCTCAGAGAAAGAACCAAGGAAGACGTCATAAATTTTAGCGCAAAGGTGCACGTGTTGCGTACATCGTACGCGACACGTAGTGCGGCAACGTAGCCATGATATATCTGTCGCGACGTTCATTCATATATTCAATCGCCGACACAGATGTTCCATTCTTTGGCCTCTTTTCCTCGCGCTTCTATTTCTTTCCTCTCTCTCTCTCTCTTCGGAGAATCCCCGAGGCCGAGCTTTCACGGCTCCACGCTGATCGATTATTCATACGCACGGGAATCACGGAACTCTCGCGGCCAATAAAACGAGCATTTTCGATCACGGATCGAACTCGAACGACCGTCGCCGATTCTGTAAATATTACGCGTGTACATGCACCGATGTATCGTGCAACGTGTTACGTAATATTTATGAACGGCGTGGTGGGAATATTTTACGCGATTTACGTCACATCGAGGCTTCCTCGCGAAATAAATGTTTTGTTAACGTTTCTCAGCGATTTGTTTCCCGCTCGCCCGGACCACGACGATTTTTATCCGCTGGAAGTTTCTTTCTCGCCAACGAAACGACGCTCGAAACGTTCGTCTTTATCGAGAAGCACGACGATGGCGTGCTACGACGTCGGAAATTATTTGCTCGTACCGCAACGTTCTCGACTTTCCATCGTAAGAAAAGTGCATGTTCAACGATACGTTTGTTGGTTTCGCATCGTAAGAAATATTATTTGTCAGAAATTTGTACGATCGTGAAGGTTTCGCTTTTGCCTCCGGGTTCCTTTTCCACGAAGCGAGCGTAAGCAGTACGAATAAGCAGGGAAATTGGATGGCAACTTTCGGTAGACACTTGGATAGCGATCGACGCCGGATATTATTGACTCCTACCGTTTCCTTCTTGCCGACTCTTTTTATGTATAGATATAGAATTAATAGCAACTAGAATCGACGAGTATTAAATTACGTATTTCGTTTTACGAGACGTCGTTTCCGATTCAGCGATGGATGAAGCTCGATAAAACGGTACTACGTACGATATTAACTCCGCCGTGTTGCGTGTTATTGAGTGCTTCATCCCACGTCGAACTTCAATAATCAGAGGTTTGTAACGAAATATGAATGCTGTGACACGTTGTCTCCCTTTCACCGTGTTTAGAGTAAAGCAAACCCAATAAAACAGTACATAACTATGCTATTAACTGGACAATGTCAGATATCGTCGACTCGTACTACTGTCCCCTCCGTCAAACTAAAAGCGCAGATGTCGTAACAAAATACGAATTCGCTGGCACGTTGTATCCTCTTCACTGCGTTCGGCATATAAACAAACTGAATGAAACAGCACGACTATGTTATTAATTCAACGAAGTCCGATATCATTGACTCGTATTACTTGATGCAAAGTTCGAAAAGCAAAATATCGTGACAAAATACGAATGCACACGTGTATATTACACGTCCGACCGTGTTACAAGTGCAAACGAACTGAATGAAACGGTACGACCATGCCATTACCTTGTCAGCGTCAGATATCATTGACTCGTACTACTCAATTCTTGGCCAAACCTTGAAAGCGAAACAGTGGCGATACGAGTCGTGCCTTTTCCATTGTGCTACGGGTATACGGGTACTTGGCAAAAGGATACCTAGAAGCGTGCAGAACGACAAACCGTGTTTGTTAAGTTCCATTGAATCGCGTGCGCGTCTTTAAAACTCGCGGCGCCGGATAGGATCGAGAGACGTCGCGGTTCGCCCGGTTTTTCGTTCACTCGTCGACGACAATGCATTCAGCGATACACGCGCGACTCCGTCGCTCAAACAATAACGAAGAATTCGTCGGAACGGTTCGTGCGAGAAAGGCTGGTACGGCGAGGGATCGCCGTGAAAGGGAAGAGGGCATTTTCCGATGGCGGTCGCTAATGCTTCCTCGCGTTCTCATCTTTTCTCGTATTATGATGCGGTGGTGAGAAAGATGTTACGCCGGAGAAAGAAAAAATCGTACGGTGGAGAAAGAAACAACTCAGTGACGGAAGACAGAGTTATCGGTGGTAGCGAGTTGTAACGGTGGTGAGAGCAACGAATTACAGGAATGCGATGCGTGGAGAATAAGCGAAGAAGAGCGATGTGCGCGAGACTATTCTGTAGCGAGCCTCGAAAACCATATCTCGTTGACTCTCCAGAATTGACTTCATCTTTTTGCATCGAACAATGAACGATTGTACTATCCATGCAGTTTTACATTCTACCGAAGGAATTAGGGACGATCCGACTGTCATAAATGAATTACTTGGTCATACCTTACAATGGTGAAACAGAAGACCATATCTCGTTAATTCTCCAGAATTGACTTTATCCTTTTGCATTTGTTGAAGCGGTCACCACTTCCAAGAAAACTCTATATTTGGTCTTTTTAGTTTTCTCAGGCAATGAAGCCATCGACAGCGTATAGACTGGGACGAAGGCAGACCATAGACGGTAGATAGGCGACGATGGCTTCGAGGTTTTCAGTTATAGGATAACACTGCTAGCTCAAATTATATTCCTACTTGTACTTACACTTCTGTATTAAAATATATTTTCTACTTTACAATTTATCCACGCGTTCCTCTGTTCATACATTTAATAACCTCAACAGCATCGGACAATGAACGATTGCACTATCGATGCAGTTTTATATTCTACCGAAAGAATTAGAAACGAAGCGACTGTCGTAATTGAATTACTTGCTGATATGTTGCGACGATAAAACATGCGAATGGCTCTTGAAATTGTATAGAAAATCGTATAATCGTATGATCGTGTAACAAAGATATAAAATAATTCTCGAGACGTATACGTAGATCCTTGGATATGAAACTTTCGAATTATCACGATGTTACTAAATCGAGTGAAACCAATGAATATCTGGCTGTGATAATTATATCTATTTTGTTAACGATACTGGAATCTAGTAAAACTAAAGGTTCCGGCTACCGCATCTTCGAGTGGGCGTTTCCCATGGACCAAGCGGTTGGCTATTATTTACGCTGAAATTTTCGTGCAGTTTCACCATTCTAGCAGATTCCCTCTTTCCCTAAGGAAATTCATTTCTCCGAAGAAAGGGTTAATTGTAAGCACGGAATAGGGTCGAGTTTCAGATAAAATTTATCTCCCGACCAAAGTCTCGGGGTCACGAGGATCAATCGAAAACTTTTCGATGATGTAAAAAGTGGGCGATTCGACTCGGAGAAGAGAAGAGAAGAGAAGAGGCAGGTTGGTCGTGACTCTCGCGTCACTGCGATACGACCGCACGTTTTAACCCAGAAAGTCAATGTAGGCGGTCTAAGAATAGAAGCAAGGCAATGTCGGGTACGGTGGAGCCGATACCGTACGGCCGACAGTGCGATTAATCAATCAGTATCGGCGCCAAATCGTCGGCCAGCGGCATTAATCAGAGATGAATTCGACGGAGCCTCGTTTCGTCGAAATATCACGGCGATACTCGCTATCGTTGCTGTTGTCGAAGCGATCGCGACAATAGAGTACTTCTTTTTGCTCCACTATGATTCATGGTACTGGTATTTACGAGCTTCAAAGCGAAACATAACGCTAGAACGGTCATCCACGGTCCAGAGACGATTCTTTCATACACTACGGTATCACGGTGACGGTAGTTTCTGCGATACACATTTGCACTATTTACGGGCGAAGAGAGGTTCTTGGTTAGAATGGGATAATTGTGACGTGACGCGAGATGCGTACGCAAAGCGACGTGACGAGAACCTGTTGGCTACGCTCTGGGAACCTGTCCCATAGCACCGATTGTTTGCTCGAAAATATACCGGTAGTCGTTGAACGCGATCGATTCGATCGCTAGCGTAGAATATTTGATTAAAACGTGATTGCAGCGACCGCTGTTAAACTCCGACGAAACTGATTTCGCTCGTTTACACTACACTTATTTCGATCAGATTTGTGAAGCGATCGCGTTGCAAATTTTCATGGAACTGTGAGCCACGGTAAATTGACATGACTCTTTTAGGAACCGTACTCGTATCGCTTCGATCGAACAACGAAGGAAGAAAGAGCGAGGCAGATGAACAGAGGTGGAGAGAATCCTCTTATCGTTTCATAATGCAACGTGGAACGTATGGCCACGTGCTTCTTCCCGGGAATCCCCTAGCGACCTATCATTCAATTCTGCGTTAGCTTCTTAAAGCTGGATCGATAGCGGTTATATAATCGATGCTCGATACCCTTCGTGACCGTGTTTGCCTGAAAAACACAGCCCTCCGATCATTTCCGGCTTTCCGCTGGAAATCGATCGCAGCTGCGATTTCTACAAGGGAGGAATTCGCAGCGTCTCTGTCCATTGCTTCGTTCGTGAAATCTCGTTACCTATCCACTTGCACTCACGAAAACTTGGATGAAGGACTTTCGCTTCCGTTCGTTCTCCATCCCCTCGTTTCATTCTGAAAGTCGTTGCTCTCCTCTGATTATTCGGAACGACGATCGAAACGGAGCTTGTTTCACCACGGTCTCGCATATCCCATGGAAACGCGCTTCAAGGCCGTTGTCATCACGGTGCACCGCGATAATGCGGACCCTGGAAATTGGTGGAGCCGGTCTAAAGCGGGAAACAAAAAGCCGGCGGTTCGCTTTGTGTAGGAAAAATGTACTCGTTCGCCATCCTCGCCGCGGTGCATCGAGTTCATTCGACGTTAATTGACTGTTAAGCCGGCTGTCGATGAATCGCGTTGCTCTCTCGGCTCGGGAGTTCTTCTGAAACGAGCACGCGTACGATCATCCGTTTCACTGGATTATTTGTGGTTGCCCCTCTAATCGACAAATTGTTCGCGACGTTACAAAATCCTAGTCTTTCGAAATCCTAGATAAAAAGTCTCAGAAAAATATGTAGCGGCGCATGAGCTACAGGACAATTCGAATCATGTTGTTGCTTTGCCTCGGAGTATTAGGATATACATAATGTAATAATAAACGAACTCCTGACCAAAACCCCTGACCAGTATTTTTTTTTTATTTAGTTGTTTACATTTACAATTTGTCCAATTTGGACATTTGGTAGAATTTTTTGGCTGTTTGATTATCATGTGGGTGGCTACCCCCAGCGGGGTACCATCTTTGTGTTTGTTAGGTTATATCCTTTATGAGATCTGTTGGGTGTTTCCTTTTTAGTCTTCTTTCTACGCTTGATGTGTTGATCGTTTCCGCTGCCAGCCGGTTCGGGTGCCTTGCTATTCTCCTGACCAGTATAAATAAACGAACGCGATCGTAAGATGACCAGTTTGTCAGTCTCAGACTTGAGCAATTTTATTAGCGATCAATTAGCGAATCGGTTAGTATCGAGCGTTCTTATCGAACATTCTTTTAACGATCAGAATCGAGCAATCTACGGTTGACTTTGAATTATATTTATAGTATTTTCAAACATATTTGACGATATTTCAAAACCAAGTAATCTCGTCATTTAAACAACAACTCAACCAACCATCCCCCGCAATTATAAAACCGTAATTTATTAGCAGAGTGTGGATGTTCATGCAGTTTCATATCTTCACGAACGTGACTAAAAAAATGAAATGAAAATCTAGTTCGGCTGTTTCAAAGGTATATATCCGTGGATTTTTCTATCTTCTAATTCCTCATAAACGAATAAATACCCTCGCTTCACTCATTGCAGCAACGTACTGCGCGTTTCTTATCAGAAAATTGCAAAAATATATCACGGCAGGGACGTGCAGCGCGATATTTCGTTGGAGGCCAGGTACGGCTTTAATTTCTGACCGCGTGTCAACGCGGATTTAATTGAACGCCAGAATTTCAGCTGTGTGCCGGCCGCGGTTGTAGTGCTGCGGCCTGCTCGGTTGTGGTTCGTTTCGAGAGGACCTGGCGTCAGACCACGCGTCGACAGCGATCGCTGACAAAAAATTCTTTACCATAATTGAAACTCGCGCAAAAAAGCCATCGGCAGGAGGAAAAACAGAGAGACGGCGAAGGTGGGGGAAAAAAAGGTACAGCGTGATAGAAATGGAACTGATGGCGATCGATTAGCTTGTCGGCGAAACAGTACAGAGGCGATCCCTTTTTTTCTAGCGACGCCCGCGGCTGGTTTTCGGGGTTGATTCGGGGATTATGCTCCGCGTGCGAGCATTCTCCGAGCGTATGCGGCGTTTGGGGTGGACAGTTTGCCGGCGGTGAGCACGCTGCCTTTTTATCGCCCCGCGATTTGCATTTCAGTGACATCGCGCGTGAAACGGTCGAAACAAATTTTTCCCTTCGCCACGGGGATTTCCAGCCCTTCGACGCCGTGGCTTTTGGTAATTCTGATCGATGGCGCGTCCACCTGACCGCGATTTATGCGCTGGATCGTGTGGAATTTTTTCAAAAGTAAAAAGAAATTCATTCGTTCGGCTGTGCTTATTTATGGTTGGACGCGAGCTCGGAAGAAAAGTGGCTGTCACGAATTAATATAGATACAGTGGATCGTCGTTGATATGAATCTATCGAGGTTTCGAGAGGTACACTGGATTCCTGTTTATTCCGCCTTTGTTTTAACCGATCATATTTTTCTTCGGATGAAAACAAATGACCAGGCGAAGGATGATCGTCACGTTCCATTATCGTTCTTCCACCGTTAAAACGCGTTTTAACGAAGATATTACGAGGTTATTAATATCGAACAGAGAACGATGGCTAAATTTCTAAAAGCTATCGATTCCTACGAAATACCGCAAGCTTTTTTATTTTCCGTGACCAAGTAGCTTGCGCTTTGCCAGTTAACATCAATTTCTAGCCGTGGCTGGTAGATTAGATCTCTTGATTCGGCCGTCGCTATTAAATAACTCAACTCCTGTAACGTACAGCCATTCGTTCGACTCGGCCACGGTGCAATCGAGCTTGGTATCGTCGCGAAAATTGCTCGTGTAAATGACTTCTAATCGAGACGATCGAAACGACACCGGCACGAAGCTCGGTAACGTGGCTGACAATCAGCCGGATAATAATGTCAGTGGCGGATTAGCTTGGTCGCAGTTGGCCATGTGCGGACGGGCGCGTAATTAATCGCGGGACAATTAGTGGATATTACGCCTGGTTGGTTGGTGCGTGTGTGCGTGCTGCTCGTTTGCGCGAGTCCCCGAGAACGGAGAACGTTTCAGGTTGCTCGCTACTATCGGATGTTGGAAACAACGATGATTAGTCCGTAGTATCGAGCACAACCTTGGACGACTGCCTTTTATACCGCAGCGATTGATAAAAATAGTTGACGGGCTATCGATCACGCGACAGTCGGAAACGACTACTGGAACCAGACTGGTTCGTCGAACGTCTTCCACTACGCTACCAATACTTTTTCCAACGTCCAATGATTAGCTCGTGCTCGTTTCGCGGAAATGAATCGTAAATCCAGTGAACGTGTTCTTGGAATAACCGTGCGTTTAAAGCGGTTCGGAGCCTCGTCGAGTATATCGCTCGCGGGCCGTCTTAATAATTCTACAGAACCTTGAAAGTTTTCAGAGCATAAAGCCGAAGTCGCGTCGGTAACGGCAGCAGTCGTATCTATCAGCTCGAAGGAATAATAAAATCGAGCGGAATAATAAAGCAATAACTATAATCCTTGCGACGAAAACCTTGTTACGAGACTTTCCACGCTCTTTAGAGATGGACGAGCGTAAAAATCATCGACCGTTTTAAACGGTCAGGTACTGGCGTGCGTTCTCTCGAAACGTGACTGACGCGCTTAATCGCTCAAGGGGTTGGAAACACCCCCGATGCGTAATTATGCGGACGAATGCGCATCTGATGACGTCATTGGCCGCGCGATGGGTCCTTGAGGTAGTTTTTCAAGCTCTCAGCCGCGATGCAAAGATGGTGGCAAAGACGACGGTGGTTTTTGCGCAGCGGAGCCGATCGCGTGCGTACGA
The DNA here is from genome assembly GCF_040668555.2 of Bombus flavifrons. Taxonomy (NCBI): domain Eukaryota; kingdom Metazoa; phylum Arthropoda; class Insecta; order Hymenoptera; family Apidae; genus Bombus; species Bombus flavifrons. The sequence continues at coordinate 6,746,821 of NC_138454.1, forward strand.
CGTCGATAACAGCGACACGGTGAACCCCGAGGGAAAAAAGGCGTACACGCATGCTATGGAGCCAAGGGGAACGACGAGGCGAAAACACGAGTTCGCGTGCGTCTTGCCAACGGGGGTCACGATCTGTGACCCACTTTCGTCTCCGCGTCGACCGCGTGCTCGACATTCGATCCTCTTCGAAGGAAGGTCGCGATATTCGTTTTCGCGCGAACTTGCAGTATCGGTAGAGTCGAACGTCTTCCGTGAAGATGTCTTTCACATCCTTTGCCGACATTATTTTAGGAGGCGGTCGTACGGATCCTCTGCTCTTTTCTATACGATTGTAGCCAGGCGCCACTATCGCCAACGACTTTCGTCAGCCTCCTCTCTGCACTTTGCAATAGGAGCAGCCTCTGCTTTGGACGTTACAATGGCTCTCGGTAACACGATAGCTTTTCCCTTGTTTTCGTCTCTCCATGGATTTCATTCTCAAGTGCTCGCAACAAGCTTTGATACTCTGCGAACTTTGGCCGGAGTTTCGAACGTTCGAGTAGAGAAATTTCCTTATTTGGAGAATTTGTAATCGTAGCGGACTTTCAGGGAACAAGTTCTATCGTAGAAACGTTCGCCGTTCGTTCGATGTTGATTTAACTGTGGCCTCATTATAGCAATTGCTGCTAATAGGCTGCCATTAGTTCGAACTTGGGTCTTTCGCGGTCGCAGTCAAGGTTCTTGCTCGCGTTAATAAAGTTCGCCTCGTGTATTCCATACGTTTCCGATACTTTCGCCATACGCACGCCAAATTCTATCGTACTTTGTACGGGCGGTAACGTCCCCCTTTACGCCGCTGTCGCAGTAGTTGCCATAGCGAGAGCTACAAACTTTGAAAGTAGTACGTCGGCGGTATTGTTTCGAAGGAAACGTTTTCTATTTTAAGATAGACACGGTTATTATTCCTAGCCAGACGATCGAGTGGTTTCCTCTGTTCTGGATACGCGGCACGGTGCAGCGCGAAAAATCGATTATTAGCTTGCCACCTGTACCCTGCGTCCCATGCGCACGATAGACGATCCATTACCCAATTAACGAGGGAAGATTAATCTCAGCACGGGCATAGTTAGCGGCAGGATAGCCGCTGGCGAATAAGAAAAGGACGAAAACGAGCGCGTCGCGAGTCGAAAGTCGCCAAGGGTGTCAAGGTTGGACAATTTGGCCTCGGGCTACGTCCGCAGGATGATTTACTTGTCCGCCTGGTCGAGAAACTATTCGGTGTTGGATGTCGCGAGGAAACTATGCTCCGATTCGAACTTTGTTCTGTTGCATTCAATCCTAGCTATTCTCCCTATCCGTCGAACTTGGCTGAACGAGTCTGCAACTTTCTCACACGATTTATTTTATTATTTATTCCACCGTGTCGTGTTCCATGCGGTTGCGAACTTTTCCTTCTTCGTCCGACTATATTTCGTTTATTTGCTTTATTTACCAGTTTAAACCGAGTATCACGATACAGAATAGAGAATTATATCAAGAGCCAGTTATTCTCGAAGCAGATTGTCTGCAATTGACGGCGCAGCCAGAGAACGGATTCATTCCATACACGAAACTGTATATCCTGGGATCGCTCGCACGATCATTTACCATCTACTTGCACGAGTTGTATAATTTCGCTAATGGTATTCGTTTAATTATGCTCTGGAAATAGAGTTGTAAAATCCAGCTAATGCGACGTCAGTTTCGAAAGCGTCAGCGGACAACCTGAACCTGGACCTGATTCATTGAAACGTACGGTGTATGAAAATATTCAATGCCATCGATGTTCAAGTAAATTATATAAGAAATGTAGTTTGTGGAAAGAGAAAAAGCGTAGGAACATTGGGCGCGAAATGCTGGCAGCGTGACAGAGCGAAGAAAAAGCAAGGTACCAAAGTGCTTCTATATATAGACGCCATCGAGGTACATTAGAGAGTTAGAGTCGACGAGCAGCTTTTTTTAACCCCCTGCGATGTTAATGCTCGACTCGGAATCGTGTCAAGGACAATCTCGATCAGTCGATATCGCCGTGACTTTTCTCGGCTCATTGGAAACGAGCACGATCCGGTCGTTCCGAGTATTTAGGTTTCAGCGTCTCTTGATCGACGAAAGAAAGATGGACGAATGAAAAGGACGTAATTTCATCCGCGACGGTGGATCGAGCGGTTTGGCACAAGTTTCTACGAAATATTTCATCGACAGGAGACAACACGGATGGAATGTTTCGCGTACGTTCGTATAGCAACCGGGCGAGAGTGTTCGTCAAAGTCGCTCTCGACGCGGAAGAGCACACTTTTCACTGAAAGCGGCAAGTTCGCGTCTCCTCGTCGCCGGAGAACTGAATGGAAAGGTTGAGAAGCGCAAAGCTCGAAGCTAGACGCGCGCCTCTGTGTACGTGTACGATCCTTTTTCGCGCTTTCCTCGTTTCCAGTTGCACGATCGATTTCGCGCGTTTTTCTCTTTATGGGAACGAGCCTTAATAGATCGCGTTACTCTTTACCATAGCGGAAATGTTCCCATTTAATTTCTGTTTAGTTGTTTGTTCAAGCCTGTTTATCTTCTGTTTAGTAACGTCGATTACTTTGGAATAATTAAGAGAATAGTAGTTAAGCAAGGGAGAGAAGAAACTAAATGATATAAGCACTGGAAATACATTATCTTTCGTAGATTGATCGAACGATATCAAAAACCAATGAATATTCCTGCGCTATAATGTTGCAGAATTAAGACTAGTTTTCAAGCTTCATGCAAAGTCTCAGGAGTACCGATGCTTCCACTATGACCTGCTTTCAACCTTTGTTTTCAATAATTCAAACTTTCTCGCTGTTTGTAATACGCGGACGGCGACTTCTGTACGTGGAAAGACAGAGAGAAACGGCTTTTCATCGTCGACGTTGACGAAGTACGAGGAAATTAATTTAGAAATTCGTAGGTTGTTCGTAGGTTCTAATGTTGCCACTTTTTCCCTTTAAGTCCCTAAGAGTCCCTTTAACGAGTTAATTTCCAGCTGTGCAACGTCGCCAGTTGGTTTCATTGGGTTCTGTTGTAATTAGAGGCATCTTAACGAGACATCGTGGCACGTATACTCGGCTTGGTTGTCGCGAGGCAGCCGAATCGAAAACGCGGCAGCCACGGAACGCCGAGTCCGCCGCACGATGGAAACAATCCGGAAGTTCCATTTCCGCAACCCACAGTCTTCCCCGATTTCCTCGGCATGGGAATTCAATCGAGATACGGCCAGCTATGGCTTGGAAATTATCCATGCCCGACCGGCTTAATTCACGCCGACGATCCTTCAGTCGTCCATCCGCAATGGCGCCATCCACCCTCGGAATTCGTCGCGTCACAATTAAATGCAAACCGATCGAGCAAAGATCCATTTTCATCCAAAGGAATTAGGGAAATGAGTTTGGTATCTGTTCAAGGATTTTACGTGGGTGGAGAAAAGATACTAAATAGAGCGATGCTTGATACAAAGTTGAAATTGGATACAGTGTACCGTGTTAGAATGGTTTGTAGCGATGCTTGTTTGGCACGAGAGAATTGGAAAGGCTATGTTGTATTCAAAGCTGAACAGTTGTGAATAGCAACAGACTTGAGCAGATACTTGTACGAATGCATAACAGACGTTATACTTGTCCCTAGTATCCTTTCGATATACAGTACTAACCATAATTATTTCAACGATAAGGAACATGCTGCTAATATCGTCGATCCGTAATATTTTGGAAAAAAGTATTGGCAGAAATCGACAGCAAATTGGATATATGCAAAGAGGAAGAAACAAAGTGTCTCTCGTTTGAAACTAATTTGATATGAAAATGTCTCTTGCTCCTTACTGGAGAACGATTTGAAATTTGCCAGGTTACGATATTAGGTTACGATACTTCTTTTATGGGAAGCGTATTTCGTTTCTACTACATTTTATTTCTGTTACATTCTATTCTTAAGAGACCTTATTTATATTTCTCGGTTGCATTTACATAACCAAAATTCTGTTTCTTGTTATCTAAATATGATTACTTTCAACGTTAAACTCATTCTCAAAGGGTTGGCATTCCGGATAGCCACAAGTTTCAGAATGTAAAAAATCAAAGTAGCAAAGTAAGAAACGCTCGAAAGATTAAAAGTTGCGTAACAACGGAACGTGTTATTTCGTAGCAGAGAAAAGTATGAATGACTAGAAGAGATTGGAGGACGTATCGGGGTGTAAAATAAAGGGAGGAATTTCGGGCGTCGATCGAAAGCAATCTGGCCGGCGTGTGCAGCTTGCGTCATGCAAAGATATAGATGTAACCGAATGGTCGGTGGCTCGGGGACAGAGAGGGGCTGTGGCTGGAGGACGCGGTGCTTGATGTCGATTTCGTATATGTAAGAGGGGTGCGCGCGCGATTGTTCGGTGCGATTGAAATCACGCGAAGCTTTACTTAACGGAGAACTTGCAGATTTCGAGAGCTCGGATATATTCACCGAGCCCCGGGTTCGTCCCTTGATGGCGCTTCGGATGGTTCCTCCAGGAAGACAGACGGGGGTGAGTTTGTGACCGAAATTCTTCGCCGGCCATTCGGCCGTATAACAATTTCCCTGTGTGAAACGTCGAGGTAATAATAATAATAAAAAAAAGAAAAGAAAAGAAGAATGAGAACAGGGACGAATCCTTGGCAAAAGGCGGAGCTAAGAGCAGAAGTCTCTCGTTCGGACGAATAGAATCGGTCTCGTGCAGCGTATGTCTTTAAATGGAAATCAATTTTCAGCGGACGTAACATCGAAGCCTAAGTTTACGGTGTTAAACTGCAGGACGAGAAATACGATTTCGCTAAACACGTTCCTTTCGATTTGCACGCTACGAAATAAATTATATTGCGAATTGCGATCTCTGCTAGATTAATCGAGCCAATGATATTATAAGCGGCTGTATTATACCGAGATCGGTATCATTTGCCTCACGCGAGCCTAACGCTACTGGCACTTTTTTCATTCCCTTGGAACCCGACTTCCGTTCGGCCGATGTGCGTTAATTCGAGCCGTACGTCGCCATGCCGTACGTAACGAGGAATTCAGCGCGACGTTAATCGACCGATAAGAGTCCGATGGAAATGGTAACCAAGAACTAATAAAGTGGCAACCAATCTTCAACGATATAATCCACGGCAATTTAGAAACGTTCTCTCTTTTTATAGCACGATTGCAAAGATATCGAGAAATATTGATTAAAAAGGTGTGCGACGATCGTGGAATACAGCACCGAAGCTCGACAGCTTTTCGATAGCGGCGTATCTGTGAACCGAAGGTCGTCGTTGGTTCTCTCGTAGAGACGCGTTAAACGAAGATCGTTAAACTCGATAAGGGCGTTGTTGATCTTTACCGCGGATCCCACGCGCGTGTCAAGCGACGTGTGCTGGGATTTCATTTATGGTTTATCGTTGCATTCATGTTGGACCGCGTAACGTTGATAAAGAAGGGATACGAAGGTCGGTGATGAAAAGGCTCTCGTAAAAAGAGGGAGGAAGGACATAGCGATATATCAAGATTCGAACTTGATTCTCCGCTGAGTACCGGCGTTCTCATTGTACGTATTCGTCGAATCGACGCATCGATTTTTAAACGAAACCTCCGCTGGAACTCGTGTTTTTTTCGTTGCGTCTATTTTTTCCTTCCTATTTTCTCCTCCTTTCTCTGTTCGTTTTGTTACGGAGACACCGAGTTCCCACGACGAATTCCACTCTACGACACGCTGCAGCTTCGCGAACCTCGTTAAAACTTGTTTACGATCGCTTGTTTCAGTTTACGAGCTTTTACGCGAACTCGGTGGCTATCTACCCCCGAAGAGCATCGCACCAGCCGACATTACGCCCCTAGTTTCGAGGCTATTGAGGGTGAACGGCGCCCCCCTCTTCGACTTCTTTGTCGATGTGGATCTTTACGATCGATCTAGGTCGTCCGTCTTCTTGGACCTGCCTACGAAACATCAAGAAGACGCGTTCTTCGCGGAGAACCCGGTGAGTGTTGCAGTTCATAGTGTTGTTAGAATTTATAGCGTGTACTGCGATGTAGCTGTTTAATTCTTAGTAGCAGATGTAGATAACTCGTTGTTTCTCGCAAAGATCGTAGATAAGACTTAATTGTAAATTCTAGTGCATGGAAGCTTTCCTCTGGCGACATTACGCGATAAATTAGAATATCGGGAAATTTCAACGCATTCCCGTAAAATCTGCTCGGCGATTAATATCGGCTAATCAATTTATTAACCAAAGGAACCGATTTATTAACCGATTCAAAAGTTGTCGAGATCGTAGTTACGCACGATACACGTTGCGTTATCTACGAGCTCCATCCAACTTATTTTTCTACATCTCGCTCGCATAACAAGCTTCGCTATTTCTACACGGTTCTCGCCACCATTAAGCCAACCGGGATTCCCATCCTGCATTTTCTCAGCTGCGCAACAACATTTTCCCTGCGTAATCTGCCTAATCTCGCAGCGTCCATCGATTTCGCAGGAAATTAACGAGCGGGATCGCCGCGTTTGCTTGCGCTATCGAGACTCCAGGGATGAATACTTCTCGGTCGGGCTAATTGATTGCGCGATTAAGCGGAGAAGCGTCGGTTAATTCCTCAAGCAAATGTGTGGCGAGTTACGGCGCGAGCATAAATCCTCTTCAAGGTTTCGGAAAATGCGATTGTTTGTGGCCGAGATCGGCTGTCACACGTTTATTATTTTATAATAATTATAGCGTCGACATGCTCGCGACGGTTTAGGTGAAAAATAGAGGAGAAACGTCTTCGTTATACGGTGGAACCGTTTAATACCAGGCTTATCGCCCATTTGACGGCATAAGCCTGTGCATGTGGCGCTTGGCTTTGAAAATCGATCGAAGGCTGGATCCAAGCTCTCGCGTTGTTTCTTCTCGAATGAGCGCGCGAAAGCTGTGACTAAATAGTGTTCTTTAATCGTCTATAAATTAATTATCGAAACATGAGCTCGTTAACATGGTGTACTCGCGGCACCTGCGGTTGCAACTTTCAGTATGTATTTTTTATATCGAACGTGGAACTGGCTACACGTTCGTTAACGGCAACGTACTTTCCTGACGATGTGATGGCAGATAGTCCGCCGTTATTTAACCTTATCATAATTTATGACGGCTCAGTGAAAGCTTTGGCATACGCGGCAGGTTGCTTGAGCGAGTGTTTGGAAAGTCGATAGCAGGCTACTCAAAGTCGTCGAGCTACGTGCGGACTACGAGTGTGTAAGTTGTCGACGATATGATTGTTCAGAGGATGCGGCAGATAGTTTGCTAATGGCGAGCGATACGGCGTTGCATTGCCAAGCAACAGAGACCTTGTTTTTAAAGGATTTGGTCACAGAGTGCGAAAGACACTGATGCCTCTTGGTAAGCTGACTGTGAGGGATCGCACACGGGCACTTACCTTGGAATCTCAAAAGAGCGGAGCAACCCATAAAAATTTCTAACACGTGTGTCGGCCAGAGTGAACCGTATGAGTCTATAGAGATTTTATGAAAAAGCAACGTTCAAGATCGATCATTGATGATCGCTTTTTCGCAACGGTACAAGCTAGCGAATTGAAAGTAACTGTAGCGTGACTAAAACGAACGCTCTCGACGATGTACCCAACTAACGATGATTAACTGATTTCCTTTTTATCGTATCACTTCTATATTAAGTCCGCAGATTAAAAGAATTTGTCCACCTTTAAAGCGTCGTACTTCAACTCCCACAATATTAAAAACTATCAACTAAATATTAAGTATACTCGATATTCTATGCGACAAGGCCAGGGATTACGAATAATTCTGGTGAGTTAATTTGTAATTAACGGCAGGAAAAAGTTCCGGTGTACGATGGTGTCTGCGAAAGTTTGCAAAGCTTCTGAAAACGATGGCAGTTCGATCCTGCGCTACGTGTATCGAGCCGCGTTCCAAGGCGGAGAACGTGCCAGGCATTAATTATTCGGCCGGTTCTTTCAACTGTTTCCCATCGTCATCACGTCTCGCGCGATGATCGTGTTCGGTAAACTGGTAGGTCCCTTCCGGCAACTTCCGTCGAGTGCTACGAAACCAGAATTTATCGGTCGGCGTACTCGTCGAGGATATTCGTGGAAGAAAGGCTACGGGAAAGACGTTGTGAAAAAGGATCTCGAGAAAGAAACGCGTTGACCGTAAGTTCTCGTTTTGTCGCGTGGAAAATCTTCCTCCGAGTCTATCCCCTTGAAGACAGACCCGAGTACAGTGAGCTAACGAAAAGCGCGCGAGGTTCGAAGACGAGGCACGAAGAAAGCAGGCGCCGGCCAATTTGACGAGAAAATTTTCGTCAACGGCGGAGGTCTGACCGGAATCGGATTACCCTATGAATTTCGGATGCTAATTACAAGGCCTGAGGACGAAATTGCAGCGGCGAAGTTCATTGGACCAGAAGAGGGACGACCCTTTTCAGATTAAAGAGAACTGGTTGATCGGCAGTCCGATGTGATTAAGTTTCTCGTTAAAGTTTCGCGATACCGATCTCGCCCCTCGCATTGTTTCCTATAACTTTGACTTATGCCAGAGCTGCAGATTCCCCCGCTTAATTGTTGCAAAGAATCTTTTAGAAAACAAGTGCTTGCTTTCTGTGAAAGGTGAAGTGTAAGTATGAGTGGCACGGATGGAGAGAATATTGCGGGAAACGGTGTCCGTGCACGAGGAGTCGGAGGCTCGAGACGCTTCGAGTGCGTCTCTCGATGCTCCTTCGCTGAGTCGAGGGTTTTCGAGTAGTTTTCAGCTGTTCACCGTCTTAAACAAGATCGTGATGTTCGATCGACGAGTCTTTCTTACTCGTTCTCTCTCGAAAACCCTCTGTCGATTCTCTATTTCTCTGGGAAATAGAGAAAAGCCTAAAAGCAGCAGACCATAAGCGCAGATTCCTCGTTTCGTCGCTCGTAGGGAAGAAGGTTCTCTCGTCGAATTTCCGTTCTGGTTAACGCTCTTTCAAAGAACGTCATATCCATTCTTAGTCGGACAAAACGCGCGCACAGGGAATTAATTACGGAATGATAAATTAAAGCACGGTGGCGTATTAACCGCCAGATAATTTCCGCGGCTGACAGGACTTTTTTAATAAAAGCCTAGGGAGACGTTGAAAAAGGGGCGTTCGGACATTCGCTGGAAGCTTGGCACGCTGCATAAAACGGTGCATCGGGGCGCAGCTCCCGCTGGATGTTCCCATCTCAACGCGTCGACTCTTTTGTCTGACGAACCTCCTTGTGATTGTGATAAGAGCTTAAGGCTGAGAGGATTTTAATACTTAACCTCGACGTGAAAGGGTACAAGCCCTGATGATACTTTAACTTGTCTGTTAGTAGACCGGTTGCAGAGAAAATGGCTGACGGACACACCGACGAAAAGAATCAACGCAGGACTCTGGTATTCTTTTCTTTCTCGCGCTCTCGTTGGTGCGAGTTTGTGGTATCGAGTTCGGTTTTACCGGTATCTTGTTTCGTCCAATTCTGTCGTACACTGGTTCGCGAAAGTATCTCAACATTTACTATAAACAATTTTTATATACACACGCGTAGATTACGTGCTTATGCACGTGCTGCATACTGTGACGATTATGTTGGTCCAATTCGAAAGCCACGTGAAAACGTATATGAAAGCTGCAAGATATTTACCGCAAACATATAAAAGTCGGTTTTACTGCAAACATATTCCATTGAGTTTACTTTTATGCTAATAATAGTAGGAAGTATGGCAAGTTTTTCCACCAATCTTTGACGATTTACAATGAAATAGTTCGAAGTATGAACATGGTATTATGTAGATTCAGCGCGGAGAATAAAACGAAATCGACTTGTAATTAACTTCTCACGATGATAAAGTTTGTCCCATCTATGCGAGTCCTTGTTACGCTTACACCTGTATCGCTAAGATCATCCTTATCGTATGAATGCAGGCAGGAAGCACGTGTTCGATAATGTTGGAGCCACGAATTCAATATCGGCGTCGTTTCGGTCGGTAAGGAGCCAGCAGCACGTTGAATTTCAATCAAACGCTACGGCTCGTGACGAGCTCGTTGTGGATGAATAATGGCTCGATTCTTGATCGACGTGGTAAATGTAGCATATTTGCAGATCGATGCTCGATCGATGCATTCCTTCTATCTTTTACGAGATCGCTCGAGATACCTTGGAATAGCTCTCTTCCGAAGGAAGTAGAAAAATCCTCGTTGAATTAAACGTTAAACAAAACTTTCAAATAAAACCAATTTCTATCGTATAAGACGAATCTTTCCATATTTTGTTCAAACTTGAGATATCTTTGAATGTTAGAAAAGTAGAATTCCACGTCGAAGACTACCGAAAGAACGTAGCAGTGTTAGGATCGAGCTTGAACGTAGGTTCAGAAATTTCCAACAGATTATCCGTAATTCTGTCAATGTCTCGCGGAGCGCGAACGAAGCGAGCGCGATACGAGAGGCGATAAGCTGTGGCTGGAAAAATAACATAAATCGCGGAGCAAAGAGAGCAATGGGTGGGGAAACTCGGCCAGAACCGGGAAGCCGGAAGGCTGGAAACGAAGAGGAAGTCGGCCGGGGTTCGTGTAGCTCCGTTAGCTGGATGCCAGATACGCGGACTACGCTAGACGCGGCTGCTAGGGCAGACAGAAGAGTAGGACAGACTGGAGCCAGGAACTTCAACCGGCGAGGTGTACGTCGAAATAGTCGGAGCTGGTTGGCCGACCGCCAAAGTCCTCGGCTCACATCGAACAACTATCTTCCTAATTTTCCATTTTCCCCGCACAGCTTGACCTTCCGATCCGGCGCCTTCTGCATCACCACCCGTGATTTCTTCTCTCTCCATATTATTTGCTAATCATCGCGAGTTTCAAAATCGTCGGTTTTCAACGATTTAAGTGACAACGTTTGAAAATTCACGAAAAGATCGCTTGGATGGTCGATTGGCAATTGCAGATTACTCGTCAACGTATCGTTTTGTCTGTACTTTATTTCATAAGAAAAGTTTCCTGCGCAAGATACTAAGTAGCCCGCGAAGATGTCCGAACGCTCGTAGAAGTCTTTCGTGAATACATTACGCGTGTCACACGAGACATTTTTCAATCTTATTAGCATGGTTATGAACGTCGACTGAAATTACTGAAATTTCTATATACATTTTCAGAGTGCTTTCTGATCTTACCAACCTAATCGCAACAGTCGTATCTCGTTACGATGATACTGAAACTACAAAGTGTTTTGCACGTATAACACGTACAATACGCGGATAAAGGCTTTCTGTGGCAAAAGTGCAAATATTTTCGCGAACAATTGTAACTCGAACATCCGTAAAAATATGCTTCTTCCCATTTCGTTTGACCATTTTTGATGCTGTTCGTTGATTCTGTTTGGTCGAAGTCGCGGGAATTAACGAGTACTCGCAAGAGGCGCATAAAAGGTAAATTATAAAACGACAGATCGGGGAACAGTTGTTTTGCTGTTTCTAATCGTTTTTTAATACGCCAATAACCGGATAAAGGTTATGCGTGTAGAGGGAAATTGCATGCGCGATTAATTGCTTTAAACAAACAAACGATACAGCGCATACAGAGGAGAATTTTAATCGCGCGACTGTTCCTGTTTCGATTGTAGCCATTTCAGAGGGCAAATTACATCGATGTGCCGCGTCGCGTTTCGTGCGGACGTTCCATTTCGTAACGAGCAAGAGTATCGTTTCATTATGCTAACGAAATATCGATTATGATAATGCACGGAGTCTGATTCGACTGTGTAGAATTACTGTTACGACGAGCATGATACGCGACTGGCCTTGTCGCAGTCGCTGTTAACGTGTTTGTCCTAAACATTTTCATATCCAGATTACGCGACCGGCAAGTGAAACCGGCTCTAAGTGAAAAATGTTACGAATCGTAACAAATTCAATTTTTGGAACCGTGACTATCTCGTTTGTATTATACTACGAGTTAAAGTTATTTGAGCCGAGTTAATCAGTTTACCTGGCATCTAATTGAAGAAATTCGCTTATCAATCATTTTTAAGCGAGCTACGTCCGAAAATTGAATATCCAGGCTTACAATTAGAAACGTTACTTTTTGCTCGTTTTATTTATTTACGTTCTAAAGCGTTCTACCGCGTGCAAAATCATGTATTATCCATAAAGATGGTACCTGTGAACGATCTATCGTGTTCCTAGCGGTGCCATTAAAACACCTCGTTAGTAACTATTTCCTGCACTGTCACTGATTTACCGGCTCGATCTCCATGATTAATGGAACGTTCGTGTTGCGGTCGACGTATTTCATCCGCGTTACGAATCATTAACAAAATCGATTAATTGATACCGCGATTATATCGTTCGAGCCTCGTTGTTTTACGCTTCTTATCCGATCAAGAGAGACAAACTTCTTTGTCTCGTCCCTTTAACACTTTGACTGTCACGTTGCTGCTGTGATACCACGTTGGTCGTTGGTGACCGGAGCGCTTCAACTTCTTGCAATTGTAAAAATTGAATGAAAATTGACAGTTAGGGCATTTTGAATATAACCGATAAATAGAAGATACTTTGAAATAAAAAGTGCCCCATTGGACAATTAAACATTTTTATTAGAACACCAATAAAAAAAAAAAATGAGAACAAATATCGCATCTAACGGTGCACTGTGTTAAAACACTTTAAAAATAAATGTGGCACATCAATACAATCTGAACAATAGGTGGTCACCTTTTTGGTCCGATTCTTAGCAATTTTTGATCTTAACTATTTAATATTCTTTTTTATAGCACTCTCTGCAAAATTTTCGTACCAGGTACGCTTGCCCTTCTTTCTTCTGCATTTCGTGTCGCACAGTTAGAAGTGTGCACATACCTTATTATTGTACTAGGTTGTCCCAAAAGTTTCTTTCTTTTTATACGGAATTAGTGGGTGCACAACATGTTTTGTTTTGTATTATTTTATTGAATTATGTACGATCCATTTTGGAATAATAAAACAAAGTGGGTCATATACAATTCAATAAAATAATATAAAAGAGAAAATGCTGTGCATCTATCATTTCCTCATAAAACGAAAGGAACTTTTCGGACAACCTAGTATATAGAATGAGTAAATACTGTTTACTAATATCTTCCACACGTTCCAACAATGTATTCTGGACGTTTTGCTTACGACGAAATAACGAATGCGCATGGTTTGTTGAAATAAACGAAGCCTCGTTATAATATGTTGCTATCAACTGTTACCAAGGCGCCACAGTGGCCACCCGTGGCCACAGGTAAGATAAACGGTCCATTGGGGAAGAACGTTGTCTTACATCATCAGTTTATTATTATTTCGCTATTATATGCTTTGAATAATAAAAATATTCCCGTGGTGTCCTGAGCGAAACATGTGATTTCCACGTGGCAGTCAAAGTGTTTAATACACGTTGGCGTGCATACGTCGCTGTCGATAATTGCTTTCACACGAATCCTCTGTTTCGAAGATATTGCGGATCAGCGAACTAAATAAAAGATAAATAAAGAAACGAACGAATCGATAAACTTGAGACAGGAATTAAGAAAGAGTTGTCAAAGCATTCTGCTGTCGGATGTTTGCGCAATTTCATCCAATAAAAACGTCCGCGTCTCTCTGTTAAACTGGGAAGTGCACGATAAAAGGGTGAAATTAGCTGAACTAATTTTTGCCGGGCAATTAAGCGCTGCCGCCGTGGCGTTGAAACGGCAACGACGCGTAACCCCGCGCAATGCGAAATCCGTTCCATTTTAAGAGGTTCGAGTTTAAAGCGTTTAGTGTTTCTCACCGCGTGTAAATAGTGGAGAGAAAAGCGATACGAGAAAAACAACTGCCGAGGCTTCATTCCCACCGATTCGTTGAGCGTTTACGCCTTTTAGCGCGACTCTGCGTGAATTTTCCAGCGTCGATTCCGCTGCAACGTATTCCTAGCACGAAGTCGAACGTCGGATCGTTTAAACGAAAGGAAATATTTGTTCTGGAAACAAATTGGCCAGGAATATCGCGATTAATTTAACGCGTCACGTTTACGTTTCCTCTCGTTATGGACTCGATGTATCATGGAAGATAGTTTTAGTAACCACTAGCGTAGATAATCGACGATTAGCTGAATCTACTGTGTCGTGTCACAGGAAGAACGATTACGATGGGCCAAGGCGTACTCGATGATGGAGAAGCAGCGAAAGAGGGCGGTCCACGAGGAAAGCCGAGCTTACACCATGATCAAGGTACGTGAGTAATTGTATCCTGACAGCCGAGCAAATTTCCTTCGCTACGCCAATCTTTACACGCGAACCTGCGGAACATATGATTTTTCGTCAAATGAAATACCGATGCGTTTCAGTCGACGGCATGGAAAAAATATTTCCTCAAAACTCGACAGCAAAATGATGGAACAGGGTCTCCCTCTGTACGAAAGGACAGGTTTTTTTCAAAATGTGCGCGAGTATTTTGCTCGCGTTTACGTTCGTATTTCGGTAGCCGTGCCACGCAACGTGGTAGCAATATATCACGCTATCAGTTTTGGCCGGACGATCGTGACGTGTTGTCTGCGTGCTCTACGACTTTCCCGAATTACTCGATAACAAGTTTGGCCACGGCACGACCGTCGTAAATCCTCGTTGCTAATAAACGAAATCTCTGCCATTTTTCCTCGCGTTCTTCGTCTTTTTAATTCGATCCGCTTTTATATCTCGGTCGAGGAAGCATCGACCTTCCAACATTTTAACGGAAATGTGGCCGGTTAGGTGCTCTCGGTCATTCGTTTTCCATCGTCTAAATTTACTCGCGATGGCGATTCGATCGCGACGAGAGTAGAACGCAGCGAAACGTTACTAAACAAACGTTACGAATAAACGAGCTCGTGTACGATTCGAGCGTATACTGCGTTGTTGTTTCGATTTCCTTTATCGTGGGCTGCCAGTGAGCATATAGAGGCGGATAATTGCACCCCCTCCCCTTCTGAAATTGGGACGCAGCCGATCAATACGAATTAAACTCGCGCCAATGCGATCGAAATTATTATTAATTTCGTGCTACCCGGATTCCAGCTCTCGTCTTCGAGAACCATGGCCAGGCACTTGGAACCCCTCTCGAATATCAATTAATATGTTGGGAACTGGTTCTAGTTTGCTCGGGGGTAGGAGTAGAGCAATCGAGCGTTTCGCTACGATGACTGATCGACCGGTCTTGCGGTTTCTCTGCTTCGATGTAATGGATGAGTACAAATTATGGTTGCATTCGGAAGACTGACGTATTGGTCGAGTTTCCTGAAACGTATTTAGTTCAACGAAACCGTTGTTCCGTTGTTCTACCTATCGATGCTTTTCGTATTACGAAAAAATTAATCGAATCGTTCCATTTGTTAAGGATTAGCTCATAATACGCGTCGATTTATATATACATAAGTTGGTAACTTAAACGACAAATCTCAAGCGACACTTTTGCGTGTCGATCTTTGTGTTTGTTGCAGGATTGTTTAGAATTGATTAGAAATTTGTCTGTACTACTATGCTGTACGATATAGCAATAAGATTAGGAAATGTAAAAAGGAGAAGAAGACGAGCCAACATTCGTGGCAATACGCAGCTCGTCTTACACGTAACCTTGCAATACTCGAGATCGACGCTCAACGGAGTTTACAAAACCTGATCGAGGATGCAGATTTTTCTCATTTTCCGTGGAATGTAAATGCGTGGCGAAGAAGCCTGCGACTCGAGACGTCAGGTACACGTGACCCACTTGTCAGTGCTGTCGAAATCTCAATCTCGATATTAACCGCTGATCGCCGTGCCGATCCGATCCAGAAGTATTCGCGGTATGGTATGCGGCTTGGCATGATCGATCGAACGTCGGGAACCTAATTAGGTTGGCTGTACCGTCGTATAAATCCAGCCTAGTCGAGTACTCCGTTATATCGTGCTATTTAAACGCGAACTTACATAAAAGAAATAAAAAGAAAGAAGATCACCGGGTCGAAACGAACGCGATATCCAACGCTGCGAAACGATATCTGTTGCGTGGAATCGTTCCGCTGGTTTCATTGATCGCGAGAATATTCGCGAGAGTAGAAGCTTGAATTCATAAGCTCGGCAAGTGTTGATGGAGGATTATAAATGATTCGCGACAAAGCTCTGTCATGTCGTGCTAGTGGAGTCGCGAGGATTTGTAAGACGCTTGAGAACCGTGCAAGTACGTGTGCGCATATTTCAAGCGTTATGAGACGTACATACCTGATCATTGTGTGTGTGTGTGTGTGTGTGTATACAGTGTACGTAGACGGGGATGGGATCTCTTGAGGGTGAATAGTGCGTGACGAGCGAAAATCCAAAGGGCGAGTTGAAAGTAAGGGTTCCGAGAGGAAACGTTGTGCTGTATCCTGGTGGGCGTTGGAAAGCAGTGGATGAATAGGTGGTGAAAAATATTCATTGACAGTATATTTGCTACTGGCTTTTGCAAATAGCGAACAGTGAAGATCTCAATGATTTGGCCGACACGAACGTGGCATATCAGGTATGTAAATGTGAAACCGGAATTTGCCTATAGATGGGCCCTAGCTGATAATGTAGTTATCACTAAACTGCGTCATTGATGCCAAAAGTCTTTGTTGACATCTCACAAACATTTTCGACTCAGAACAATACAAGTTTCATACAACAGCATAGTTTGTAATAGCGTTGAACATGTCAAATTTTGTGCCTGGAAACTACGATTTGCGGACAGCATTGATTTTCTGTTACCATTTGAAGAAAACTGCTGCAGAATCGCATCGAATGTTTGTCGAAACTTACGGTGAGCATGCTCTTGGTAAATCACAGTGTTTTGAGTGGTTTAAAAAATTCAGAAGTGGCAATTTTGACGCGAGGAACGAAGAACGTGAAAGACCAGCGAAAAAGACCACCGAGCTGTTAAAACCTGGCGAAACCGTTAATACTGAGCGTTACCGACAACAAATGATCGATTTGAATCGAGCTTTGCGTGAAAAACGACCAGAATATCAAAAAAGGCAACACAAAGCAATTTTGCTTCATGATAATGCACCATCACATACAGCAAAACCGGCCAAGGAAACGATTGAAGCGTTCAGTTGGGAAATATTTTTGCACGCGGCTTACTCACCAGACTTGGCTCCGTCCGATTACTATTTATTTGCATCGATGGGACACGCACTTTCTGACCAGCACTTCACTTCTTACGAAAATGTACGAAAATGGCTCGATGACTGGTTTGCCTCAAAAGAGCGACAGTTTTTTTGGCGTGGCATCCACCAATTACCAGACAGGTGGGAAAAATGTATAGCTGGCGACGGGCAATACTTCGAATAAAATATTTTTAATCATTTTCATACAATAAACGTGTATTTTCTATACAAAAATTCCGGTTTCATATTTACATACCTGGTAAGTGTTAGAAATCTTAAAAAACGAACGCTGGTAAGGGCGTAGGATTTATTCGTAGAACTTGAAACGATCAATTGTCTTTGGCGAGACGAACCGCTGTACCGAAAGGGAATTTAGAAATTCGAAACAAGTTTGCCCGCATGGAAAAAGCAGCCGTCTGTACGAGCGCCGACCCGATAACGAAATCGCTTCTCGGCCAAAGATAAACTGCATCGAAGTTTTCGCCTGGAGCAGTTACGTTTACCGAGCCGCTTTTTTTCCTGCCAAAGACAACCCCTTCCTCTAATTCTAGACGAACTTCCGTTCGATCGACGTTACTGGAAATAGTTTTCAGACGGATTCGTAAGCGCAACAGGAACGCACGCTGTATCAGGATCAGATTACGTTTGGAAACTTCCAACTTGGCGTGTTATCTATCCCGAGGTAACGATTGTTTCGGCGAAACAGAGTTACCGTGCTAATGGAACGAGAGGGGAAGAAATCGAGGAGAAATTGGAAAGACGAAACGATCTGTTCTACTTCGGTTTATCGGAACGAGCGCGACTAAATTCGGAAACTTCCGTCCGGATGCTTTTCGAATAAATTTAAAGAAACTGCTTCGATATCTTGATGGGGCGCTGATTTCAACCAAATCATCGCGTTAGCCTTTGTTGGAGAAGTATATTCGTCAAAGCGTCATTTACGAAGGCCGTGTCATTCGGAACGTTTCATCGTTATGCAAGCGATCGCGCAGTACGTCATAGGAATTTTCATGCGGCAGGTGTAATCGAATTTGGTAGAAAATTCCGCGAGCATCGATCGAGTGGGCGTCGAAACGTCAAAATTTGCAGCATCCTCTCACGCCTGCAATAATTCGCTTCGTTATAGCGTTATTTGGCATTATGCCTTGGCATAGGTTTCACGGTATCCGAACTCGAAC
Source organism: Bombus flavifrons (assembly GCF_040668555.2). NCBI lineage: Eukaryota > Metazoa > Arthropoda > Insecta > Hymenoptera > Apidae > Bombus > Bombus flavifrons. Next base: position 6,765,169 of record NC_138454.1, read on the forward strand.
ACCACCGGAAGCGATCTTAGCAAATCACTCGTAGTATTACGGTTCCACCACCGGAATTAATTCTAAGCTAAGTGTGTTGTATCGCGAGACAGTTATGGTGCACCGCGGTGAACTATGCGCGTAATTCGTGCCAACTTCTTCGTCGAACTTGGCCAGTAAAGTGACTCGCTGATAACGTCGAATTCTCGAACGGTACTCGAAGCGCATTAGGGGCAACCATCTTTATCGAAACGACTCATGAATGTACTGTAAGCTGACTCGATTTCAAATTGTTGACCGAAAGTTCAACGACGTCTTTTGCTTGGCGAGCGCCAAGCAGACTTTCCCAGAAACTAGGGTCCATGAATCATCCGCGAGATGTACCCTACTTATCTCAACGAAGCACAAAGTTCAACAAAACGGCTGGACGCGATATCGAGTGTAGAACTAACCCTCCTGTCTGCCAGTAAAATATGCAGCAAGGTCGTTTCGCATCAAGTACCGTACATATATTTATTCCGTTACAGCGTTTTGTCCAATGTCAGGCTTTCATGAATTATACCGAACTGGCAATTTCTAAGAAAACGTAAGACCTACGGAGACAGGCGAATAAATGTATCCATCGTTTCGTCACGCTCCAGGCTGCCGAAACTTTTCCCCAGGACGATTTGTCGTATACCTTTCCCCCTAGGTTGACGCTGCTACAAAAATTCGAACGTCCCACGGGGAAATGCCGAAGAACCGTGAACCCTCCATTGAAATCGTATTTGATACACGGAACTCCGTACGGAGGAGAGTTGGTCCGACGAAGAACGGGAAACTGACACGAGAAGGGAAAGGAGGCGAGCAACTCGGCTGCAAAGTTCTTAGTTCCACAACAAGGAGATCTCGTTCTGCATTTTGTCCTAATTCACTCGCTTGTTTCCATCCTTCCGGGAAAGCGACTATAAATCAGTGCTGAGAACACGACGCGACGACGTCGAGATAAATTTCAATTTCTCCGTTCGAAAAATTCCCCGTCTCTCGTAAATCGATCGGAATTTCCTTCCAGAAGCACCGAACTGGCGAACATTGAAATTTGTGTTGTTTGAATGTAGGATACGACATCGATTCGGTTAGTCAAGACAAATCGTGATTCCAGTTGTCTTGTTTGGGACTCTGACGACTCTATTCGAACGGTTGATTTCGGTCAGTTAACCGTGTCGCGAGAAAAGAGCAGTTGAAATTGCGACCACTTAGAATCCCGTATTTAGGAGACTGCAGTAATGTACGTTCCATTGACGTCGATAGCTACCAAAGAAATAAAAATCCTTTCGCGATCGTACGTTTCCACTGAGTGTAGATTTTATAGTTCCATATACGAGCGTGTGTGTTCCCATTTCTTTTTCACTCCTGCAATAGTTATACACGCGAGATTATACTTAATGCTGCCAGCGAAAGCTATCCTTGTCGTTTCACGATCGGTTTACGTTTGTATGGATGTCAAATGGAGGAAGAATGTTTCTGAAAATTCCTGTAATGGAATGTAAAAATGCAACTGACCACGTTCTATCGTGTTTTAGTCAGACTTGACAATTCCTTTGGTTGCACCGATAACACTTCAACTTGTTACTTTTATTCGCAATTCTTTTCCGTTTTTTCTTTTCTTTTTCAATGTCATATCGGTATCTCGTAATTTGCAGTACGTAAAAGTTGGTGCTTGCCACTATTACCCGACTCTCAATTAGAGCTTGTAATATTCGCACGTGATATTTTTCAATTTCACTCGTTATCACAGCCGAGCTTGGGATCTGTCACCATCCTTTAATTAGAACTTGCAAATTTTTACTCCTCGTGGTTTTCAACATCCGTGTCGTTTAATAACGAAAAATCTGAGCTCACGAGTTTCTACGATTTTATAGCTCCGAGGCAGACTTAAAATTAACGCACACAAATTAACTGCACTCAGTTTGTACAAAGAGAAGCCAAACATTTCCCGGTAAGCTCGGATCGTGTAACATGCAGATTCGCCGATGCTGGGAGAAAATTTTACTGGCAACCTGATTCCCGAGAGATGATCGGCCGTACAAATTCGCGCAAGAGTTATTGCGCTGTCCGGAAAAATATATCGTAATAAAACACACGGTACGGCAGCTTTCATACGAACAGGTTGGCGCGGTGTAACGCGTTTAGATATATGTCTTTTGTGTGGAATGAAGCTGAGCCCCGTGTCTTTAATTCAGGACGCGCCATACCGCAGAAATACGATCGTCCCAGTCTCGCGCATCAATGCACTAAATCATAGCCTTAAAAAATTACGCTTCTTTCGAAGGGTGCATAACTTCGTGCCGATTTATACCTCGTTACATCGATCCTGTCGAGCTGCAGCTTCCACTCTGTTTCCTAAATCGTCACGCGTTTCTCTCTGTCAAACTTATTTTATACAGGGCAACAACAGCAATTTACGACATATACTAATCAAGTTTGCAAATTTATCGAGGACGAAGCGCCGCATCAAATAATTCTACTCTACATTTTCCATTTATTTTCTCGTATTTTTCGTATCAATCGTATCAATCGTATTTTTCACCGGTCGTTAAGAAATCTTTGCGTAATTGGATATTTTGGAACCATCGACGCGACAACGTTCACGCGTTCCTTGCTGAAAGGATATAGCGTCTAGATGCGCACCGGAGTGTGCCAGATATCCTGTTCGAATTGTTGGTCCGCGATGCGACGATGCTTTAGAAATAATTACAATATCATCTTCCCTGCAGGACATCGACGACGAAGAAATCGGACAATCAGAAAAGATGCAAACCAGACACGGAGGACCGACTCTCGTAATCTGCAGCGAGAGAACGGAGACTTTTCCGACTGTATTAGCAAGGTGCTGCATTTCCATGAAGTTAGTCGAGTAAAAATGAAGGAAACGCGCGTTCCATGATTACAGGCGAAGGCGAGAAAGAGAGAAGGTGGAACGATCTGCGAGATTGCGAGACTGCGATCCGAGGGAGGTCTTCCGCTCGATTTCGCAATATGAATCAGTAAATGAAGAGCGGCGCGCATGGAACGGGAAAGCCTACACGAGGGCGGCAAACAATCTCATAGAGAATCCGATGCGAACAGAGTGAAAAGAACAAGGGAAAGGGAGCAAGGTCGATAAGCCCGAGCCGATGAAAATTCGGGAGAAGATCAATTTTCTTGGAAGTCGTCGTGACAAAGCGCAGATAACGCGTACCCTGTCTACCGCGTCGCGTTAATCGTTGACCGTTTTCACTTTGGCTGTCTTCGACACGTTCTCGTTCCACCGTGTTTCTATAGAAGAACTATACTGCAAGAACTATAGAAGACTAAAGATCATAACGAGCAGCTTCTTATTGATCTTTTAATTTTGATGCTATGATTTTCATTTAAGAAGCGACGTGGTTGAAGAGTGTACAACGATAGGGGGTCGTTCAACTTTGGAACGTTGTATTTTTAACGATGCCAGTGCGACGATGCTTGCAACGGTAGTTTTCACTTAATTAATTTGATGGAAGTTTTAAATAGATCGCGACGGAGCTGGTTGGCCGACGAATTTGCACACGACCAGATCGAGGATGCGTGGAAATCAATCAATGCGACTCATGAAAATCGAACGACATCCTCCGGAGAAACGTATCTACCGTCGCGCGGGTGAAACTGTCGGATTTAATTTGCGTAATTGATTCATCCGGCGACGTTGGCCGACAAATGGTGCGCGTTGAGGAACAAACGTAGCGCAGCTCGTGACGCGAATTTTCCTCGAAAATGCATCACGAACGGACCAGTATACGGCAAAACAAATTTAACTCTCGGCCTAGTTCAGTCGGCGGATGAGATAAATTCTTTCTTTTCTGCAACTGCAATTAAACAAGGACCGAAAGTGGTAACGAAATTGTGAATTCAGCGGCCGCGTAAATGAAGTGGGGGCTGGCCAGAACTGCTCGTTGGATACTTGAAAAGATGTTTCCCTTTCAGCGCGTTCGAGCAGCTTGTTTCGGAAAATATACTCGAAGGAAAGAGCCACGCGGAAGAAAACCAAACTGGGAAAATTATAACGCGGAAACAGGTAGCTTTAATTAACTAGCCTTCAACGATGCCTTCAACGTGAACTGGAAATTAGCAGCACGAGCAATACGCGAACTGTCTAACTCATCTTAATACAATTGATAACGTTCATCTATTCAGGCTATTGTTTGAGCAAGTACGATTTTTCAAAGAAACAACAGTCCTGTCGAGCTATTCATACGATAACACGCCATTGAACGATACTTTGCCATGTCGAAGTCGTTCAAACTCGAGTCAAATCCGCTCGAAGATCGTTCCCATTTTTCACGGTCTTTGATGACAAGCAGATAGGGACATTAATCAGCCATTGAACCTGAATAGAAGCATCGAGAGTCTATATGTCGGCGTTAACAAACGATTATATCGTTTTTGTAATTTTCTATCGGTTCTGGTCGAATTTTTCAGCAGTGACGAGCGTGCCAGCGTCCATTGTTCCCACGAATCGGTAAATTTCGTGAAAGCGCATCGTTTGAAGCAGCACCGACGCCAGACAAGCAACGTCGCGATCGAGCGAAATTTCCTCGAGATAGCAATAAAGAGGTCCATCCATGGAATAAATAGTCTGACAGACTCGTTGGCTGGCCTATTTAGCCTCAGCTATCATGTACACGCGGCAAATCGCAGCTTTCCGTTGAAATTACGCCGATATCCTCTCCAACTATCCCCTCGAACTGGCCACTCGTACGAAATTCTCGAATGGAGATCAAACTCGGTGTACATTGCGAGTTCGAAAGAGAAGCGGTTCGTGAGCGTAGTTTTTTCTGCTATTTCTACCATTCGTCTTAATTTGTCGCTTTGAATCGAACAAGAGACGAGAAGATGGATGCTTAGGGATTGGAACAGCAAGATACCCTTCGATTGCTTTTGGAAAATTAATTCACTGATTCGACATTGATTTCTAACCGAAAGAAAATACCCCAATCCATACCGATGTTTCCAGATCCTCGAAGATCTGATTGTAGGTTGTTCATCGTTTTCCTTAGCCCGTTGACAACGCTACTTTTTTCATTTTCCACGACATTCTCTGCGATATTTCTTCTCCGCGGTCTTTATTTTCTTTCTTTCATCTTTATTTTCTAAACCACTTTTTCAATGCCGTATAACTTCGTAGGTTACCGATGGTGGTTTCGGATGGATTGATGATTCTCAGGTGCGTGATTTATCATGGGGGAAGGGAGAGTTCAAGGGTCTGTTTTGCTCTTCCTTCCATGTTTTATGCTTCTTGCTTATTTATATACCAAGAAAGCATTAGATCATTATTAATCTTGAGACGATCGATGAAACATGTGCGTAATAACCCTGCAGATATATCAATGGAATTATTATAACTTCTAATAGGTACCCTCAGGTTTATTTGCATAAATGAGAAATGTCCGTTTCGGAAACGATTAAAAAATTGTATAAACTGGTTCGTTTATTGATTAAAGATAGACTATCTTTACGAGCACATATATTTCGGATACTTGGTTTACTTTGTATGCACATCCTCCTCGTGGGTCTTAAATAATTTACGGATTTTATTATGGTCCTTTATATAATTTACGATAACCAGCCACTAAATTTCATCCATAAATATTAATACATACACACACACGTATATGTATATATAAGCACACTAAATCTGTTTGATTTACATAGAGAATTCGATAAATTCAACAATTAACGCGTATAAATTTTGTATCGAGCTGGCCGGTTCGCAACGGAAGGAGGAAAGAAACACGAGAGATCGGCTGTTGGTTATATCACGAGGTCGAAACGCGCAGACGTAACCGGCAACGATATTTAGTGTCCTCGTTCTGGCCGCTCGTTTCATCGGGCGGAGAGATCGTTAATTCAGATACAAGGGTTCGATTAAATTTAATAAATGCCACGTTCGAATTCCGGTCAGAGTAGTGGCCATTGATATTAATTCGCACGATGAATATTAATATCGTTACGCTTTCTGACTTGGCGATATCGCGTCGTTCCCCGGGGTATTCTCGCGCCTGAATTTTCTCTTCAAAAATTGCACGTTATTCGAACAGCGATACCTCGCCAGGGACCTTCCGTTTTCCGAGGAAACACACCTCGCAATTTACGAGCAGATCGCAAGGTGGCCGAGAGCTGAAAATTAATCTGCCAAGTTTTATTTTTTTACCACCGAACTCGATAAATTTCGGCAACGTCCTCCGAGAGTAGATACGACTTCGTTATTTTCCCAGCGTATCTATATTTATTCGTATCATCTATCGTCGAATTGATTCACCAGACACGACGATCCAGTGGAATTAATCCATCGAACGCGACGACCAGCTTCCTCGATGCATCGACGTACGAACGTTACGGCGATTTTGATTAATGAAGCTTGGCGAGTTACGCGCGGTTTCGTTTAACATCTGCCGGCGCGCGTGCCAGCTTTTAATGAAATTTCCCGCAACCCAATGTTTACAGAACGACGAATTATCAGTAATTAAATGTGTCGTGTATCGTGGAAATGCAGAATCCTTCCGGTAAGATATCTTTATCATTTCTGCAGTGGTTTAACGAAACAATTGAGCCTCTGTAAACCAGCCGATGATTTTGCATCATTCTCGATCCAAGTTTTTAGAGTCGATCGTTTCTAGACCAATGTCTTGATTGTCAGGAGAAATCAAAGGAACATCGATCCGCAGTCAAAGTGGCTGAATATCCGGGCAAATGCACAGCGAGGTCGTGACGCCTCGTTTGCTCTCGCAAACCACTGATATTCCACGGATTAAAAACATTCGTATCCGCTATGAATCTGCGTAAGCAGTTTTTCCCGGCGATTTATCGCGGTAAATATGACTGCGACTTTTCGACAAATCTCCACTTTACGAATGACACGGTTTTGCTCTACTGTCAGAAAACGAATGGAAGGTAAATGTTACGCGGCGGATGATGTTTGAACTAGGAAAATTGATAGAGGGTCTAGAGACTCCGAGCGTGATATTAAACTTGTTAAACAATCTCACTGAAACAATTACATTCGCGCGCGATCTTCTTCCCGCCAGTTATTGCCATACGCAAACGACAGAACGAACAAATAGTATTAATACGATATATTGAGATATGTATAATTTTATGTGCTACACTAGGTTAGCTGTGCAGTAGTGACACTTGTATGTGAATATCAGTGTGTGGAAGTATGTGTGTGCACGGCGTCTCGAAACAAAGGAGTGTAAACTGTTCAGTTAACAGTCTGGTATGGAAGAAGGTGAGACGCGTGCATGTGTGTATCGATGAATATCTTTGAAATCGTTTATCAAATGAATATATAACTATTCTAATATAAACTCTAAGTGTAAATTTAGCGTTTCTATACCATTATTTCGGCAATTAAGATCCAAAATTCTCAACACGATGACACGGTAGTTCCATGCTCGTTTTGTGGAAAAGTGCGTGCATTAATCTAAAGCGTAACAAATGCGTAGCGAACGATTGAACGTAACATACGCCTTCGACTTTCGCCTACGGGCGACTCGTATCTCGAAACGAAATTGACTCGTGAAAAGGACATTATGGTTGGTCCGTGCCAGCCTCTGCCGAGGCGTCTCTCTATTTTCCATCCTTCGAGGAGCATTAGAACATACAGAAGCACCATTCAGCACGATCCATCTTCAATTTATTTTCCAGCCATATCCGACCCGATGTCCGATTCCTCGCTTTCATCTCTGACACGTGTCCCACGATTACGTCACTTTAATTAACGCTGGAAATTCGACTAAATGCACCGTGACCGTTTGCATCATCACGAACGCGGACGGCGACGTCATCCGCGTTCCTCTTTTGCACCGTTCTTCGTTTGGACCGTACGATTTCTTGCCGGACCCCGCCGCTTCTGGGAACGAGTAACATGGAAATCGAATTGAAATTTAAATTAATGACTTTGCCGGGCTCGTCGGTGGCCTCGTTGCTCTGCTTGTGGGACTCGATGCGACGTCGTGCTACATCTTTAATAATCTGCATGCGAAAAAGGCTTTTGTTCGAAGAATATCTCGTCTCGTACGGTGGAACAGTGAAAAGGACACGTATACATAGTAAGATCGGGTTATGCGACTCATCTAAGCTTCGATATTTTAAAATTCCAATAAAGAATAATTTTGATTAGTTTACTTATACCAGCACTCGCGACAGAATGACAAAATTTCAATCGCGTCCTCTTGCTGGTTAAAAATATTCTTACGTCCCAAAAATTAATTACACCGGCCACTTTCATCAAGTTCTTTTTTTTTGGCAATTGGACAGATGACGGCAAAGGGACACGGATCATTTTGCTCAATTTCTGAAAACGACGAGCAGCCATTCGTAACTGGTTTTGTTAGGCTGGCTGGCAACGCGGATTTAATAAATTCGCGTTTCACCGTTTTATATTCCGACGCTTAATCTGCAGGCCGCGTTTTGCACGGTCTCCTGTGAAATAAAACGCCACGCGACGGTCGGACCTTTTTCACCGCGCTACCCTGTCACCCTGAAAATACATATAAGTAGTTAAGCTCTAACCGGCGCAAATAAACCGCGACCGTTGGCCGGGAATTATCGGATTCACCTTATTAATTTACTCGAGCCCAGCAGCGTTAAAACGTTTATTAAAAGAATTGGACAACGCGTCTACTTAATTAACGCTTCCTTGTTCCACGAATTATTACTATTTCCGTACCTGTTCTCGACATGCGCGTTGTAACGAGTAACATGCAAGCATACTAGTCAAGTAGAATAAATTTAAATAAATTCAGTCTATAGAAACTAGAAAGAATTTAAATAAATTCAATTTCAAAACTCAGCGTGATTTTAACCTAAAACAATATATTAGGTTTTCTTTGGAATTCCAGGTATTATCATTTTTTCAAATTATCTTTCGTTCGGTCGATTTGAGCGAAATTTTCACTAACGAAGAGAATCGAATGGTGGTTTTGTGAAAAAAAAAAAAAAAGAAATTCACCGAAGCACGGAGCAGCCTGGGGCTGAATTTTCAAAATCCCTACGATGCTTTAGCGCGTGGTCGGGACAAAAAAATCTGGCCAGGTATCGAGACGAGTAATCGAATCCAGCTCATTAATTCGGCCCTGACCACTTGGGCGCCGTTTCGATTTCGGCATCGCCGTTTCGAACATTTTTTCCGAATATTCCCCAGGCACAATCGCTGTCTCTGTATCGCTGCTATCCTTTTCTGTATCGCTATAGTCCATTTTCCTTTCTCCCTTGTTACTTTCTCTTTACGCTAGCTACAGCTAAGATACCAAACTACCAAGTTCTGCCACACCAATCCTCAGAAACTTTATTAAATTTAGCAAAGGTAAAAATTCTTTAGAAAATTCTTTCCTTAAAATTTCCCCCCGACGAAGAAAACGACCGAACTTCCAATGGTTCCAGAATATCTAACGCCAATTTCCCATAATTGGGACGTTGCTGCTTTCTGTTAGATGAATTTTTCCTTCGGGTAGCCTCGGCTCCTCCGTTTCATCCGCCGGTTTTCGGCTTGGGTCTTCGCCGGAATCCCCCGCCGCGCTTTCAATTCCGCCGTTCGTTCCGCGCGAATAAAACACGAACCAACGGATATTGCTTTAGTTACCATACCATTCGCTGGCTCTGCTTGGCTGACGAGCTTCTTCGCCGTGACTTCATTTATTTACCGAAGGAGGAACACAGCGAATAGGGAACGGTCGTTGGAGAACACTCGAGGACAGACGGAGTTGGACGAGAATCTCGTCCCATCGAACCCACGTCCACGGAATCAATGGCTCGATCCCGTGGAAACTTGGAGAAATTGGGTCGCGTTATTTTTGTGGGGCGCAGGGGCGGAAAGTGGGCACGCCGACCGAACAAGCTGAAGAGCCGGAGAGAGAGGGAGGAAAAGCAGAGGGTGGATCGCACGTGATGACACACTGTCGCGAAAGGAAATGGAAGCCGCAGCTTTGTGCCACGCTAACGACTTCGATAACGATGCCCATCGACTTCACGGTGTTCCTTTTAATTCGTCGAACCGTTAGTAATAACGGGACTTGTACAGTCCGTGAACTGTTCATAAAGGATTTCAAGCAATCAACTTGGTCTTGTTCTCCGATCTGATGCTACTCGCCAGCGTCGATGAGGATTCAAGTAGTTTTTCGTCGCAATGAGAAGAACGTTAATGGAGAACTTGCTAAAATATCGGAAATAGAGAAACGATAGAATGTAGAGGATCTAATAATTCCGCAGTGAAATCTACGCTCTTGTAGTCGACCGACCATTCAAATGGAAATTATTTCCATTTAAACGCGTGTCTTGAATACGTGTAAAATTTAGGTATCGTGTACGAAGATCATCGAGACGTCCAAAGAGAATTCCAAGAAATCGCGGTCTATTAAATACACCTCTTCTCTGAGACCATCTCGACGAAAGTGTCGACGATGGCGAGAATGGCCCGGCGAAGGCTACCGGAAGACATTTCGGCGAGCGCTGTTCCAGTTCTCGGGGGAACGCGTGAAACTTTGCTCGCTGGGGGAGAAGAAGGAAATGAAGCAGGAAAAAAGAAGCTGTTCGATAGTCGTACCATTATGCTACATACATGGACATTCGGAGAAGTACAACCGGCGCCGGGGCGAATCGCGGCGCACAGGCTGTAACCTTCCTCGAGCGGAAAAATTCCGACGAAATGCGTGCCAAAGATAGAACCAGCAGCCATCCTCGGTCTTGAATGGCCCTATCAACGTGAGCTTCGATCAATTTCTCTTTTTTCGTCCCGTTGACGCGTTCCCTCCGATAGCGGAGTCGCGCCGGAAGCGCTCATCGATCTCCCGCGAAATTATTTACGCTCGAGTAATTCCGGCCTTCCCCTCGAGAAAAGCCGCGTTGGAAAAGTTGGTTCGTCGTTATCATGGAAGCAAGTAATAAACGTCTGAGATGTTCCAACTTTAAAGAAGGATCTTGGATTTGCATCTTCGAAGACAATCGCGGTTTAGTTTTTGCGATGAAACTTTCAAGTTCTTTCGAGATTCGCCGTTCCAAGTATCAGTCCGCCGTCTTTTCACAAACGTTCAAACCATCGATCTTTCTCCACCGTCACGGATGACGCATTTGTCCGGCTGCCTATCTCGTCGTTTCCCTTTCACGATCATCAATCCTGATCCTTTAACGACCACCAGACCAGGAACACTTGAATCTTTTTGACGAATCCACGGGCTTATCCTCGTTGAGTGGGCGAGCAGATTTTACACGTGTGGCCGATTAAATACACACCGATCTGAAGTCTATTAATCGGATGATCTCACGCAGTGGACGATTGCTTTCAGAATAAAATGGAAGAGCAAAGGTCGCGGAGGATTCAGAAGATCGTTGACGGCCTTCTGCCGAAGACGATGGATCCGAAGGATCGCGCCTCGGAAACCGATCTGCTGCTACAGTTCTGTCTATCTCTCAGCAAGGTGAGTCGATACATCTTTTACAGCTCAGTAACGAATCGCTACCTAAATATCTTTGAAGCGTTTTTCACTTTGACCCTTTGACAATTTACTTTATAATCGCATTCATTCTTTGTCCATCGCCCAATTCTGCACCCTTTTGCGCCATTTCATCCATCGAATAACGTTTTTGCTTCGACCCTGCAGATCTATCCGAAGCACAAGGATCTATACAACTGGGTGGACGTGGATCAGAGGGTGTACGTTCCTTTCAACATGTCGTATCTGCAAGAAAGTTTCGGTTATGTGAGTAGACGTTAACGCGTGCCGCGATATCATCGGCAATTTTGCAGAGGAAAAATGATGTGCTTGGTTCCTGGGTTAGATAAGGTGGGGGACGCTGCTGAACGCCACTTTAGGCGCTGCCACTGCCGATCTTTACAATCACAGTCGCAATCGGGAACGTCCTGCTTACGGCTACGACGATCAACTGGTCTACGTTTATGTTACCGCTCCGCGTTACTTCCGCAGCCTTGGGAAACTGCTGAATCGTTTTTCCCGAAGGTAAGCGCCACTTTACGCCTCGATATATTGTCTGGGAAAGTCCGTTAGAATTTCTCGCTCGCACGAAATTCGAGGATTACCAGTTTCTTCCCTCGAGAGCAACTAGCACCTGGCAATCAAAGCGTACGCGCGGTGGACTTTACGCGGACTGGCGTGGTATTTTCAGCGTTAAAATTTGAAAAGAGGTGGTGTCGGTATCGCAGTGAAACGAAACAGCTGCCATAAATTCTCGTAACCTCGCGGTATCGCCGCTTTGATAAGGCGGAATTTAAATCCGCCGTGAAAAGGTTGGAAAATAATTTATCGCGTTCGCGAGAAGATGCAGCGCCAAGCGCAATCTCGCAGGCTCGTATCTTCTATGGAAGTACGAATTCGATTCCTGCTGGTCTTTCCGCGACATTAAGCCCGATCCATGGAGTATTAAAGGCCCTGGCCGTGTGGAACCCGCGAACCTTAATCGAACACCTCTGCGGCGCATGATTTCTGACTTAACAGCTGATTACACAAATCGTAGAACAAAATCGATCGTAGAACTGCGGAATCTTCGTGTTCTATCTATCGCGTCTTCGTACGTGGCCCTCATTCCTTTAACCTTAAACGCAGAAAATGTACGCTCCATTTCATAGACTTTAGGACATCTGTTGGTTTCATACCGGTCGAAGTCAAAGCGATCAACTACACTTTCACATAACAGGATTCACAGATGCATAATTAGTATCGAGATAGTAAAGGATGAAACACGTGAGCCAGTAGAATTTCAAATGGAGAAAACGCAGAGGAAATACAAATACCATAAATTACATGGACGTTGATTGATAGATCCCATAATGACTAATAAACGAACTAAATTGAAAATAACAACACCGTGGCTGTAGTTGCAATTTCACGGTTCTAGGTGGAGCCGTATAATCACGCTTTCGCGTCTGGGGAATAAATCCTGCTCGTTAGGATCATGTTCTGTACAACAAAAATACTCGTCGATCGATTGCGTTAATTAAAACAAGGGCAAATGGTTCGCGGATCCGATGCACGCGAACACGTTTACCGTTCTGCAGCTGCACGCGCGTTTACCGCGGCAAAGAGCAACGCATCCAAAAAAAACAAAAAAAAAAAAAAACGGGTAAAAACACGCTCGCCATTATTATAGCGACTTGTTTATTAACCAAACTACCGGAGTGATATTAAAAATAACGACAGAGAGCATCGTTGGTGCACCGGTGATTTTTACGATCGCCATACCATTTTTCGTCGCGAGATTCACATTTTGCCCGTAATTTTCTCCTTTATGGCAGCCGTATGGATATTTTTTAGCCGAACCAATCGATTCGTCGTGCCATAGATGCTAAACAGAACTTTTATGGCGAGTGTAAAAGCAGACGTAAATAGGACGAATTACCGATACCACGGCTCCTTTCGACGTAAACTCGTTTATCGAGGCGGACTCATTCGATTAAAACACTCGTTTGAAACGTAGTTTTCACTTTCGCCGTATATTGTTTGTTCGTCAACGAGCGAAATATATTCAGAGGCAACACTCAATGTATGCTAATGATAATTTCACGAACGCGGAAGTTACAGCTCAACCGTCAGCTATCCCATTTTCCCTTGATTTTCCTCATAAATAACGTTATACGACGTAAATGTTGTTTTGATCTTTGGCTCGAAATACAAGCCGATAACGAGCGGTCGATGTTGCGGAAGTTGATGATCGCGTGTAAATATCGGTCTGCCGATCCGAGAATTGCATAACGAATGAATATTAATTGAACGAGCTACAACTGGCTGATCGGAAGAACGTTTCGCGTTCAAATTTACGTCGCTTCCGATACATTCGTTTTCCAGCTTGCTCCTTTGGGATCGAGAGCTGCAAATTCCCGCTGTCGTCGGACAACCTGATCGATTGGAATTGTTGCAAGTTGCTTAACATTTCATACGTTCGATCACGAATAAAGTATCCATTAAACGGGGGGCAAACGTTAGAAGAGCTTGTTGATTTTGTATTCGCTAGCAAGAATGTGAATAACATTATTTTTTCGATGAATAATCTGTAAAATAATTCGTGAAAGAGGAACGATACGCTCGTTGGAAGTTTTATTAACAGTGGTAATTTCAAAAACGGCTGAGCTAGCCAATTGAAATGGCGGTCGGTCGATTGTGTTTCGCCAATCGTTTAATCCTCGTATCAAGGGGTTTGAGAAAAACGATCTTCACCGCGCGATCCACCGATTCGGTCGAAAGCTTCATCACCACGAGGATTCTTCGTCAGGGGGATTAATATATCCAGCCGCACGTACAAATTGCCAGATCGTCGATATGTGTGTTTGTCCGGTTGGTAATCGAAACAAGCTATGGAACAACCGGCAATCGAAACGCGATTAAATCGCCTTTTGTTGCGTCAATTAGCAAACTTTGCTTCCCATAATTTCTCGGTTCAACGTCGAATAAAAAAAAAAAAAGCGAATCGAAAGAGGAAATCCGAATATTCGCGCAGAGCGGGAGATTCAAAGAAATATGCGAAATTTCAGCGCGATGGGTTTCGTAGATCGCGAATTCCTACAGACTGACTCCCATGATAGTTACACGACCGTAGACAGTTTTTATTAGGATAGTTTGAACCATGTGCGGGAATATAGCGAGTCATGCTGCAAGTAGCTTGGAGAAGCCTCGATTATTGCAAATCGTACTGATTACATTAAACGAAGTTCTCGCCACGCTCGGTTGAATTTCACGCTGGATGCCAGCTGGATTACACGTACCGATTGCGGAACGTCGTAAACGTTGACAGACTTGGCTTTGACGATGCGGCCGCCGATGAATTTGCATAATGCATGCGTATTAGCCGCGTACCAACGTAGTTAAACGGCAAACACGATGTTCTCTACCCTTAAGTGATTCCTGCGAAGCTTATTATCGTCGTCGAACGATTAGAAAGGTTTAACTTTTAATCGCGTAAAACGCTCGAGCGTGGAACTGCCGGTAAGTGGTAACTTTCTTTTCATTCGTAAAGTATATCGGTAACTCGACTTACGTAGCGTTTATCGGAAACGGTAGCGACGCGAAGGAACAAGAAAATCGACGAAGCATCGAATTTAATTAGAAAGCAGAAAGTTCGATGGGTAAATTGGCTGCTCGGTTCGGTCGAGTTCCCACGACAATGTTTGCTGTTCAGTGAATCGAGAGAGAAGGAAAAAAATTGCACGTTGTAAAAGAGGTAGCAGGATGCGGTATTCGCCGGAGGATCAAGTTCGGATACCTTGACTCGGGTTATTCGGTCGTTGAACACGTGGAATTCGGCCTTTCCAGCAAATCCAAGGTGAAATTCTTTGCTGGTCGGATGTAAAGCTTACATTCGAAGCAACAGATTCCGGAGCACGTTATAACGTCAAGCTGACTGATAGTTTCGCCTTTTGTATGTCTCACCACAGGGGGGACAATTATTTCGAATATTCGACTAGTTTTGGAAAGTTAAAGAGGGTAGCTTGATCGTTGATTGTCACATTCTTCTCTTCTTCTGAGTAACGAGCAAGACACGGGCTAGCTACAAATTATCAAACTCGAACTTTGTCAGTTTACGGTAATATCAGCAGAACGGACTGGTTGGCGGAGCAAACACTCTGGATTCCGAAACGCCACAGTTGGCAGCCTATGCTCGTCCCTCGCTATTATCTCTCGCAGACAGACAGACACAACCGGAGGATGAATACAGCCAGCAAACCGCGATAATTACTGCCGAAGGTATTCCGCGCAACAAAGAACCAGACGCTCGCATCCTACCGCCAATTTCTGCCCATCTATCGTCCTTAATATTCGGACTCGTTGCGTTCTTCGGATATGGAACGTTTTTTTCACATTTGCTGCAGCTTTGAATATCAATCGTGGGGAATTACGATCGTTCATCGTTTACTTTGAAATTGAAATTTTCAACGTTCGACTTGCAACTTTTATTTCAAGTTCGTAGG
This sequence comes from Bombus flavifrons, assembly GCF_040668555.2. Lineage (NCBI taxonomy): Eukaryota > Metazoa > Arthropoda > Insecta > Hymenoptera > Apidae > Bombus > Bombus flavifrons. The sequence goes on from NC_138454.1 coordinate 6,781,118, forward strand.
AATGTGTGCGCCAGTTAATTTCCAGATGATATTCCAAATCATCTCTTAAACTGTCGCAACGTCGCCAGAATTAATCTCGTAGAGAGCTCGGGGGCAGATGAAAATGGAAGCGTAGCGTAGGTTAAATGTCGCGAAGGTTGTTAGCACGGAGAACGCTATCAGCGTCTGGCGTAACATTTATGAGCAGAGAAGTTCGTACGCAGTGCACGCCAGCGTACCGTATGCGGTTAATAAACGTGGTACGACCGTAAATTTTGATACCAGCAGCGAGCATGCATCGTAAATCGGTGCCTAATTCGTCCATTACCCTTCGTTGCGAAAATTCCGCCCATCTGCGCTACTCTGTTCGCTCTATATCAACCAGAATCGAGTTTCTACTAATAGGAACGATGATTTCACTTCAATCGAAATTATAGTTCCGTTAATACTGTCACATGCACGTAGCTCAAGGAGGCAAGAAAGGGATACGTATCCTCGAATTTGTCGAAACGAGCTCGCGCTTGTGGCGGAGGCATGGCAAGGTTCGATAGAATCGATAACGCTAATTCGTTATGCTTTCGGGACCAGCTGTTCATTATTATAGCCACTAGGACATTATCCTCTCTTTTCCACTGAATTATATATCCTCACAGGCTATTATTTCGTACGAACACTCGTACGAGAGTTATAGCCATTTTCGAAGTCGTGGATCGAATAAAACGAAGATAGAAAGCGACGTTTTAAACGCGCAAACAATACTCACAAGTGCATATCCTTACGAAGGATTATTCACAATGGACTGTTGCTGTTGTACGCGACGGACACCCTGCACGACATCGTGAACGTGACCGGGAGCAAGGACTGGGAGCTGTCCTGTTTCAAGCTGACGAAGGATGTCTTCAGCGAAATCGTGGGTGCTCTGTATGTGCAGCAGTACACGCCGCAGTATTTAGAAAACCTAGCTAACAAGGTAAGGCGATGAAAAATAGCATCTGCTTCTCTTTATTCTACTCTCGTTGCTCTTTCTCTCTTCTCTTTCCTTTGTCTTGGTGAAAACGTTGCGATACAAATTGCGTCGTGTCGCGAACAGGTGGGAGGGCTGTTCGAACGCGTGAAAGAGACAGTAGCTGAGCGCATTTTGGTGAAATCTTGGCTAGACGAGGAGACAAGGACGCAGGCGTTGTTGAAGCTGAACTCGTTGCGGGGAAGATTTCACGTGTGGCCTGGTTTCCACAATGAGAGCCTGCTGGCCCGCGAAATGGCCGAGGTGAGGCCTTCCTCGTGCTTCTTTGCATGCGACGCGCGCGTATTCCTAGCGATACTTCCGTCAGCTATTCGTGACTGCCATCTATCACTTCCGGTAGGTGGAGATCGATCCGGCAGATTTCTTCCACACCGTGTTGAAACGATTTCGACAGGTTCGCACCGTGGACGACAAGGTTTTGCGCAGGAACGTCACCGAAAAGTGAGCATTTTCTTACTTCGAACATCCTAACAATAGGATCGAAAATAAAAGCGGAGTAACCACTTTCTTAGTAATCTGACGCAACAAAATTTATTTAAAAGCAAACTAATTCACGATCGATGAAAATCCAGTCGCTTTACAACGTACTGTGCATTCGTCGTAGTCAGCTAATATTCGTAGTACTAAATCTCTACATTCTTGAACAGGAAACCTATGTCTCTCTTTCTTTTCCGATAAATACGATTTTAGATATCGGGGCTGTCTCCTTATTGCTGCAAACCCATCGATAATAGAATGGGATAAAATTAATTTTATCTTTGCAGACGTCGTCATCCCTATAGCGTATCCGCTTACTACGAATCTTCGACGAACACAATAGGTAAAATGGATCTCTGAAAATTTTATAAGCCTGCCCAAAGAATTGTGACGAGGGAATTCATCGATTTCAGGCATTCCACTGGCGATGATGACAGCTTGGTCATGGTCCTGGGATGCTGGGCCAGCGTATGCAGCGCACGCGACTCTAGGATCGGTGATCGGTCACGAGATTCTCCACGCTTTCGACCTCCATCGACGTCGACTGCCATTGGATCCCGATATGAACGTCGATCAGTGGCTCTGGATCACGCCAGAGTCTTGGAAGAGGTTGGAAGCGAGGATCGAATGCGTCGCGAGGCTTTATGCCAGAAGCTTCTGGAGGAAGGTTCAGTTTTATGGGAACGACGTTGCTGTACAGGTAGAGAATATTTTTTTCACATATTTTCCTCGAGCAAATATATCGAAAGTTGGGTGGAACTCGTTCGAATGGTTTTTCAGTTCGACTGGAACGTGACGAGGAACGAGAATGTCGCTGATATCGGAGCCTTGCAAATTTCTTATAAAACCTGGCACACCCTGACGAATGGGAAGGATCGAAGTCTTCCCGGATTAGAGGGACTTCGGCCGAGCCAGCTTTTCTTCATAAGCGCCGCCCAGGTAAACATACGACGCCTTTCATCCACATTTTCAGATTTTCGCCCTCACACTACGAATTCGTATCTTTATGAATATAATCAGAGGAGTAGAGCTCAGAGTGTAAGTGGCCATATATATTGCGCTAAATATTATACATTCTATATGTGGCGGCACGTGTCACGGAACTTTCCAACGGCTTCGTGATACAAAGCGCTACGCCGTCAAAGCGCAACACCGACGTGCCCAATGTGCCATCGATATCTTCACGCTTCTTCCGTCGAATTCTCGGAAGAGCATACACGCGGCAGCCGCTGTGGCACATCTAATGAACGCACGTTAGTGGGGATATCGATGGGCCACGAAGGGAAGAATCAGTTCGATCTGGAACAAAAGGACATTCTACCCCGAACCGCGAATGGTAAAGAGAAACGAGTCGGCCATTTTTCGAGAGATATGAAAATTCCAAGACCCCTGGTGGGTACTTAAGACTATTGAGGGTACGCGCCAAGGATGTGCAGACATCTGGGCGCCATCCTGCCCGCGGTGTGTGGCCTGGTCTCTGATGTGAATTGACGTTACGATGGCTTCGGGGTTTTCAGTTATAGGGTAACACTGCTAGCGTGCGGATCGGGACCAGCTCAAATTATATTCCTACTTGTACTTACACTTCTGTATTAAAATATATGTTCTACTTAATAATTTGTCCACGCGTTCCTCTGTTCATACATCTAATAACCTCAACATACAGCAACCACGCACACTGTGCGTATTTCTGGCGCGCGTTTCCGTTCAGTGACGGTACTTCGGCGGACTGGACTGCCGAAGCGAAAGGGTTAATCGGCGAAATAAAAGTAGAGGAATACTTAGATTGGGGTTAGGATTTATATTAAAATAGTTTTAGATTTATTTAATAAACGATTTCCAGGATCTTCGTCGATATTTGCACGCGTCTCAGCACTCTCGTGGTCTCACCATTTTCTATACCACACTACTAATAGAACAGTTGCATTCATCTGATTTTCGAGAAGTTGTGCACACATGTACTTCCATACACTCATACTCACATAGGCGTGTCACTACTACGCGGCTAATCTAGTCTACCACACAAAATTATACATATCTCAATACATATATTTTTGCATTGAATTTTTCAGTTTCTTATAAACCTATGGAAATTAATGTAATTGTAACTATGCGAGAGGGACGATCGTAGGAATCTAATCTTATTTCTGAATTATATTGCAGACTTACTGTTCCAATATGACTGCCGAGGCCTACATTCTTTCCGTTGAGCTCGATTATCACACACCTCAGCCTGAAAGGTAGCGTCTTCCTCTTTAGTCGTACCTCGAAGAATTTAACGTTATTGAGAAATAAATACCACCCATTAAAATGTGTTTAGAGTCAACGGTATAATGATGAACTCTCAAGCATTCGCGGATGCGTTCCGTTGCCCGATCGGAACCAAAATGAACCCCCCTAACAAATGTACCACATGGTGATGATCAGGCTTGGACAATCGTTCACCGACAGATTTCATCTACGACATATTCGATCATTTGGATTCGATACGGAAAATGGCGTGCTGTGGTTGGACACACTCTAAGCGACAAGGGCTAATCATTTTTTCAGCAATTGTCGAGCGATCTTGCGTCGGAGGGAATCGGTTCAGGTAATACCGATACTTGCAAGATATCGTATCTTTATCATGATTAGTGTTTTATGGCCAACTACGTGGATCGATATTTCGCAGGAATTCTATCCGGAAAACTGAAGAGTCGAAGTGGAAGGATGCATGGAGAGATGGACGAGTATTGCGCTAGGAAGATGCGATTCGCGATGACGGAGGATCGACCGATAGATAAGCTTGTTACAGCGTTTTCAGAGTCTAAAGAACGGCCAACCGAGGAGACGTCGATCTTCGGTACGGTCGTCGAAGTAATCTCGTTTAAACGCGCCATTAATGTTAATATCTCTCCCTATGACGCTTTAGAGGACCTTAGATTTATTATAGTGAAAGCAATAAATTGTACGGCGGAACAGACGAGAGTGTGGTACACACGAGCAAAATACGAATAAAAAGGAAACTAATAAAGACGTACACGTACACACGCAGAATAAGTAAATTTACAAAAAGCGCTTCGATCGTTCAGTTTGCGACAAGGCGAGTAGAGAACCGGCAAGCTTGCTAATGGAATTAGCAAAGCATGTCGTTTATTAGCGAGATCAGAGTTTCTCGATAGACAAGAATAAAAGTATACGGTCACGTTGTAGTCACGTGAACACGTGATCAACGCGCAACTTTGTAGGAAAAGCGAGTTATATCTCTGACTCGCGTCTCTATTCGAATTAAAAATCGAGTAAGAAGGCTAACGAACAATTTCTAGAATCTCTCGAGTAACGAGTATAGTTGAAAATGATTCTCGGAGGATCGAGACTAGGCCTCGATGGAACGCGAAGTGCAAGTACTTCGCGAGAGAAAACTCGTCGATCAGACCGTGTCGTGCAAACGGTTTGACGAACGCGAACTGAAAACATTTACGAAGCGAATCGTTTAGTTTCTCGCGCACCGATTGTCTTCGCTCTTGTTAGTCTGTAAAGCCTGTAAATAACGTATCCCCTGATGATCCTTTTCGGTTTAGTTTAGTTAACTTAACGTAAATGAAGTTTGCGTAAAGGAGCTGTCCGTGTTGTATCGTTTGAAAAATAGATTGGCTGGAAAATCTCTCGTCGCGGATAGATCGCCTTACGCTGGTTCTACGAAGGCTTAGAGAGATCAAGCTGGTTAGCGCGCGCTTCTATTCACCTGTTTCGTTCGGTTTTTCTCCGTACGGACACAAATTTCGATTAACGCTTCGCTTTTTATTCGTGACACCGTTTCGCTCGGTTCTCGATGGAAATTCGGCTTTCAGTTGAGTCTAGTCGCTGCAGGCGAGCAGCTCACTCTTCCCTCGGCGAATCGACGACAGTATCTACACACCAAACTCTACTTTCTCCTTTCAATCTTCTTATCTTACACATTTTGATCCCTACGAATCTCGAGAACTTTTTTATCAACACCTTAGAAATAAGAGATATCCACGAATTCGCAACGATTCCTTTACAATTCGAGAAACGTCGCACGTTTCACGTTTCCCTTTCTAAACGTTCCTTGCACAAAATACTCGTACGGTAGGTACACAGGTTTCGTTTACTTTCGTCGAGCGATTGTTTCCCGGTAACTTGGTTTTATCAACGAGCTTGTGAAACAGAAATTGGTGAGCTGTTCGTCGTGGTGCTCGTAATTCCCCTTGGTCGTCGAAACGAAGACGCAATGGTTCGCATTCGAGCGAAAAGAACCAATCGTGCCGCGAAAAGGATCTCCAAAAAGGAGATCCGATTGTCGCGAGCCGACGGCTAGCGAAGGTTGTTACAATTTTAGTGCGTTTACGCAAGAATCGCGATCTGTGATATTCTTAAGCAGTACTTAAGCAACTCGAGGGACGGTTCGACGCGCGTCTTCTCGATGACCTTGATCGTAGGAAAAATTCTATTGGTTCAACGATATTTAATGGATCGTAAAAGGAAGAAGAGCTGTCATCGATGGCGCTCGGATGTCCCTCGTCGAATCGAAAGCATAAAGTCACGTTATTCAAACACCGTTGTAAATGTAAATGGCTGATAGCTGATATGGCAAATAAATATGGTTTATATACAACTGAGTTTGTAATATATTTACAAGCATAATGATTTCCTGAATACAGAACAAAGTGACGTTAACGTTCGATTTCCCTATCGATCGGGAAACAGACGAGTGTCTCGACGTTCCTCTGCTTCTAACCCCACGGAACATCCAAGAAAAACATAATCGATCCGAATCGAAAACTGTCAGGAGATATCGCTATTTGAAAAAAAGGTAGAAAGAAATTTCCATCCAGTTTGATTCTTGCACGCGTGGAAAATTCTTACATGACGAGAAATTTGAGGCTGCGCGCCTGTAGCCGAGGATGAGTTCCCTGGCAGATAATCTAACATGTCACTGGCTGTCTGGCATCTCCTGATCCTTTGGGTAACCCGATAAACGCGTCGACTGTCGAATACACTTTCGAGAATAGATAACCGAAGTCTCGTCCGGGAAATTCCTTTATTCATTTCGCGATCGATCTGTGCAGATGACACTCGTCTCTTATCCCAGAATGAGCACGACCCGCTCCTCCTATGTGTCGCAATTCGAATACGTTCCTCGGTTTCACCCCTCAAGAAATCCTGACTGCCCTTCTCGGTTCACAAATCGCGAACACATCGACGAAGATTCGGAGGAATGGAATCGACCGGCGATCGAGATCAGGGCCGCGGTTTCTCGTTGCTCCGCATTTACACAGGAGAAGTACGATAAGTTTTCGTTTGACTTCTGCATTATTAATGTGAATGTTGCATAATATAGTTATCGGAATGGAAAGAATAAAATATAGAATAATTAGAGTAGAGTTCGATGGATTTCAAGCGATTGGCAGAATCGATTCTTGGTTTTTCGTTCGTAGAACGTTAGGGGATGATCTTCACGTTCGTGGAAAACGTAGGTACGACGAGGAACAGGATCGAGGGACGATAACAAACTGCATCAGGAACATCGTTATCAGCATGAGATTCAACAATATCGGCAAGGTGTTCTGCTTATCGATCTTTATAGAATTTTTGACGATGCTACGATTTTTAGTAGAACTTTCTTCTTTTTACTAATGTGTTCTAAAAATTTAAAACATCTAAATATTATACGATATCACGAACTACGTATTAACATTTTGTAATAACGGAATACTGTTATTAGACTGAAATTGAAGAGAAATTCATAGTAATCGATCACGTGCTGGACCCCATAACGATGAAAAAAATTCCACTGCAAAATCCCTACGTGATCAAAGTTCGTCAAGAAACCGTGTTACAATTGTACGGGTTAAAATTCCAAAGTGTGAGTATCAGGAGAGTTGAGTAGCCTAATTTTCCACGCAAAGATAACGTAGTTTACGGCTGATGACTCTGCTGGTAATTTATCGTGTCGCGCGAAGAACTTGTCGATTTCTTATCAGATTAGGATAAATAATAATTGAATAACGTTCTACGGAGCCTTTTAGCTATTGTTGGTAGAAATACCGGCAGAGTAGTCGGCAAGATCTCGCGGACAGTCGTATTGATCGCGCGACTTTGAACAAGGTTGTTAACGCAGAGGCGAGAGAAGAAGTGATTAACAACCGGAGCCCGAATTACACGGGGTGTGATGTAGATTCCGATCAGCCAACTTGTGGTCGAAGCTTTATACGTGGAAAACCTGTCCCATTTAGTCAGGTAAACTTTGTGGATAAATTCGTTCTCGTTGTATTCAAAAATCAAAGTGTTCATTGCCTTTGTCGACTACACTTTGAACTGCCAATTTCGCAACTTTATTTCACTTAGAAAGTTTCAGAATTTTTCTTAGAATTCGAAAAAGATATTATACGTTTTCCATGCACGAATAACAATGATCGAGGACTAAATGTACAGACGCAGGAGATTGGACTTGTTTTCTTCAAGGAATATTCAACGATCGTAACTAACGATACGAAACGATTGCAGGGTTTCTGTTGTTCCTGCGACTCAGAGGCAAGCGGCAGACGTCAGTACGGAGGCTGGAACAAAAGTTCGGATGGCAAGGCCAAGTCAACGTACAACCATACTATAAACAAACCTTGCAACAGGTTACGGACGGGAAGCAAGTGCTCGAGTTCGAACGATAATTCGGTGGCACGAAGCCAGGCCAAAGGGGATGAAGCTCGGTCCGGGAAGAAATCGGCCACGCTACACGCGAATCTCTTTGCCAACCAGACACCCAAATCCTACGTTTTCGAACCTGAAACTTGTCATAAATCCAATCAAGTTTTATCGAAAGAGGCGTGCGTAAATAAGGGAACAGAGAATCACGAGGAATCCCACGAGTCGAGGAAGAACGAGGCTTTGAATTCTAGCGCGACCAAGTCGATTGCAAGAGAAAGATACAAAGGAAAGCAAGGTGAAGTTTCGTCGACGTGGAGCTTGTTCCTGTCTCCGGAAATGGTGGCTGGAAGGCCGCCAAGCAGAGATAAAGTAGCGTCGAGCGTCGACGTTGAACGAGATCGAGCGTCGACGCAGACGAACGTAGTGTTCGAGGCGAAAAGCGGAAGTGTAGCGGGCGAGCGAAATTCGAAACGCGGTGGATCGACGACAGATATAAAAAATTCAGAATCCACGAGCGAAGATAGAAGGAACCAGTGCGAGGTTTCGCGCGATGGAAAGGGAACGAGCAATCGCGAATTCCACTCGATCAGCTCGAAGGCGGAAGCCAAAAAGCTATCGCGAGAGGAAGGGGAACGTTCGAAAAATCCATTCGTGATCGAGCCAAATAAATGTATGAATTCGATACACGACGAAGCTTGTTCGGGATCACAATTTCGCCTTTCGACGAAGTACAAGTGGAGAAAAAAATTGCTGCCGGAAATGCAGTCGATGGAGGTTAATGGCGGGAAGGACGTTGAGAAGACTGAACGAAAGAAATGCCGGGCAGAATCCTCGTATGGAAATAAAGGTCCGCCTCTGAAGTCGGGCAAGAAGAGGAACAAAATGTTTCCCGTTACGTCGACAATCGATTCGCTCGCGATTCGACCTTCTATGCATTTAAACGAGCCTTTAAAAAATTTGTCGACAGGTGTATTGAATAGCAATGGGTCTCCTGTGGCGTGGCCAGCTCGAACGAAGGAAATCGGGAAGGGTAATTTAAATAGAGTAATGGGAAATACATCCACGTCGCGAGAGACCAGACTCGGGACTTTTAACAAGAAACGAGAGAGGTCCGGATCCTTTCAATCTAACGGTAACAAGAAGGACGCAAGTTGCAGCGAAACTTTTGCTGCAGACAGGCGAAAGCTGGTTTCGAACACGGTCGCGAAAGGTGGAAACACCTTGCGAAAGGAAGATTTTTCTGCGCGTGAAAAGAAGCATCCGAAAGAGGAAAAGATAAAAAATTACACTCCGCAGAAGAGAACCTTGAAGGACTTATCGTGCAGAAATAGCTACGACCATCGGGAAGGAAAAAAGCTGAAGAAACAGGATGTTACGGGTTATGGGAGCGGGACAAATTTCCGACGATCGCGCAGACAGCTTCGAAATTGGAAAAACTGGCGGTCAGCACGGTACAGATCGAAGAGATTCAATGACTTGTCCCGGAGCCGAGGTCGACGAAAGAGAAGCAAAAAGGCCGATGATGACAAAGAACTCGCGACGGCGAATCGGAAACCCGGTCACGTTGTGAGAGTCTATATAGACGTTGCCCGGGACCTGAAGGGAGGCACGAACGGGAAATCAAGGTCGAATAAATTGGCCAACGATGAAAAGTCAGAAATAACAAATGGAAAGGGCAAAAAAGGGAACAAGATGGGCGACGACTCGTTTTCATGGGACGAAACTAGTCAGCAGGATAGCGTGGATAAACAGATCGAGGACAAATTCAGTCGCATAAGCGACGTCCTTAAAGAGGATACGATGGGATCAAAACCAATTCTAACAGAGAACAAAGGCGACACGATGAGCGTTAATCCTGTGCATGAGAAAGAGATGATTACAACTGACGTTGGTGAGCAGGGAAATCAAATTGAAGAGGTAGACGATGCGCTTCCGAACCAACAAATTGACGAAATTCCCGATAGAACGGAGGCTATAATTCTCAATGAAAGAATAAATGACTTCGATAAAAATAAAAATGCTCTCTCGCCTCTACAAATTGGCCAAACTGTCAATGGAAAGCAGATTGTACAAGCTATCCTGAATGAAAAAATGGATGAATTGAGCAAAAAAGCTTCTTCTTATAACAATAAATTTGACATGAATCAGGGTTCTTACGTAGGTTCTCAAGATGAAGCATCAGACGAACTGGTACAAGCAAATCAAAAGGATAATCTCTTTGCGAATAATCCTGACCAGTTGCTCGACAATTACAAGAGTTCAACTTCCAGTCCCGAGCTTGTGATCCCGCCACCGATGGGTTCATCCATGATGAAGGAACAGAATCAAGTTGTATCCAACATGTTCGCGCCAGAGTACGTTGACGATATTGACTCTAACAACGATGATATGCTGCTATTGAATCGTACGTCATTTACAAGCGAAACATCCGACTTGACACAAGCGTTGATCGTGGTAGACCTTTTCAAAATTGCTACGGGCTCACTTACCGAATCTTTACGAAGTACAATCTCTACGGAAACTCTCGAATCTGGCACCAAGTCTCCAAAATTAATCGACAGACTGGGTGGTCTAAAAAAAAACATTGAAAAGGCATTTCAACAGCTGAAACCAACGATCAACAGGACATCGACAGTCAATGAGACTACGACGATCATGCTGAAGGAGTCAACGACGACAAATACGACCGAAGAAACGACCAGTTCAGTCGAGATGACCAAAATCACGGATCAAACATTTCGACCTGTGGTCAAACCCACAGAAAGCGCGCCGCGAACTTCACCCGGAGGCGCTGAGTTTCATAAAGAGGTTTCCATCGAGGGAGTAACCTTTCCCGACGAGACGCCAATGATTTCTGTGCCGACACCTCAACCGGCATTCGTCGATCTGCAGTCGATCTCCCGGAACGTGGAACCGTCCAAAATGAGAAAGAAGTGTATAAACGGTCGAAAGAAGAAAGTGAAACGCACTACGGTTTCGATGATTAAAAAGCAGGGTTTAGAGGCGTTTCACGAGACAGACAAGCTCGACGGAAGAGTGTACAAAGATAATCCGATCGATAACGGCGGGAAAAAGCGATCGACGCGAGCGGATTCCGCGATGAAATTTTCATTCAAGGCGGCCAACATGAACGTCGTGAAGGAAAAGTTGGGTGTGACTAGCAGTTTCTCTCGTGAACAGCGGAATTATGTACAAGTGCAAGTGGAAGATCCGGGTGAAGCTGGAAAAAGACTAAGAAATAGGCTGTCCTCGAAGAAGTATTCACGAGCTGGACAAAATGAAGTGAAAATTGCAAACGAAAATGTAGACGGTTCTAGAGACGTAAGGAGAAACAGGGAACCTGCGTCTGATAGTGAAATTCCTGATTCGTCTGACATCAAATGGATCCATCATCCATGGTTCGTCACGACTGAATCACTGGAGTATACTGTCAAACAGAAGAGTAACAACGACCGTGTTTTTTTCAGTAAAAGTTCCAGCCAGCGCAGGAATAAAAACGCGAGGTACGAAGACAGCTTGAGGGAAGATTCTCTGAATCCAGCAACTGATGGCGTTCTAGGAAGGATCCTGCCGCCTTGCATGAAAGGCAGAGTCCGCCGTGTCGGGGATCGTGGAACAAAGAACGTCATTTGCGAGGCGGAAACGAATCGAAGAGGCAGACGTTTGCTATCCGTTCAGGGGCTGAAGGACGACAAGAGCAAGGCTGGCCACAGATCTAGCAAGGATCAGAAGAAGATTCAGCAGGACGAAGACAATTTTATCAAGGATGATAATTCGGATATGGAGTACGACGAGGGTGCGTCTGAACACCGGAAGCGTTTAAAATCGGTTCGCGATAAAGACCATAAGGAGTCGAAGAAACGAGATGCCACGAGGTCTGCGTTGAAACGGGAGAAGAAAAATAAAGGTGGCGGCAAGGAGCAATCGCTCTCTTCCTCGCAGGGGTCGTCGAGTGATTACGATTATTTCTTACCCGGAGAACAGATGGATGAAAACGACAGAACACTTTTGCAGGAAAAACAAACTGATGAGGATAACAGTGTGGAAGGTCCTGCAGGTGTAAATTACGATTCAGATCCAGCATTGGGAGATCTTTTGGAAAAAGAAACGGACGATGATTCGAAGATTTCCGACGATATGCAGAACGATAATTCTTACAATCAGGCGAGCGATAGCTCCAGTTTGCTCAATGAATTCGATAGATATCCGAAGGATCTAAGAACCGAAGGTCAGATGAGATCCATAGAAGAAGACAATTTGGAGAACACCGAAGCTGAAAACGAGGAGGGCGGACATGGGAAAGATTTCGACATTTCATTTACTGGAAAAATTCATTTGGAGAGCGATGCGTACGGTCGGCCGGTGTCCATCAGTTTCAACGCAGAGCCCGAATTTTTCAGGAAAGACTTTATCTACGATGGAAAAGCGAATACCTATGGCAATCGATTTCCATTAGAGTCAGCGAATTCTTTTATTGACGCGTCGGATACACTCGCTTCCGATGGAACAGACAATGCTAATTTTTTGCCGAACGGTTATGACGTTGAATCGTCTCTGAACGCACCCCTTGATCAAGTCGACGATCGATCGGTAGCCAGAGAATACTTTCTCGATACGATGCGCGCTAGAAATCGAAATGCCGGCAGGTACAGAAACGATCCCCGACAAAGACTGATCCACTTGCAAAAGAAATCCATCAAAGCTAACGAAGATCCAACGAAACAAGACTCGACATCGTCGAAGCAATCGTTGCAGGTTAGCAGCAGCTGGAAGAGAAGTCTTAAACGTTTGAAGAAGAATTCCGAATCCTTTGCATCAGCCACGTGCGTTCCAAAGGAAACTGAAGTGGAGGAACGCGAGAAGTTTGCTGGCGCTGAGCAAGACGAGTCTTTGAACGTGGAAGATCGAAATCGAGTCGCGTTGATTTCGAACGAAGCCAATTCGAAGAAGATAAGCGATGAATTGCTGGACGATTCGCCTCAGGTTTCCTTAGACCAGACTAATTTGCCAGAAAATAATTTCGAAAATGGGGACCCAGACGCTGCTGCAGATGTAGAGAAAGTAGGCTGTTACGTACTGAATAGTACCACGCTGAAGTTTGATTTAGCCGAGGCTACCATCGTTCCTGACAAATATCAAGGGTCCATGGTGAAAAATACGGTTCTCAGTATTCAGGATCTTAAAATCGACGATTCTTCGAATACGACAGAACCAGCGACAGAAACGCCAAAGTCAGCAGTAACGTCACCAGCGATAGAAACGACAACGATAATTTCGAGTTCCAACGAAACAGTGATAGAGGCGCAGATGTCCTATCCAAAACCACCGATAGTGATAGCAGCGGAATCGGCAACGACAACGACAACAACAACGGTAGCAACGACAACGAAGCTCACTAGTTCCAACGAAACCGTTATAGAGGCGCAGATGTCCTATCCAAAACCAAAATTAGAGGCGGAATCAGCGCTTCAGGCTTCGCCGAATTTACCTCAAGGTATAGTTGCCAACGAAGATAGCAAGGAGTCGATCGAGAAGAAGAATATGTTGGCGATTTCGGACTTTGTGAGGAAGTTGGAGAAACTCGTGGCTGATACAGGGAATTCGAGCAACACGACTGGTCGTACTTTGATACATTTGAAGAAGTTTATCATAGTTCCTGACAATCGTACGTTTTGGAGTTTGAAAGAATTCTCGGCCCCGGACAGCAAGCAAGGAACAGCGACTACCGAGACGGTGGTAGTGATGGGAGAAGGAACTCGCATCAAAGACAGTACACAATCTTTGGAGGATAACGATGAGTCGGAATACTCTGAGGTTGAAGATAACTCGAGAGGGGAGAATCGTAACTTAATAAAGGAAATAATCGATTCTGTAATAAAAGGCGATGACCTGAAACGCGAGGTACCGTTCAAACGTTCTGACAAACTGAATGATCGAAAATTGTTAGGTGATAAAAAGGATCTGCTGAGTACAGCAGATGCTCCGGTGGCGAGCGAATGGAAAGATCGGTCGAATGAACAGGAATTCGAGACGAATTTGGAGGTTGATAAGAACTCGGCCGACTTGGCTAATATACAAGAAGAAACACCAACGAAGGAGAAATCTTACCCGCAGAACGTGGGTAAGAACGTCGATGACCAATTCCTCGAATCGAGTCTCGAGAACGGGAAAAAGACGTCGAGAAAGGACAACGATGTTTGCGGAAATAAATCGGGTGTAAAGGAAAAAAGGGATACGGCTGTACGTAATACACGTTCGGCAAATCAGAAACGGGAACACGAGAATCGTGGCAAAAAGAAGGATGCGAAGCATCTGAAAAAGAAACGTCGGGGAAAGCGAAAGAGGAAGACGAAGAAGGGAAAGAGGGAGAAGAACAAAAGGAATAGGAAAAAGGCGAAGAGCAAGTGGCCTTTCAAGAGGAATTTACTTATGCTATCGGAAGAGGAGCAGATTCAACCTTCGAATGTAGATTACAGAATCAAATGGAGGAATCATGATGAATTTTCAGCGAAGGAAGGAGAGACGAAAAACACGGAATCTACAAGAAAATCGTCTGGCGAAAATGGGTTGAAAGAACCGCAAATTCGGGGCGGCCAGGATTGCTCGGATCACAGACATCCTCCTAACGTAGATCCATTAAAATATTTAGAATCCGCCCACTGTCTACGTTTCAGTGATCTATGGTTCGTTTCAAAATGTTCTTTCTTCCTCGACGCCTAGCCTCTTCTCGTCGAAATAAAAGAGTAAAATGACGTGAGAAATTTTTCAGGTACTCGGTGTATCAGTTGGAAGAACCTATAGTAGTCCATAAGATACATCTTCAAATTTACATGAAACGTGCTATGTCTGATGGATCGATTTTGTGGAAAGACTTGACGAATGGTTCGATCATAAGGTAAATTTAATCAACGACAATGAGATGAAGTACGTTTGAGATATTGGAGTCATTAAATTCACGCTACACAGGACGTTTATCTCATCAGATTGGGTACTTTCGATAAATACTATCGAAATAAAGAGAATACGGTGACTTTTACCTATAACGATGTGAGAGCGACTTCGAAGATCGAATACAATTTGAATCCCACGAGAGATCGCTTGCTGGTACCGTCTACGCTTTCTGGCAAAAGATCAAAGTATTCAGAAGCTGAAGGTTTTGAAAATAATACCGTAAAAAGACCGAACAGGTTAGTTATTAGAATGTACGAGAGAAAGCCTTGGTTAAATTGTGCAGGATGGTCAAGCGAGTACCTAGTGGTGCAGGCAGACAAGATCAACGAGGATGCAAACGAGTGTGATAAAGCTGGTGTGGGATTCACTGCATTCGTTGCTCAACCGGGTCGGTGTGAACGTGTCAGTGGAACCTGTTTGAAAAATCAACCATTGGACTACTGGAGACACGACATCGTACGTATGACAAGCGTAATAAACCAAGCAATATTAATATTAACCTGTCCGCTGTCGTTTTATTTTCTACCAATAATTTTAGCCCCTAGTTACTTGTCACGTAAAGAGTTACGATATCAATTTTGCAGATACCTAAGCATTACATATTCTTGGTTTGTTTTGTAGTACCTGTGAAATATTCGATTGGATATCTAACAAATGACACACATACACCCTAACCCCACACATACATCACATCCGGTTTATTAAAATACCGAAAATTAGAATGCTTCGGGTATCTATTATTTCAGTCCTATGCAAATATCGTTGAATAACTAAACTTGTATAGAGTTGAAAAAGAGAAATAGATCTAACCAGAACTGTTTCAAATGACTAATTCACATGCACTGTTATGTACCGTACTATGACATGTAAGGGGGAGTTTAGACCGTATTATTTGCTACGCTAATGTAATTTATTATGCACGAATTTAATGCGTTCGTTCATAAAACACTATATGAGCTGCGAGACAGTACGTGAGTGAATTCATTGTAGCAACTGCGCATACCAAGTACGCGTAATTTCGTCTAAATAAACATGATTCATATTATTGCACGTGAAACGTTATGTGAAACTATCCGCGTTACGCGAAACATTTCAGCCGATATAGTTACGTATTATACACGAGATTGTTTTTTGAGTTATAACGGAACTAACGAGACATACATACATTTTTGAAGCGTATGCGTTACGATGGATTTCGAGAAATCTAAGCGGCCTCGTTTATTAACGGATTAGAAACGGAAGGGTGGGTGGAATATTTCCCGAGGTGCCGGAACATTTCCGTAAACTGTCGGGTGTTATCGAAAGGTATACGTTCGATCTAATGTCACGTGCTGGTAGGAAGCACGGGAGTCTGGGCGGGCTGGTTGCTACTTCTTGAGCAATTTCGCTCGGGTGCCGAGAGAAGCCATCAAATACAAGGTGAACGGAACCGGAAGCCACCAGTTCCTCGCTCTGGAGTACCATTCGCTGCACGTGTCTGTGATCGACATCGAACTCAAGGACGACTACAATGCCCTTCCCAAAGTCGGGTGAGTTCCAGAGGTGATGATCGTTTTTAAGACATGTTTCCACTGAAATTTTGGCCACCTATTGCTCAAGTACTTTTTAAAAAATGATCGAATTTTTGCGTCGAACACGACCCAGAAACATTTCCACTTGGATATAAATTTTCTTGGAATGACAATAGCCTCCATTTCCTGTCGTATCACTTGCCACATTACCTTTAAAATATCTCGAGCTTAGCGCGAGCAAACTAATTTTCATGGTTAATGAAGGTGAAGACAATTTTCATTAAATTTCAGCTCGTCTGTCCAACTCACCGAGGTCCATGTAGATAATACCGCAATTAATTACACGGTGATAACGATGCTGATTAGTAACAAAGGCTCCTATTCGTTCTCTTATCGAGCACGGATTACGGATTGTCCACAAGGAGTTCCGGCATCATGGTTGAACGTCGAGAGCGCGACAAAGACAATCTCGTCCCATCGTGATCGTAAAGTAGCTTTGAGTCTCACCGGCAGACTCTCGTTAAATGAATTCTCTTGCTCCGGTAAATGTCGTGACTCAGTTTATGAAATTTTCTGACGGTTTATTATCTTTTTCGTTCAAAATGAATAAATCATCGCAAAAAGAGATCTATTTCATCGTTTCTTTTTCATCTTCAGTAATACTCTTGAGTCGTTACGACGAGCCTGTAGCATGGAGGGAGATAAAAGTACGAAAAATGGATCGTTGCTCTTGCGTGGGACACTGCAAATGCTCATGCTTGTCCGACGCCCACGATAAAAAAGATTGTCGGCCTGCGTCAAAGGGACATTATCAAACTACTGGTTTTCCAGGCCCACTTTTTATCAATAGTCGAAACCGAACGCACAGCGAAGTCGAGCCTTCTTCAATTTGGCCTGACGTTATTACGCTTGTTTGCTTGGTCTTGATCGTTTTGCTGAAACTTTTGCTGTTACTGGGTACTATAAAAGATAAATCTGATCTTTCGATTACAAAAATCAAACGAGAATTTTCATCAGGTTTCTTTAAGTGGATCATCGGCATATGCATACCAGTCGTAAGTCGTTGGGGATTGGACACTCTATTAGAGACACACAAGATGAGAAAATATTTGGAAAAGGATCTAAAATCAAAGAGCGTCGTGTTTAATCGATATAGGCAACCTGTGCATCCAGACACTGGTCGAAAGTCTGTCAGGATTTGCAATAGGTGAGTCAAAGAAGCCTAAGTTTAATTCAAACATTTTTCACATTTGGAAATCAGATTCTAACGCGACATGTTTCTCCATAGGACAGCAGAATTTTTTCTCAACCTGACATTTTTCTTTATCTATCCTTTTGGGATGGTTCATTTATCTTGCAAGAAACCTGAATATTCTGATCAACCTACCAACTCGGATCAATCGAACGTAATAGAAATACATTTCATAAAACCCTGTCTCTCCTTTGTATACGATGAATTTTCTATTTAGGCTAGTCTGAGATCCGAAAAGAACGAGTCCCAGACGATGATATGCGTCAGCACGTACGGCGACAGTATAAATTCCCAAATGGAAGCAGAGGACACGAAATACGTAATAGACGAGTTGAAGAAATCTCAGGAATCGTTGCAAAATTATAACAAATACAAAGTAGGCATCGATCGATCTCCATACGACGTACGTTCTAACGATCAGTATCGTTTTCAGAGGAAACAAACCTTAAGGGATCAAAGCTCATCCGAGCAATGAAAACCAGTGTTAAACCATTAATAGGCTGTTGTCAATGTGAACAGGTCGAAATTCATCGATCTAGGGAGAAATATACGATTTGGCCTGCTAGGCTCGATGAGAATTATACGCAATGCGGAACACGGAGAATGAATTTGTGAACGTTTCCGGTTGATATCTATTGCGGGGAGATGTGTTCCCACTTTAACCCATTTTTTCCGCTGGGTGCTATTTATACGGGGCGGCGGAATGTAAATATTCATACGGAATGCACGTATTTCTGGTGCATCGCGCTTAGTCACGGCGAATAAAAATAAATGCTCGTTACGTCGGGGATGTTTTAGTTGCGAGATTCATCTGGCTTGTTCCACGCCAAGGGCTAAAACGCGCGCTAATCACGCTCGGTAGAGGACAATTCGGCCGCGTTCGCGGATTGATTTTCTCATCCCTCCGTTCCTATCGTTGTTCATCCTTCACCATTCTCTCTCTCTCTCTCTCTCTCTCTCTCTCTTTGCCTTCTCTTTGTTTTTTTATTTTGAACGGATAATTTTTCACGGAACAACAAATCGGTAGGCGTGCATTGGCGAACAATACCAGCAACTCGTTTGTGTTAATTTGAGTCAATTATACTTGTACGCAAAGAGGAAAAACAAAACGCTATTTTCGTACTACAAACGCGAGCACTTCTATAAAAGGTCTCGTGCTTGTTTTACGATTAGCTCTTACGTTTTATCGGTTTAGCTAATTTTTTTCTGAAAAAAGAAAGGAAAAAGAAGAGAGAAGAGAAGGGAAAGACACGATAGAGCAAACAGTATCGAAAGATATTTTAAAATCCGTACTTAAAGGAGTTCTTTGATATCGCGAAGAGGCAAAGAAATATTTTACTGCTGCCTCCCTCACCCGGTGTCAGGTGGTTTTCATTTTACATGACAGGACTGGTCGATTGTCGGGTGTCGGAAGGAATCGATAAAACCATGCCGCATTCCGATTCGCGGCATCCTTTCCACGTCGCTCTTTTTTCCGGTGTCTGGAACATCTGCATAAACGTGCAATTTCTCGGCGACAGGTAGCCATGGCTACCACCTTCATACATCGAACCACTGCACACATCTCAACGTCCGCTCGACACAGGATCTCCATTCCTCGGTCTCGTTTATTTTCGTTCCTCGTCGCATCCACATAACCAGGATTTTACAAGGGGACATTGTTATTCGAACGACAAAGCAGACGTCGGTTGTTATCCTTTCAACATTGTTCGTCAACCGCGTTTAACTTCATTTCGTCTGTGAATCATATTTGCTTAATGGTACAACCGATACAGGATACTTCCGTTGAGTAAACCGGTCGCCATCGCAATTCGTCCCTGTCATCGTTGACGAACTGTTAATATTTTATTACATATGTCATGCAAAATACATCAGAATGAAAATGTGAAATTTCATCGAGTTTCGTTCTTTATTTATTTGACTGGCTATTCTTTTCAAATGACGTTCCCAATACATTTTTTCATATTTAATTGAATTGCATTTTCCCAGCTTGTGCCGAATATTTCCCAAATAAATAATTACCAACTTATCTTTCAATGCATATGGACCAATTGTTAATAATTTCCAATACGTGCATGCACAAACAGAACGATTTTTTACTAAGAGGAAAACGCTCCACCACCTACAGCGTATTGCTTTGAAATAAAAGCGCTCAACATCACGTTTTGTTAGCCCAACTTTTCTCGTAGCTCGTATTTTTTAGCTATATTACCGCGGACAGCGTTGCGCACGCGAAATTTACATTGCAAATATTTTTCCGCGCAAATATGCTCCTGTTTATTGTTCCCCTGCATGGCTCCATACACCCGCGGGCGCTAGATGAATTTATTAATTCTTTGTTATTCGTTCATGTCTCCGAGTTACTTCCTAATTACATTTTCCTGCCGTAAAGTTACTACTACTTACTCCACGTTTGCCTCGTAAACACGTATATGAGAATACGCGTTGATTCATTTGTTAAAAAAAAAAAAAAACATTGCTTTACACCCTATCGACTTGTTTTATATTCTACCGCTTGAAATTTCTTAGATTCCTGGAAGTTTGGCCCTACAACGAGTACGCTTTTAAGATAACGACGTGTGTGGCTGGGGGAAAAGGGGAACTACGTAAGTTCTAGCGGTTGTATGCTGCACATTGTACAGGTTCGGTTATCTGCATGCACCTGTGCCCGACTTGGATGTCTGTTTGTGGCCGACTACGGCCGGAGAAAGGCGGTTCTTTCTCCATTGTAATTCGGTAGCCTCGGGCTACTCCAGATTGACTATACTCGACTGACCATAGAGGAGCTTGAGGCAACGAGTGTGCAAAACGGAACAATGGTCGTCATGTCGGTCCTCCAAAGCGCGGCGTATGCATTTCTTTTCGTGAAGCATTTTCTGCTTACGGGGCGTTCGAAATGTCAAGACGAGCAAGATAAGAGATCGCGGCTTCCGGGTCAGACAGCTTTTCTACCAATTACCACGATCACCGCGGGACCCGTATCCTTATTTAAATGATATTCTAACGAGCGTCCAGCTGACTCGACAGCGAGAAAGAGCATTATATTCTCGTTATAACTTTCGCCTACACGATACGCGAAAACATTTTCCTCTTTGCTTTGGAAGATGTAATCTAACCAACTATACGTTCATATGTACGATCAACATTGCAATTGAGTTTCACGCGGAGCAATTTCTTGAACAGATCGGTCATTACGGCCACTTGCATGGACAGAGCGAAATGATTAATGCTATGATTCCTGTAATGCAAAGTTCAAGGTTGCATGTTATATGATAGGGAAGTCTCGAGAATTTTCTTCCCTTCCAGCTGTGTCATATGGAGCACATGCTAAATATTTATGTTCCTCTCGATAGTATCGAGCAACGCCTAGAGGTTAGGAATGGAAGCTACCGCGAAGCTGCCTACTCGACGAGCATCCAAAGAAAAACAAATAAACGTGGTATACCTAGTGGTGTAGGGTAGATGGATTTGCCGTTTCGGGTCACCGGAAACGATGGGTGTTGGTATTTTTGAAACGATAGTAAGCTTTTGAGATGAAAGTGAATCCCTTGTTTTCATGCTGTTTTAAAAGGACAATAGTATCCTTCCGTTTCGTAAAAGAGAACTTTTTCGAACGATTGTTTTTTCATTTAATAGTAAAGAATTAAATTGACTTAACCTTCAATGCGGCTTATCCTCAGTTGCATGGCATATCCGCGATTGTACGGTTTACCTATGGTTGTACAGTGTAAAATATGAAGTTTGTCGTTATTCGTCACACATAACGAAACACTCCTTGAATGTATTCTCAGCTTCAAAAAGGTTATTTTAGCACGAAGATCACTGAAGTTTGTAAAGTTCCAAATTCAAATCCAAGTTCATTTTAATTTTATTCTAACCACAAACGATATCGTAACGTTACTTCAGATCGCGGCTCGCGACGTGTCCATAAATACAAAAATGACACTAACAATAAGATGGCACCCGACGATACTTTGAATTGTCAGAGAAAAAACACGTTAATTGGTTGATTTATCTAAAACGAACTTCATCTATGATATAATCGATTTGATTGGCTAAAACAATATTGACGCTCTGCTGGCCACTAGTGAAAGCAACGATTTTATAAAGTGCGCGCGTCGTGATGGAACATCGTGTTTGTGACACAGTGAATTTGCATGAATTTCATTCCGAATGCGACACAACTAATAGCTCGACGCATAAAAGGTAATATTCTGTATTTGCGTTACGTAGCAATCCTCTCGGCAATCTAGAAAAAAATCTCTCTGACTTGAATCCTAACCATAAAAATCCAACAGTGTAACCATTTAACTGGTGCAGCGAAGTCACTCGTTGCCTCGAATTAGCCTTGACTCTATTCTGCTTTTGATCAAAGATGCCGTTTTTGCAAGTGAAATCATTGCGAAATGTTCGCTCGAATGCGAATAATCTCGTCTGTTCTCGACTTGTTGGCGCTCCGATCGCCGATGCTGTTTCTTTTCTAACAATGGTCACCGTGTGTTTGTAGATCGAGATATCGTCGAGCTTGCACACATTGGATCGTATCCGTGACCAATAAACCCCTGTTCTCGGCCCTTTCTCCCGGAAACGCATCAGGATGAGTCGCAGAGGCTGTTACCTCCTTCTCTACGTCGTCGTCCGTAAAGGTAAGTCACGTTCGAATGATAAATACCGCGAGTACACGCGGCTAGCGTGCACAGGGCCGTATCAACTTGGCGTTCCTTTGCACGCAACCGCGTGTCTATGCATCGCATACTGTACATCTATTTCGCCCTCGAAACTTTTTTCACTTTTAATTCACAAATAATTATCCGTATAAACTTCCAAGAAGATTCTACACGAATGATAGAAAATTATAGAAGCAGAAGAGCTTCCACCGTATTTCTCTACTACGTATGTAGAATGATTTATGAAATTAGATAAAATTTTTATTTTATACACGAGAGAAGAAACGACCGATGAAAGATCGCTTGCTATCTCACAAACGACGCTAGTGTATAGCGATTGTATAGTTTTTCCCTTGTTGACATCAATATATTCTCCTCAAATTTAATTTTACACCGTTCCATACATAAGCGTGAATAAGTATGTAACTTCATTTGAAGCGCTGTATGGCGATTACTATTGCAAAGCTACGTTCCCCCGTGTTCTCTGGTCGTATACGCGAAATTAGCAGAGCCGATGTACGCTACGTTGCATTGGCTGTGTAATGGCGCACATCTGGTGCTCCGTTCGGTACAGGATCCAAGCGCACAATATGATCACGGGGACAAAAGGCGGAACACCATGAATATATCCTTAGTGGCTGGCCTGCTGCGTCTTTGTCTTACCGTATCCTCTCTCCTTCTTTCTGACATTCCGATTTTTCATCCCCTGCATCTCCCGCCCTTGCCATGCAATTTTTCTGGGCTCTCTGCTCGTCGACCGGCTTATTGTTCCGATCCTGCGTTAAAATATAGCCACTCAAAAAGCCGCCTACACAGGGGACAAAGGCAAGGAATTTAAGGCAGTTTAGGAGTTTCTGCCCTGTATGCACACGCACCCCTATATTCAACCGGGTCGTCAGCCCTTACGTATCCGCGTGTATTGAGCACCATCCGTTTGGTTTCTACAGGAAATTTCCAAACAACTGTCGGGGAAAGTCGTTGGCTAGCCGCTTTTCTGCCTTTTGGTTTCCGTACCGGGAATAGTTTCAACGAACTCTAATGGAAGCTGGTTAACGCGACGGAGTTACACGGAAATCAACTATATCGTCGGTTAGTTATTTATTGCGGGATTGTAGTTTATTGGCGTTCCTTCATCGCTGTTCGCCACGGAGGAATTCGACGCGCTACCTGCCGTGGGCTATGGAGAACACGCGGCTTTTGTGAAATTTAACCAGTAATTCCACCAGACTGGTTTACATTTCTCTGCCATTTACGGTCATTCCTCTCTCGAGAGAAATAAATGTTACAATATTTATACCGCTTGATGAACAGTCTATCGATTTAGTTCAGCCTCGCGGTTATTCTCTGTTTCTTCTTGTTCTCCTTCTCGGTAACCGAACAATTATCGCTGTGGTCTTCGAAACGTTCCATCACGAAACGGAAAGGGGATCATAAAGTATCGTTAAAGTATGCTGTAGAGCGAACCCGACCTCTGGAGGTTTGGCCTCGAAGAGCAGTTTCCGCTCGCAATAATTCCATCGTTCGTTTCCTGCTCAACGGCGCTTTTTGCGCCTGTGCTCCACTTTAAATACACGAACACCGCACCTACTTCAATTCCATCGTTATCATCGAGTCACTCTAGTCTTTGACTTCGCGTCTTTTCCTACCACGAACACGACAGAGACCAGTTCTGTATAATCATCAGTCGTATCGAGACATTAAGCGATACCAACGTCACTGTGACGCGGTAAAGTGGCCGCAACGCGTTCTCCGAGCGACGTGACACGAAGATATCTGACGAGTCTTGAAATTCGAGCTATAAAACCGAATCGCAATTGCGCGACCTCGTAACGGTTTGCTAGACGGAAGGAAAAACGTAGCGGATCTAATGGGTCGTAGTTATTTTCCTATTCGACCTGCACCAAGACGTCGATCAACATAAAGATTCGAGGTTAGCAGTGCTAAAACGTTCGTGAGAGAAGCAAACATCGAGGTTTCACGATGACCGTTCGTTTCAGTCGCAGTAATACACGACCCTCGGTGGACCGAAAAGGCTTGGAATCGCATCCGGAAACCGGTTGCAGAAAATACACGTCACTAACTGAACCGTCCCCTGTAATTTTACGGGCGAAACCACATTTATCTAGAAATTACACGTTTTCGATGGCCAGTGCTCCTCGACATTTCACGTTTCGATGATAATAAAGTCGAGTGGATCAGGTAGCTTTTCAGAAACAGCATCGCGAAACTTTTCGAATAATTATCCGGAAAAATCCTCGGAGTTGTTAATTCGTACTTCTAATTTTCTACCTTCATTTCTGTAATTTAGTTACGCGATTATCTTCGTTTGCGGAATAAAATCTGGAATTTCCAGAAACTAATAACATTTGGTGATATTTTTTGTCGACTGTCGCGTATGATTTTCGGGAAAAATTTTCGCGATCACTTTGTAGAATAAACGCATGACGTTTATAATATAATAACTATTTTTCTATAATATAATAACTATTTTTGAGGCGAAGCGGTAGTCGAAATTCTCAACTTTAGCTACGGTTGACCCATTCCTCTGGCTTCCGGCGTGCTTTAACGCGGTTCGAGAATTCTCGGCGAGCGCGTTTGCATTCGCGACGCGCCGCGCAATGGGCCAGTTAACGTTCTCTCGAACTACGCAGCTAGATTGTCGTGTGCAGCTGCCGACGTGAATTCTGCATTAACGCCGCGAACAACACGATTCACGCAACATCGGCTCGTTCTCGCCAGTGTTGGCAAGGTCTATGTACTATATCCTCCCAGTCTGACCGAGGAATTCCTCGAATCGTGCCTAGTCCGACAGAGAAACTTTGAAATGTCGAAACCAGCGATGCTAAGCACGGATAAAAGATTATTGAAAATTGACGCCGTTTGACGTGTTTCTGTATTCGAGGCTGCGTTTATCTCGACGAAATCACATCATCGATATAGTCGCTTTTGTCTGGAATACGACACCCATGATTCACAGTCGTCTTTCGACGACTACAGCATTGCAACGTCTGCAGCTGGCAAGAGAGGAAATATATTTTGTTACCTAATTAGTAAAAAGGTAGCGAGAAGTTTCCAGCTATTGGTGTTGCGAGTTCGTAGAACTTTCGCAGCGAGAAACCTGAGCGTTACAACGAGAAAGCGAGACAAACGAAATCCCTTCTCAGGAGACTATGGCGAAAGTTTTGCTCAGAATTTTCTCAAGCATCGACACCGGCGGTCTCAACGTCTCTGTTCTTTTTTCGTGTCATTCTGTTTTTTGTTCTCTAGTACATACTCCAAATGCCCTTTCTATGTATCGTTCTCTACGTGCATCGGTTTGCATATCTAAGCAACAACGTTTTCTCTGAAAGCGGCCCTCCTCAAGACGTTTATTTGCACGAGTGTCGCCGGACACGAGACAAAGTTTCATAGGTCGTGTTTGCGGAGAGGTAACGTGTTAATTCGCAAACTTGAAGCTCGCAGTTAAAAGCTCGCTTGGGAAGTTGCGTCAATTTTGGTAGGTAAACCTGTAAACTTTTGACTAGTTCCTAATCTCGCGCCGTCCCGCGCTCAAATTCCTAAGATTCGCGTTGAATTTTCCAACGGCGACACGACGAGTCTCAGAGTCCTTGGGTACCTGCAGAGCGAGAGGCGAACACACGCTACGCGCGTGGAAGGCTTGTTTCACGGAAGTACTGGCGAGGAACGAGGAAACTTCTCGTTCTCGGTGGTTTGTCGTTTGCCCTGGTATAATGCGCCACCACCCTTCTCGTCAACCCTTAAACTCCCTCGTAAACAATTCCGTGCTCGTAGCGAACATACTCGCAGCTCGTGCTGCACGATTTACTTGGGGTTGAAGAACATTTAAGCTTTTTTACGGATGTCGCCGCCGGGTCTCTCACAGGAAATATTAGCTTATACAGGGAAACAATGCTTTCCAGTTTCTCGATCGTAAAAATCTCTTTACCGACGGGAAACAGGCGAAAGAAGTTGATGCAACGTGTATAAAGTTCTTCCTTAGATTAATTTCCGTTTTTGCGTGACGTCTCTCTCGTTGAACTCGTTGCTTCCTGTTTCCTTCTGTATGGAGATAAAACTCTAACGAAAAACCGACCAGAGGTGTTTTATGTTTTTCTCTTGATTTTTATTTTTTTTTATTTTTTTTTCTTACGTGGGATGGAAATGAAATTTTCGAAGATATTCCTTATACAAGATTCGTAGATTTTTGGACGGATGTCTTTTGGAAAATTGAAATCAACGGAGGTAAGAAATTAATTAAGAAGCGGGAATATTTAAGGGGCTGAACGAAGTTGCGTACAAAGCTCGGTGAAGGCTATTATGCAAGCGGTGTCGAGCTCATAATTCGATTCACGGGTGGAAAAGCGACGGTTGTACGGCTATTACGAGCCGGAATAAACTACAAGCTTATATCGGTGAATAGGCGCGGCACAAGTTCACGTGAAAAACGTGCGATATGCACGCGCGACTCCCATTCGAGTAATACGACTCTACGAACTTCCGTCGCGCGATACATTAATAAATCCGCGAAGTCACATTTTCTCATATGTACGTACAGTTGCCCGCTGGCGATGTAATCGTTCGTTTCACTCATGTAACTTAACATCGTAGTGAAAATGAACCAACAAATCCTGCTGGTATACCTCGCCGTAAAAACGAGATAGAAGAAGAGAAACAAAAAAAAAAAAAAAAAAAAAAAGAAAAATATATAGAAGAAACAAGAAAGCTTGAAATTCAGGTAGCGCGTTCGAGGCGCGACCGCGAATAAGAATCTCGAGATTAAATAGAAGAGAAACCACGTGGGACTCGATTCGTAGCGTCAGACCTTATTCGTTGCCCTTCGACGCGTTTTCGTTCGATGGTGTGCGTTGAACTTTGTCCGTGTGCGAAAAACATCGTCCACGCCGTGGACCAGTCGAGTTTCTTAATGAGGGAGACGCTCACAAGAGTCACTGTGTATGCACCTTGATGGCTGGTGTTGGTGCACGCATACCTGCAGGTATGTGCCCATGTGGTACGCAGCTGGGGCACCTCCATCTCCTATTGGAACCAGCTTCGCCACATTCCCTGGCCTGACTACCTGGGAACTCGGTGTTTCGTCACGAGCTCCTCGTGCTCGTCACTCTTCTCGCACGATCGAGGGGCTCGAGGCCGCGTGGCCACCGCCGGTCAAACTTGATTTTCGACTGTGTGGAATTTTCGGAGCAACGTGGACGGCGCTTCATCTCAGAATCGGTTTTACCCAGTGGTAGCTTTGATAGTTTGTTCGCTTTATTTTTGGGTTCGGTGGCGTGCAGTTTTTTAGTGCTCACCGATACAGCGGGATCAACGATACAGTCGCTGTTGACATTCGGGAATTGTTGACTTATCGGTTCTCGAGCGGTGATAGTTTAATTTCGTTAAAACGTCGCGCGTGTCGGTTGAGTTTTATTTTGTTTCGATGGTATCGATGCAGAGGGATGAAATTGTGACGTTTCATTAATTTAATTGAACGATGCCACGGCGCGATGTGTTGCGTGATGCCTTCACCCCGATCTCATTCGTCTTCCCTGACTATGGTCGAACAAAAATTTTCTTCCTTCTCTTCGTTTGTATTTGTCGGCTAAAAGAATCTTCTTTCCTATGGGCACGAGCTACGGTTATAAAATTGAAGACACGAACCACGATTTATGAAGAGCCACGGAAGAAAAATAATATCGAGAATTGCAGCTACTCTGCGATAAAACTCGCACATTTTCCTTGAGAATATGGTTTTCGAAATTCCAGCAAGAATTATTATCTTCTACTGTTGATCGTATCGCTGCGATATTTTATACATCCGTAGCTTGATTCTCTCTTTAGAATTCAACAATACGGTTTCAACAAAAACTACGAATATAGCGTATCGTGCTATGGCACATCGAAGGCGGGGCCCTAAAGAAATCGGACCCTCGGTTGCTCCGCTCCTGTTTGTCGTCCCTCGATCACGATCCCGATCCACGCGGCAGTCTTACCGCGCCAGCGCGATCGAGAGGATCGATGTTGTGCATCGCGCCTGCGTCTCGATTTTCGACAAATCGGCTCACCGACCAATTTCGTGACATATCAGTGCAGTGAGATAAAATCAAGAGACCTTTTCCTCCATTGTGCGAGCGATATTCCTTTGAGAAAAATATATCTGTGAAAAGTCTGGAGATAATATGTGGTACGGTTTTCTTAGTGACATCGCGCAGGTGATTGTTCGTTGAAATAAAGTATTATTCCTTTCTCATCCATAATATGCGAGCATCGTTAATTCACCGACAGTTTTTTTCAGCCGCGTTATTCAAACTCTCTCGACCCGAGGCGTCTCCGGTTGTCGCGTTGCGTACGCAGCTCCGTTTCGTCTTCCAGCTTGTTCTCTTTCATTCTTTGTTGAACAACTTCTCTTTCCGTGTTTCTGTTTTCTTTTCCGTGGAATACACGAGAGCATATATCAGCTACCGTGACGAGCCATGTTTTCCACAGTGGATTTCCACGACGTCGCTATGAGGTGAAATATGCGAGTTCGCTCCTCTAGTGTCGACAGTAGCAGACAATTATTTTAATGCCCTTAAGATCACACCCCGCTTACAAGATCTTTCTCAGGTAATTTCTTAAGAAGGGTATCCGACTCGTCTGTCGCTCCTTAAGCTTGTTTAATCTCTTCGTCGTCTTTTAACAGCGCCACGACATAATCCAAAATTCATTGTCTCTCTCGAGTTTAACCTCGTCCATTCCACCGGGACCTTTCTATCGTAACGCTGTCAAAATTTATACTCCTTCAGTTTCCTTCTCCCTTTTTTCTTCTCTGTCGCTTATTACCATCAATTTTATTGCCTCTTGATACCTAACCGAGGTCTCCTTTTTTATCTGTCCATTGAGAGATAAAAAAAAAAAAAAAAAATGACCCTTGCTCGTTAGGTTATAATAAGTACATACTGTAGTTTGTAGCTTCGTATCGATAAATTATATCGTTCTTTACGATCCTCTTCCGGGCTGCAACTCGTCCGTAACGAATTGCCTTCTTCTGTTTCTCAATGCGAACGCATCTCTTCGTCGAACGAGTTACGACAACCAACGATACCCGTCGAACTTCACAGGTTTGCTCGATAGACGGTGGAAGGGGCGCGAAAACCGGAAGCCTGGCACGCTCACCAAACCATGGTGATTAATGTTCGACGATCGTTTTACAGAAGGCGCATCGTTCCGGCATAGCATCGAGCGATAGGCTGCGTGCACTGCTTCGTTCCCGCGGCTGATAACAGTGTTTGAACTGTCAGTCCGTCGCGTCGGACTGATAGTGAGTCCGGTTGCACAATTAGACGCCCGTGAAAAGTTCGACTCGGCGACGGTGTGATTAATCGTGTTGACTGACGTGTCCGACGAACAACACCGGAAAGAAAGAGTTACGAGACATTCCGACGATATTTCAGTGGTTGCCGAAAAACCTGTGCTTTCGAGCGGATAAAAAGAAATGGTACCGACGATCGTTAAACATCATCTATACGCGGAGAGCGTCACGGGGACGTTAAATTGTACGATCGATGCGTCCGCCGGCAGAAAGAAAAGATTCTGGAAGACACGCCGATAAATAACACAGTGGCTGAAGTGTTCCACGAACGATGCTTGCGGTCTGCTGGTATCTCGGTTGAGACGCCGGCAGAAATAGAAGCCAGTGATTGATTGTGCGAGGCCCGTCACGAAAGGAATGTAATCAGCGCACGGTGAATCTCTATCCGGTTAAATCACAGTGTTTACTCGGGGTACGATCATACACGAACGTGCTCGAAACCTCGAGCCAATGTCCTATTCTGACTTGAAGTTACCCCCATGAAAAGTTGTACTTTGATGGAAAAGTAGTCTGGTGAGTCTCGCGAGTCTCAAATCGACGAAGCGTTAGTGCGACGCTTGTGATTCTTGCACTGTTCCCTTTCGAATCGAAACGTCTCTGTGCAAAAGTTTTCATCGAAGAAGACGCGAAAGTCTATCGGTTGAACGAGCAGGCGTGATATTTCTCTCTTCGTCTGAAGTTTCTTACTTTGGTGTTCTACGAATTGTTTCCCTTGCCCGATAGTGCATCACGATATTCTCTCGTGACTATCACGCGTCGAGTCGCGTAGTACATACCTGTTGTCACAAATCAGCGGATGACTTGGCGGCGCTGGACTGATAGCGAGACCCATTCGATGTGCAATCAGGAATCACCGATGGCGCAGGGCATCGAGTGGCTGACAACGTGCACCACCGGTTAATGCCGGCTACGACGAAATTACGCTGTGCTAGCGCAGCCAGAAATTGCCAGGATAACGTAGCCACAGTCGATTACTGGGAGTAGTCAGCAGGAGAGATCCGATCCCAGCGGATGCGTCGCGCTAGGTATGTATGTACTGTACATTCTGCATGTCTTTACACATGCTCGCATAACGCTCGTACTCGAAAGTAGATTTATGAGTCTCTTTAGAAGTGTCGTAATTCGCCAATTTGAACACTTCGTTTTTGTTCGGAATTTTGAGTGGCCGTCCGTTTATGGCACGAACAGGCCCATTCCCTTCTTTAGAAAATTCCGAATTACGTGTCCTTCCCGAGCTGTAAACCTCATGACTCCGAGGTCAGATAAAAAACCCCGGGAAAGGGTCAGCCGAAAGGGTACAATGGACAGATGAAACCCACGTCTGGTAGGGAGAATCAGCAACGTAGAAGGACAGTTCATCAGGCATCATACTATGCGGGCGAAATACTTCACTACTAACAAGATCTTACCACCACCGTGTTCATAACATCACACTTTACTTTCATACAACAAATACAGTGCTAGAGATTACACTAACACTCGATCTATTAAACCTTCTCCACCTTGAACGTTAATTCATTCGAGGTACGCGATATCGACCGATCGGTTTGACCTAACCGCTTGCTCTGTAGTCGAGAATTCGCAACAGTATTCTTTTTCTTAGCTCATCGATAAGTTTGTGACTCGTGTAGAACGACTGATGGAACTTTAACTAAAGTTGATACATATAAAATTGATTTTTAAATCTGAGGAAAGTAGTAGGTAATGATAGTCGTTCATTAAGAACGAATGTTTGCCAGAAACGTTGCCTGAATATCCGCAGTAAAGATCCGTGCGTTTGCTGTGTTAATCGTCAGCCGCCTGATATGATATTGCAATATATTAGTAGTAATCGACAGTGTCACAGTAATTAAAGATACAGGCAGCGCGGCATCGTAGTATGCACCGTTCTCGACAATTTCACGTCGTTCTACGGTATCATTCACAGAATCCTACGCAGAGAGAATCCCCTCTAGCTTGATACGAAGATCGAATGACGGGGCGAGCGTGGGTGTACTACGCTCGTACGATCGGCAGACGCGGAGCCGGTTAACGCGCAAAATGCGAACAAAGAAAGTTTCATGGGCGCGGTGATGACTTATCGCGGGTTCGTTTTCGGTTTTGTTTCGTTTCGATCATTCCACCGTATAGTCACACGAATACTGTGTTAAAACTTAACGATTTTACAAGCCGATGATCGCGTTGATAAATTCGTTTGGTCGTTATCCCACTTAATTACGACTATAATGGATTTTGCGAAATGTTTACGTCCATGCGTTTCGTGTACACGGATCGTCTCTGAAAATATGTATCTCTATATGGAAAAATAAGCCTGAAGTAATCTTATTCTATGTTTTCGATTTATTTTTCTCGATTGTATTATGATTGCTGAAAACACCGTGTACGATACTTTACGATATTTTGTATTAATAAATTCGGTAAATTTAGATAGTGCGGATTTGAAAGTATCGTTGGCGCGTTTATTCGAGCATTGTTTTCAAGAGATAAATCGGGAACATTTTCGTATTGTGATAACCTCATTCCAGGAATAAATTTTCGAATTACCAGCGTCATTAGGGATTCGGGAAAAATAACGATTGACACGAAATTACTGGA
The DNA here is from genome assembly GCF_040668555.2 of Bombus flavifrons. Classification (NCBI taxonomy): domain Eukaryota; kingdom Metazoa; phylum Arthropoda; class Insecta; order Hymenoptera; family Apidae; genus Bombus; species Bombus flavifrons. The sequence goes on from NC_138454.1 coordinate 6,813,567, forward strand.
CGAACCGGAGCTCGTGCCACGAATAACGAACGGTCAAAGCACTACAGTGTGCGTGGCCGTACGATAAAGCTGGACGAACATTCACCACGGGCCGATTCATATTCCCTGCGATTATCAGTCTCCGAATGAGCCGAACAATGCGACGAGAATGGCCGCACGCCGCTCGTTCGTGTTGGTTATCTTCGTGTGAATGCACTTGCAGCCCGGCACGGCGTCGCGTCGCTCGGTTTTGAAAAGAGAGAGCGCCGCCTCGTAACGAGTGTATCCGGTACAAAAGCGAGATCAAAGACGAGCAGCCGGCAGGCTGCTCCGTTCCGAGGAATCGAACGTCTGTGGGAGCGTTTTCGACGACGTCTATTGCCTCCAATATCGTGGAATCACGCCTTCGTTAACGTTGTAGCTGCACGAAAATCCTACGAAAGCTCGTTGTACTTCGTTCCTTCCTTAATTTCGACGAAATTAAATTTTTTTTCCTCGGCCAGATGGCGGGAGCTTGCATGGTTACGACGTTGAATTGAATCAACGGGGTCCTATGGACGTGCCAATGAACTCTAATCGATTACAATGAGTTCTCTTTGCGAGACTGATAATTCTTTCGACCGATGGGAAATTCGTAATCTACTTTTCTCGCAAGGATCTGTATCACGTACAGTTGTGAAAATAGGGATTACACCCCGAGCGAGGAATGCCTTTGAATTCTGGCTTTAAACATCTGTCGTGGATCGAGGGTCATCATTTCGAACGTTGCGAAACATTTCTCACGAATAAAGCTGCCTCTTTTCTCATCCAATCGCGTCACAAAGCGGCAGAGAAGCTGGTCCAAATTTAGGGCAATAACGAAGGATATAAATAAGTCGCGTACAGCGAGGACCCTCGAAAGAAAAAACTCATTTCGCATCGCGGTGGTACGATATCTCGCACGAGTTGGCAACGCACATTGTCTTGTCAGAAATGGGCACGTGGTTTATTTGCAAAGAAAAACGACCCGCTTCTCTGTAAGGCCGGGAAAAAATAGAAGAAGAGGGGAAGAAGAGAGAGAAGACAGGAGTACGGCCCCTGGGGACCACATCTGCGGGCCACGAATCAGGCCCCACGTGGAGAGAATCTTTGCTCAAAGTAAAAAAAGTCGCAAAGGGTGCGTCTTATTACAGTTATCATTAAAGACTTTAAAACAAAAAAAAAAAAGCTGACTTCCATCTCTAATATCGTTTATTAAAAACATATTTCCGTACTTTGTGAACAATCTTAAAGATTTCATTAACCGTTCGAATATGGCTGCCGTCAGCGAGCAATATTAATATTTTATTCGAGCTTTAGATGCGCGGCGATCGCGTAGAATAAATTCTGTAGGAATTTGAAGGAAATTTAATACAAACTTTATAGAAAATTTAGAAAGTTTGTGGATTGCTTATCTTCGTGTATCGTACGGGTAACGATACTGTATTTACCTTTGTCATATTTTTACGTTTCGAAGGAACGATTTATGGAAACGTAACCGTACTTAAAGTTCTGAAAAAGCAAGCTGCAATTGGCAATAAATATTTACAAACGTTCAAGCCTTGGTTGATTTACAACACGAGGTACACGAGTCAGGCACGAAGAGTTAATCAGCGACCGTGAAGGATCCGCTACTTCCGAGGCTTGCAAGCCATTAACGATGAATAGGGAAAGGAAGACTTAATAGAGCGAGGTGGCCACGGACGGTGTGTCGCAAAATTCAATCGCGGGGGCGCTCTTTCAAAGGAGAATGGAATCTTTTTCTTAATTGCAGGAACCCGCGCGTTACACTGTAACCACGCGGCATATGATAAATAGCAAGCAACGGTCAAAGGGAGCATCGCAATATGAACAGAAATAGCAATCGTTTCACGGGGCATTTCTATGCGTGGTTCGCTCGGTGCAGTTGCACAGGTCATACACCTCAAAGGCTAGCCTTGTCAGGGCCATGAATAGCCCATCGGCTTAGGAACATGGTAGAGGAGCAGGGTAGGAGCTCGTGAAAGGGTATCGAGTGTTTTCAGAAGGTTCTCTCGAGAACCACTGGGATACCATCGAGAAGAATAGGGACGAAAGGTTAGAAGCGATACATCTATTCCGATTTTTTCCGAGGAATCTGGGTGGCATCCTTAACTTGGAAACTCACTTTTCTAGATTTTCCAAGAAAATAGGGAGAGAACGGCACTCCCTATTTTCTCTCCCATGTCTTTTGCTCACGTGTTTGTACTAACTTTGAAATTCAATTTTGTAAGGTCGTTTATTTAGGTCCTGAAATCGTTCACTTATATTCTGCATTTGTTTATTTACATTTCAAATTAAACTTCAAAAGATTTTGCACCGTGCTCATAATATATTCATAAAAACTTTCTGAGGTAAGTGTTCGAATAATTTCATGAGCTGGCGCAGTTCTGTACTTCTGAATGTTCAGTATCTATATCCGCGAGGATCGAGTTCCCTATTAAAAATCCTAAAGATGTAATGAAACTTTTATAACGAGATGTATTAAAGAGGGAATATTGAAACGTTCGATGCTCGTCTTCCATGGCTACGATTTTTAATATCCTCGAGGCGAGATTTTTTTGCCTCCCATTAATATCCATATCACGTACTTCGGTATAATGGTACCTCGGTTACATCGCCGGTCTTTGTGAAATGATTGATATTCCAAACGTGTCTTTCCCTAGCGTTCACAAATTCGGAACGAAAAATTTCAATTCCCGTGGCTCATAGAATTTTGTACCGATTCTGACAGAAAAGAGAATTCTCGCTAATATATTTTAATTACGCAGTGATAAAATATCTACCATTACGCGAATATAATCTTCTTCCATCATCATAGACTCTTGTGGCCGCTCGTGCTTTGATGCGAATCTACACGGTGTTTCATTAACAGATCCTTTCTGAATGAACGAACAACTAGGGTCACGTTTTGTTCGGAATTAGGTTATGCACTCTGTCTCCTCGGTCCTTTATTTCACACTTCATCGCCTTTTACTTTATGCTCCAATCGTGTGCATCTGTGACCTTATTCCTTTCTTATATATAAGATTATCTAAAATTAAAACCATTCGGATAAATGCAACCTTCCGATAAGAAATTCTTACTTTATATTTCGATATGATCTTTTACACGTTGATTAAAATATTTTCTGCTCGAGTTGCAGCAGAATTGTAGTAACACCTTGTATGCAGAAATGCGTGTGTGATTAAGTGGCGCGGAGGAGTTGTATTATCTGACGTTACGTAGGTGAACATCAATCTGTTAGAAAGATTAATGGTTTGACATTATCATGCAGATATGGTGAAGTCAATCTGCGGGTTTTTTGAGATGCACGAAGTCTTCATTTTCATTTGACGTGCCAAAACTTCGTTTATCATGTTCGACAAAATCTCGATACTCCGTGTGATGGTTTTTCCCTTTGCCTTTTCTTCCTTGTAATTTTATTACAAAAAGTCCTCTCAAAAGGTCGTACCTATAGAAAGGGACAAGCTTTTCACATCAAAGTGGTAGTACGATTAAACGCTTTAACGCATGAAAAACCGAGCCTTTCATCCAGATATCAAATTCACGAGTGGGAGTGCGATGTACGTACAACTGCGAGTTGTCTGTCATCACGTCACCGAATCAACGCAATTACGCAAAGCTTTCGTGACACGATCGAATTTGCACATAATGCGTTTTATACATTCAGGTCTCACAGTCGAGACAGTTCCTCGTTCAGAATCATTGGGGGAAACGATAGAGACGTAGAAACGTGAAAGAAAGAGAGAGCAACGTAGGGTGAAGCAGAAACGAGATTAAAGGTCTCGTCGCGCGATCAATTGACGGGTCAAAAAGGTTTAAGCATCGTGCACAAGCCACTCGAACGAGCTGGTTTAACGAGCCAAACTAACGCTTACGAGTGTTTTCGCGATTGATGCTTGCAACGATTATTAACCCATTAGAAAATCGGTGCCACGGTCGAGTTGCCCACGTTGCTCTTCACGCATTCCTGCCCCGTTCCATTCAGAAGGCACGCGAGTCTTTCGACGTTGTTGTCGATGAATCGAGCAGATACGTTGTTCTCTCGGAGACGTTCCGCTGCTATTGGCACTGGTCCAACACCGTCTGTTTAAAGGTCCGTGAAGCAGCATGAGTACAATGGTTAAAAAACGCTTCCTCGATAGATAGGGGTGTCTTTATTTACACCCCATGCAATCCGGGTGGTCCGGAAGCGAATAAATCGAGAAGCATTCCCGTGGTATAGTTGTCTTTTCTCTAAGTGAGACGTTTCTTTTCTTTTCTTTTTTACTCTGTCATTTATCATTATTTTTTACTATTTATTTCGATTACATCTCGGATACTATTTGGTCATTTGGAATTCTCACAACTATCTTTGGCAAGCTTGCTTCGGGAACTTGCCATAATTACGGTCCACTCTTAATTTCTCTCGGACTGATAAAAGGAAAGGCATAAACGGTGGCGTGTTGGTAAGCGTGCATGCAGCTACGCAAAGAAGTATCCCAAACCTACGCGGCCTCGATCGCGTAGGCTCGTTGCACGATGGTAACAAGTGTGCATCGCGTTATGCGAATTAACAACGAGTGCAAAGATCAGCTGTTAGCCGTGCAAAGAAAGTGTATCGTCCACGCGTATAATTAGTATTCGTTCACGCGCGATCGTTCCTCGCCGAGACACATACGAGAGGAAACACAAGGCGTCGACTCGTGTGTGGTCCCCCTGAATCGTGCGCGCTACTCGATTCATCGACTTCGAGTCTCGTCGATTGGATACGAACGAGTACGGCACGAGACAGTGGAAATGTTCGTGTGTGGTATTTCGACGTTCACGAACATCGGATGTTAATTAGGACTTTTTCTTTTCTTTTTTACGATCTCAACCAGGAGAGTACACACGTCAGAATCCATTGGAGCGTCAGTTTTTAAACTTCGAAATTGTCTAGTTTGATTTGACGTTCTCGATTGGTATGAAATTCATGCAAATGTATGCCAAGGAAAGTTGCTATAACCAGAAATCCTCGAGTTTTTTTAGAGGCGGCAGCTTTTTCTTTCGATACTAACCAGTCACGGCCAACGATCCGAGAATCGTGTTAAATCCCAGCTAACTCTTTGATTCTGGCAGACATCAATCGAGATCCGGTCCGTTTCAGTCTGCTAGATTTCAATTGCGACGCAAATTACACCGATCCGTTGGACCTGAATCGAACAAGTCATATGTCATCCACTTGTGGCGGTTTCTTCTCGTTTCTCTTTTTCATCCAACTAATTATATTTTTAACTTCCCAGATCCTTCTTCGTTACGTTACGTATTCTCAATGTGAATTAATATCCGCTGGAAAAGCGTGTACCGTTTTCGGTTAAGCTACTTCAATTAGCAAAACGGGAATATGTCTGAAAAATGAAAATATCATCTTGTGATAATCATAGCACCTTGATGCATCTCGTTACGCGCTTCACTCTTAGGATCACTGAGTCGCATCGCAACGCGCTTGGAATTTTTAATTCCGTTCGTCATAGCATTACAGCGTCGCGAATCGAATCTTTGCCGATTTCTCACCCGTACCGCCGTATTTCATATAATTTACCGGAGACACGCTAGTTTAGTTGGTGCATTCGATTACGAGCTCGCAATCCGTGTGCTCTGGACGAAAGAGAAAAAATTCGTTAATAACGAATACCAATGGCGAACTATCACAGAATTGTAACAGGCGAGTACTCGGTATGGATGGTCGCGGTTATTAGCCGCGTAACGCGATCGCAGTAACGGTTTCAGAGGTAGATTTAAGATCCGGGTCAGTGCATCTGAAAAATAGGTTTTTGCGGTAGCGTTCCGTGTTTCAGCGACGACGATGGAACGCCGCCATTCAGAGTGCCGCGTTCCAGCCGCCACTGGAATGTATTTTTTCCAGATGACAATTACAACGAACCTTCTGTTTCGTTCCGTTCTCTTTCTCTTCCGTTTTTTGGTTCCTTTTATTTACCAGGTCCGCGCATTGTCTCGGAAGAAATGATTTTGTTGGTCGTTTAGCGGTCCAGGTTAACGCGATAAAGAGAAGGAGAGAGAGAGAGAGAGAGAGAGAGAGAGAGAGACTGGTAATCGCGTCTCTCGGTCGGATTTTCGAGGCAGCATGCGGTCGACGTCTTAATTGTGGGTCAATTTCAGAGAGAGAACGGGGCCACGGGCGAACAAGGCATATTTCTACGCACGAATCTCCCGGCGACGCGGTGGCCCACGGCCGATATCTCGATGAACAGATCTAAAAGTAGAACTCCAGCCGAGAGATCCTTGAGGCGAGGCCGCGTGGGAAACGTTAGAACGGTGTGTGGAGTACATACGTTTGATGGGACGTCGGTTTAATTCAATTTACGCTGCTCGTGATCCTATTCCCTCGCGTGAATTGAAACTAATCTGCCATGGCGAGCAGGACTTGACGTTTCGATATTTATCGCTGAAATTTTTGAGAATTTGCTCCGTACTATCCCTGTGATCCTATCGATGTAGTTGGAATTGCTTGTCTGCAATTGTCTGGAATTCTTGGAACGATCAGCGGGTAGTCGTTGAGAAATAAGCAGCTGGAAATTTATGCTGACGAAACAAAGGCAATTTAGAAACAAACGAGTTTAACCAATTGGAGTGTGTAACTCGAATGGAATCCATGGTTAATTAAATTATAATTAGGAATTAGTTTGTACTATCCCCATAGGAGAATTCCTGACTAAACGTTTTGATAAGGATTAACGGGTATGTCTGAAATGAATGTGTAGAACGATTAACAAGTCGTTTATGTTACGGAAAGCGTATTTGTGAATTCATAAGATGGACCTAATCTTTTGATATATCGATGATATAAATATACGCGACGAGCGTAAATATACTGCTCGATAGTCAATATTCAGCGTACAACGGTTGAGCAGGTACATTGAATTCCAAGCGGCCGTTATGGTCTTTAACGATTCGACGCACGAGCACGTGGCCGACCATTACAATATCTAATGCGCCCCAGGCCCGAAAACCGAATTAATTCCGACCGGATATCGGTCAACTACCGGATACTCCGCCATTGGTAGAACGTGCGGTTGCCGCTTAACCGGAAGCCGATGGGAGAACCGTTTTATGGAAGCTTGTGTCCTCGTGCCATCGTATCATCAAATATTCAAAAACTATTCGTCTCTTTGAATTATGAATTTCAGGACGGAATTTCAAACGAACATTTTCAATTTCCCATTCGCGTTCTCTCCATCTTTAACCCTTTCACTTCGGATTAAAAGGATGACGCGCCGTTGAGTAATTGTGTTGCGAAATTTCGTTTCTTAATTTACATGGATAACGCAATTAACGTTATTTCGTACACTGTCTACAGCGAAAATATTAAACAGCGTATAAGTATCGTGTAATGCATAGTAATTTGACGGGAATGTTCGTTGCAGGAGGGCAGAAAGGAGAAAGGAACTTTTCCTGGGAGATTCGAAAATGCGAGTACGTTGGCATTACCGCTGAAAAATGAACGATGAAATAATCTTGAAGACCTTAACCGGTGGCGGCAACATTCCATTCGCCGATGAGGATGGCACGGTACCGGGCATTGACCATCGCCGCGTTCGATCGAATATCACGCGGAGAGAGCTGACGAAAGAAGCCACCGCTCCGACTCTGAGCTCGAGGAACGTGCAGAGTTTCACAACTTTCCGTTCGATAGCTCAACCGAAGATCGTTCAAGAGGGTGAGTATCGCGGTGGTGAACCGAGCATCCCGATGTTACAGAAGAGTTCGATGTTGAATCAGAGAGAATTAGCTCAGCATAGACAGATCAAGCAATCGCCAGCTTTAAAGAGAAACAGGAACGAGGCGATCGAAACGGGTTTAGAGAATCCTCTGCAACGCTACGAGAACGCCGTGTTGAAGTATCAGAATCAGAAACCGAAAGAACGAGCAAAACGACCGCCGAGTCACGATCGACAGCAGCAACAGCAGAACCACGGTTACTCGAGTAGCGACGAGAGCGTAGTCAGGAACAAGTCGAAGAGCATCAGCTCGATCGACACGCAATCGGTGAACAACATCTTGGACGAGTACGAGGATCTCGATTACAGAAGATCGTCGGACTTGAGCGACGTCGGCAGTATCAGCGTGTCGAACTTCGAGGCTGTCATGATGGATCAGCAGAAGAAACAGCAGCAAGAAAAATCGAGAGTCTTGGCGACGAGGATGCAGCCCAAGTGTTCGCCGGGCCGGGAGAAACCCCAACCAGTTCTGAAAGTGAACCAGCAGACCCAAGTGAGACAGCGGTCCCGGGAGAGGCAGAAGGAATCCGTAAGACACGTTCTTCCATCGTCTCCGACCGAGGACAATTCCTCTTCGTGCGTTTCGCCAGTGGCTGTGACCGTGGACACCAGCCGAATCAGAGTTCCAGAGGTGTTGTTTCGCAAAGGCGAAGTTCAGAAGAGGGTGGACGAGTGGTTGAATCAGACACAGAGTCAGAATTTCTCGGTGTCTCGAGAGAAACCACTGATCAGATCGAACAGTAGCGCCGATCAAAAGAGTCAGAGAAGATATCGTCAAGACTCGAGGTCCAGATCGATAGACGAAGGAAGGGACAAGTTGAACGGAACGTCGTCGAGCTACGACGACCTTAGCCGCGCGGACAAGAAACTGGAACGCAAGGTGGACAAAGTGAACGTCGGCGTGAACACGAGTAGGGGCACGTATAAAGAGTACCTCGCCTTGAAGAACCGAAGCAAGCAACAAGATTACGGCTTCAGCGCGCCGAACAGCGTGATAGGTAGATCGCGAGACATCAGCCCTTCTACCGGTTCGAGAATTCCTCAAAGAGGACCCCTGAGTTCCAGCTTCAGATCCAGACGATTAGAATCCACCAACGAAGTCAGTCAAGCGGATAGCATTGGAGGAGAATCGTCGCAAATCTACCAGGCCGAAAAGAACTGTCGCGTCAGAAGCGCGGCCGACAACAGGCTGACGAATTTGGTAAAGACGAGAAACGAGTCTGATCATAGCAGGATATCTGGAGTAAGCGGCGTAGCTACCGGCGTTACCGGTGGTTCGACAACGGCGACGATCACGAGCACGGCCGCGGTGGCGACGAGCAGCGGCACATCGTCGGTTATCCCCTGCAGGAAAGCGTCGTTTAAACGATCTCAGAATCACGATCAAAGCACGATTGGCGCGACGAGAGCGCTCGTTAAGGAAGAGACAGGCCAGAGAGCGAGAGGAGGCTGTGGAGGGAACAACATCTCGAAGGGCCCGAGCAACCTTGGTGACCAAGGCGAGCCGATCTCACCAAATAAGGACGGAGAAAGTAGGCGCCCGGCTCTCACGAGCGATTCACCGCGAGCCGGTGATAAACCAGCCGATGCTGCCTGTAAATCGATGGAGGTTTCGAGGAGCGTCGATCGGCCCACACGAGATACCCTGAGGATTAGCGGCGAATCGGCCGATTCTAGGTATCTTCAAGATAAGAGAGACAACAAGGTGGATCAGACGAGGCTGGAAACTATTTACAGCGCCGTTGGTGCGCGTGTCCGGACTCTTCAAGGTCAGCAGGAATCTCGCGTCACGAAACCGAGAAATCTTCAAAGCGGCATCGCACAGTCAGAAGCTAGAAAGCCACCGGTTGTGCCGAGGAGGGACCAGATTCCTTGTTCTCAGGATTCGAAGGACGATCGGGCGAGGAATTCGCCGATCGATTCGCCTCAATCCACTTTTAAACCTAATAGTCGCGTATACGCGGCGTTGCAACAGTTGAACGAGCACAATTCGGCAAAGAGCAGATCGGCGGGCAGTAGTCCTTTGGAAAAGTCTCCGAGCAGATCGCACTATTCTTCGCCGAATCACGTGGAGAAGATTTACGAGCGCAGCCTGCAGCCTCAGGTGATTCACGTGGATGACCTCCAATCGATCCTGCGACCTTCTTTGCAGGTTTCTGCTTATGGCGAAGGTGGAACAGGCGGTCGATCAGATCTCAAGTCGCCTCCCAAAGAAGCGGTTATGCTCGACGAACGAAACGAAAAAGAGAGAGAAGCGGACGAGGAGGAGGAGGACGACGAGGAGGAGGAAGAAGAAGAAGAAGCGGAGGTTTACGAACGGGTCGGTGAGTTGCGGTACGAACACCTGGAGACTATCGAAGAAGACGATCAGAAGAGCGAAGCATCCGTTTGCAGATACCCGGAGATCGGATTGAGTCAGTGCCTGAAGATTCAGCAATGCCTGCCGAACGGTAGATCGAGAGGAGGTCCTCCGGAGAAGAAGAAGGAACCGGCGACGTGCACGAAGCGGGACCAACAAAACGAACCTGCCAGAACGTTCGTCACGTTTCACTCATCCGGCTCCCCTCAGGGTATCAAGACGACGAACCTGCAATCTCGATCCGCAGCAACTGGTTTGTTAGAGTGCAACGAACAAGAGGAAAAACGGGAGGTCGCGGAACCGATCATGATCGTCGAGGACTTCGAGATCCCTTACGATTCTGGGAACCTGGCCGACAGAAGCCAATCGTGTCACACGCGTGAGAACAGCAATCTATCGACTGCCACTATTCCGGTGGACGAGCTGGAGAGTGAAAGGCAGGCGGCAAAGTTCAAGGTCGAAGACGCGTGTCTTCGATCGAACGAGACGTCGGATCGGACAATGGACGATGCTAAGGAAACCAGCGAGATATCTGAAAAATGGGACACTGAGAAAGGAGAAAGAACGAACCTGAAGGAGACCGACGACCGTGGCTCGGTAGTGAACGAAGTGTTAGTGAAGAATCTTCAATTCAAGCAGGATTTACCGAAAGATTCGGTGGAGCACAGTGCTGGTGACTCGTTCGGCAAGATCATCGAATATGTCGGTCAGCAGAGACCGATCGGTTTTCATAACGTTTTGTGCGACAATTACGAGAACGTACAGAACGCGAGGTTTAAGGAAAACAAGGTGTACGTGACGAAAGAGGAGATGGAGCGGCAGAGGCTGATGGAACTGCTCCGAAAGGGAGACTACGAATCGGTGAAAGCGGTGAGTGATAAGAAACCAACGTTATTACGCTTCTTCCTTTGCTTTTCTATAGATGTAGTATAGTATAGCATAGCAAGATCTATTAAATAGCGCAAGGTGTTTCGCACCTTTGACCACCTTCCCCTGCCATAAGTAAGGTGTGTTTCCAATAACGTGATACACGCGTAGTATAAATTACAGCGTATGATTCGAGACACGGTCGAGTAGTTAAACGTAAGCTTTATTACGATCTAGCGTTAATAGTATCTGTACACGATTGACTTTATCGATTCCAGGATCTTAATCGGTTTTGCGTTCTAGAGAGAAAGGTCGTGGATTTTCACGAATCAACGATGTTTCACGGGCACGGTTTCGCAACTATCTCGATCGTTCCAGTAGCGTAAACTCGGCCGTTTTAATTCGAAACGAGATAAGCTTCGCTGGAAAGATACGGTTGACAGCAAACCAATAATTACATTTACCATTTCGCATCGGTTGTATATATTGTGTTCCGCGTGCTGAGTCAGTGGTTCTTCCAATAATTACAAGTCGGAATTAACCGAGATATGTTCGATTCGCTCTTTATCTCGATCGCGTATACGCGGAACGGTCATTACGGGCAAAGCCTCTTTTACTCGTTTCGAACCGTGTTCCGTTTGCGCCGACTAGCTGACCGGTGTAATCTGGCGTGCAACGCCGATTTCGAACTTCACAAATTTCGCCTCGCACGATTTCGACCGAATTGCGTAAACAGACCGCGTTACGGTTGGCAAACCGCCATATAATAGAAAATACATAGTTGCGAGTTTCTGGTCTTCTCTCTGTCTCTAATTACGTAAAACCTGCACGAATACGCGGATCCCTTTGCGTTAATTCGGTCCTCGGAAGCTGCGCGTTATCGACTGGGAAATGTCGCTAGAAAATAATTAACCGCGATTAAATCTTGCTTGGAACATTAATGAACCGTATGAAAGGACCGAGTACGATTTTAATGATCCTGTACGTACAATCTCGCTTACACGTAAAGATATTTTCGATGGTTTTCTGATACCACTTTGTGACTGGAAGTATCGTTTTAATATGATGATACGAAAACAATTTATTAGATCCAAATGTATAAGTCTTTTAAAAGTGTAAACAAATTACTTACAGCTATTAAAACTGGCAATATTTTCATATATCTCTGTACATGATTTCACGAGCCGCAGCATCTTAATCCGAAATTTTAAACGAGATAATAATTCTTCAAGATTTCGATAATTTTCCAATAATATCTACTTGCTTGAGGCTTACCTCATTTTTCAAAACTATCCTAATGCTTATGAACGGGCGTGTGCGTGGATGTCGCATCCCCAAACAAGCGAAACTAAGAATAACGGAAATTATCATTCAGAAGGGTGTAGTACGTATCGCGAGCGTGGAAGTCGTTGCTCGTGGTTACTCTTCAAGGTGCACGATCTCGAGACACGACTTCGCGTAAGAAACTGGTGGTGCATGAAAGACGCGAGAGGAACGGAGAGGACCGTACGATTTATGATTCAGCCGTGCTGGGAACCAAGCATTAGATATGCGGTTCATAGTACGCTTTAACGCGCAAGAAAGATGCAATAAATTGTAGCACGCGCGTTAGTACGTCTCGGAGAAGAGAAAACGCGAGGCTCGCCCTTAACGAGGTTTCGGCTCCGAGCTACTTTTTTTTCTCGTCGGCGACCTGCTCAAGGACACTGTAAATTAATTTTCACCCGCCTCTATTCAGCGAACAACTTGTCCGCCGTTGTAAATCGTTTTTCATGGCGAATCAGACGAAATTTCACCTTTTCACATAATGCTCTGTCGCACGAGGTTATTCGCCACCTCGTATATACGCTCGCGTAATTTTATGTTTCCCCGGGCCTGTTGAAATTTCGCGTGACGTAACGAATCATGGACCGACCGTACTTCGTGGATTTTACGGCGCATTAAGGCAGCATTCACAGTGGTAGGCGTTAATGGGACAGATTAATAAGAGATTTTTCAGGACGTTAGCCACGGGACGTAATAAGCGGACGTAGATTCCGTATATACGCGAGCTCAATTAACTCCCGCGGTGCTGTCATCGCCAAACGTCCGATAAAATGCCTTCGTATTCTTTTATCGGTCCGTTACAAAGAATCTCGGCCATTACTGGTAGCGATTTCTCGTTCTCGTCAGCCATAATTTCGTTCTCCGGCGTGTCGTTCAGACGGAAGTCACATTTAACGCCTTCTTTTACCATTATTCGAAGTAAGCGAGTGATTTACGGACAATGCGGATCGCAGTAAATTCAGGACTCTTCAGACAGTGGATAAAAACAGTGATTAAAAGCGCGTATATATCGTCGCAGCGAAGAAAGGGAAAGACCAGGATGTATTTTCATGGAACTAATAGCGAGCAATTCGAGCCGCGAGCTCAGAGTCACGTTACCTTGCTTAATTCTGCTTCGAGACGCGAATATACATAAGCCTATTTAGACAGTCTTATGTCTATGCGTAGGATTATTCGTAAATACATTCTTTACGACTATACTTCGTCCAAGGCGCGGGAAATTTTCTGCGAAAAACATAATACGAAAACGAAAGAGCCTTAAGCGCCTCTTCTCTTCGCTCGCCTCAAGAGAAGCTTCTCTAAAAAATAGACAGAACAGGTTGATCGAATTTATACGAAAATTGCCAGACGACGGGCAAATTCCTGGTTACCTCGAAGAGAAAATTTTCAGGAGACAGTGATTTGGGAAATTAAATGACAAGACGAGCGCTGGCTGGGGGTAGAGCGGTAATGGCGCGAAATTGACGATAAATGGTCCCGACGGTGGCATCGCATCAGGGAGAGAAAGTAGTCTGCGGATAGGGGTGTGTCGATATAATTCACGAGGAAATATCGCGGCGAACGTAAACTCGACGGGGCTGCTCGTCATATTCGAGCCGTGGATTAGGTCGGGTGACCGTTTGCTCGTAAATTTTCCTGATCGAGGAGGCGGCTGGAGAACATCGGCGCGCGTCCGTATGCGTAGAAACGTTCGTGTACGCCCGTCAACGGCGGCGTGCGTATGCATTTCTGCACGTACGCGCGTGTCCATGCACGCTTACATATCGATGAGGCTGCCTACGTCCAGCTATGCATATCTGGGGGTTCGAATGCAGCTGCATTGTTCGCGACCAGACGACGATACACACCGGCAACCCCCGTACGAATTATGACTCGATTAATTCTGCTATGATTCCCATGCGATATCTGTAATGCGCGCCGCGAGTTTAGATTGTTGCCAGTCGAGGACGATTCGCAGGGCACGCCGGATATCGCACGGATATAGGGACGTTCGATGAGAATTTGACTAACCGCGGCTTCGTTGTGTCAATCTACGATAAATGGAAAACCTTGCTTTCAATAATTTCACGGTTGCGCGATTCGGAAATGGAATCGACTCTCTGCGGAATTTGTTTATTTACGATGGCTACGAGAAGTATTGGCGCATCATTGAATTTATTATAACGTTTACGTTCCGTTATATTACTTTGATGTTACGTTGATTAATCATGTATTTATATCGTGTAATGTCTTATGTACAGATAGTAGATACGTTTATAATTATAATCATCATAGGACATGGAATTACCCAAATCAATATAGAATTCATAATGCACTGATATCCTTAAAATATCTGGGTAATCTACATCAACGAAACAAGTATTTTGAACTGGTAATTTTGACAATGTTAAAATCTTGGTTTAGCGAAGGAAAAGATCGAACAGACGTTATATACGCGATTCGATTTGTTCGATCCAAGTTCCATACGACTGTTTTTGAAAAATTTCGTTCAATCGAACAATGGGTCACGGTAAAAGTATAGAAATGATTGCAGTGGTCTGTAAAGTTCGTCCTGTATCGTTTCGAGCTATTTTTCCCAAAAATCTACCCTGCGAAACCAGCTCGCGAATAGTACACGTTTCACACAGAGCTCTCGCTTCGAACGTCGATATTTTGTAAATTGTGCATACGCCCTTACAAACCGTGTTTGCAACTGCACACAGGCACAGGACGCTGATACGTTGTTTCGAGTCCGGGAAAGCTTTCACGACTTACAGAATCGCGACGAACGTACACAAATCGATCTACAAACTATCGATCGGGGTAGGATACGTGCTATACATAAACCAGCTGCTGTCTCTGACAGTGTGCGTCTCGATTAATCTTCGCTTGATTTTGATGCATTGCGCCAAAATTATGTATGCAGGTGCACGCGTATTCCCGGTACAAATTAATTGGTGACGGGGATATGACTATAAAAAGCATACAGGATACTATTATTCCACGATGAAAATACGGATTGATCGTTTAATCGAGATATCGCGGTTTACCTCGTTTCCCTGCACGATGCATATTCGATCGAACAATTGGGAATAACTAAATCATAGTCTATCGAACTTGCGAGAATTCTAGACTTAGCGTTGTATTACCTGAAATCCTTTGCCATGTAGCTAAAGCGGTGTATCTAATTTCATGCGAATATGAGTGCTAATGCGGAGCGCAAATATCGCGAGTCGACAGGCATTCGGAGGTGAAACATCGAATGCCAATGAAGCGTGAAAGAATTCACGGCTGAGGATTGAGGCGTTCTTCGTGGGTGAAAGGAGAGGCAGGTGTGGAAAGTTGAGGACCTGTGCGTTTCGAACGATTACCTCTTACATCATACAATGCTTCGTTTATTATTTTACATTTATAAAATTCCGATGATTAATTTTTATCGATACTATAGTGCGTATAGATTATCCTAAGAGATTTTCACTTTCAAATTCTTTTTATATTTGGCCATAGTTCTTTCTAAAAGTACTCGCACTTTGAAGGCTCTGTACAAGTTCAGAGGGACGTTGAAATATGCCACGCGGAATTCATTATGAATTGCTCGTGACCGAAACATTTCATGTTTCACGGGACAAAAAATCTCGTCCAGGCCATTAACCGTGCATAATAGATAATCCCTTTAAATATTTCGCCCGTTATCCCGGATCAATTGGAGAAAATTATTCGGCTGAACTCTCGATAAAACGTTCTATTATCAAATTTATATTTTCCCTGGAAACCTTTAATCCCTTCGAGTTCTACAAACGCGCGTGCTTTTGTTCTCGCGAAATTTATCATACTTTATTTTTCAACTCGTTTCCCCTTCTCGATGGAGGAAGCTTCTCGTGCTCGGATATATAACGATTGTATTTTGAATGACGGTGAGGAAAAGCCTGAAAAACGAAGGAAAAGGATGTTACGAGTACCGTTCTCTCGCATAAAACGTCTGTACTAGAATCTACTGCTTTGAGAGTCCCGTTTTTTCCCCTCGATGAAATAATTAAAACGTTATTACTAGCTGATACGCCAGATGAACTTTTAAATAAGCCATTCGATATATGTATCAAAAAAAGCTGCACAAGTCGGTGGCGTAGAAACCTAAATACTATAATTCAACATCAAATATATGCGCATTAACAATCGCCGAACTTTCTCGGAGAACAAAATAGTGAATTGGGTGAATTGCGTGGGATGTTTGAGTTATAATATTTTTAATACCTATTAGCTAACTTTTCTCACGACTTTTCACGGAACGGCAAATAGAGGAAGCATGAATTATGTATTTCTTGTCCGATGAAAAGTTGAACGTATTATAGTTCCTACGTAATAATGAATTATCAAACAATAAAAGTTGGCGTCGCTTCTCATTCTGCCGATGCAGCAACGATAGAACGGAGTGGCGCAATCGAACGGGAGAGCTCTTCGGGGTAAAGGGCACGGACTTATTTAGAAATCGACTGGCCGGGACAAAGGGATGACACCTGCACTGTGCCTGGAGTGGGCTCGCAGCTCGGATGCACAGTGAACGTCTCGAAGCGAAGCGTCGGTTCATTGGATTTCAATGGGAAAGTCCCCGATGCCGTGACAAAACAGTCCAAGGGAGTTCTTTCGATACGGTGTTTCCGTGAAAAGAACAGAGAATGACGGAATACGAAAAATTTTAACGGCGGTCATTGGGAAAGAAAGCGACGAAACGTTGCGCAAACCTGTAAAACCGGTAACTTCTCGATGTTTGACTACCCTCGACGTTTGACGTGTTCCGTAACGATCGATTCGTAGCGAATTACACGGCGTTGTTGCACGATATTACGATATTAAGACACACGATCTTCTCGTATTGCCCGACGATGTATCGATTTCTGTGGACGAAGAAGACTTATGAGTTGGCGCGTGTACGGACTGGGTAACGAACAGCCAGGGTATAAATTGCCTGATCGTCGATAGCCGGTCCGTACATGAAAGTACAAACGGCCATCGTCGAGTTATATCAGTTTCCTATAGTTTATTAGAGTCATAAACCGAGCAGTGACAACAATTCTGCTGGTTGCTCGTCGGCGATATGCCTGCAAGCCTGTGTTGGGACACGGTAGACACCAGAATCGATCGTTCTTCTATGCCAGGAAATAACGAGTCTTCTTATGAAATACGATTTCATCGCTCAAAAATTGTCAAGGTGTTTGTTATTGGCGGTTGCCTGCGTCGATGTTGTAAATACCGTTCCTTTTCTGCCACGCTGGATCAAACGTTGTATGTAACATTCTTTAGGGGGTTCGCTCAGCTTTAGGGAATTACATAGCAAGCAGCTGCACTTTGATTCGAGTTTTCACGTTTTCTCCCCTCAACATCTCCCTCTATCTATCTTGCAGTTGTTCGTCACTGATCGAACACGACTTAGCCGAGACATAGAGGGATCTATACGTAATTCTCTGGCCACCAGGTAACCCCTCCGCGAACATCTGTGTTTACGGTGTATCCAAAGCCTCGCTAGGCTGTTCCTATGGTTAGTCTGCCTCGTATTACGCGGTGCTTGTTGCGGCCAAATGCCACGTGACTTTGGGCTTTGCCCACGATCTGATCGACACGATCGAGATCGACACAATCTCGGATATTCGTGGAAATTATGGCTTCGTGACAAGTGTATTCCTGATCGTTGGATAACTCTTCATCCGCCAGCAATCGAGGTGAATCTATACGAAGGGATCGACTGGGACAAGTTGGAACTCGTACGAAACAGATCCTGGATGATCATAGAAATCCGCTTGATGGGGATCGTAGGTAAATGTCGCCGTATCTCTACGTGCGTATCTCTGTATACGCTAGATGCATATTCGATTTGAGCATCGAAATCTTGCGAGGATTAAACAGTACGTTTATCGTAGACCCACGCGATTTTCCTGGCTTTTGTGAGACGTTCCGGTTTCTAATAAATCACTCGACTTTGCTGTACGTTGCACAGCGATCTCCGTGTTGCCTTTGGAAATTTCGTCGTCATTCCACCGGCGTTATTTCGAATTTCAGACATTCCGAGATACCGGCGGATCTCCGAAGGTTGCCGTATCAACTGAAACTTGGCTGGCACGCAAAGGACGCGTCCTCGGATCTGACAGCCGAGATAAAGTTACATAAACGCTAATTACATGGGACAGTTATAAATCCGACCTGGTTCTGTAACTTTAATTCCTGCGAAACTTTGTTAGCGATAATCCTGATCGATAATTAGAAACTTCGCATTTCCCCCTTCTTTTCACTTCTGCTGCTACAATGTACCTGTAATCCTTTCCTTCTTCCGCTATCTACCAGAAAGAGGATAAAGATTCTGGAGTTTCGATGAAGCGAGAACCCTAAATTTCTCTACGCTTCTACAGCTGCCTATAATTTCTCGTAAAATAGACCGAAAAGAAGCGGAAAATTGGGATAAGAAAATTGGGAAAGTAGGCAGTTCAAAGATGGAAGAAGGATGTCCGTGGAATGTCGAGCACCATGCATTTCTATCCTCATCTCTCACGACTCTGTCCCCTCTTACCATACACTCTCTTTTCTTCTTTTGCTCGCCTCACTCCACTTCTTTCTTCTTTTTCCTTCCTTCTTCGAGTACCTGTGGTTTCTCCACATCTTCGCTGTATAGTGGTGGGAAGGGCAGAGGCTTGCGAAAGGAAGACGAAGATCGGGAGACAGTGTATCTCTGGAAACCAGTTCAACGTATAACAGCGTTTTTGCATCGGTCTTACGAGAAACGAGAGCGCGTTTGTGACGGCAGCGGCGGCGGCGGCGGCTGAGATATAGGAACTACGTTACGAAGCGTATCCTCGACTTTGACATCCTGTGATCGTAACCCCAATAGCTATGCGGATTACCGACGTCGATATAGCTAGATTCCTTTGAATAGTCTTCTGGCTTGCCTCGCGAATAACTTTATTGTTAACCTGTGTTGGAAATCCCTTTCACGATGTAACGTATAAGTTATCGTGCACACCAGTGTGTTCTGTATCAACTCGAATGATATTCGAATAATATTGTCTACCCTTGAAACATGGTCGAATGACTTCGAAACGAGTCCGAACACTTTTCGCGTGATTGTTGACACGAGGTATGACAACCTTTGAGTAACCCGAATTTCATTAAAATGATCAGAAATCATCGTTTGCCAAAACTTTTAGAACAGCTCGAACGTCTCTCCAAGGATTTCATCATCATCGTTAAATTTAATTACGATATTCATCGTATCAACAGTGGTTTCACTCTCGCCGATTCCGAATTTAGGTTATAATATTTTCAGGTCTCGTTGAAAATTCAATTATTGGGCGTACATTTACGTAATTACTTTCGTTAACATCGAAATCCAATTCCCATCGAAGCTGTCACGTGCAAAGAATATTTAGTTTATCGATGTAATCACCAGCGTGACTTAGTTTCGTTCACACGAAATCATAAATTCATGACGTTTCGTTGTTGCAGTTTCCGAAAGCGAAGCGTGTCAGAAAGGGGACAATAAAATTGGTGGCATTCATAAACGGGATAAGAAAAGACAGAAGCAAGCTCAGCGTTAGCTGGAATCTTTTATCGGCAGGTACATGCAAGTATAGCAAATTTTCGTGCAACATCCGCGATCGGCTGAACAGTGAATTCCCCCTTTCTCTCTAGACCTGTCCCTTTTTCCTCGGATGGATCTAACTCGAGAAATTTTTCTCGAGCTTCCCAAACGTTGGAAATTGCGCTCACGATATAACTCCTTCTCGGTTCCGAGTATTGTACTCTTTGCAACGATACTGTGTGCGTTTTAGCGGCTAACCCTCTAGCCATTTTCTAACAAATTTTATTCGAAACACGTACGCGTCCCACGATCTATTGATCTACCTCGAACTTGCTTTTTCCAATTTATCAATAGACGATATATGTGTATTGTTCGTGGTCCAACTTCTTGGTATTTCAATCGATCATCGAACTCGTATTCTTCGATACATTATCGAATTCCAAGAATTCGCACGATATTCCTTCGTCGCCATTTTTCTTTTCGCTTCAATTCTACAATGTCATTTTAATAAACTATCGACTTTGTCATCGATGGATTAAACAAAAATTACAAATAGAATGTTACGTTAACCCATCGCCGCTGACCCTTAACAGGTCAAATTTATTAGACTTTCGTAAGAAGCTTCAGACTTTGTCGACCGTTTATAACGAGATTATCAACTTAGCCACGTGTTTGACGCGATGTCGATTTCCTCCTCGTGAGACGGCCGATCCCCCAAAAAATGCCCAGCCTTCCAGGAGGGGACGTGCGTGGCTGAAATCGCCATATGGTGTCCGTCTCGTTTCCAACTCGTCGATCAAGGGTCTCTCGAGGGTTTATTCTCGGTGGCCTGGTTCGGCTCTCGGAACGTGTTTCATTAAAAAGTCTTGCTGAAACCACGGCTCCGTTGCTCGAATTCCAATTTGAAACGTAAGAGATAACGTCGTGAACGTAAGAATATTTGAATTGCCAGAGCAGCGATCTAAATACCTTTTACAAGTCGGATTGTGACGTTGTATCGCGCGCGCTTCCACTGCCGGAAGTAAGGCGGATCGATAACAGCGAAGTCGACGAAATTCTAAACCGATTTTCACGATACCAAGTGCATCGAACGGAACGAAGTTTCTTGGGAGTTCTTTGTACACGCTGCTCTCTTACTTTACACCGAGGGACGTATTTCGCGGCAGTCTTCGGCCAGAGTTTTGCATGAAGGTATGAGAGTTGGGCTACTTTCGAAGGGTAGCGTATAGTGGTAGAAAGTTATTTGAACACTCACCAGAGAAAACTATATAGGAAACATTTTAGAATCTCGTTAGCACGGTAATGAAACACGGCTATCATGATCATACCGGTAAAATTTAAAAGCATGCAGAAAATATATGTACAAGTTATTCGCAGTAAACATAAATTTAGTAAAAATTTAATACAGAGTACGAAGCCTTAATATAACGGATGATTGACTGTTCAAACACTTTTACGATCTCTGCGAGATATATACCTCCATTAAATATTTTGTAGTTTCTATCTACGCTTTCGGATTTGTTTCAAACTTTACCAGTATAAAATCGCGATAGTCGAGTCTCATAACGGTGCTAATGAAATTTCAAAATGTTTCGAATAACGCATAATACATTCATAAAAGACTGCGAAAAACGTTTGAATACCTTCCCGAGCTATCGTGTATGTTGGTGCAACTTGGCGTCGTAAAAGACGAGAACGCGAACAGTCGATGGATGAACGATCGATGGATGATGCGACTCGGTAGCTCGTTTCACCTTCCACTTACGTTTCCGCGATCCGCTCTTCGATATTTTACGGCGATCGTTGCACGGTAGCAGCGACGAAGGGAACGAAGAAGACCGGGGGCTCTGCTCGGTGGAAAATGAAATTTTCCGCAACGAAGCGCGGAGCGTGTCTCGAGTATGCAACGCGCGGCGAACTCGATCGAAATTTTCCAGGGACGCGTCCACGCGAAACAACAGGCCACTTTGCATGGGACGGCCGCCGGCAGCCCGTGCTTTTATTGAACTTCAGCTGATTAAGCGAAGGGAGTCGTCGAACGATTTCAATGCCTGCGGCATCGGTTTTCATCGAGCGAGCTGACGGTTCGGTGGAAACGAGAAGGGATAGTCCGCTCGTCCGCCGGAAAATTAAATACCCCATCGGCAGGGAGTTCTCGGGAGTTTAGCAGCAACTTGCAATGCGGCCCAAACGGTTCCTTATTCTTTCAGGAAAGAGTTCATCGAGAAACTTTCAACTTTCCACGATGTTGCACGATATCTTAACCACCAGGTCCTGGATAGTATAGTGAGCGAAAAACATTTATCGTGTTTTCAAACTTTACTGCAATCCCTTTAATCTAATATCCAAAGAACGTCTAAACTGAAACGCATTAAGAGAAATTACGGTGGATAAAAAGAAGCGGATTAATGGTTGAATTGCACGAAAACGAATGACGCAGTTCGGAACATCTGTCGCGTTACCTCTTCGTCATGCCATATGCAAGTTACGAGTCAGCCGATGTCTAACAGCTCGATCTGGAAATAAGTTTCTTTCGAATAGGAAGGATTTACGCAACTAGGAAAAGAATCTACGCATTCATGGCGATCAAAACTCCATTTTGGAGACGAAGAAGCGCGCCAAGGAAGACAAACGGACAGTGAATTTGGCTTGGAGGCTTTACATAAGGACGACTCTTAAATCTCGTGCCAGGAACGCGTACGTATGCGTGTTACAAGGATATTCCATTGGGCGAACAGGCTGTGCGAGGCTCTAAATAATTTCCAAAGATGCGAGGACCGCCCGAGAGCACCGCAAATTCATCTAAATTCAAGGCGGCGGCGATCCGTTATACCAGAAGGAGCGAGAGGAGATGGGAAGGTGAGCAGAAGGGAGCAGGACGACATATTTTCTCGTGGCTCGGCTCCAGTTGCCCCGTCGTCACCGCGTTCCTCGTTTTTTCAAGTCGCCGCGCCGTTTCGTTTTATCCGAACGGAGTAAGCAGTTGTTTAATAATGAATAATGCATGGAGGATAATGGATCAGAAGGAAAACGCGGCGACGATGAAAGAGCCAGTTTAAAAAGGGTTCGCAATTTCCTGAAGTGGCGCTCGTCCCTCGTGTATTCCAGCTCGGTCTGTGTGCAGCTGGCACACTTGGCTGCACACTTGCTCCGTTCCGAAGTTTATTAGAACACGGACTTTGCGGCCGGGTCGCGTGCAGTTAGGTAAACTCGCGGGGTTCGGTGCAATCTACTTACTCGAGGACGTAACAAGTATTAGACGATCTTACTCCGCTTAATTGTAATTTTCGTTAATTGAAAAATATCCTCATTTTCGTAAGTATTATAATCATCGTCCACAAGTATTACGGCGCTTATTCGTCGTCCTATTTATTGGAGAACTTACACTATGTCGATGTTTCTATGATGCGAATGAAATAAAATTTACAGTACGACTAGCGAGATTTAAAAGCAGAAATAAATGTTCCGAGGACCCCGTTTGTAAAGTGTTGGCAAGCAAAACTTACGCCTATATGTTCCTTCCCTGGGAAAGGTTATTACAGGAAAAGTAGATGTGCAAATACTGCTTTTAGTCGGTGTATCTCTCGTTTCTAATTTATCCGAGGTTTAAGAGGATTAAAGTGACAGAAATAAAAGCGCGGGTACGCGATTTTGCGCTGCCTTAAATTTCCCCCGCAGCGACCCGGCGAAAGCAGCCGGGAATAAAGAGTCTATAAGAAGGGAATAAGGAAAATTCTTATCTGGCGGTTGGGGAATTGTATGGCGGACTAGGGCATAGAGTTAATTAGTATTTATCGCGAGAATAAGCTGGGAGATTGGCTAGTGGCTGCGAGTGCCCCCAGCAGAATCTCTCGAGTAGAATCTTTTCAGAGGATGAATTTTATCGCTCAACTTTCCGCCTAACTTTATCTCATCCTTTATAGTGACATTTTTTATAGTTTTGCATTTTCTCAATAATTACGCCGACAGAAAACGGCAATCTGTGTTCCGTTACTTGTGAAACAAACGATTCATGAAAGACACGTGACACGGGTCGCACGAATGGAACTGATTTTCTGATTTAAAGATTTAGATTGGGACATTTCATTTTTTCCTCTATAATTCTCGCAAACAATTTCTGTCAACTTATTGTATACCTTTATCGTATATCTGAGCTTCAATCAGCTCTTCGTAAATCAATTAAATTTTTGGATGAATCCAGGCAAATTGTCATGTTTCATACAGGATCAGCAGGTATCCTAGTACTCGAGTACTTCGTACACGTGCAAATTAAAAACCTGTTTCTGGTAGGCAAGAGCTTATATAGACACGAGAAAGAGAGGTTGATTTACAGGTAGCGTCGGAAATTCGCGGAAACGTTTGGTTTCATCGTTCGTACCATTTACCGTTTTTCTACGTCACCGATGCGCTGCCAGGTCTGAAAGATCGCTGATTTATGAAACTCACGGATGACAGCTTCCGTTTGATTTATTTACCATGGCAACATTTTTTCACAACCGTGTTCTTTTTTAAGTTTCGATCGACCATTGCTTTCCAAAATTGCATAAAAATCGCATGGAATTCGACTCTGTTAAAAAAGAAAAAAAAAAAAAGAAAAATGAGAAAAGAACGACAGAGATTGTAGATATATACGTCATCGAAATAACCTGTTTGAAAGTCCTTTAATCTTCGAGACCGTAAGATATACGTGCAGCTGCTCGAAAGGTCGTTTGTCGCATTCTTTACACTACTGTGGGACCAGAAAGTTAAGCTTAACATCCTATCTTTCACTCTCGCCTGCTACCTCTGTTCTACTCGTTTTTCCGAAGAAACCAAGGAGGTAACTCTCTCGTGGTGCAAACAATGGCCACCATTAATCTTCATAGTATGTCATAAACCGCGAAATAAAAGCAGCTCGTCGGTTGCGTGTGAATGCTGGCGAAACCTTTAAAGGAATATGCTCTACGCGTAAACAGTGCAATTACTTGAGAAAAAGCTCCCCCGACAAATAGAATGTCGAATTAAGCACTGGAATTTCAAATGCAACGACGCCGGTAACGTTACGAGCCGAAGTAGTTACGATTTGAGACGGTTCGACGATCAGAGAAATTTTTGGGAATGCGCTTAAATTCCTGAACGACGATAGAGAAAGTTGGCGGCCTAACAAAAGTATCTCGGAAAACAGGCTGTCCTGTTATTCGCCACGTTTTTACGATCGTTATCGCGCTAACGACACGTTGGTCTCGTCCTTTTGCTTTCACGCGTTTTCGACTCGAGTTTTTTTCGCGTTCCCTCGGTTTTCTCGCGCTTTTCACGTTCGCTGAACATTGTTATGGCCCCGATGCTTTTTTCTCAATGACGGAGATTGCGAACCGTATTTAGGGCGTGTCGGTAAATCATAAAATCCGCAGGACGTCGACGTTATCGCGCTAAAAAAGGATCAACCGACTGTCCAAGGCATAGCTCTATAAATTGTTGTTTATTTATTTATTTATTTATTTACGGGCAGAAACCCATTACATTTCAGACTATATATTACTAATAATAGGACATTTCAAATGACCAGCTTATCTGCGTGCTTCCATCGTCGTAATATATAGTTTAGATAATATGAGATTAAAATCATGACAAGATCGATTTGTAGAAAATTTGAATGGACGTGCAGTGAGGCGCAAGAGCCGATTCTAATTTTTGCAAACTTAGAGTTACAATTTCAGCAAGAGGTATCTAGTACTTTTATTCTATTTGTATCGTCACTGGTCGATTCGATACGATGATTCTCGGCCGTAGAAGATAGTAGTTTGTATTACTGTATTATGGAAATTCTGGAGCCGGAGTCGATGGAAGAAAGATTTGAAGATCCGTTGGACAAATGATATGGAGTCGAAAGATATATCTAACTGTACATACTCGTCTATCTATTGCCTCCAAAGGAACTGGCATTCGCGTCGTGATTCTTCAAAGATTTAACCATGAAATCTCCGTTTTATCATGCGAAATATTTCGTGCGTTACGTTCTAGTTTAGTGGAATCTAACGAATCTTCGGTCACGAACCTTGGAAATTGGGTTTTGGTCATCTATCCCAATCTATTTGAACGGATTGATGGATAGCTATGAAATTTGCGGGAAACGAAAAAGGGATTCTGCGTTGGCCTAATGCTACCATAAACCTTTTTCTTACTAAACCCCTGCTTTATTATTCTTCTGTTCTTCTTCTTTTTTTTTACGTCACCAACATTTTAGCCAAAGTACGGCTCGACCTCGAGGAATGAAAGTTTTGTTTCTTCATCCATCGTGGTCGTTCCTTATCAGTTCCATTTTTACGATTTCTAAGCTTTCACGTTGCAGCGCACTTTGCAAATAAGAACTGCAGACGTAAATAGAAAGAGGCCGTTGAAAAACAGTATTTTCGACTAATAATAAAAAGAAAAACGGACGAAATTTCGAAGGTTCTCGATTCTTTCCTTGAAGATTCTTGAGATCGATGAATCTCGAAGGATCGGTGTTGGGGTGTCGTGATCACGCAAAGGGCTTTACACCAGTTGCATATCCGGCGAGTCGTCGTTGATCCGCGAAGCGCCGCATCGCGAACCAATTCGGAAATTGGAACGTGCTTGCTCGTAGAATTTACGAGCAAACATCCGGCGGCAGCTTAATAAAGCTTCCGCGGCAGTGGTTTCGACCAGACTTAATTAGCTCGTGGCTCGTGCTGCTTGAAACTCTGTCTCTACCATAGCTCTGTCTCTCTCTTTCTCTCGTCTTGGACTCTCCTGTTACGAAGCAACAACACTGGCAACCGACATGGTTTATGTCGACTTTCTGGCTTCCATCGAGTCACGTCGCGACTCCACTTTCCTCTAGCCTAATTGAAGACACCAAACGAGCACGGAATTTCCATCGAAATTGTATCTCAACTCGAGGGAACTTGTCGATCTTCTTGATCGAACGTACGTTAAAATCGCCGATTCATAGAAATACTTGGTTCGTTACATGCGTACGTGTATTTTTTTGTCTCGATCAACAGCGTTTTCGGTTAATATCCGCGTTGTTGAATTTACTCACGACACTTTATGGGGTTGTTGGAAGCGACAGCTTCGAGTAAAATTAATTAGTTTCTGTAATTAGCCCAACCGCAAACACGAGTTCGTCGTTCGTGACCAAGCACAATTGAAACTAAGTGTTTTATTGCCATTCGTATCGGGCGAAATTACTTCGAGGTAGACCTCTCTATGAGCTTCCTCGACGAAAGTTTTACGAGGATTCCCATGGTGAATACATATTTAATTGGCGAAATTTCATAAAATAGTCGCGTGCTATCCGTAACGCGAAATTTTCTTCGGGCTGCACGTGTTGTATACGAACCGACGGTATATTTCGAAGAATCTCCAGAGTGTTGTGTTTTTAGGTAAAGGAAAATTTCTCGATATCGAGGAGGGATGTAGGTGATACTAATAAATGTCAACGGAGCCTCAGCGTTCGATTTATTCGCCTCTAGGTAATTTCCTGCCGAAGATTATTTCGATACACTATCAATCAGTTGTCAGAAGCGTTCGCATCGATGTCAAGAAAAAGGTGCTCTCATCCCCTGTGAAACTTAGGGTCCAGTAATCTTGATAGAGGATATCCAAGGAAGATTGAAGGAAAGCCGAGGGAACAGGATACGAGGCCCCTGAAAAGTTCCTGTGTCGTTTAACGCGATCAAAATTGCCACAATGACGCGATATCGTTGTCCCAGAAATGCCTTTTCCAAACTACCAAATGTTTAATAGTTCATACTATTTCCATTTAAGGGAACATTTTATCTGAATTTCAGCGTACAAATAAAACAACTGTTGTATAGAATTCGCAGTTCAGAAAGGCATGCTATTGGGTATCTTGATAGTTCGATCGATTTGAACGATCGACAACACTTGATACACCTTTTCTGGACTACAATTCTTAACAGACTAACCTTCCAACATTTATCACTCCATAATCATCCCAGCAATCGCTTCAAGTTAATAGTTTCTGTATTAACTAGGCAACGAACTCTCGATCTTCAGCATCTGGAAATTCTCTGTTCGTTGAAGTTTCTTGCTAACAAAATCGACAATAACCCGTGCACGCACAATGCAACGCAATATACGGCTGAAATCGCTTGCCATTATTCCCAGAGTATTTTTTTAACGAGTGGAAGAATGCAAGACGCAAGATACGGTTGCGCGAACGACATTCTACATGCATTGTCGATGATTATTTGACAATTTCATTGGCGGGAATATCATGGCGCTCGCTGGGTCAACGGTAAATGCGTGTTTCTGTAGGGTGTGTGCGAATCGTAAGCTCGTCACCGTAACGGCTAACATGCATTTCCATGATAATATTAACGTGGCGCTGCTATGAGAACGCAATACTCTAACAGCTGTTCATCAGAAGCCTTTGCGAGACCTGATACGCCTCGTTTTGTTACATATTTCCATTAAATAACGGTGATCGGCATACGGGATTGTCGGAAGGGCTCGGCGAAATCGAGCCGAGTTTACGTTTCATTTCGCCGTGTCCATGGAAATAGGTCACGTTGAAACGTTTGGAAATTGCTACGTAAAATTGGTTTGGTTTTGGGAGAACGTGCGTGAAAACGACCTTTTGAGATGCAACAGACTGCGTGTACGATGGAGCGAAGATATTACAAAAATAATAAGCTCCATTTCCAGCAAGGATGAAGAGTAATTACCAGATCCGAACTGTTCTCCATGAATTTGCCTATAAATATATATTAGCTCTAATAATATACGCTATAGTAATATACGTTTATAGCGATGAATTTTTGTATATTTCAATTCTATTTTCCTTTATTTGGAATTTTTTATCTTGTGAAAAATTACATTTTTCAGCTTAAAACTCGATTCTTCGTAATATCCTATAGAATTTGTTATATATCACTATGCTTCGATTAGAATCTTTTAAATATCTTTCGATTAGATGATTTTTCAGCTCGTATTTTTGCTACGTTTGCCCAATTTAAATGATCCCGGTCAAACTATTCCGGACGTTTGCAGTACGGTCAAATAACAGGAGAAAAATCGTAGCGGGGATATCATTTGTCTGGCGGTGGTGCACCGGCGCAATATTCACGGTTTACGTGCAATTCCTGGTTTCGTCAGGCGTAGCGAACAGAGGAAAAAAGGGAAAAGAGGATTCGTACCGACGACGGTGAATTATCACGCTTATCTGTACCGCGTGTACTGGAATTTCTGGTAAAAGCCGGCCGCTCCTCGCATGCACGGAGATGCAGAGTTATGTGCCGGTGATAATACGCTCGCGTCACGTGCAACGGAAGTCGGAAGTTATTCCCTAACATTCGCTTGTTCCGCCGAGGCTGATTGCAAAAACCGGCAGATATACGCGACAGATATACGCGTCGTTGCTTCGAACGAAATAATTAGCACCTTCTCGCGCGCGTTAAGTAGTTAAGTTGCCACGTAAACAAGTGGTGTGAAACGTGCTTAATACACGAACAAACGAGAAATACCAGGATTTTCATAACTTTGAACATTGTTCGAAAGTACGCACGTACATACGTCGGAAGGATTATTTCATTTCTCGCTAAGATCTCCGGTCATTTGTAGATATTTCCAATTATGCCACGTGTTAGATGCATCGCAGACGGTCACGCGTGTTGATCGCACGTACAATGTACTTTAGTCTGAGTGCAAATGTACGGTCATAGCAGCGACAGGAGCGAAGCTAGTATGCCCCTGGGACTGGCAACAACACCAACAGTAGCTGCATACCTCGTGACATTGTATCGTATATCATAGGCGAGCTGATGTGCAAGCCGGTGCATAGACTGGATCATTGCGTAGCTGTATTCACGCGTGCACGCACGGCATCGTGAAAGCGTCGAAATGACGTATGCGGATTTGTACGAGCACCGGTTGTCGGCTGGAAAGTGGTTGAATTATTTCCGGGCACGTGGCGCCAACGTTAAATCCCGTTAACATCGTCTCATACCCTCGCACCTCTTTCATCCTCTTCTGTCTTTCGACTCTCGACTCATAGCCAGGACGTCACGACGCGGTCGAAATTTACATTTAGGACTTGGTCACGGACATAAATGGAAGCGAAAGAAATCGAAGCGTGTTCGAATTCGGGGTATCTATACGTTTTCCCGACGATGGTGACCTCTCTCGTGGCGTTTTGTATTTTTAATAAACCGCGTTCACGATTAATTGTAAAATACTCCCAAAAAATACAGCTGGAAAATTCTCATCGCGCTTAATTCCTCGGGAGATTATTTCCTGCGGTGCTGCGATAACAACGAATTATCGATGTTTTTATTTCGATCCGATCAGCTCGTAAGCGTTCTCTCTTTTGTACGGATTATAGGTTAGCGGAGTGAACGGCTGGAAATTTGCACAGGCGTTTCCGTGCTCGGGCTGGGCGGCGGTGTTACAAGCGTAAAAAGCCGATGTAACGTACGGACAAATATTTACGCCCGCGTCGAATAACGCCGACAGAATCTCCCTATTCGTTGATCCTCTGCCGTGCCTCGATTCCGATATTAAGCAAACATTTACAATTTCCGTACTATTTCCCACGACGGGACGCACCGATGTTTCGTACTTTCCAAACAGAAACATTACGCTCTCCCTTGCTGCATCCTATTAATCGTGTTTGGTCGTCGACACAGGCCGCAAACATTTGCAAAAGGTATAGGAACGCGACGCGTTGCTCGCCACCGATCTCGTCACGAGGACAGACGTCGATCGTTCCGCTTGATCTCACGTTTTCGACGATTCGACGACGAGAGACGGTCTTCGTGAGAATTTCACCGTGTTCCAAGACGATGGACGGATAAATATTGAGCAGCTCCCCTGGGAAGCTGACGAGATGGCGTCTAGACAGACACAGTCACGATCGGACCGCGACGTTGAATCGACGGTAATAATACCACCTCCATTCTGATTCCCTTTCCTTGTTCCCTTCTGTGTTGCTAGGGGCAACAGTTTCATCAATTTTCCCAGGGAACTTCATTTCTATCATGAGAATAAATTCTATTCTAATAATTCTATTTATTTAGCATTCGTACTTACGTTTCTCAGTTCTGTTTTCTTTCCTTTCTTTTTCCCTGCCAATATCAGTGGTTGTTATATATGTGAAAATTAATCATTATTATCGTAATATTCATTTACAAATTGCGCTTTTAATGTTGTTCATATTGTGTCCGATGCCGGTGTATTAATTAATTAGTTTGTTAATTTAAACTCTTCTTAATTGCGCATAGATTATATTCGAAAGCAAAATGCTGACGTCGACGTTAAAAAATTGATTCGTCGTGGGATGATCCAACGTTATTTGATTTCATTAATCGAACGAAGAATAAAAGTAAGGGGTGTATGTTCTACGACGATGCTTTCGATGATTCAAGAAGCAGAATGGCGGAAGAAAACGATTCGTAAGGCTATCGTGGAGATGTTACGAGGGAAATGCTCGGGGGTGTCGTAAAGACGTTGTAGGAGCTGCACAGCGTTCGAGGGTGTCTAGAAGATGAAAGACAGAGGAAGTTGCACACTCGTTCGAACAGGCTTTATTTACTCTCCTCGTTATACGTTGACCGTTGATTTTCCTGTTCATGCAGCGTTGCTTTCGAGATTGCTTGCTATTTACACACTAGGAAGAATTCGCACTGTTTGTTAGCTCGGCTCTTCGTTATATCGAGAAGCATTAATGAAACCTTGTTAAAATTCTGGGAAAATTATCACAGTTCCTAATTACATCTAATCTGCGACATACGAACTAGCAAATTTCTAATTCCGTGAACGTGTGATTAATTAGTTTAAACAATAGTTTTAACGGCAGATTTC
This sequence comes from Bombus flavifrons, assembly GCF_040668555.2. Taxonomy (NCBI): domain Eukaryota; kingdom Metazoa; phylum Arthropoda; class Insecta; order Hymenoptera; family Apidae; genus Bombus; species Bombus flavifrons. The sequence goes on from NC_138454.1 coordinate 6,845,266, forward strand.
AAGCATAAATACAATATAATAAACGAAGATGCGTTTTCGCTAGATTTTTAAATGCGTTGCCGAATCGCGAATGGGAAATCCATCAGAGGAATATCGATAATTATGCGCATAAACTGTATCGCTAATTACGTACGTATTAAATGTCGTTATAATTATACACAAGCATGGGCTGCTGTTTATTATTTCGAAACGGTTCGTAGGATACGGACAATTACGCGAGTGAAATGTATTTCTCTTAATTAAAGCAGCGAGCTTCCATTATTATTTATACCATCGGAGACGGTCGTAATAATTTTACTTGGTCGTTATGCCATGTCTCTGCGAGTTCCCTGCTAGGGAAACGGGGCCACACTTTTTCTACCGGTTATGAAAGCGCCACCGGTGACAGACGCTAGCGATACTTTGTGAAAAATGGTGAACAGGCGAAAACAAATTCCCCGACGTCCCTGAATTCAAAGAGAACCGTCTCCTTTCAGCTACTCCATTTCATTACGATAATGTAGTTTACGCGTTCCGTATCATTCGTCCGTAGTATAGCACAAGGAAATTTACCGCCGGCGACATTAATATCGAAACTTGACTCAAGAATAACAGAGGGAACACCGGCTGTAGCTTTCAGCTCTGTGCACAGCTACGTATAGCAGAGAGGAAGGATAACTTTTCCACAAAATTTGTCACGCGTGCTTCCGAATAAATCGTAGCTCCTTTGTAGGTGTCCGTTCCATTCGAGATCGCGATTTGTTCACCTCGCGGTTATTTTTGTTTTCACAGGACGCTCCAACTATGTTCGTAGCGTCTCCTCCATTAAATACCATCGTTTGCTCTCTTTATGCGGCTCTCCTTTTCGTGCCATTAAACGTGTACAACGGTAGCGCAAAATTCCAGACGCACATTCCGCTTATCGAGCCACGTAAAACGGCATGGAACGCGCGAAATCCTCTTTGTGTCCGTAATGCTCTTTTTTTCTCACCAAGTCGGCCACAATTTCACACCGTGACCGTCATTTTCGACGAAAACGCGCCACGGATTTCTATCTAAACTGCCGCGAACTCACTAGCTTAGCTTTTGTCCGAGCAGTTTTCGCTTCTGATATCAGACGCTGTTTGCGTCCGACGATCTTGAATCGTAAGAAAACTAGCTGGATGTTACCGAGTTTGAGGTATCATATATCTCAGAAGAGATTCTAAACGAGAATAAAACAGACGTAGGCGAGAAGAGTGAATTAAAAACTTCTCACGACTTCTTTGCATGCAGTGTCGCTTACACTTACTGTGTAGAATAGAGTTCATTCTCAGTATATGTATCAGGGAAATTTATCGTCTGTGCGCCACGCATTCTTGCAGAATATTCGGCTGTTTAAAGAAAAACGAGAGTTGGAAATTTGGAACAACGAACTTGGGCTTAGTAGCTGAAATAATACAAATTTCGAAGAAAATTCCTCTGAACGCCCCTGTGTGCATGCAACCAGTGTGCGCATCGATGCGTTTAAGGCGCGGTTGTCTACTTGCGTGGGGCAGCTTTCTCGATAACTTTCAGTTAGATCATCCAATTTGTAAATTAGCCATTATATTCTTCGTTTATACATAATTTCAAGAAAGATAGTTTTACGAGAAAACTTACGAAATCTTTGTAAGATGGACAAGTTTTAATACAGTGATTCGGGTTTAAAGTTCCTGTATCTTGTTTCATAGACGTGACGAGGATAATCGAAAATCGATCGGTCAACTTTCGATGGGCAACGGTGCCTGCACCATTTAGTTCTAAACGCATCCATCTTCGTTATCGAGTTTCTTGTTTTTTGTGCGTACACCGTGGTTCGAAACGAAAAACCTGGGAGTAGCACTCGGCTTCGAATATTACCATTTGCAAAAACTTCACTGCTCACTCGTGGCGCGCATTCTTTTACGAGGATCCATTACCTTTCATTACCGCGGTTTCTCTGGTTTCATCGACAAAGGACTCTCTGCCATTCGTAAAAAATCTCGCAACCATCGAAATACACGCTACGTAGCTTTTCTGATAACTTTTGATCGTTTATTTTCCACTCATATGTGTATTAATCACCTACATACAGGATGGCACGTTTGAATTAAACCAATGACGAAATGTCTGAACCGTAGCACGAGCAATTTAACGAATGGTAAACTTTCAATAAGTTGGAAAGTTTAGCCTAGTTAAAGCTAAGATTGCGAACAAGCTGGTTCTCCGAGGCGGCAGTTAACGTCATAAGTTTGCAGAAAATTGCTGATCGACCATTGGTGCGGGATTCGACGCGAAAGGGCTCGTTCGTGGGTCAGAAAATGAGACTCCTCTCCATCGAGTTTTAGGGAAAATTGCAATTCAGATTAATTCGAAACGATCTATTTATTTATTTACCGCTCTTGATGGAAATAAACGAGTCAGGATACTCTGGTATACGCGTAGTTTCCAAAGAATTATCAGCGCTGAACTTGAAAAATAAAAAAAAAAAAACAAACCAGAATACAGTCTCTGATTCTAAATTATATTTATCGATACTTTTACGAAACGATACTGTCGAAAATCTGAACAGAATTTTCGTTCTCGCTTCATTTACCGTAAGAACGTGCTCGATCTCTGCGAATGACACCGTGATTCGCGCACAGCGTGCCTATTACTCAACGCATTATGGCGAAATTATGGAAATCGGGGATGAGATTGAATCTTTTGCGGGCAAACATATAGAAGGAAAACGGAAATTATTGGTTATCCCTGACGATAAAGCGATTCGTGGAATAACGATTCCACTTTGCTGGCGTGACAGCGCGAACGAGAGAAGGGAAGAAGGAAAGATAGAGATAGAAACACGATCACGAAAGAAACGATCTCCCGGTGTATTCGCCGGATGCTGTAGATTACGATCGGATGTCATGCCGACAAAAAACGGCTTACCTGCAGGTAAATAAAGAACAGGTGCATGTGGCGAGCTGCACAAGTAATTGTACGATGTATTTACGTAGGCATGCGCGTAAACGTTACGTCCTGTGCCCGTATAATTCACGTTGGACGATCCAGTATGCGGGATATTCCTTCTCATCCTCCACCTCCTCCTCCTCCTTCTTCTTTATTCTTATCTTTCTTTTTTCCCCCTTCTTCTCGCTATTTTCCTGTTGCCTCGTGTACCGTGTCCTTTCACCAGAAAGGAGGAAAGAGCCGCTCCTACTGGATCTCGCCGAGCGAACTGTTTTTCAGATGGGACGTTTTGTATTCATAGGGTGTGTCACGAGTTAGAGATAAGGGGATGGAGCAAGGTTATTTAGCGCGAACCGCTCTAAGTTATTTTCCTGCCAGGCTGTCGCAGAGCCACTCCTTCGACGATACATCGACCAGCAATTTAAACACGGATGAGTCTCGTGAAATTGAAAATTGTCAAGCTGGAACAATGCCACGCGTATCCATATGTATGTACGTATGTGCAGGTCACAGAATCGAAAATATATTCGTATTAAATCGAACAATCAGTTGATACGATCTGATACAGAAAAGCGGACGATCGCCTCTCTCGTCTCTTTACCATCGCTGACTTAAACTCCACGAGGTTATTAAGAAACAGAGTCACGCAACTATTTAAAGACCGGAATGGACTGGAACGACGAGGCAATAAGATTCTTCCTCCCGTTTCGACTTCTCGTTTCCACGTCGCTTGGAGAATTTCGCGCCAAACTAGTCACCACGTTTCATCCATTCGTTGTAGACTATCAGATGCTATTTTCTTTCTTTTTATTTTTCTTCCTTGTATTCGTGGGCCGCAATCGTGACTCTGATTTCCATTCTTGTTCTTCGTTTTCTCGATAAGGCACGTAGCACCGTTTCGATCGACAAGCGCGATTCATTACGCGCTTCTCATCAGGGAAACAATTCATCGTTTATTGCTACAGAAGTCAGATCGTCAGTCGTTCCGCGTGTAATATCAAGTATCGTATACTGTCGGCTGTAGCGTTCAGATTGATTACGACGATTATAGTATAATCACTGTCATTTGTCTTCGCGCAGTATGTAAACTCAACTTTCACTGGTTCGCCGATCACGGAGAATGAGTAATGTTTATTTCGACGTGCTATCGTGTTGATTCTTAACGTTGATTCGCCTCTCGTGTTTCTTCGCGAATTATCCGATCGTTCGAGCTAAAACTACGAATCCCGTGCCATTGTCTATTGTCCTGTATGCATCGCGATTTTATTTGCGCTGATTTATCGCTTGCAAAAAGAGACACAATTTCTCATTCATTGCCGATCGATCTATTCACCGGGACACGTGGAATTCAAAAACACGAGAAACAGTCGTATTTCAAATGAAATATGACAAATTCCAGCGTGCAGCATCAGTTTCAAATTCCTAAAATACTACGACTTTGAGCGGCCTACGTCATGTATTTGAGAATGCCAGTTTAGCCGGAGTTGAATTGGATTGCGAAGTTGCAGATGTGACAATGTGACATGATGCACACGTCACGATGTACATGTAATCGGATTAATTCGCAACAGCGAGATCGCGGAATCTCCGAGCGTAAACGAAATACAACACGATGTATTTCGCATCGTATCGAACAGTTGCTATCAACACGCAGTTAAAATGCACGAACGTAGACGCATTCGATAATACCTTTCATCTGCTTCGAAAATGAGATTTCATTTTTCAGGCATCGGGTGATAATTACGTGTCCGAATAATGTGAAATTGACAAAGAACACCACAAAAGGTGGAGTTGATCAGTTTGGCATTTCAGAGGTTCGTATAACAAGAAATAATAACACGTTTGCAAATGGCGTGCATCAACCGTTTTTCATGCAGCGGCGGCTACGGTCGACAGATATCGCTATCGTCGTTAGCCAAAGTTCCAGCGAACTAATCTCGCGTTCTCGCGTTGCAACGCTATTTTCTGGTCGTTTAACGATGGCAGCAACGATATTAATCGTTCGATGAAGGACGGAGTTGTCAAGAACGAGCGTCTTTTTCAGCCCTTTAGTCGTCGTTAACACACACCGCTTTCGGCTATAAAACTGCCGCGTGTATTTACGCCAGTTTGTTGCTTTCTAAGAAACTCGACGCTGCGTACTTTAGAAACGGCATTAAAGAACAATAGAGAGAAACTTGCCACGGCTGTTTTCCATGATTCGTCGACAAAACTAAGACTAAGACAACGCATTTCATTAGGGTGAATTTCAGAAGGAAGAGACACATTCTGCGAGTAGGAGAAAGGAGAGTTGGACAAATTCTTAACGAGAAACGATATCTGCCCTTTCAGCGTCGTTGCCTGCTTCGAGCGTCATCAGTTAACACCGCCAGTGGCCCATTCAACACCCTCTTCGTATTCCTCGCTGGCGCACCTGCCTCCAATAAACGTGTTTTTAGTTTGAATTCAAATTTGTTCTTATCCAGAGGAACAGTCCTTAAATTAGCAGCGATACGTCTGCAAAAGGGCGCTGTCACCCTCCCAAAGCAATAACTAGCTTCGTTAAACAAATTTGGCGAACGTAAAACTAGGAATCGCGAGAAATTGCAATCTTCTGGAGACCATTCGACAGACTCACTCGTGAAACACGATAGCCGAGCCCGAAGTGTCATCGAACAGGAAGATACAAGATTACCAGAAAGAAACTGAACTGTATCGATTTACCGACATGTCGGTGACAGATAACAGCTAATAAGTTTGTCGACGACTTTCTTAGACTTTCGTAAGCTGACGAGTGATCCCCCATATCTGTCATCATCCTCTAGCGAAGTTCGATTATTGATGGAACGAGAACGTCGCTCAGAGCATCGATTTCTCTTTCTTCTCGATAGCAGTACCACGTATGCGCGTGTCTCGTATAAAATCGTTTCTTTCTCGCTTTTAAAATTCCAATCACCGACCGATCGAATTCAGATAAGAGAAACGCGAACGCGACGCGGCCGACACGCCAAGTTCTCGATATCGGAGCGCTCAATTAAAGACAACCGCGGCTGCACGAAGCGGAGATGACACGATGATCGATGCGAGGATGCCTCGAACGAAGCGAGTCGTGGACCACCTGCCAGCTACAGCAACGGCATCGAGCCAGCGCAGGGATTGGATTGGATTCGGTGGGATCAAATCGAATGAACCGAAGTCAGAAATCGATAATTGAATTGCGGCCGGTCGTGCATCAAAACACGCCAACAGGCTCGTTCCGCCGGTGCCGCCGGCAGACCCATAGCTCATGCACGCCGCGAGTGCACTCGAGTCTCCATTAATATCGTCGCGTCTGACGCTGGCGGTCCGCGAGCCGTTTGTCCTTCGGTGCTTCGTCCTATCCCCCAACGAATGCCCGCAAGTCTCGGCGTTGCCCGATCACGTTTTCCGTCTGCCGGCGGAAGGGAAATTGTTTCGGTCAGAAATTTCGTCGAGCCCGAAATCTTTTGTCGGCGAATTATTTAGCTGCTTTTTGGACAGATACGAATGGCTAGGAATTTCCAGGTCTCCCGTAGTTAAATAGCTTTCGAAAAACGTCCACCCAGTAGATATCACGCGCCGAGAAGGCGGCGATAAAGGGCGAGCGACCGAAAGATGTTGGTTTCCTGTGTCTGAGAATCGACGATTCATCTGATGCCAGATGGCCGCGTAATCCGGATACAAGCGTCGTGCCATTGCTGGGAAATCACGCGCATCCGATTCGATGCATCAATGCGGTAGGATCGGGGCGAAACAACGTTCCCCTCGATGGACACCCGGACACGCGTGTCCAATCGCTGGAAAATATTTAATCGGGATATCCTGTTTGGCTACTTGTATCTTTGATAACAGTCCAGCTGAGAAATAGCAGCAACAAAGTGGAGGTTTTAAGATTTTCGATTTACCCAGCTGTTTCAATTCTTAGAAGCATCGTTCTATTAACTTTGTCTCGATATATTTTCATCGCCAAAAAATATCTACAGAAACGTGTATAATGACGAATGTAGGACACTATAGTGCGACACGTTACTATTATTCCCTGTTCCCACGTTACTTTCTGTAAAAAGTAATTTTTAAACAATCGTAAGCAAGAAAAGCGGTAGCAGAGGTAAAATCTAGCGGCTTATGTTCGTACTGGGTGTCTTTGCTCTTCGATTTTGTTCGTGACGACAAAGATGAAATCGTCGCCTCTAATAGCAAAGCTAATAGGTTAAAAGACGTATGTATCTGTTGGCCTGTGTCAAAGGCGACGCAGCGTGTGGCTGCAGAAGAATCGCAATAAGATGAAAGGAAGAACGCGACGAAGATTTCTCCGGCGGTGGTTCGGTACGCACCGGTTGCGGCGCGTCGTCTGGGGCCTTTCGGGGTTGTCTGGGACGCTTGCGTCGCGTCGCTTCCCTCGTACGCCGGCGTTGCTCCGGGCAACCGATGGGGATGAATCTACGCGACGCCCGGCGTCGAGTTTCCTCGTAGCGGGTGGGGCTGTTAGATTCAGTGCGCTCCACGACGCTGAACTGACCACGTACAACCCGCGACCCGGCGAACGCGTCACGCGACCTTCCAAGGCGCTCGTAGATCGCGATCCATCGATCGATCCACCGAATCGTTTCTCTTCGGGAACGTAGCACGCGATCGTACCTCGACTCTTGTCTATATATTTCATCGATCCTTTCTCGATCGAACGATCCTCCTCGAACCGTAAAAAGTGTGTCGATAGATCCAAAAGAAGTAGAAGAAAAAGAACGGGCTGTAAAATCGAGGTTCGTGAATTTTGGTATCGTTGGTATTCAGTGGAAGCTCGATCTTGCTCGCTCAAACGACGACCGCGCGATGACACCAACGTGATTATTGGCCATATTGGAATTCGATTCTGCTTGATTTTGTTCGTTGATAGTACAACGCAAGGGTTAAGGACAGTATCCGAATTGATATTTGCGCTCTAATCTAGAATCCGATAACCTGGTGTAATTAATCGATCGACGTGCATGGCGCAAGGTTGCGGCGAAGTACGCGTGAAAAGAACACGATCGTCGACGAGCTAGCAATTATTTTTTCTCCTTTTTTTTTTCTTTTCCAGTCACGTTTGAATCCGTGTCAGAGGTGATTCTTTCCGTGTCACCGATTGAAAAGATTAATCGACGAAGCTGGAGCAAGTGGTGCGCGAGTAAGAGCGAGTGTTAAACTAATTGGAAAGAACGTAAGTTCGCCGCGACGCTGGTGTCTCTTGGCTCGCAAATATCGTGTCCTCGCGATGAGAGGGTCGCATTGAAATTGAACGCATAATTTTCTAGGGTGAGAGTCAATCTTTTACAGAGTCAGCCTTGTTGGGAATTGAACACAAGTATCCAACGTCTAGTAGCTCGGGTAAAGCGAACTGAAAACAATGTCCAGTCTTCTAGGGTAAACAGAATTTGAAAAAGAATCTTGTTCCACTTGAAAAGTTTAAAGCGGTCTCGATGGTCGTTGATAGGGCAAGGTCGAACGATATCGAGACGGGAAGAAGGTGATACCGTTTCGATCGAGATTAATCGACGCTTGGGGGATTTTTGATTAATTAGTCGGCGATCGTACGGTCGAGCGAGGATGCGCGCGAACAGAAAATTGCATTAGCCGGTAAACGCGACATCAGCAGATCGATCGAAATTATCGGTACCGACGTGCGTGTCGTGTGAGAAGAATTGAACGAATCGTGATCGTGACAAGCGGCCAACAACCTGATGATAATTGATCGTGACAGTTCCAGAGTACGATAGTAATAAAGTTGTCGGATTGTGCGAACAGTGAACGAATCGCGAGTGACGTATCTTGTTGCCGTTTATTCTGTTTCTCGTCGAGAGATAGCGCGTCGAGGATCAAGGATCCACGAGGGGCTCGATCGTAAGTCAGGAGCAGTAGAAGTCGTTGCAGAGTTTTTCCCGTTATACGGTCAAGATTTACGAACGTATCGACGATGTTGCATTAAATCTTTCGAATCGACTAGACTCCCGATGCCTGTCTCCTCTGCTTTCCGCCGTTTCTCTTCCGTTCTTTCTCTCTGTATTTTATTTTTCCCCCTTTCTGCCGTTCCGCTTTCGAAGCCAGTTAAAAGTTGCCCGGCCGTGTTCGTGAAACTTTGAATTTGATTTATCCTTAGTGACGAGCCTGGGATAATCAGGCCATTCGTCCCGGGCTCGCGGCGGCAACGGTTTTCGCGCAACCGAATATAAGTTGGTTCGTACAAGAGAAATCGCATTACAACCGAATTTCTAAGGAAATTCGTAATCACCGGATAATCGCGCCAGGGATTTGTCCGAGTGCCATTAAATTAACTCGAAGCTCCTCCCACTGTGCTTTCGCTTAATAAGTGGCAATTTGATAACCTTCTAACGAAATGCAGTTATTTTAAAACCTACTTTATCCCGTGAAACTTTGGCCCTGCTTCTTCCTTTTTCCCCTTATCAACGAGTATTAAAGCAACAGAGCAGGAGGAGAATGGAAAAGGAATTCATGGTGAAAGTCAGAGAAAATAAAACGATTTTCGAAATCTTCTTGGAAAAAGGATCGCCTTGAAACTAATGAAAATCCTCGCCTCGAAAGGAAAGAATGTCCCGTAATTACTTTTATTCGACGTTCGCCCCCAGCCTTTCTCCCCCTCCTCCCTCTTTTTCCTCTTTCCTTTCTTGATGTAGGTGACACCGGAGCAAAGGCACGAAAGTTGCCAGCCATAAATTAAATCTGCTCGTAACGATTCACTCCTGACCAAAGAACCAGGTGTGTTCATCGCCGAGGCTACTCGAGAACTTGTTAAATCTTCGCACTCAACGGAACCGGAAGTTTCTCTCGTTCGAAGATATACGGATCACGCAGCACCCAGGCTGTATCCATCACGCGATATCGGCTCAACGATCTCGTTTCGTATCCTTTCGTACTTTGTTCGCGACTTTGATTTATTCCTCGACGAGATCTGCTTCTCTCTCGAGTCACCGACCGACTCGTTCCTTATTAAATCTGTCAGTCTCGGTGGAAAGTTGCACGGTTGTTCGAACAGCGGTGTAACGAAGCTTGGAAATTTCTCGGAGAACGAGTATTATGAAAACCGCAAAATATCGACTAGATCGTGCAAATATTCCGTTCACGAATTTCAATATCACGGATACCCCGTGGGTATCTTATGTGATCGGTTCCTTCGGTGATCCAGCCCGGGTTACCGAAAAATGTAATTGGAATTTCACGTTCGACAGATATTACAAAGATTCCAAGAGCGGAGGTATTCGCGCGACTGCAGAGCTTCGACTTCGTGAAGAGATAGTAAAGAAGGGGTTGCTAGAGGGACGAGGAAATTGGAAAATCGAGGCAGGCCATGGTAAAATTTGATTAAAAGGTCAAGTAACGAGTTAATTGCATGCGATTAACCGCGCGTTAAACTGGCCACGGTGAATGGCCCTCGCAGACGATACGCTGACAGAGGCAGAGAGGAGCTTACCGAAAGCACCCCATTGTTTTCCTAGCGCCATTGTCTTCCGACCGGTTTCCCGGATCCTTGCCCTGCACATCGATCCTCGCGCGATCAACTCCGCTTTTCGACCTTTTCAACTTTCGCGGCTTTCCAGATTCCGTTCGAAACTTTCTTCGAAACTTCGAATTGAACTGCCTGTCTTTGCCCGGTTAACACGGCGTATCGACTCTCTGTTCGCATCTTTCCACCAGAAATGGATCGATTCCATTCGAAAAGTTGATTGCTTTCCACTACCACTTTTACAAACTTCGTACGTTTATTTTCAACGTTTAAACGACATGTTCGTGTTTTGCACAATTTCTCCATCTTTCTCGAGTACAAGGAGAAATCGTAAGGTGTGTTCGATCATAGTCGTTGAGGGCGCAGAAAACTACAATTAAAGTGGTTCGTGGCGTAAAGCGAAATTCTTGGAATTCCTTGTTTCATCTTCGTGCAGATGTAGAAGGCAAATTATCAGAAGATAAGTCGATTGCGTTCATCGCGGCTGACAGGGAATATGGAATGGCGCGTATGCAAAGCCAAAGCGGAACGGTTCTTAGATAAACGAGGAACGGTGTCGCTCGTTGCATGGATTGGATGATGAAATCGCAATTTCCGGCGTGGCGCAGCCTCTACGTAGGCTGCACAGAATATCGCGGAATATTCGCGGCCGACGGGTAGCGATTCATCTTTGAAAAACGATCGACTGAAATTTTTAATTAAAACTTCGCCAGACGACAGTGTAGATTTTCTCTCGGTTCTTGCGAAAGTTTCGTCCCACCGGTTTCTTCCTCGTTTTCATTTGTATCCAAATTGATTCGCGAAGAACAAACGAAAGGGGTGAATCGGGGAACGAGGAGTATTTCTGAGGGAGCAAGTTCGATGAGCCGTGAGCTCGAGATAAGCAACGAAACCGTAAGTCTCGAAGCAAAGTTTTCTCGCCGGGCGTCGATGCGAATAGCAATGAGCGAGCAGAAAGAAATCAAAGAAAGGCAGAGCCGAAAGAACGGCCATCGAGGCGAAACGTTCGAAACTCGTACGATCGATTAATTGCAAAGCATTGACGGATACGCGAAAACGGGCGAGCACCGTTGGAAAATTTTCATTTCCACTCGCGTGGTTCTTTTATCTCCGCCATAGCGTTTATTTTTGCGCCGCGATAACGCGAATTCGAAGTTTATATTCCTACGGATTGGCAAATATCGAGTAAAACTGCTGAATTCGTAGCAACTGAAAGATATAAAGGCCGATATATAAAACATACATCCTGTTTGCCTCGAATAAACAACAGTGTTGTAATTAAAATTTCTTCATCGGCGAGCTTGGATTTATATTCTCAAGCCACCCCGAGCTTTTTAAGCTGCTTGTCACTGACACGTCTCGTGCACGAATCAGGATTTAGCAATGTTTTCTAACACTTTGCACGATATTTTACATTCTCCAGTGAAACAACGCTAATAAGGGACACGTACGAACACAATGTCGGAACATTACTCTTCCTTTTTCCAACTACGTATATACCGCGTATATATTCAAGAGCTGGAAAACAAACCATTACGAAATCGGGGAATCGGCAAAGAAAATAAACGAACGGTTAGCCCGGGAAGATCAAACCGGACTGGGCTGAGCTAATGCGAAAGTTTCCAGCTCCGTTATGGAGCTGATATTTACATTGGCGGAAGGAAAGCAACGGCGGGAGTTCGATTGTATGAAGTTTGCGTACCTGACCCACATTCCTACGGCTCATGGATACGCGGGTTTAGTCAGTGTTGTACAAGAAGCCTCGTTATCCGTTCAGTCAGCCTGGTATCGAAACACTTCCTTGTAATCGTCGCAATCGTCGTCGTCGTTGCCGTTTGTAACGATAAATTTGTACCGAGTGTATAATCGGTCTGGGCCCAGGATTACGAGGACGAGAAGACACGTTCGAAAATTAGATCGGATCGGTTGGGTTGGTGCGGCCGAGATGCCGGTCAGATTACGAGTCCCCGAATCGGCTTAACGTCGAATCCTTGAATAAGCTTCCGTTCGCCGCGCTCCTGCACGTCCGCTAGAAATAAATTCGTTAAACCGAAGCGATTCGTGTCGGTGTCTGATTTACGCGGCTGCCAGTCTGTACTCGCGCGATTTGTTTCCTTTTTCCGCCAATTTACACTTCCAATGGACTCCTCTCGGTTAATATCGCGCGATGTTCGTTTTTTTGCAGCGCGTCCAAGATAAATTTAGAGGTCAAGGACGTGTTTACTAGTTTGTGATAAAAAAGATTTCGTGTCACTGTCATTCGAAATGTAAGACATCTTTTAGTTATCCTTCTGCAAATGCGCTCTTCTACTTGGAGGACGATGCACGGGTCCTTCGCTTTGTCGGATCACGCGAAAGAAGCCTTTACACGAGGCTCAAGAAATCGAGACAAAAGAATACCTCTGGGTGTGATTGTGCAGCGGTGTATTGTGCAGCGAGCATAAATAGCGCGCGCGAAATATTCTATTGCTTTACCCAGCAAGACAGAGAAAAAATGCCGCGTGAAATAAAGGAAGATGACAGCGTTATCGCGGTAGAACGAACGCTTTCCGCCCTTGGATACCGCCTCCTGCAAAATGGATACCGATCTCAACAAAGAGACAGAATTCAGAGTGTTCTTTAGGGAAAACATTGTCCCCAGTCGCTTGTACCGCTCTGTCTTTCCCTCTTACTTTTTACACCGCTGCATCTGTATGCAAAACACGAATGACCATCGAGGTCGCGCACGAAAATGGTCGACGGTGCTGCGGAATTGGACCATTTCTATGTTTTCTTTTTGCACGAGTCTCTCGGTCGTCGATGATCGATTGTCGCGAAATTTCCGAGGAAAATAAGCAAAGACAGCAGACGAATGAAGGAACGCGAGTTTACCTAGGTGTTGACAAGAAAACGGGTGGGACGATGCAACAAGGGCGAAAGGGACGAAGAGGAAGGGAAATCGTCGTGGACAGAGAAAGGGATTGATATATCCGGTCGGCGCCAGTAAATATTGACCAAGGCTCTTCGAGGTCGATTGAATTAACGATTCCATTAAAATCTCGCCTTGAGGTACAGCCTCCTGGTCTGTGAAACGGATTGCCCGTCCCTGGCAAATTTTTTCAGTCCTTTAGACCCCTAAGAGTGAACTTTCTGTACGCTATTTGTGTTGCGTTCGAGCTACCTAAATCTCAACATCCTAAAATGTGGTCTCTGTGTGACATTTTATTATTTATTTATTTAAAATGGATTAAACAGGAAACGATGGTTATTTAACGTGAACTAAACACAGTATAACTAAGACAATTAAATGGTTAATTTACAACACTCGTCACCACGGTTCCAACGCTCTCTTTCACGCGGACCACAGTCTCTCACAACGCTGAGCACACTCTCTTTGACAACACTCTGACTTCTCAACTCACCACTAACTGTTAATTCGTCTTTCTCCCTTAAGCATCCCTTTATCTTTCTCAACTTTTCCGCAATCGTCCATGGCCATAGTGACGTAGGTCTTTTTTCCGCGTGACTATTCGACCGAAGAACTGACGACACACTGATGGACCTGTCAGCACTTAGGCTTTCTCGCGATATTGTTTATAGTTCACCCGATATTTCTTAGGCCATTTGTCCACGATACTACATTTGCACAGAATAATTAAACTTATTGTATGATATTATCGGACACGATCGATCTTGGAACGTAAATTGGTGGAAAATATAGGAATAGGGAAAATGAGCCCGTAAATATTGTATCCCGAAACGAACAATTTTAACGGCCATGTATGTTTTTCACGAATAATCACGTAGAATGTATCGCCTCGGGCGCCACCATCGAATACACGATCAACGTGCTACGCGTCCATTCGTTCTTTTTTTTCTTTCGTGTTTCCCACGTTTCAGCAGGCTGCATAAAACACATCGACGATGCGTCCACGTGATTCTGTTTTTCAGACTCATTAACGCGTTTTCGATTGACCGGTCAGCGCCATTCATATTTCTTTCGACGACGGTTCATTTTTTCCCATTGGGCAGTTTGTCATTCGCAACAGGGCATAAAGTTCTCGGTCGATCAGACAGAACCGCGGCCAAATGGATTCCCAGTCGAATATCGCGTGACCGTAAACATTCTGAGCGAATTAAGCCAACGCGCTCTATACGCGGCTGATATTTACGATCGAATATTACGCGGCGTCTGCATATGGATTTTCGCGTTCTCGTTGGCCGCTAGCCTAATGCCCGTGTTTCTCTGTCTATAAGCGCAGTCTCATCCAGCAGAACCTTTACCTGTCATGCAAATAAAGCGTTCAGATTAGAGGAAACAGGAGAAACAAAACGTATTTCTGTTTTAGTCTCTGCCTCGGATCTCGCATTTCGCTGTTATTGTTAGGTTTATGAGAGATGCATGGAAACTTTATAGCTGGGATAATAATTACCCGTACCGTAAACCCGTGCTATAAACCATGCCGAAGTAATTGTTTTAGCATATATTCCTGGCGCTGTTTTTCAAGTTTATACCCAGTAAAACTCGTGCGGAATATTTTCATCATATTTCGGACAATTTGGATATTCTCGACGTACTCGATTTACATGGTTGCAGATTTCCACTTTGCCCGTCTCCGTCCCTATAAATTCATTTATGGAACGGATAATCAATAACGCGGCTGGACGAATGAAACTGTAGCGGATTGGTGGTGCAATTAATCGTATTTTTTCTTCCATACAGTCGGTTCATTGCGCCTGTTTAAAACAATCGACGGGCACAAACGATGCGTTCGTTAGCCTCGTTCGGCACGATAACACGCTTTTCCCGCATTTTCAAGCTCGCTCGAGTCCGCATGGAATCGACGCGTGCAATTGTACTTACTTTCGCCAGAGATACGCGGCGAGTTGTTCAACATTTTACGCAAATAATACGACAGATTGGCAATAGCATCGATTGGCTATACGTCTCAGTCGTCAAAGCAATCTTTGTACCTCGATCTGTCGCGTCATTTTCTTTATTCGCGATTAGTAAATCGCCGTATACTCGCCATTTTTCGTTCAGCGTTTGTACGCGTCTGTTGGTCGCGGATCGCATCGATTCAAACTCTTTTTATTCTGTTTCATTTCGTTCTGTTCGGTTCGTTCGTTTCTGTTTGAGTTGCACGACTTTTCGTTAGCAAGGACCGGTTATTCCACGCGTTCCACTGCCAGAACAATTTGTCGTCGGTAGTATCGTCGACGCAGGACTCTGTCGCTCTTAATTGCTTCGAGCCGCGAATGATGTTGATATCAGCGCCGTGTTGCGAACAGGTATACGTATCATTCTCTGCCGTTCTATTGGCGAACACGACAAAACGTTGGGACCGACGCTGCTTAACTCGTCTCGCGTTCAAAAATGTCCACATAATGATTATGATAAAAAGAAAATCGGAACTGATAATGGGAGCATTCTATTTACCGGAGAAATTTCATGGATTTTTGACACTCGGCCTTTCTGCAATCCACTCGTATCTGTTTGTATTTTGTACATTGTATCTGTATGTAGCTTACATATTTCCTGTCCGATGTCCAAGACAAGAAAGAAAGGAAAGGCGTTGATTGTTACGCTATATATATTAATTATTGTACTTTTAATTTTAATTTTACGTACATACGCGCGTTCGTTGATTTATCTATACAATAGAACTCCAATTTAAATGAAATTATCGGAGAACAAACAGTCTACATAATTAAAGTTCATATAATTGAGTCGTCCGATACTGCCTGCTAACTACAACGTTCCGTTCATATAGTGCAAGTTCTCGTTTGTACATGTAAGTGGATTCTGCCAGAGAAAGTTCGTTTAATCGGACATTAACTAAAATCTGATTCAGATAAATAGAGTTCTGCAGTACTTGAACACGCCGAGTACGATAGGTACGTAAACGAATATTTATGCCGATTGTAGCTACATATATTCATATTAATCAGTAACCACGGATGTTGCGATTATGCTTTTAATCGGTTCACATACCAACAGAATTTACTCGATCGAATGAACCAAGTTTGTCTGTCTTTAAATTTCCAACTCCACCGCCTACAGGCTATCATTTGCGTAATGATACTTTGCAATCTGCTGTAACCGCCGGAAGGCAAAGCAATCGATATAGAATCGCGGTTACGTGCACCTTCATCTTCGACGCGCATACCCTTCGACCCTAGCTGCTCCGTCAAACACAAGCGGCAAGCTTCGATGGATATCAATCTCGATAATTATGCTCGCGACGGGAAGTACACTGTCGTGCTCACGGTACGCTGATCAAACACGATTGATAGTCGTCCGCGGAAAGTACGTCGCGACGACGAAATTGCACCGTTCACAGTAGCGATCGCTCACGAATCACCAGCAGTGTCATCCCTAATTCGCGAAATCGGCTCTTTCGCAATCGAGATTGAACGCTTGGCGCAACCAGTGAACGCGAAACACGATTGTCGCTTGTCAATTGTGAAACACGGCCGATACAAGAGTCGGATCGCCTATTGGAACTCGTATAAATGATAAAATCCTGCAATGTTTCCATCCGCCAGGCTTCCGGCTTTCATCCCTATGTGTTATTCGTCTCTTGATCCAAAGCGACAAAAGCTTACGATAAAAATTGCAGTAAATATCTTGCAACTTTCACCTACATTGTCAGATTAGCTTTAAACGTTATCGATATGAATAATCTCGAGAGTCGCATCTCATCGCAATGGTAATGATATTTCAAAATAATTTATATAACACGTGTTTATTCGACCAGTCGCGGAGAGACGCGATCGCGAGGAAGCGCGTCAACGAGAGTCGTAAATTCCCGTTGCGATTAGAATAATCGACGCCACGAACAGATCGATCCCCTATTTCGATTAGGATAATAGGGCTGGTTCAATGAGTATAACACTGAGTTTAACAGATTATGATATTATATATTTCCAACAACTTTGTAAAGAAGATTAGTTACGCTGGTGCTGATTGACGGGTGTAAACACGGTAAAGAGATGTTGACTGTTCTAATGTCGATGAATCAGTCGAGATGTCGACTGATCTGTAGATCCCGTGAAGTCCGATGACGATGTTGTTGCAAAGGAAAACTCTTACTCGCTGGTAATCGCCCGACCATTCGTCGCTTGCGGGTGGAAAACCCGCGTTTCCCCAATTTTTACCTGTAGGAGCAATAATCACAAAGAACCTGTTGACTCGAAGATGTTTTATGCCAATTGACGGTTTTAACGATAAATCAAAAAGCCTCGTTTTATGGCAGCTCCTTAGGATTATTGCGGTCTGCTTAATTCTATGTGTACAACTGGTGGCCGCCTCAAACATAAAGAGTCACCGGACGTAACAACACGTACTGTATATATGTCGAGTTCTCATTAGAGTTAGGGGCGTGTAACGAATCTTCATTTGTATTAGCCATTGTTGTTATACAATATAGATGATATTTACGGGTACCAATATGATTATTACAGAATTTGACAAGTAACCGTGGCGATTAGATATTCGAGATGCTAATGACAATCATCTTAGGTTCATAACGAATCAACGGGATAGCAAATGCGTTTTCTTCCAAAGTCTAAGTCGAACTGAACTTACTTGTCCGCAATTCAAGTGTAACTCAACTTACTTGTCCACAGTACAAGTAGAATTCAACTAGCTCTCTCAGTCCAAGTGGAACTGCACTTATATACTCTTTTCTCTGGTCAACTATATTTTTAAGAAGAGCTATATATTTATTATTTATTTATTTATTATTGTTTAGTCCGTGCCTCTCGGCTTTGGACGAACTTTCGGTTTTACATCTCTTACATCTAATTCCATTCTTACATGTCTACCTCCCCTCTTTTCCACTCTATCCTATTGCACTACTTTGCTTATTCTACCTCTAAAAACTAAGCATTAGGAACTATAAATTATCAACTAATAACTAAAAACTATTGTCACTTTGGTCTTTAGTCTCCTTGTTGTGCCTCCTCCTTGTTGTGCCTCCTCCTTGTTGTGCCTCCTCCTTGTTGTGCCTCCTCCTTGTTGTGCCTCCTCCTTGTTGTGCCTCCTCCTTGTTGTGCCTCCTCCTTGTGCCTCCTCCTTGTTGTGCCTCCTCCTTGTTGTGCCTCCTCCTTGTTGTGCCTCCTCCTTGTTGTGCCTCCTCCTTGTTGTGCCTCCTCCTTGTTGTGCCTCCTCCTTGTTGTGCCTCCTCCTTGTTGTGCCTCCTCCTTGTTGTGCCTCCTCCTTGTTGTGCCTCCTCCTTGTTGTGCCTCCTCCTTGTTGTGCCTCCTCCTTGTTGTGCCTCCTCCTTGTTGTGCCTCCTCCTTGTTGTGCCTCCTCCTTGTTGTGCCTCCTCCTTGTTGTGCCTCCTCCTTGTCGTTTGCCCTTCTCTTTTCTATTATTGCTTTCAGTTCTGCTAAACCTTCTCCAGTCTCGTTCAGCGTTTTTCCTATGTCTTTTGGTCCTCCCGTTATTTCACATTCTTCTATTACATGTCTTAGGTCTTCTTCTTTCCTTCTGCATAGTCTGAAGAGCTATATAATTACTCCATACCTCTGTTAGGTAAAAACGTCCATCCCGTGACCGTGGCTACGTTCAGCGACCCGTTGTGTCACTTCGAGTCCAAGCCTATTGTCATAAATCTCGGACACACATAATCATATTAAATCATAAACAACTACTTCTAAGTTTTATTATTTAAGTATAGCTATCATGAAAAGTCTAGACGAAGTATCGGGAGTCTTCCCAAAAATTGCAAAAGAAAAGATGAATGTCATCTCCAACATATACCTATATATATAAGTGTTCTATGGTAAGTGTTCAAATATCTTTGGTATTTTCTTGGTCTCTCGTATTCGTTGCTTGGTATCAGGATCCTCTGACGGAACGATGCTCCGTCGATGTTCGCTCATTCGACGAATGCCGCTTAAAAGGTCCGGATGCGAGGAAAGAAAAGTACCGATTGTTGTACACCATTACGGAAAGAGATTCGAGAGTTTTTCCCTGGAGGAACGAGCGTTCCGTCGTCTATTTGCGATTAGCTGCTTGTTTACCGACGGAGATTTATTTTACGTTCGCGGATATCCCCCAAGTACTTTGTGCCTTTAATTTTTGTCGAAACGACTGCACCGTTTCCGCGTAACACTGCTGGGACTGAAGTACCGCGCTGTTAGCAACCGTGTTGCGCTCCAACTTGCAAAGAAGAGATCGTGAAACGTGTAATTCATGGAAGAACCACCTTGGACGTGGAGTCGCCGGGCAACTTTCGAAGAATTCGCTATATAAGTGCGTCGTTAAAGGGTGGAATCGTTCCAGAGAAGAAAAGGAAATTGTTATTAAACGAGCTGCAAGATGAGGTTAACGCCTTTCTCCTGATATCGCGCGAATCGAAAGCCCCCACTGCTTCTCGCCTTTTCCGCCGATTCTTTCGATTCTTCCATTTCGTGTTCCATTTTCTAGGCTGCTGGTTTCTCGTTCTTTCGGCCGAGAAATTCCACAAGTATTAAGTAGCTGGACGCGAGTCGAATCCAGTGGAGAAATTCAATTAAGGCCGAGATTAGCCGGAGCGCGAAACTTTCCCGCGCATTTTCCCAAGTAGAAAGGTGATTTTCAGGTAGCCGATGGCAGCGTTCGCCCTTGCCGATCACCACCGATATCGCGTTGAAACGATCGAACCTCGAAACGGTCGTACGAACGTCGATTAACGAAAAGAGAAACTTGCTTCGACCAAGAAAAGTTGAAACTTTCGTCGCGAATTTTCCACCCCTTTCGTGCTCGTCGCCAAGTTTTTCTTTGCAACAAAGAACCCGATCGACGAGTTGGTATTGGCGAGTATTAACGACACATTGTTCGTCGGCGACTTTCCGAGTAGTAATTTCTAACCAGTTCGTTACGGCACCACGTACCAAGATAAACTTTATCCACGGGGAAACGTTGAATAGGACGTCCTAAAGGCGGAGAGTTTCCAAAGGATCGTGTAACCTGGCAGAAATTTTTCCTAAAGTTTGCGGTCATTCGAGGAGGCGATAAAGGGTCCGTGATGCGATTTGAAAGATGCAGAACCGAGAGTCATTGCGGCGCAAGTCAGTCCACTGTTAGTTTTCGTAAAATACTGTATCGTATATTCATAAGATAAAATACGTGATTGTATAAATGCAATTTTTAAAACATCGACTTGCACCATCTATCGCTTTCGGTCCATCAAACCTGAAATCTCGATGGATCGTATCGTTTACTTTAGTATCATGGACGTGTAAAAATACTTTCATCCTCTAGAGACAGGAAACAATTCCACGTTAAAATGTTCTATACTCCTTTACATTGACAACCAGGCTGTTCTTCGGTCGTGCATTATCCTAGTATCTACGTATATTCCGCGGAAAATGCTCGTATCAGAGACGAGGCCTGACGACAACGAGGCGATGTAATCTTCTGCTCACGGTCGGCTATACGTCGTGATATAACGTCGACATTGTATTAGTAGCGCGCCGGTTCTTGATCTACGGCTGGCACATGCTCGTCGATCTCCTTTTTGCGGGGGAAGAGCTACGTCGCTCGGACAAGGGTTAATAAGGATTTATGCCGAAACGTGTGCGAAAACGAATGAAATAAAGGTGTGCCAATATCTTTTCGAGAACGAAAGATACTCTTTGTATCTGTAAGTTGTCTGTACAAGACATTTGAAATTTAATTAAAATTCCAGCAGCAAGCGGAAAGCACCTTGCGCAATTAATTTGTAGAAGACTCCGAAACGCTTCTACTGTTCTCGTTCGAAGAAAGTAATAGTCAAATAGCCTGGACGATAGGCAAAATCTTCGAAGCATCTTTCGTGTCTTTTCCGTTGACATTTAATTTTTTAACCGCATTCGATGTCCTGTCTCGTCCTTCTGCTTTCATTAGCTAGTCCGCCCTCGCAAACTTCTTTGTAGAAAGCGAACTTTTCCTCTCTGAAAGTGCGCCGCGATGCACTTTTTAAACGTTAGTGCCGGCTCGTTAGAGCGACGAGTTATTACGGCGCGAGGGCTGCTTGTATCGTAACTTTTCTGCCGGTTAATGGCGCGTGAGAATGCAGCGTCGCGGCGTCTATCGATATTAAACGTCGAGCGTGGTAATTAGGTATTTTCTGAATCCGTGCTTGATCTTGCCCTCTCTTGGTTTCTCAACACCTTGAGAAATTTTCTGTCAGTTGCCAATGCGTATTCTTTCCATTGTTTCAGACGATTATTTAACTAAAATTCGGTCCAAGTCGATTCGATCGTCACACAAAATTTCCCGAAATTTCCATCTTAAACGCATTTCCAAGAAGATCCTCTTCGTCTCGAGACGATCCAAGACACGGAGAAGGAGAGGTCGGGAAGAAGCCAACGGAAGATTGAAGGAGAATGCAAGCAGAAAGCTTTGGAGCTCTTGTTAGCTGGCACTCGACGTTAGTCTGGATTACCGCGTGACACTTAGCTTGTTTCTTTTATCTTGCCGTAAGAGGCGCGCTTCCGACGCGATTCAAAACTAAGAGTGTGCGAGGGCTATATAGAAAGATACGTAAGCACGTACATACACGGTACACAAAGAAATTCACGTTTTATCCGTGGATGGTCTGGGATAAAACGCGATCGGCCCCAAAATGATGCATCTTTCTCGGCGCACGTTGATTCCACAGCCAAAGGCGAACTTCCTGTTTGTTTCAGTCAGAGTTGCTCGTTGCGTAAACATTCGATGCAGCTTGGAAAGAACGTACGAGCCAGCCGATTGCGCGATTGGAGAAGTTTCGAATTGGGCTAACGGAACATTCGACGAAAGCGGTCCAAAATTTCCCCGTAAACTGGATTTTTCTTGTCCGTCTCTTGTTACGGGGTTAGCGAAGGCGATGGTGGCTGTGTTTGCTCGATGAAGTAACTTTTCGAACGCGCGACATTAGCAGCGGACGCGCTGCATGAATAATCGAGGATTCATGGCTCTATTAGCTTTCGAGATATTCCGCTGGCCGCGAATTATTCTTCGCGCTGTTAAATAATTGATGAACTCCTGTGAACAGAGAAGAGCTTTCCAACATTTATATGGCGGTTTGATGCTCTCTGGTCATTCTGGCTCGTTAATTTCTCCGAGCATTCGCGTATAACTCTGTAAGTAGGATTCGGTTAAATTCTCCATGGCGTACCGATCACAAGCTACAGTGTTCTTCTAGTTTCCGAGCGAAAGAACGGAAAAGCAACTGTGGAAAAGAGACAGCCTCGCGTCTAGATTCTTCGCAAATGGGAAACTCGATTACGAGTTGGATCGCTTTGACGAGCAACTACGCGGTCCGCAGGGGCTCCTATTAGCGAAACGTCGAAATTCCATCGGAAACTTCGTTCGACCAAACTTGTCGGACTTCGACTAGACAACGAAGAGGTCGACGACGACGACGACGACGACCCTTTGCTCCCAGTGGACAAGAAACCTGGAGAAGGGGACGCGTAGGGACGAAATGGAACGGGCATCGAAACTCTCCTACGTAGCTTCGTAGCAGAGAGAATGAAAGAGAATGGGATGTGTACTCGGCGCAGTTTGAAACTGTTCCGGGAGCCTGGTGCCGCGGGACAATGATACGTTAATCCGCTTGGCTCGGTGTGTAACGCGAAACTGTAGAAACGCATATCGTTTCCTGGATTACTCTTGCGCTGGCAACGCGAACGTGAGTGCGAACGCGAGTGCGAAACTGATCCGTCTGTGTACAGTGACGGCGCTCGAACAATTTGCAAATTTATGCTAGTCGACCACTCGCGTGCTCTACCTGGCGCCTGCCGCCTCTATATATCGGCTTTTTGCAATTCAAATGGTAATTCCGTGTGCTTCGAATATCGGCCTCGTAATTCTTGAACGGAGTATCGCTTAGAGGAAGAAAGTGAGTTCTTTCTTGCCGGGACTACCGGTGATCGTTCAAACGCGCCATTTCGCCACGGACCTTGCTCGTTGGACAAGTATCGAGACTGCGAACGATGAATATGCATGTTGATGAAACGGGAATTATCGTTGCTACACGTGAAAAATATCGTTTATCCAGTGGCTCCTTTGGATCTTTATATCCAGGTCACTGGAAGATCTTCAAACCTAGTACGAGAGATACACAGCTTGTCCATCTGCATTCGTGGTACGATCGGGTAGTGGATGATTTCTCGTGAAAAATAAGTAGAAAATACAGAATAAAATTTTCCCACGGGCGTAAAATTTATTCTATATTTTCAGCGTATGTTTTCACTGCGAATTATTCCTTATCCTGTTGAATAACAATTGCAGAGACACCCTATATATTCCGAGTAAATACATACGTATATTCGCGCCACGACGATTTTACCTCTCTTCCAGTAGATTTTCGCCGGGAATACCATCGCGTCGTCCGCTTTTAATTTCTCCGGGTAGGCAGGAACGATCGTCGTCGCAAGAATTCCGATCCCGAGCGGACCGCCTCAGGTCAATTCGATTCTCGTCTCGTCCACACTCGCATCTGTCCGCCTCGGCCACGAATCCCACGCGAATTTTCTGTTCCGCGAGGCGCAAAGCCGCAAAGAGCTACGAGAGCCGGTCGCATCGATTCTCGTCGCGAGGTCCGTGTGGCTTCTAAAAGCTGGTCGGTATTTTTGCGGTTGATTCGCCGCGGGGTCGATCGCGGCTTACTATAATCCGAAGCTTCTTCGTTCTTGTTCCACCAAACGGCGCGCCGCAGCCTCGATGTTCACGTGGACCAGAACTCCCGGGGGCAACCGAGCCGGGATAACTGTTGCTTTCGCATTTTCGCCACCGTAGGATATCTCGTAAATTCAGCAGCTGCACGCTTCCTCGCGATAACATCGGCAAGCCATTCCATTATCCGGCAGGAAGCGCTCCTTGCTTCTCTCGCTGCTTTTGCCTCACGCCGATGAAATTGCTTCGGCGAAGACGTACGTTTCTTTTTGCGCGCACCTCTCGTCCGGCGATTTACAATATCGCTAACTGAGCGTATTCACGCGTTTCCGTTCCATCCAACTCGAACGTTATTATCGCTTTATTCGACGAGTAATCCTTTGCTCGACGATATACACAGTGCTTTTAAGTTCACGATACGAGTAAAGCCGGAGAAACTTTATAGCTCGAGATAAGAGAATGGCGAATTTGTTTAGTCCTAACTAGACACGAGCGAAACAATCGACCGACAAATTATTCTACGCGCGGACATAAATCGGAAATGTAGAACAAAGCTTTCTCCGTTTTACGACAAAATTAAATTTCGTCGTGTTCGATCAAAAATTAGCCTGGTACATATAGTCGAGGAATTTTCAAATTCGATTTTCTCCAAAATCAAGCCTCGCACGTAACATTGTTATTTTTTATTGTTCCCTTATCTTTAGCCATAGATTTTCCCTGACTTCGATTATATCACGAATTTCAGAATATATAGGCGAACATAACTTAACTCTACGTTCGGAATAAATCTGTTATAAATGATTTGCCTAGTACACGCAAAAGCTGCGAATACTTTACGAACAGTCGAATAGGTTTTGCGAAAGGTCGCGCCAGCGTAATCTACGCGTCCCGCTAATGGAATAAGCAAAGTCTTCTCCACGAGAATAACTCCGTGTTTAGTTTACTCGGAGATAAGGTTAGATTCAGATTTGCAGTTGTTAATCCATGGCCTTAGCGCACGGCTGGATCGAGGTCGGTTCATTCGCGAGCTCCAGCGACCCAGTAATTTGCAAATACTATCCTGCTCGTAGCGCAATAATTTCGTTAATACCGAAGTAGAGGCGACCCGTATTCAGCGGGCAGGTATTTTTCACTGTGCTCTGTAAACACCATTTTCCTGCCTCTCTTTTGTCGCCTTTGTTTCGCCAACGTGCATCCAACTTGTACATATAGCACTCTGTGTATCGAATACATTAATTAAATGCGCGCTCAAGCCGCACAGTCCTTTGTGTCTCAGGTTTCCTCGTTGATTATGACCATCGTCGAACAAATCGCACCGCCATTTTTTCCTTTGCATGGAACGGCGATACTGTGAAAAGGGGCGTATCAGCAACCTTCGTTTAAATCGAGTCGTTGCTGCCAGATAGCAGAGGAACAGTTTATCCGCGCGTATATTAAACAAGACAGTCGCATCTGCATTGAAATCGAAGGTGCAACAATTTACATTTCCAACGTATACGAATTCGATCTGATCGTTAGATATTAAAAGCCATTTCCCTCTAAACCATCTTTCGATCAGATACGACTATTTCAATTAACATGGTCGAACACAAGCTGACTCTTCGTCGTGAAACTTGTATCGATCAAACGCTCAACGACATCGATCGTTTATTAAACGATTCGCCGAGATCGAACGGTTCTATATTTTGATTCGTCAAAGCGTTCGCCGTACAGTACGCTTTTAACGTTCCACGTTCGAGCGTGTCGCGCTTAATATTTAAGCGCGTGGCAAACAGGCTGTGCACGGTCGCGGCCGCGATCGCCGAACTCAGCACGGTAAATTCGAGACGTCTCTTGCAGGGCCATTGATGGTTGGTGGTATCAGGAATCTGGTTTAGCAAGAGGCACAACGTTCCAGGACGCATAGTTTTAGGTAGACGCCAGACGCGGCTGCCACCGCTGTGGGAGCGGACAAGATCGGTCGTAGAATGCATTTAGTAAATGCACATCCGCCGGCGCGCTTTAGTCAATTGCTTTGTAACCCTGTTAATTACCAGCGAGGCCATTCGCCGCACCCGACGCCCAATAACGTTGCGGCCCCGTCCCGACGAAGAATTTGTTGCGTTGCCCGATTCGGAAACTACGGTCGTTTCGATTCCACTGCACGTTAAAGTTTGCTAACGTATCGACGCAACGCGTGCATAATTTAGAGCTCATAATCTACATCGAATATCGTAGTTCTGTTAAAAATAGAAATTGTCGGACTTTTCAGCAGCGTCGTACTTTTCCTGACAAGCTTTTTCTTAAATATCGGTGTTAGGAGAGCGCTAGTGATAAGACGAGGAGCACCTTCTTCTCGGCAAACGGTAAACCCGCGTTTTTCAGTTATTCGATTCGCGTTCCTCGGAGCTGGATAAAACAGTCGAGTTGCAAATTAAATGGCGTCGCGAGACCGTCTTAGTTCTTAGCTGAGAAACTTTATTGCGGATAAGCCGGGGCTTTCCTTAGAGAAGCAACATCGAAGGCGTATTAAACAGGAGACGTTCTGCTCGGCTTTTCCCTGCGAGTAATTTTCCACGGTGCACGGCGACGAATGTCGGTCGACGTTAGGCGATCGTACGATTGAAATCAACGGCCGACGAGGAAAAGGAAGCCGAGCGTTCATCCGCCAGGGATTTCCATGCGCAAGCTTCTTACTTCGCGCGGAATTCGCAGTGTAATGTAATTTAACGAATCGAAGCATCGAACGTCACCGGTCGATTCGCAAGGTTTTTCTCAAGCCGTTTCTCCCAACGTCTTTTTCTTTTATCCTCCAATTTTCTTACCTATCTAACGTTCGTACAGTGAAAGAGGCGGATTTCTAGGCCGACCGAGATCGCCGGACAAACCAGTTCCGTTGGATAAAACACACAGTGATTTACAACGTCGATCGAAGATTTTCGTATCTTTATAATCCCGCTAATGGAGCAGATATTTTACTACATACAGAGGAAGAATAATCGGCGAAGCTTTAATGCTCGCGCCGTTGTATTTCACTGAATCCTTTAGCAAAATCGTTTCACTAATAATTTATGGCTTCCCGTTGTAGCATCTTCTTAATCGATATCACCCCGTTAATATCAATAACGACGATCGTTCGACGGTTTCGCCTTACGGTGCACAGAACGGTAGTCGGTAAATGAGAGGACGAACACTAGCTGACGATGAATACCAAAGGGAGATTCTACTCGCGACAATTAATTTTCGTCCGCGCAACTCGCAGCAGAAACAAGCTGCCGCGGTGTATTCCACGGGGAACGAGCGATTAAAATTAACGATGAATAGGTAAGTAACGGAGCTAATAGAGAAGGAACCGGCTGCCAGGAATTTCGGAGTTTCGAGTTTGGACAAATGATCCACTAAGGAGATGGAGCCTCGTTCGGTCTATATTCCATCTAATCTAACTCCGTCCGCGTGGCTACCATTACTCAGCGAGTTCCCAGGGTAAACGTCGTTCCTCGAGATTACCTGGCGAACTGAGCATCTATTCGGTTCAACCACGAGATCGTTCTTCTCATTACGAGACCCGTTTACCGTTTCGCACGAACCAAGCCAAAGAGTGTAGATTGATTTTGCGAGATTCAAATCTCACGCGAATACAAGCTATCCGGGATATGGGATACAGGTTGGCGAAAGTTGTCATCGATTGAATATTGTTGCGAATTATCGACTAAAGATCAACCTGTCAGGTCAAACTAATCGGTCGATATCGCGTACCTCGAATGAATTAACGCTCAAGGTGGAGGAGGTTTAATGTATCGAGTGTTAGAGTAATCCAGCACTGTGTTGAACTTGTATAACGTAACGTGTGATGTGATGCACAGCGGTGGTAAAATCTTGTTGGGAGTGAAGTCTTTCAACCGTACGGTACGATGTCCGATGATGAACTGTCCTTCTACGTTGCTGGTTCTCCCTACCAGCCGTTGGGTTTCGTCTGTCCATCGTGCCCTTCCGGGTGGTCTTTTCCAGTGGTTCTTTACCTGACCTCGGAGTCGTTAGCTTTACAGCTCGGAGAGGACATGCAATTCGGAGTTTCCTAACGAAGGGAATGGGCCTGTCCGCGCCATAAACGGACGGCTACTATAAAATTCCGAAGAAATATCGATGATTGAATATCGTCGAATATCGTCCGTGTCGTATAAAATATTTGGAGATCTTATCGATGCTTTAACGAGACGCGACTTTTGAAGAAACGAATTTGGAAAACTATATGAAAATTACAAGAATCTGTATATCAGGTATGTCTGTAAATATGAAACCGGAATTTGCCTATAGGTGGCCCTAGCTGATAATGTAGTTATCATTAAACTGCGTCATTAATGCCAAAAGTCTTTGTTGACATCTCACAAACATTTTCGACTCAGAACGATACAAGTTTCATACAACAGCATAGTTTGTAATAGCATTGAACATGTCAAATTTTGTGCCTGGAAACTACGATTTGCGGACAGCATTGATTTTCTGTTACCATTTGAAGAAAACTGCTGCAGAATCGCATCGAATGCTTGTCGAAGCTTGCGGTGAGCATGCTCTTGGTAAACCACAGTGCTTTGAGTGGTTTAAAAAATTCAGAAGTGGCAATTTTGACGCGAGGAACGAAGAACGTGGAAGACCACCGAAAAAGACCACCGAGCTGTTAAAACCTGGCGAAACCGTTAATACTGAGCGCTACCGACAACAAATGATCGATTTGAATCGAGCTTTGCGTGAAAAACGACCAGAATATCAAAAAAGGCAACACAAAGCAATTTTGCTTCATGATAATGCACCATCACATACAGTAAAACCGGTCAAGGAAACGATTGAAGCGTTCAGTTGGGAAATACTTTCGCACGCGGCTTACTCACCAGACTTGGCTCCGTCCGATTACTATTTATTTGCATCGGTGGGACACGCACTTTCTGACCAGCACTTCACTTCTTACGAAAATGTACGAAAATGGCTCGATGACTGGTTTGCCTCAAAAGAGCGACAGTTTTTTTGGCGTGGCATCCACCAATTGCCAGACAGGTAGGAAAAATGTATAGCTAGCGATGGGCAATACTTCAAATAAAATATTTTTAATCATTTTCATACACTAAACGTGTATTTTCTATACAAAAATTCCGGTTTCATATTTACATACCTGGTATGTATGTGGAGAATTAAAGCATAGACACAAAATGTGGTGGATTCGACCCAGTTCAAATAGCTAACCATAACTTGAGGAAAAAGGAAAGATACGCGTGAACGTTTACAGATTGGAATTTAAATGAAAAAGTTGAAATTGGTCGAATCCACTTTTCTGTAATTGAGTTCTAAATGAATTCATTTCGTTGCTCGGCGAAAGTTTCGAGGACGAACGTCGTTCGCAGGGATTCAGCGTCGTGCCCAGGATCCGTTTCGCGTATCACTGGTACCAGCTTCTCTCCGGTGCTTTTATTCAGAGTACACGGATTAATTTATCACCGGTCGAAGCTGCGGTCGCGTGTAAAGAGAACATTTTTCACTAGTGAAGTTCCCGTTTTGCCAAAGGATACAGAAAATTTGTGTCACGTGTTATCTTGGTCAGCCGGTGAAAATGAAAAACCTGCAATTTCAAACCTATTTTTGTTTTCCATACAGAACAAGGACGAATACATTTTCCATGCCTTGTCGAATCCATGGCGGTTCGTGCGGTGATATCCGGCCGCGTTCCCAACGAATTCCACGAAAGATCTCGTCGCGTGCCATCGCTTTTATTTCCGAGCCGGCTATACGCACGGTGGATAACAAACGATATCGTTTTAAACAGCTGGAATAATAGCAGAATAACACGATAACGCGGCTCTATCGATGTACAGGCGAAATGTTTTCACGCACGAGAAAATGTCGCACCCAGTGAAAATCGTAATAACCACGAGCCGTTGATCGCGCGGTGCTGACGCGTGTTTGCATTCGATGATTAATCGGAAAAGCAAAAATTAAAACAACTACCACGTGGGATACGTTGGCGCTAAAATGCCTGGCGCGCCTCGCTGATCGAAAACGGTGTTGAATGCTTGTCGAATCCAAAAACGTTGCAGGGAGGCTTCGATGATCCAGTTAAACATCTACTTGCTTTTTTGATGGAGCAGCAGTTTAAAATCCGTCGAACAAAAAGAATCTCGTACTGTCGTTTTTTATTTTTCCTTTTTATTAGATCGAAAGAAAAGTACCAATTCCTTTAAACAACAATCGCGACAAGACTTTCGACAGTAATGTCTTTGTATCTCGTTCAATCGCTTCTGATAGTTCGGAATGTGAATCCACCGTAACCGTAGCCCCTGTCGATGACTATAACGGGAATCAGGTGAAAGAAGAACGAATTTCCCGTTTTCATCGGGAAATCTCGTACGACGGTCGGACGAAATCGTTATTGTATTCCTATCGCAACAGAGAGGCGTCGTATTCGATGTTTTCACGAGTCCCGCGGGAATGTCCGGGAAATCGCGTACGGCTGTCCGTTGTATCGGGTCGATGAAAAAGCAGCCGGCTCGTCCTTTTGCCTTTTTTACCCTGAAATCCATCTGTACGACCCCACCTGGTCGGAACACTCGATTCGGCCCATTATGGATCTATGTTCTTGTCGTCGCGGAGAACCTCTCCGCGCCCGGCCATTGTTCGTTCCTCTCGTCCTCCTTTTCTTTCTTTTACTTCTCTTCTCTTTCGCTTTTTTTCTTTCCAGCGTCAGATAAAGCACCGCTTGCGTTTGGCGTGTGATAGATAGCGCGAGCAACTCCATTAAACGGGAAGACGCTTGGTCGGCACAAAGGCGTCGAACTGTTCGACGATCGATTCGTTTGTTGGGCCCGTGGTTTCATGATGTTTTTATTTTAGGAAATAGAATCGAAGGATATCTTCACGATATCTCGTGAGAAAAATGATTTAAACCCGAATCGAATAGTGTCAGGTTCTCCTCCAGCAAGGAAACAAGTACAGAAGATGACACATAAATCTCGGATAACGTTGTTTCCTCGTCATCGAACATATTCCAAGCGATTCCTCAGTTCCTAATCCCTCGATGAAGATTTAAAACAGATAATCTCGATCCGTGAGTTAATTATTAGGTTGTCTGAAAAGTTTCTTTCACAATAATACACGCACAATGTTTTTTCTTTTATATTAGTTTATTGAATTATGCGCGAACGTAATAATAGAAATAGAACGAAATGGATCATATCTAATTCAATAAAATAATATAAAACAGAAATTGTTGTTCATCTATTATCACCTCATGAAACGAAAGAAACTTTTTGAACAACCTAATACGTCCGTTGTAGGAACATTTTAATAACGTCACTTGCGAGATACCATTCGACGGAGTATCATTGCAGAGATTTCACATTTAGTTAAGTAAACTAGCCTTTGTTACAGCTGATATCGACGAACGATATTAACGACACGGCACATTTCGTTTACATATGAACACCTTCATCGACCACCGTTTAGCAGAGTCTAATCGCAAATATCCAAACTAATAATCGAACATTTACGACTGCAAGTGGAATTTTTTCTCGCACTTAGCTCTTTCTACCAACTACCATAAATTATTCATGGTCGTAGTGGAATTCAGGAAGCCGTCGAACGGCTCGTGAATCCGGTAACTAGCGTTTGAAAGAACGAAGGAGAGAACAAAGGCACGAAGTTAGGGCAATACATCAAACGCACGCGTTTCCATCGTACTCTCCCCTCGAATGTTCCTGGATCGTCGTCCTAAGTGAAGGGATCCGCGGAGACGAATGAGAATTTAAAGTTTCGCGGGTTCGCGGCAGCGACAGGATGAAAGATTTATCGCGCCGCTTCCCGCTGTATTCCATTCTTCCGACAAACTTTCGCAACTCCGTCAAAGAATGATTAAAATTTCTCCGCGCCGTTTCGAGATTAGCTGGTATCGTGACAGGTCGCCGCTCGCAGGAGTCACAACCACCGGTCGAGGAACAAGAAGAAGAAAGTTTTTACGACTTGTTTTAGGACTCGCTGTATCCAATTACGAGTGTCGCGTTCGCCAGCAAAACAGGCTACGTACGCGCGTGCACGTTTCGCGAACGAAAACAAGATTCGTGCGAAGCTGTAATCGACAGTACGGTCTCCGAACAACGTGACAGCCGGTGATTAACGAGCCGCTAGCTTCCCGAATGAACGCGTACGCCCTAGTAACCGTTACTTTCCGATTTGTAAGCTCAATCATTCGCTAAGTCCGAGACGCGCGATTTAAAGACGTTCCGCTGAACCGTTGCGTCACGCCGACTAATCACTGCAATCTGTTCGCTTGAAAAAACGAGTACATCGATTGTTTCAACGACAACGTAGACAGCGAATAGAATAACGAGTAACGAAGAAACTGTCCGGTTGGATAGCTCAATTACACGGAACTGTATAATCGGGTTGTAAAAACAAATGACGACGATAAAAGAGGTTTATATTTTCCAGTTTACGGTGTTTCTCGTGGGAAACACATAGAATGGCAGCTGTCCTCGGTAAAGACTCGAATTCGGCTGCTACGAATTCTATTGTAGAACTTTTAAGTAGAGGAGATTGAAACGTTTGACTCTGTGTGTTTTTTCTTCTTTTTCTTTTCTTATAAATCTTCGATCATTCCACCTACGTACACAAAGGTTGTACTTAAATACGCCGATACTTGTACAAGACTTTAAAAAAGAAACTCTTACATGTTAGGTATTTTAGGAGTACACGACGACGCTGATAGGGAAATTCGCGTCGGTCCAAGAAACTTTTATGTAATTCGAGCTGTTCTGATCTGACTGGCTTCGAAGCGATTATACTGAAAGCAATCTTCGTTGGAGTTGCTCTCTCGGTTCGTGAACAACGTCTTAACTTGCACCCGGGCCGAAGTCGTGCGACGTGAAACTACTTTGATCTACTTACGTCTCCGGTCCGCGGATGGATATCCTAGCGGTTGAGTGATTATGTGCCAGTAAACGGCGGCGTGACAAGGGAACACGACGAGGAAAGCGAACAAGGATCGTCGGAATTCTAATTGGCTGAGAGAAAATTAGCGATCGTTAGTGGCTAATTGAGCCGGCGGAATTGAGAATTAGCATGTAATATCCCTGCGATTATTACCGCGTCTTGGGGACATAGTTGGGGATGCAACTTCCGTTCAATATTTTCACCATCTTTAACACTTATTACGCCTTTAAGATGCCTGTTCACGCTGTACATTAATCTATTTCCTCGTGTCTTCTAATTTGTTTTATAGCGACCCCTTCTCCTAAAGGGGCAGGGGATGGGTCAGTCAACTTAGCCTGTGTTGCACTGCCATAACATGGCATAATAATGGCATAAGCCATAAGCATGGCATAAGCATGGCGGACCGCAGTTGTGTTTGAGAAAGAGGTTGCGTTTTATGGTTGTTAACTCCTATTTGCTGATGTGGAGAACCGCCGTATGAAAATGCCATCTGTAAAGAGAAGAAGAGGTCCGCTTTGCCCTTATACGCTTTAAGGCGGTGTCCTGGATTAGAATGTTCTAAAACAGCGTCCTTCCGTGATTTTTTTTTAGAAGGAAAGAAAGAAATGAAGTTACTGAATTTTGAGCTATGGTTTTATATATATTTAACGAATACAAAAATTTTTTTTGAAGAAAAATAAAAATTATAACAGATTTCTGGGGATAGATCCACCTCGTAATTCTTGAGCGAAACAAAAAACCAAAAAAAGGATTAAATTATTATATGTTTTTCTTCTCGATGAACTAAAAAAGTTCGTCAAAAAGTTTATTTAAATAATTGTTGTAGCACCTTAAAGTTTATTTTCTCTTTTTATAAAACACATTTTTTCTTTAAACCCGCCAAAATTTTTAATTTCACACTATTTTCTGCCTTTTTTTTTAGTTCATCGAGAAGAAAAATATATAATAATTTAATCTTTTTTTGGTTTTTTGTTTCGCTCAAAAATTACGAGGTGGATCTTTCCCTCCGATTGAAAACTGCAGCCTATGAAATAGGCTTAGAAACTTGTTATAATTTTTATTTTATAATACTTCAAAAAAATTTTTTTTGTATTCGTTATATATAGAACCATCCCTCAAAATTCAATAGCTTCATTTCTTTCTTTCCCTTCTAAAAAAAATCACAAAAAGACGCAGTTTCAGAACATTCTAATACAGGACACCCCCTGAAGGGAGGAAGTCGTAGTTAGTTTTTTATCAGCTGCTCGTGTGCCGCTACAGTGTATTCAAGTTTTGGATTTGTTGGCTTATTTTCTCCGATCGGTTACTTATATTTTTACATACTGTAGATGATAAACGTAATCGCGTGGAAACGTTTTCAACGCAATTGCTTCGTCCTCGATTGATCCACGATTTTCTTCTAATCCTAATGGAGCATCGGTTCGCACATTGTGGTCACGTTTCGACGTTCCGGAGTAGAAAAGGGGGGGTGGCAAGGTCTGATAAATCCCGTTTCTTCTCGATATCACATCCTCGCGGACCTTGGATCTCCTGGCTGAACACGATCGTGTTTCCCCGTCGGAATTTGGCCTGAAAATTCGAGGCAGGAAAACAAGAAAGTGGAAAGGGGCGAAACGAGGAAAATTGGATCGCGAAAGGTGCAGCCGGGTTTACCGAGTGCAAACGTAGCCTCTGCTACCAGGATGCAGCCATGACACACAGGGATTTCCGATTATTTATCGCTGACGCATTACACCCCAGAAAATTGCATGTGCGCTTTGAATTATTTTCTCTTTTGTTTTCCGTGCTGCTTTCCCTGCCGATAAAAGCCACGATACAGAGAATTTAATAAAAAGCATCGACAAGATAGATCGGCCAGCTTTATTCAATTTCTGAATTACTGCGCAAATATTTGCGTAATATACACGGTTCTTTAGCGACGCAGAAAATTTCGATGAATTTGTTTTCGCAATATTTGTATTCAATTTTCTGAGTATCCAACTGCAGGAAAATGACCAATCCGTGACTGACAGGTATTCGAATTGCGCAATTTGGAATCGCAGTTTTAGTGATCTCGTCGTTGAAAGAAAATAATACGTGGCATGGTTCCTGACCGTGTAATTTAAACAGGAATACGTAAGATGCGAAGGTGGAGCGAGATCGCACGGTTAAAAAGGAAGGTTGTGCCACGGCTCGGTATCTATGGAAATGGCAAGAATAACAGGAAACGTCAACAGGGGAAATACGAGCCCCCGTAATAAGAATTGCGAGATCGCTGCGCTCGCTCGGAGAAAACTCGTTTTCGCCGCGAGCTTTTCAGCCAGGGGAAAAACAACTGCGCCCGCCATACAATGAAAAACAATGCTGCTGCGAGGAGATCGGCCGTATTTTCGATATTCGCCCTGGTGAAAAATTGAATAGGATCCAATGTCGCCGAATTCGTGTTTCAATTTTTCAGGAAATGGAAAAAACCGAGTCGAGTCGAACGAACGAAAATTGCAACCAAAAATACGTTGGACAGTTGCGTTCCCTATCGCTGTACGATATTTCCCTTGTTTGTATAGCTTTGTGTCCGAATAATGCCCGAATTACGAGCACCAGGTGACGTTTCTCCAAAGAGTTTGTTATAGATACTCGCCGTCGCGTCTCCTGTCCATCATCTTTCTAGCCATCGACCTTTCCAGCCTGCGCTACGTTAAATGGCTAATTGATTACTCGCTTGCGACTAATCGTTGCACAAAGGTCGTCGAGCGCTTTATCGATCCAGCTAAAAGTAAAAGCCACTTTCCCGCCAACCGAACGTAATTGCTCTTCCAGGCTACTCAAAACTTACCGAGTGCCAACTTCTGCATGCAATTAAAGTGCTTGGACTACTTGGAATTTTACAAGGTGCTCCTCGTATTCCTTCCACCTGGTTCGAGTGGCTCGGTTCGAGTACCACCTTCAATTCTTCCAACTTCTGTAAGTTTTTTGGCGAATGAGCGAAATTATCATTTGGACACTTGCCTCGCTTACACCATAGCTCGCTGTTTTTATTAATATTGCGGAAAGAGGTGATTGAAAAGTAACGTCGACTTCGACAGTCAAGGCCTAAGAAGTTCGAGAAAGACAATTAACTGGATGTACGCGATTGCCTCGACAATGGACGATACAGAAGACAAGCACGCTCGTTACCGGGTTCTCGGTTATCGCGACGAGGTACACCGACCTACCTTGTACTTTACGAGTCACTTCAGGAACAACGATAACACGACGAAGCATTCCGGCGAAGGTAACGCGAAAACCATAACTCTCGGTCTGTTGCTCGCCTTTCCTTCCGACCGTAAAACCGATCTTCCAGCTCTACTCGCGTTTATCCACTGCGTGTCGTCATCGATCATTGAAAATAGACGATCGATGATCTAGTCCATTCAACTTTACCATATTTTTCGTGCTTCTCTTATCAGGCAATTCCTAATCTTTTATTTTAGTTCATTAGTTACGAAACGATTAGTTACGAGAGTAGTTTACTTTAGTTCATTAGCTACGAAACAAAACGGTATCGAGTGACTTTTCCAAGAAACACACGTTCCCTTTCATCGTTGTCTCTAACTATGCGCGTGCATCGTTGTTCGTTTCGCGGATACCGCCAGCGACGTTTTCCAAGAGCAACACGTGGCGCGTGACAACCACGATACATAGCGGAATCTCTTCTCCCTAACGCACTCTGTCGTCTCCATCTCTCTTTCACCCTTTATACGAAGAGCTATTAACTGAAATTTGTGGCAGCGCCGTAACTATCACGACTTGAATATTGTAATAGTTGTATCGGCAATTGCCGGCGCTATCTGGTCCCGGTACGGGCGGAAACGGTAACGCAGTTGGTAACTTGTAACATGGCTAGAGGGGCTGCAGTTTGTTGCAGCGAAATTACGCTGCCAGCAAATATCCGTCGCGTTGATTTCGCGCATACATTTCGTGTTTCGATCGGTGTCGCGGTTGAAATTCGAACAAACGGTGTATTTTACGGGAATTAGATCGAACTGTCCCCCCCTTTCGCACCATATCTACAAATAACCAGGAGACTTTGATTTCGCGATGAAAATTCAATAATCGATCGTCCCTTTATCCGATTGTCGGGTTAAATCGCTGCTTGGCGTTGATAGTGGTGCAACAAAACAAATGTAAATTACACGAGACATTTTGAAAAATTGACAAGGAAATCTTACTGAAACGATATTGTAAGGTTTAACGCACAAGATACAACGTTACTCGCGAACGCAGTACGACCTTCCACTTGTATCGTTAGAAAACAGCTAGAGATGAGACAGCGTCGTAAAACTAAGGCCAGGTTCATAGCGATATGAACAATAATTTTGCCCTCCGACGCAAAACCGATGGAATTATAAATGTAAAGCGTTTCATGAAGTAAAAGCAAATTTGAAATTTTTCCAGTTCTTTCGCTGCCAACCAACGAATTTTTTTATAAAATTCTGTAGATCCGTCAGTTATTTTCGGCAAACTAAACCTGAGTTGTTCGGGCGATATCGAAATCAAGAGATGGATTTGTTATGACTTTCTCGCGTTCTTGTCGATTAGGCGAATAAATGCAAAGTAGTAGCTTTTTATGATGTCCTGTGAAGATAATCAGGTACGAGATGATAAAATACAAATGTCGTTACATCTCCTGTACCAGTGAATGTTTCTCATTGTTTTTAGATGTTAAAACAATCTCTGAAGTATTGCTCACATATTACATATTGTGCAATATACACGATATCCCGAATGCTTATTCCATAGCACGATAGTAGTTTCTATTTCCAGTATGACGAAGCGTTATTGTTTTTCCTCGCGTTTATTACGGTTTTACGAAGAATATGGCGGTAGCCTATCGACGTTTGCTCACCTGTCCGTAATTGAAGACAAATCGTTCGACGGCACGACGACTCGGCCATTACCCCTTTACGGGTTTTCTTCTGGC
This sequence comes from Bombus flavifrons, assembly GCF_040668555.2. Classification (NCBI taxonomy): domain Eukaryota; kingdom Metazoa; phylum Arthropoda; class Insecta; order Hymenoptera; family Apidae; genus Bombus; species Bombus flavifrons. Next base: position 6,883,192 of record NC_138454.1, read on the forward strand.
TTGAACGCCTTCTTCCGCCGCTTCCCGTGATTCTCCCAGCCCTATCAGCGCCGCTCACCGCCGCAATTGACGATAACTGCGAGTTGTTGGCCGACTATTGCCCCGATAAAGGTCTTACGGGAGCACTTCCACCTACGGGCATCGTTCCGTGAGTCACGCTCTCTCTCTACGACTGTCTCTGCAAACGACACGATGCTATCGATGCTCAACAAAAGTATCGAGACACGTAAATGGGAATTTACTTTCACGACCAATTTCCTTCAAACTGTAATATACCTTACCTACTCTAACAGTGCGTTTCACGTCGTACTACATATTCCGAGAGATAGTTAAATTATTCGGTCAAAGAGCAAAAAAAAAGAGAACATGGGTGTAAAATGAAATTATTCGATAAAATAAGATTAGTATGAAATTAAACACATGTAGGGATGAAAATCGAACTGTGTTTCCCCCCCTTTTCTTCCCCAGAATTAATGGCCGCGTGGCTCGTATCCGGCGCAATTTCATCAGCTGTATATTTCGAAAACGTCAGGGCTGCGTGATTATATCGGGAGAGCCGCTGGTGATACCAGCAATTAAAGCGATTTAAAGCGGTTCAATTGCATCCATTACGCGTGTATCCCGACCTAGACATTTCACCCCGAAATAAATTGGAACTAGGACGAATTAAACTGCATGAAAAAGGCCCTGTCGCGTTTCTATCTTACAGCTACCTTTATTCCGCTCCATTTCTAACAGAAAAGTCTGCTTCCGTAATTTATTAAGAGATTCCTGCGTATCGTGTTTCAAAGTGTTTGCCAAGAATTCCAAGGTCCCCGATGTATTTCAGTCGTTCACATGGCACGTGGCACGCTACGAAGCTGGATATTACTCGCGCTGTCAACGAGCGACACGTATTCGACGCGTGACTCGTTTCCAGCTTTAATTTTCCAGCATTGTCGCCGCGTGGAAGAGCCCCGACCGAAACGGGTCGGCAAAAAACAATTTTCAAACGCCCGAACGCACCGCTAGGACCTGCGAGACTCGCCGTGAATTTCTGCGGCTTCGCGCACTCGTCCCAATATTCCCGGACGTGCACACTCGCGCGAAATCCTGAACCTCGGAATCCACGTCATTTCCAGAGACGTTAAACATTATTTTCATTCGTCGTACTCTCGCGATCGCCACCTGGGATTCGAGCTCGACAAGGTATAAAAATTAAAAGCGAATGTTTACGTAGAGAAGCGCTGGGTTGGAGAGTGGAGAACGCACACGTCGCACCGGCGAAAATAAAAGGCAGTGAGACAGTAGGTAGAACAGGTAAAGTACCTGCGAGGAATATTCAAGTGTATTTTTCGCGACGCCGCCGCCAACCAACGAGTTTCCATCGGATCTAACGCGAAAATAAATGTCCTCGTTGCCGACGAAACAGGAAGCTGGCTAAAACAACGAACACGAGAGAGAGAGAGAGAGAGAGAGAAATAGAGAAAGAGTAGGAATGGAGAGGACAAGAAAGCTGGTCCTCGTGCAATTCCTTTTGCCCGGACGTCTCCGTACTCCAAGAGAACCACGAGTATCTCCCGTCGCGACATCTTCCCCTCTCTTGAAATATTATGCATGAAGCCCATGGTGAACTTTCAGGATTTAAATTACTCGAGGCTCTGTCACGCTCGCTCGACTCTATCTATATCTATGGAATTCCATAGGAATTGCCTTTATTACGAGCACCCGCGCACCTTCGTCTCGTTGCTCGTGATTTCCTGTCGATTTTTTGCCCGTCACATTTCCACCATTCCACGTCCAAACATTTACTCATTTTTAACGAGACGCATCTTAATTACGAAATTATAGATAAATCCGCGATGCTTGTTTTCTTCGCAATTATTACACCCGACGTGTAATCCAACACTATCTGATTACATTGACTTTTAATTTTACTGCTTCCCTTTAAACGTTACACATGTTAGCACGCTTACGAACGGTAGTGTCTCTTTGCGATTCACCCTGTAGATAGAATACGCATCTACAAATCCATATTTCGCAACGTCTTGTCATTTGGATCCGGCTCTTCTTTAATTAACTCCATCGCTGCCGATGAAATTGACAGGCGATTTTCGAGAGGTGGTTTGTGGTCGTTTGGCTTTATAAATAATTCACGACTTTTTACTACGGAAATGCCGATATATTTCAGACACCGGTTTGACAGGGAAGGTGGCATCGATCATGTTTTGCGAACGATTAGAGAGAGGAGCGACGGGGTAAAAATAAATGGACGGTGCTCGTGGAAATTGAAAACGCGGCCAACCAACGACGCTCGACGCTGTGATTAAGTGGCGGGGGAATATTTATCGCCAAGTATCGTGAATTTTTAAAGGTTATTCGTCCGGAAACTTCTCTCGCTGCTCATAAGTATTCGCACATGCGATACAATTGCGTTACACGTTCAGTTGTGACGTAAAGAGGTTGTGCGGGATACCCTCATTTGTCTCTCTCATTTATCATTTTTTCATTGTCACGAACTGTTTTCGTGACATTCGTTCTTCAAATCCTTCGTAAGATACAGCACCATTCGAAACGTTTGCTTATATTTGATCGGATGTATTTTAGCTGAGAAATTGTAATCACAAAAATCTTCCGATGTTAAAATAATCAGTGATATTTGAACAGTGAATATATGCGCTAACACATACAGTAAATAGCACGATATATCATTGCTCTGTCTTTTAGTAGGTAATTCATTTAAATTTATATTCTAGTGATTCAGAAAAAGGTAGCAGTGCTTCGAATTATTAATTTAACATTGTTTTGTAGACTTTGGTTAAATACACGTTTCGAATACCGTTGCTACAAATCGAGTGAAGTATCGAAATTCTTGCGAACGGTAGTGCTTATCGTACGTGAAACACCCGGTATATACGTACTCCCATTCGCCCTATACTTTCCACTAACATCAGAAATCCAGTTTTCTCTGGTCGTTAAAAGGGCCATGTACATCCTCGATGGAAGTCCCATCGATCTCGTTGACCAAACGCCGTGCAATACACGTCTGCGTGTAACACGGATACGTGCGTGATCTACATGCCGCGTGGCTGATAAAAGTTAGAGCTGGATCTCCAGTGTGGCACTATGGCGGTCGTGCCAGGTCTCTCGGTGGTTACGGGACGATATTCATGGGACATTAAATGGAAATCATGACTTTACGCGTGAGCCAGCAGCTACACAGCTCGCGGAAACGAGTTATCCGATACGTCGTTTTACTTATAACCCGCGACGGTTTTATAAATATTTAACGAGGTCGTGCTTTACCATATTCTCTGCTTCAACGTTCAAGCCTTCTCCTTCTTTTCTTTGCTGCGCTTCCAAGGATTTACCTTCTTTTTCCTCGCAATAGGACGTTGCCTGTTAATAAATTATTCCCCGAGAATAGAGACCACTTACACGAAAATGAATAAAATTGGAACATCTTTTAAATTTCAATGATAATCCTCGATGAATGTATGACAGTGCACAGTGGCTCGCGAAAGTATTTCAATACTTTTACGTATAATTATGTACGTGTGTGTGAGTGTAAAACATTTTGAAATTGAGACACGTTATTGCCGTGATCATACTGATAAAATTTCCAACGAATCCGAAAACCTGTGTACGCGATATTTATCGCAGATATGTATTTAGTAAAAAATTATTACACAGCATGAGCAGGTATCTTAAGCACGTAAATAAGCGTTAAAGATAGCGCTACATTATTATAATACAATGTATAAATTGACTGTTCAAATACTTTCACGGTCACAGCGAAATACGAGCTTGTACTAAGTATCTTTTAATTTCTATACAAATTTTCAGATCTGTTTCAAACTCTATGAATATAATCGTGATAATCCGGCTTTGCTAGAATCTCACTAACGTTTCAACATGTTTCCTGTAACAGAAATGCTATACTCACTTTATACATAAAGGGTGTCTACAAGTGTTGGAGTATTTTCATACATCGCCGTATGTAAAACAGCAGCTTCCTGAGATTCCACCATTTCATAAAGCAAAAAATCGCGTGCTTCACAACAATCGGAAATTCCTACCTCTTCGTCACCGATATCACCGATACTACACGATTCCTGAGATCCTCGGATAGCGATCGAATCTTGGTTCCGGCGTGCCAAGATTCGTGTACGTTTCACTCCGGGAACAGTTGACAATAGGAGTGTATTCGAGTCAGTTCGCATTTTCAAGATTCTTCGGATATTGAAAATCCGCGAATGGAAAGTATCCTTGATGGAAGACCGAGGAAAATTTACCGTGAAGTCAGCGTATCGGAGAGTCGGAGAACTCGCGAAGTTATCAAGCTAGGACTGCATAAGTCCTTCGGGAATTCCACTAAAAATCGATGAAAGGGACTCAATTCGTATATGAAAAAGGATTATATCACCGAGAGATCTAATATTCTTCTGTACGTGTACACCTCGTATATTCGTAACTGTATTCAGTATCGTACATGAAAAGCTGACTTAATAAAATAGGTCACCGTAGATCCGAGATTCGCGACCGAATTTTTGGACCAGACCGTTTCCATTTTAATATTCATATCCCTTTAATCTGTTCCTTTCATCCAAGCGTCGAAGAACGAGTCGAGCGTTTGTTCGATGTACGTTATAACCCTAGAGACTAAGAGAAAGCTAAGATATTCAGAGTCCATTTTTCATCGGATCTCTCATTTATTCAGCGCGTTATCGACATGACCGATCCTGCTGTCGAGAATAAATAAGTAATTAAATAAATTAAAATATCGTTTATTCGAAGACGCAGATCTTTTCATCCTTCGAAGCTCACGAGGCTCGTAACGTTCTAAACGAAGGTTTCTCGCTTTCTCGTGCTGAATGTCGGTTTTCGTTCGGTCGGTTTTCCCGATCGAATGCAAATCACGCGCGGTGCGCCGATGCACGACTCGATAATTCGCTAATCGTTCGCGTATCGAGCACGGCGCGAGTATAGAATACACGCGCGTTCGGCATGCAAAAATCAGATCGAGTCGAGAGGGTATCGCCGGCGACGAATCTCGACGCTGCTGTGCACGTTTCCTTCGTCGTTCTCGACATCTAGCGAAATGCAAATTCGCCTAGGATAACGGTTCGCTGTTCCGCGTGCGATGCAATTTATACTAATACGAACGAGCGATCGTACACGCTTGGCAAATTATCAGCGTAACGCTGGTAAACGCGTTATTAATGCTGGCGCCGCGATATTATCCGACTTTTCGAGTATCGACCATTAGTTCTCGTTTCCTAGCCTGCTCCGTTCCTTATTCGTTCGTCGGCCATTTTTACCTCGTAAATCCTCATCAGCCGCACCGGACACGGTAAAAGCGAATTTCGTGGTCTCGCTATATATCACCAATTCCGTTCGATTACGCTCCCAAAGACAGATAATACACCGTGTCTGTCCATTCTGACGACGTTTACAATATTTATGCGACCAAGTATCGTGTTGTTCGAAAATTCTTCAAGTTCCAAATTGATAAAGAGTTCGTAAGGAAAGCTCGATTCAGAGTGGTAGTACATGTTTTCCAACGCCCGCAGACGTCTTTTCTGAAACGTTTTGGAATATTTTATACAACACACACACACGCATAATAAACACGTAAAAGTTCTCGATGACACACGTTGAAATATTTTCGTCAGCCACTGTATTTTGGAAAACAGGGGCGTCTCCGGTTTTGAAAAGGGGCCGAAAAGTCGTAAACAGTATTGTGAAAACAAACCCCAAAGCAGTCGACCCGTTTCCCCTGGAATAGACTACAAACACCTTGCCATATCAACATCTCCACCCCTCGCTGGAAGTCAGGTAGCCATAGTTCGACCTGGTGGCCCGAGACTCGGCCACATCAGCCGTAAATCCTTTGCGGAGACTGGTCGCCGCGGTTGTCGGCTCTGTGTACCGGGTGAATAGGGCCTCAGGGAACACCGATAAATCATCTCGCGGTTCGGATCAATTGCAACGGACAACAACGTCGGTAAATAACGAATTACGCGGCTTTCAATTTGCTCGCACGAACCGTTTGCGCCCGCCGCATCGATCGATCGGGAAATTCGGATCCGTTTCAGTGGTGGAACGGTTCGCGGTCAGGCGTCATTGGCTGTCTCGTTACTCTTCGTTAGTGTTCGATCGCTAAGAAAACGAGAAGACTTTGAGATCAGAAAGCCGCGAATGCCAGGTGTCATAGATAGTCGTGTTTCGAATGATTAAAGAGAATGGTTCAAGTAGACGCTAGTTTATGTTCGTTCGGCACTGTTTCCACCTATGCGTGGGTTTCACGGTTTCGTGAAAAATCTCTGCAACGACGCGATCATATTCTTATTCGATTAGATACGGTGCCGCCTATCTTGCTGTCCACTTGAATATAGCAACGTCAAGAAGAACTGCGATATTCGAGTAGGAGGGTGACTGGACGTTTCATCCATTAAGCAAATAAAGAATCCAAAGGTCGGGGAAAATATTGAAGAGGAAAAAAAAAAGGGGACAAAGGAAGAGAACAAGGAGAGAGGGAAGGATGAAGGGTCGACCCTGAAGAGATCAGGCCTGGCAAGGCCAGCGTAGTTCAGAGGGAGGCCAACGGAGGAAAGGTCGTCAGCCCCGTAAAAAAGGGGTCGAGGCCTGCGAGCAGCTTAAAAGCTCGGTCACAATAGGTTGCCTGCAAAGCTCTGGTTCCAGGGGGTCGGAGGCGGAGGAGGGTGGCGTCATCGGCGGTGGTGGAGGAAGTGGCACGAGTATGTGCTGCGTCCTTCAGGGTGCCGAAAGGGTGTTTCCCTCGAACGGAGGGAAACACGGGGCGGGCACGGGCGGCAACAGGGGTGTGGGCACCTCGGTTGGTACCCAGGACCTACCCCTCGAGTCACTCTGGGCGGCTGGTCTTGACGAGGGTATGGGTTTCCCTCAAAGGTGTTCCTATGCCAATCATCATTCCACTCTCACGAATACTGCCATGGGCCACGCGACCACCAATCCTGAGGAGCTGTGGAAAGAGAGGAACCTCTCTTACAGGTAGAGGTTCTGGATTCTGACCCCGATCTCTAACTGTTTCGTTGTTGTACAGAGATCAATTGTACAATTTTATATTATAATCGCGGGTCGTATTACACAGCGACATAAGGCGATGCAACCAAGAGTAGAATGACGCGTCTTTTGGTTCCATCGCAAGTGTCCTTACACAAAATATCGAAACAATGTCGGTTCCAACCCCTAGAACTCCCACAACTTCAACTGGTATCGATTCGTCGATCACGGACGAGATATGGACGTCCGCAAACGAGGCGAAGTTCTTCCGCACTTCGACCACGTCAACGGGTATCGGGTCGTCGCTGAACCTGCACGAGAACAATCGATCGCTGGAATCACGGGACGGTGACTTTTATTCCACGGACATCGAGGACTCAAAGGACACCTATCGAAGATTCTTTCCTAACACTCCGACCACATCGGGCTTGGGTTCCTCGTCGGATCGTCAGTCGGTGGAAACTCAACGCGGATCCAAGGATCTTCCGGATCATCTGTGGGCAGCGGCTATGGAAGATGGTTTCTCGAGATTTAACGCTATGAAATCTCTCCAGACGATTACTCGACAGCCGCGACCTAATCACGACTGGGTGAAGACGGAGAGGATCTCAAGGTTCACGAAGCACCGAACCATTAGCCAGTCGCCGCAAAGGGAGGAAGAGATATGGACGTCGAAATTGAACGAGAACAACGTGTCCAGCTACGCGACCCAGAGAATCAACGGGCCGCACAAGTGTCATCATCAGACAAGGCGAAGCTTCTCCACGTCGATCGTAGCCGATTTAGCCATCACGCCCGATGGATCACAGCAGAGCCTCGGCAGCGGAGAGTTTCTGGTGAGTCCCGTCTCCTCTCTGTGTTGTCTCGATGTTGTGACGTAGAATCTAGAACCCCGTTTTCCTTCTTAACCTAAATACGAATGAGAATTTCTGAAATAACTCAGGAAAATAGCCTAAATGTCAGGTTAACTTTGTGCCTATCGTTAACGAAAATTACAATTCAACATTCTCGATATGCTATTCACAAATACAACGAGGAAATTGTTCTATCACGCGCCATTGGCCGCGGCTCATCCTATTTAAGCCAAGCTCACGTGATCCACTCACCTAATCAATTGCCGGCCCCGTGAAATGGAGCTGGAAGCTGATCTCAATGAGATCTGCTCGGCCGTAATAGGCGGCAAGTGTCTCCGTGCCCACGCGTCTAATAACAGTGATCCAGTTGCAATTTCGAGAAACACATTTCGTGCCATCGTGTAACTTTTAACACATTTCGTGCGCGAGTAGTTTGACAGGCTCGTAGCTGGTTTCGTGTCAGTTAGCGGATAGCATGAGAAAGTCGATAATTTGCGGTTCATCGAAATGTCCTCGATCTGCCTTGAAATGTAGCTCGGCTGTCACCTCAAGTCAGAGCCGAGAATGACCCCGAAAGCCACGGGCATCGACGGCCACGGCGAAAAATCAATGCTGCCAACCTGTTGCCTCGAATTATCGTCCCGAATGAATTTTAACCGAAGATGGTTGCACTTTCTCTGTCCATTCTTCGTTGCATCTTGCCTCGGCTTTCTAATTACGCTTGCTCTCGCGGCCATTACAATCGCCTCCGTAAGAGTACCATTTGAATACGAAATATCCACTTAGAGTTCCTCTACTTTTAAAAAGGAAGACATTTTTTTCATTTATCGACACAGTCCCTAACGAGATCATTAACACGTTTTTTTCTCGAAAAAGCCACGCGGGTGATCGTGTTTCGCGTTCGAAACGCAGAAGATTTTCGCGAGGTTCTAATTGCTAATATGTTCCGTGCTTCTGCGGCTGGTGGAAAGCAATTATGTTAATAGCTGCTCTAAGTAGGATCGCGCATAGAATGTGGCCGTAAGAAGACCGCGTCCTCGCGAAACGAGCGGTATCGATATTCAGCGCAATTAGGTGCTGCGATCGCATATGGGTGCAAGAATGGCCAATCAATTGGGTCGATCTTGATGTCGGTAATCCGTACCGGATACGCGCCAACACAAATCGCACGCGATTTTACAAATGCGGTTTATCTGTCGACCAGCGAACGCCACGTTCAGGGGAATTAGTCACGATTAATTAACGTTGCGGGAAACGAAACTAGAGGACCGTAGCGATCGACGGAATTTGTACTAAATTTTCGATCTTTCGCATCCGGTCACTAAATGGGATTCGTCATATAATTCTCAGTCCGTGTTCCTGCATAGTAATTACGAAGCATGTGGCGAGATATGGTATGATATACGAGGGCGAAGGAAAAGTCACGAGGGTATAATTCTTTTGATGGTGGAACGCGGAGGAGTAAATGGAGTGTCACGTGGAACAAAGTGATCGCAAATGTTCGACACGTGCGTTATATGGGAATCCTTTCGTCCAAGTTTCATCTAGCGACCCCTTAAATATACGACGTACGAAATATATGCCATATAAAGTACTTCGGGAAAGTATTCGTACACCTGTAGAAACATTTTTACGAATATATCACGTGTATCCCTATTCACTTGGTATTCCTTCTATTTCTTCGTTTCTTCGCGATATAACTATGTGAAATTTAACATTTCAAACACCTATTTACATAACTCAATGTTACGCGGTAAAGTGTTCCGATCGTTCAAATATAACAGCAGTCCGTTTCATCTCTAAACCTCTCAAACCATCTCCGAAACCATTAATCTTGCGCAAAGTGTCGCGTCAACGTAGACAGCGAAGTCAGATCGATCTTTCTTCTAAGATAGGACGCCTTTGAATTTCTGCTTCGCCCGTTCGTTCTACTTTCCTCGATCAGGCTGAAAATTTCGCGTGAATGATTCTCGTGATAGCGCTGTGACGTCTGAGAGATATTCCAGCCCGTGCAGTATCATTTTCTGCGGTGTTATTTCGACACACGTGAACGCGCGTACAAACAAGGACGCGGAAGCTCGTTCGTACGAGATTAACGTAAACATGGATTAAAACGAACATCTTCCGCGAAACGTCCGCTGATTCCGTGGCAATAAATTTCGGACGCGAACGACCATTGGATTAACGAAGAACGAGCAAAACGTAATTAACTCCTTGAAGAACGAGCCACGTGGCTCACCTTCTCTTTACACTATTCCTTTGAAGGTCGTAGCTCGAGAATCATTTCCGCCAACCTGTCTAGCTTCTCTCCTTAATTTTCGAAGTTTCTGACGTTTCGGTAGATCTCAGGAATTTTAACGAGTCTCAGGTTTTAGCACGTCATGCCTTCAACGCGTAATTTTGTAATTCTAATTATTGTCGTTGATAAAGTTTCATTTATATATATTTCTCGTTCATTATATTATGCTGAAACGTTGTCCAAGCTTTTGCGACCGATAACCCTTATTTCGTCTAAAATATGTAGGTACGCACGTTTCATTAAATATATCGCAAAGAATATTAAATTTAATTCGTTTAGCGGAGAATCGTCAAAATGCAATAATGATAGGATTTAAGCTAACTAGCTGCCGCTTATTATCCGGAAAGCTCCTTATCAAACGAAAAAGCTTCTCCGTCAGCGATTTGAAAAGGCCATTTGAATGTTGAAACAAATTTACAAAAGATCAACTTAAAGAGCCACTATATGTGGTTCGCGTTATTGTTCCCTCCATTGTTAACGTTTTGTACGTTTCCTCTTATCCTCGGCGCACAGAATTTCACGGCAAAGGGCATTGTTCTTTTGCACGCTGCCTTTACAAAGCAAACGACGTAGTTAAAAGTATATTACTCGTCGACGAAGTTGCTACGGCCCGTAGGGAGTTGCTTTCCTCGCAACTCGCCAAGGTTTCCGTACAATTTGCCATCCATTGAAACGGCCAAACAAGCAAATAAACAATTAAACAGATAAATTAATAAACACGCTCGATCGAGATTGACAAGCCTTTTCGATCGAAGGAATCTTGTCCATCGACAAAGGTACGCGCATATTCGCGCGATTCCTCGAACGAGTCGAGGTTCACGATCGTGTAACGAGCTCAAGATTTCATTAGCCCAGCGAACACGATGCGCTGAAGCGACAGATCGAAGCTGCCTTCGAATCGACCAGTTGAAGGAACGCGTTTGATTAAAATCCATTTATCATTCGAACCGTGGCTCTATACTTTGAGCTTTGGGTCGGTGTTCTGGCTAGAAATACCCCACTAACTTTAGCTTGCGTTCTACTCGCCCTCTCCATAACTGTTTCTTCCTCTGTGGTTCTTGTTGCAGATACTGAACCACGAAATAATTATGACCGCGTGTTCTACTCCTTCATCGATGGTAAAAACGTAGTTGACAAGTGTCTACATAAAATGCACGTATTCTTCGTGCCAAAGTTGCATATATTCGCCTTAATTTCGTCATTCGTTATCCATTCAAATGAAATAATATTCGCAGCTTCGCCACGTTGTGGCAATTTTTATTAGCAATTGGTATATAACAAGTCTCGATGACGACGTGGCTCGCAGAAATTCCAATCGTGGCTAACGAGCTAAGGATGCCGGAGAAACGAGGGCCAAAAGGAGAATTTACGTTTCGTTAGAGCAATTGGCGTTGCGGCGGAAGTCGTGACGGGTAGAGCAAGCGAAAACGGAAAGGAAAGAGCAACCTCGAATACCGACGCTTGATTACTTGACGAGAGCCACCTCGAATCGATAATCGAGCCGCAATCTCCGCCGGCTAAAATGATAATGTTCCTGCGGGAAATCCTACGGTCGTCCGCGCCGAAACCTACTCCACTACGTTCACAGATTGCAAGAGTACACCCCAGGTTAGCTCGCTTCCTGATGATCGGACCAAACCCGGATTACCTACGTGACTTCGACTTCCGGATTTTCTTTCCATTTCCATTGGGTTTGCTTCAACTTCTTCCTCTTCTCATCATTTGCCTCTTTTGGCTAAGAATATGTAGCACGCGTTATCTAATTCTTTTCTCGACGAAGATTCGTTTACGAGGAAGTCTTCGATCAATGATTTTTTTTATCTCCACTGCTATTCGTTTCTGCTATGGAAAGAAAATCGAATATGCTAATACAGTGCGCGATTTTAAATGTCCATTACAAGTGGATGAATCTTAACGGTATCCTAAGAAAATAAGGAGAAGGGATAGACAAATTTCACGTACATCCACTTATCGCATAATAATGGAAGCACCGCGCGATTTACGTTTACGTACGCGAGGTTTTACGCGATCGACTATTATTATAGAGAAAAGAATGGGGTTCGACAGGAAGATATCGAACCTAGGCTCGTCTAGACGCTTCCTTATCTCTGCGGAAAATGGGAAGCACCACCACATTAGACACGTGGCTGTAACGTGTGCAACGTATCGATAGTTTTATCCACTCGACAACCTAAGCGTTTCTCTAAGCTTTTATACACGGTTCCGCTTATGTATTTTGAGGAGATCGCGATGGCTAGAAATACGCGAGTAACGATCCGGCGGTTTGCAATTTCAATTCACGGCTGTTTGCCAGTAACCACGTCGTGTTCGCCTTGTTTTTGCCTGGCCGGTATATAACTCGATCTCGTCGTACGACATCGATTCATATGTGGCTGCTCGCGATTCTGATCCATTTCGAATCGTTTGACAATTTTCGCCGCCCTCCTCGTGTCTCTCTCGGAGATTTCAAAGGAAACGCGTTTCCCCTGGCCCATTTCACTCGCTGACAGATTTATTCGCCTGGCGAAAGACCTTTGCTGAAATTAACGCGACGCACTGTATCCGCTTCCTTTCCGGTGCCTCGAGAAATATCCTGCACATCTTTGATATTTTCATTTTGATGCCTCATTTTGGAAGATCGATCGTTACGACGTGGAAGATCGAAGAACTATCGAAGAGATGATTAATAATTTCCTTCGTTTTCTTGTTCTCGCGAGGGCACAAAGTAAGAGGCCAGGGAAGAGTAAAAACCTATCGACGAGCGTAAATTATAGCCTCCTTCGATTAATTGCCGTTTTCAGAACCACCTGTTGTTTGAACAGTAATCTCGTACGATAGGCGACAGGGCAAGCTATACGTACATCGATTGCAGTGATAATAGTTACCGATGGTCGTGTGTATCGATCGTTTCGTCATTGCAGATAGAACGAAGATGTTCGAAGGAAACATCACCGTCTAGCATCTATCTACACCGGAGCTACGTTAGCATAAAATTGATTTAGCAGTAAATTACATTGAAATAACCGGAATGAGTCGAAGCATTTTTCCTAATCAAACCTAATTTTCACCGTTCTCGCTTCATTGTTTCCTCGTTCCACGTTGCTGACCTTTCCTAGCGTACGGTTTTCGAGAAAAACGCAATTGCACTCGGAGAAAGAAGCTTATCAATTTTAATTCCAATTTCAAGCGCAGACGGTTGATTAAATTTACAATTAAAGCCACGCTATTTAACCGCCACGTTGAGCGAGTCTTTCTTTTTCGTCGCGCGTGGAAACTCACGGTGTTGCTTTAGCTTCTTTTTCATTTTTAACACGACGCGCAATTTTCCTCTGACTGTTTATCGAAATAGAAATATTCGACAAATTCTTACGAGCTACCGGTTTCGTTTCATTTAAATATAGCGCAAATTGCGAAACCAGCAATTCTGTGATTTACTATCGATATCTGTTCGGGTGATAAATTTCTCGACAAGGAGAAATAGGAATCTCGATTGTCGAAGATATTCCTGGCCGAGGTCGAAAGATCCTGTAATCTGGTCCTGTAGAAAACTGGACAGGTGACACGACCCGGATGAAAGTGGTGATTGGCAGCGGCCGATAAGTACGAATGGTCGCGCGATAACGTTGCTCCTGCACGTTATATCAATTACGAACACGGCGACATCGGCATTGATCTTCGTTTAATTGGAAACGCGCGCGCATACGTGAGAAACCGCGGCCATGTTCCAGGCGATTTCCGGCGCCCGCTTCCACTACTACCGCGCGTAATTTTGTAACGAACATCTCACAAACGAGTCAACGCCATGAACGCCAGGCGACCAAGCGAGCAATCACGCGATCAACATGCTTACGTTCATAAAGTTTGCTGGATTACATACAAAGCGATTGTTCGTAATAATTGAACGGGCATTCCTTTGACAGAAATTGTGAAATTTTGAGAACTAAAGCAGCAACTCGGCAGTATAACGGAAAATCAATGGAAATCAAATTACTTTTCGAAACGTGTTACCTTTACACTGCTCTCCTTCTCTTTCAATGAAAATACAATTTAAACGTTGGAACTGCAAACTCTTCGATTAAATCCTTTTTTAGCATTTGACAAGTTTTTTGTTCAACTTTTCTTTCTTGCCAGTTTCTTTATTCGTAGAAAGCCGGACGCAATTCTTTCGTGGAGTGTTTTGAAAAATAACTTCTTGAATAGGATTTCTACTAGATTTTGTTATTTCGACGAAAAGAAAGGGTGGCTGCATAGGGGATTCATCGTGCAGGAAAATTGCGTTCGTCGAACCCGATGATCCAGTGGGCGAGATAATTTCCCAACGGCGGAAACGAAGCCATCGATAATTTTCTTCCGCCTGGAAGGCATCCTTACGGTTCATTTGTATAAATACGAGGTCAAAGGATGTCGATTAGAGACAGCCTAAACGATGATACTCGCTAATGAAATTCAAGATCGTTCTCTCTCTCTCTCTTTCTCTCTCACTGTGAAGCTATTTCTCTCCCCAGGCATTATGCATCACTGCAAGGGGTGGCTGGATTTTGTTTCTTTCCACCGTCGCCCCTAACGAACCATAACTTCGGCTAATGATTATTTATAAGGAAGATTGTTTCGACCGCGTCTTGAAAGCGGTAGCGTCTCCATAAAAATTCCACCTTCAAGATGCTAAAATTTTCCCATCGAATTCTTCTTCTTGCTCGGTTTGACTTTAATTTAGCGAACTAACACGCCAGCCATGGAAGATCATCTGTAGAAATTATCTTTTAAAAAAATTCGTGTCGTTTCTTCTGTGTCTGAACATGTTCGAGCGGACGTAGGTACAAACATCTCCGGTCAAAAATTGATAGAATCTGCGGCTCACGCGTCGCATCAAATAGAGCTCGTTCGTCGCGACGCGAATCTCTTCGACTGACGCGTGCATCGTGTGCAATAACGCGTTTTCGCTGGTGAAAAAGGCAAGTCGCCAGGTTTTCGGGACTCGCGTGTACCCGGCCATATCGCCGCGCATTCTCGACGGGATCCTGTTACGCAAATCGGAAGAGCATCGCTGGAAAATTCGAATCGAAACGTAGAGAGCGTTATATGGCTTACATAGGAAGTTTTCGCGACAGGTTTCGCTTGTAGGAAGGTACTTTTTGCTTTGGGATATGGAATTGCTACGATGCAAAATAGAGGAGGTGTTCGTACAGTTGGCGATTAGAATCCATCGCTTCGCTCTTTTCCCATATCTTTTCCAATCGATATTTGTCTTTAATCCCCCGCCCCCGTCTCCCTTTATTCGGTGCACACGACGAACACTGGTGGAATTCACGGAAATATTTATCGCGACGTAACGAAGAGAGGAGGAGGAAGGAAGGGGCGCGGCCGTGCGCGAGAATAACTATGCTATTCCCGCATTTGCATATCACCTTTATTTCCGGGAACATTGTGAATCACGTGGCCCGCTGTAAAATGTCGCTTTTAATAGAACTAGACGCTGTTCCCGCTGTCTGCCGTATTCTTGTTTAATAGTTCGCGGAAACGAACAAGTAGGCAAAGTCTGTGACATTAAAAATTCCACTAAGAACAGCTTCAGCTTCATATATATCGTCGTAGGCGATTATAATATTACATTTATCACACATTTCTCAGATTATTACAAGCATTCTTCTTCCTTCTGGTCGATTTAAGCTCTTTATCGGAAAATATGAGGAAATTTCTCCTAAAATATCGGACGTTTTGCTCCATCTCAAGTTTCTTCGAACGTTTAACATTCACTCGTTCTCGTTACTTTTTACGGTTCTTTCGTAATTAAACTCGAAAGTAGCACGAAAAAGGTTCGCAAGCTGTAATTGGCGATAACGATTCCCTGTGTGCTCGATAATTCGGCATAGAGTCAAAGAAGCGAAACACGAGCAAGTAAAACACAGCCAGTCGCGGAAACGGACTGACGCGACGGTGCTCGAAAATAGAAACGTCTTCGTACGCTCGGAGTGGTATCCATTGCAAAGCTGGGGCAAAAAGGCAACCGAGTGTGTACATCGTGGCACGTTATTGCTGTTTGCTCGTTCCGAAACGTACTCGAGTTCTTTCTCTCGCTTTTACAAAAAAAAGAGAAGGGGTTGGAAAATAAAACGAAAGGGCAGCAAATGTTCGCTACTTCTGTCAATAACCGGGCTTCCACTGCGTAGAAGCATAAACGTCACCAGGACGCGTCAAGATAAATTTACGCGTTTCCGCGAGTGACGAACGTTGAATGAAAGCGGCTTTGTTCGCACTCGACTTGCACCTCTCGCAAGGATCATGCCGGAATAAGCCGGCCGAAACGTGCGTGCTATGTCTCATTTTTCATTCGATGCGAGAATTAAGCATACGTAGATTATAAGAGGAAAACGCGATAAATTCGTTTTCGTTAATTTTCTCAGTTTAATGTAATTTTACGATCGAACATGAAAAAGCGTCCTGTTAGCCTCGAACATATAATTATTGAATTTTTCTGATTACAAGCAACGAGGAGACTATACAGCAATTTGTCGTGATCCGAAAATTGTAAAATGCATAGTGCATTTTCTAGAAAAATATTTTTACATTTCCGGCAGTAAAACCGACCCTCGTCACTCCACGAATCGCAATTTGTTCTCACCCTTTCACCAACTTCCATGTACCTTAGTCCCGACTGTTCCTCGTTAGATTTCGCGGATTCAACGTTACGATACATAATTCTTGACAAAATTCCTCGAAGCTAAGCAGGAAGTATCGAAGCTGAAGAAGAAACATCGAAGCTAAAGGAGAAACGTCGAAGCATCTCGTCAATCAGCCGCGGCGTTCCACTCGCTCGCCATTCGTACCTTAACCAAAACAGCCTAAAGCAACGCGTGGCATAAATCTCAGAAATCCTCTCGATCGTTCACCTCAAAATTCCAAACGCTCATTAACTCGACTTGCATCGAAGCAGCGGGTACTCTCGATATTTCAGCGAGGTCTGCACGTCGTCGTTGAAGCGTTTCGCCCGTCGACGAGACTGACGTCGACGCGGACAAATCGTCCGGAGACGGGGCGAGCTGCGTGTGCGGCTCGAAGAAGGCGTTTAGACGCGGGGCCAGCTTCAGGACGCGAGCAAACGTTGGCCTAGGTTAGTGGAAGTCGCGAACGAGACACGTAGGTGGGCGCCGCGCGGTTCGCCCACGTCTCAGACCGGTGAACTTCGACGTTGAAGAGCGTGCGGGAAAGTCGACCGCAAGCAGAGCGCGTACCTCGCGCGAGTACACGGTTACTCTATGGCTTTCCACGACGTTCTCCCGTTGCATCGCCGAAAGAACGTTCGTAGAATATTTAAAGATATCCTAAGTGCATCGTGGCGGGCGTTCTCTTAAATTTCATCGCGTACACTTCGTCTTGTATCCGGGTGCACGGAGCTCGGGTTTGTATGGCACGGACGAAGACGGTTTATTTCGAGTATCGTTAATGTTACGAAGTGGAATTTTCATAGGTGCGCTCTCGCGAGTCCAGAATAATGTCTGTTGGCAGGGAGCAACTGTAAGAATACCTTCGTGTTTTATTTAGAACACTTCGAGGAACATGCTATACAGGCTGGTTCATAAATTGATTAAATCAATAATTTAATATATTTTGATGGGTTTAATATATTCTGGTTGATAAATTGATTAAATGAATTCGTTAAGTTGGTGTCAATGGTCTGAAAGAGTGAATTTGCACAGGAAAATAAATACTTTTTTATTATAAATACATGCATGCATATGACGTCTTTTTATCGATTTTAACGTGTAGATTCAAGCCCTGAGATATTAACATTCGCTCGTAAATCTCTCTATAGTATCTCTGCGTGTATCTCCAAAAAATCACCTGCATATTGATCAGCATTTCCTACAAGCGTCTATAAACATGGAATATTCTTCCGCCTAATTAATTCCTCGGAAGGCGAAGCATGATCTTGCCACGAATTCGATCTGCAAATATTACATGTTCAGCAACGACCATCAAATCGCGACTCGCTATGATTCATCGATGTGTCATCGTCTCGATTCGGTACACGTGCGTGGCGAAAACTTGTCCCTCCGGTGCTCGTGTCCGCGGCACACGCCAGTGCCCGCCGCGCGTTGGCATGCAACGCGAGTGCTTTTACTCGTAAATAGATTGTATCGGGCAGCGTACGAGTCGCCGACCGAGAGAGAGAGGCATTGGACAACATTCGAGGTTAGCGTGGAGCCGGGTCCATCGTCGTCGCGAGAGCCTGACGTACCTCGCGAGAAATCGATTTCTTTCCCGCGATCGTTTCGTCCTATCACGTGACCAATGGTTACTGCGTTCTTCCGACAGTTTCAAGGCCGATCTGTGTCGTTCTTCGTTCGGAGTTTGCGTTCCGTGATTAACGCCTGGTTATCGTCAAAGTGCATTCAGTGTTCGAGCCAGCGAGATCGTTGTTAGGTCGAAGGACTTTCCGCGCTACGTCTTTTCGTTGTGTTGAACGTGGTGCAGTGCAACACTAGATCGTGGGAGAGTGAACGTGAGCTAGTTGTGCGTCGTAATAGTGCAATTTGGAAGGTTTTCTTGTAATAATATTCTGATTCATAGTTAATCGAGTCGCGTTGGAATATCCTGGTGCGTGTGAAGTCTCGATTTTCCTACACTTTCTTACACGACCACCTCGATGTGGTTGAATGGTCCGAAGAATATTGGGAATTTCGAAAGCCCGTACGGCAGTGTGAAAACCGCGTTGGCCGAGAATCGAAGCCGGTCCGAGGATTTTTAAGAGCAGTTGGTGGTCAAACGTATAGGAAACTTCGACTTGATTTCCGCGAACTGGTCAAAGACGTCACTGGTTTCGCGCGATTCAGGAATCCCAGGTATTTGAAAGTGAAATGCGGTTGAAAAAGCAACCAGTCTCCGACGACGATCGTGTTACGCATTCCGTGGCTTCCTTTCTGTGAAACCCGAACGCGAAATTCCGTCGAATCTGGTCTGCGTATCGGCGAACGTGTCCTCCAACGATTGGCCGTTTTTATCGGAAACTTTTCTCGTTGTCGTACAATTGTACGTTTGCTCAACCTGTTATAGATGATAATGATTCAAAAATTAACGCTCTCGTGGTCTTTCCTTTTCCTCGTACGCTTAGTCATGCCAAACAATTGCGCCACTAATTGCGCACGGTTGCATTACAAGCACACTTGGTTGGTTAGTTTACCAAATAGCCTCTTCATGGCAACTCGGATCGACCGATGGTTCCTGAAAATATTCCCTTATTCTACCCACACGAACACGCCTACTCTTTACTCCCAGGGCGGACAGATCCTCTTAAGCTTAACTCTAGGCACTCTTCCAGCCACGAAACCCTCTGGAGTCCACTTACAGTGGATCACGAGAATATTTGAACACTTACCATAAAAAACTTTAACGTTACAGGGTATATTTATCGTAATTGTATATTTAATGAAACAACCTTCGCATACAATCCGAGTGGCGGTAACAAACATCGAGACTTACTAATGTAGTGGTTAATGGATTGTTTAAATACTTTTGTGATCCTTGTAATTTGAGATCTACAGGGTGGTTGGTAACTGGTGGTACAAACCGGAAGGGGGTGATTCTACGCGAAAAAAAAAGTCGAAAATATAGAATAAAAAATTTATTTTTTTAATTTTTCCATCAAGACAACGATCTACAGTGAGATCCGTTATAACGAGACGTGATAAAGTGCACGCGTACCGAGTGAAAATTCAAAGTCGATTTTCTCAAAAACAAAGCCTCAAACGAAAAGTTTTTATTCTATATTTTCGACTTCTTTTTTCGCGTAGAATCACCCCCTTTCCGCTTGTACCACCAGTTACCAACCACCCTGTATATTTACAATAAATGTTTTGTAGCTTCCCTATACGTAGGCAAATTTGTTTGAAACCTTAAGAAAATAATCGACGATCGCGAGGTCTGGTTACAACGCTAATGAAATCTCGAAATGTTTCGCATAACGTATTATAGGTTTCTACTTTCGCGAGTCACTGTATTTACGCGAGACAACAAAATCTCTTTCCTTTGGATTATCCTCGTGGATCAACAACAGAATTTTCCATCCTCTCGTCGCAGCGACATCGTGTAAGCGATTTTCATCGGTTTTTCAAGCCCGCTTCTCCAAATTACCCAAGCAAAGTTTGCACCAGCCGGTAAAAGCTTCCGAATCCTGTTTGGCCGCATCCTCCACACAGACTATGTATTTAATTTGCAGCGTCGACTGCTTCGTTTAGACTTGCTTCTCGTCGTTAGTCGAATTTTCGAGTAGGATTCTTACCGCGTGAAACGTTCGCGTGATAAAACCACACGCGCTCGCGCGCGCGTCCAATCCTGCAATTATGCCGCTACTCTGATCGAATTTACGGCGGAGTGTGGACGAGGAGAGTAGGAGAGCGAAGCAGCTGAGCGTGAATAGGAAGCCAGCGGGATCTAAACGAAGAGGAACTCTATCGAGTAGAAAGTATCGAACTATGATTTTCATTTCTTTCGCCGTGTGCCTAAGAGATTTACGACTTCCTACACCAGCAACTAGATTTATCGTTAACACGAGTTTCTCCCGTGCTTCTCGCGTCGTCGAATCAGCCATGTGAGTCTACAACTCGTCCATGTTTTTTGCATTGTATTTGCTCGAATCGAAAGGTTTCTAAATCGAAAGTATTTCGTGTTTCGTGCAACCACTGTTTACATTGCAACTTTCTACTACATTCGTATCTAAATAAGAATCAATCGATCAACGTAGACATCAAAGTACATGATATTATATTACCCGGCGAACGTGCCATTTATTACAAGTATGGAAATATCGTCCTTATTTCACGTGCAGTACCGTGCTTGTCCGATTACCAGCGTCAGAATCTACTTGCATCTCGTGGTCTTTACCTGTCGACCTATTCCACTTCTAGTTCTAGTTAAATTCGTTCTACTCTTGGTCTGACTGCCAGCGTCTAAATCTGCTTCCTATTCGTAGCCTTCGTCTGCCGACCTATCCCACTTGCGCATAAATTTCCACTAAATTCCAGAAAGTTTCAGCGAATAAAGTAAAAGAAGAAATAGGTATTCAACAACGCTTTGTCGCGTCACTAGTTCCAAACGCAGTTTACAACAAGCCGACTCTTTGCATTATGCACCAGGGTGCAATTGTAACGAGTGCAACGAGGGCTTGCACCGGAGAATTTCGGTGTCGTTGGTGGGAGGAGAGGTGGCTGGCACAACTGGCGCACAATTTTCTGCCCAAGTTCTCGTTAGTCGGCCGAGCCTTGTTAATTATTCAGCAACGTTTTGCGCCAGCTTCTTGCCGAGGTATGGTTTAATAACACCATGATACCGCTATCTTCTATCAAATATGAAAGACGCGACGCTCGTACGTTCATTTTATCAGCATTAGCGACGCACCGTTTGGACAGTGAAATACTTTCCGGGGCCGCTTTAGCCTGTCGTCCCCGAGGAGTGATAAATTCTCGTCCGAATACGTTCGTCCTTTTCGGTCTAACTAACAGGTCCCATGAAATTCCAACAATAAAGGCTGGAAATAATAAAGATACGGAAGATACAAGCAACGAGAGGCATCCCCGATTTTTCCCCAGTTTTCGTGCCTGCTTCTCGTCGTTCGGCCACACGAACGCCGACTTTTATTTCAGAATGCGTCCATTTATCCGCACGTGACACCGCGCATAAAACGAGCACAATGCAACCGCGTTCGACGAGTAGCATTACGAGCGCTGCGACGCTCTCAATTTTTCCGAAAATTCTCGCTAGAACGTAAACCCTGCGGCAAAAGCCGCGCGTTTCCATCGGCTGGAGATTATTAAGTTCGGGATGGAAAGGATCGCGGAAACTGAACGCGTGCTCGCTGATCCTTGCCGATAATGTTAGCTCGCTTTACGAGACTTTTCGTGAAACAGGCTTTGGAGCTGATTGGACGTTTCGTCGGCGCGGAAATTCGTACTTTTCTAGTTTGAATAATAAATTTGAAACTTTCGAAGCAAACTCCCTTCGTTTGGAAAAATAAAAGTGGTTCTTCTTTACTCGTGCAGAACTTGGAAATTGCGAGGTCCTTGATTAAACAAGCGCGTGGGAAAATTTATATGGCATTAATCGAGTATATTAACGATTGGGAATTTTATTGGAAAACAGGCTTGTAGCGTTTTATTCGCCGTTAGCTGCGCTAAAATAAATTTTGTTGTCGGAGGGGAACGGACAGGGGAACTGACTGCGGTGGCCGCGATCTGCCCCTATAAAATCAGCGATCTAAAGGCGATTACGGTGAAATCGGCACGACCTACATAAAATGTAAGTAAAATCTTTCGCCTCACGGTGGACGACCGCGAAATAGCGTCGTAAATAAAATCGTCTGCCGAATCGCTTCCGCGTCGTACTGTTGCACGAGATATGTGGTTTTGTCTCCCTTGAAGTATCGATTCCCTCGAGTCGACAAGCAAAAATCTTACCTTGCGATTTCAGTCAACGCTGATGTCAGCCAGTGTTCAAATTCGTCACTGTGATTTTAAACGTCTAAAATTCTCTGCTCGCAACCACGAAGTTTGCAAATTTTAACGCTATATTTTATTAAAAATGATTCGTTTCGACTGGTTTAGCGGTTCTGGTGTTGAAAAATCGCTCTCGCGATTCTCGATCAGAAGAGTGTCATGCCAACTTTATCGAGGATTTTAAATTGTGTAACCGGCGAACGATCAAATCGACGAGGTTAAACATACTTCGGGGATTACGTCAGTGAATGCCGAGTGTCGAGTTTTCTCGAGTCGCGCGCGCGACCCATTTCTTCGCGGAAAAATCGTCATTGATCAGCGTGCCATGGTAAATCGAACGCAGCCTCGGTGAAACCATTGGCGGGTAGACGGTTGGTTATAAGCTTCGTAAAGATAAAGAAATCGCGGTACGATCGTTTCCTGGTAGCGTTTTCCAACGACTTGCAACGAAGTCCGCCTTAAAGATCACGGCAAGAAGTACAAGGACTGAAGTAATTACGAAGCCGCAGGGAAGTTTATTACGATACAAATGCCTGTAATCTCTTCGTCGAAATGGCTACACAAATTGACTTGTTTGTAAATCGGAGATTCCCTTCAGAAACGTAATACAAATCTCAGAATTGTTGTTACATTTGTCGGAGTCCGCAATCTTTCGCTTAAGAGGAAATTTATGAATATTTTCATTTACATGATGAAATAATATCTACCATACTAGTTACGGTTTAATTTGATTTTTCTGTATCAATTCGCTCGAGTTCACCGCAGTAGGTTAAAAACATAAAACCTAGCGCGCAAAGGAAAACATCGTTTCAAGAAAAACGCTCTTCCACCGCAATGTTCCGCGTGCTCAACGCAAAAGAGAAACAAGAGAAAGAAACTTTCTCATTAAAATTCATCTCCGACTTCATTTCTCCGTTTTAATTTCTAAACAAACAAACTATGATCTCGAGTAAAATCTCATTTCCCTGGTCGCTTTCTTTCCTGTTGAAATCACGAACGCGCACTCGTGTTCGCGTGACAAAGAACGCTTGGAATTGTTAATCGCTTGTTTGCTGATAATTAACGAGTCACGCGGCTGTGCTGTAAAATCGGTCGTCAGCTGTTCGCCGACGTGTCTCCTGGCGGTCTTTGCTTTGACGTTGACGAGCGGCAACTCATCGAAGCGAAATCGGTCCAGAAAACGACCGGATCCCGCTTTCCCGAGTTTCACTCGGCTTTTTCCCGTCTTTTATTTATTCGTACGGCTCCCAGCGGCGTACTGTAAACACGAGCTTACCTTGAAACTCGGATAAAAGTCCACCGCGAAGAGCTTCCGACGGGAATTTTCGCCGTAATCGCGGGATGTTCGCTGATATCTGCGAGCGCGCGCGCTCTGCTCAGACTCCTGCAGTTCCGGCCATTTTTACGTGCGCGATAGAGTAAGCTTTTCGCTCGTAATAATTTCTATCCGGGCGAGAAAATATTTCGTAAGAAAATGAAGGGACTCGGGTAGGAAAGGGAATAAGACGAGATAAAATTTGTTATCGTGGTAATATCATTGTGCTACTCGGAATCATGTGAATTAGCAACTTTATGCTCTTATGGTAAAAGCGTTATTACCCTACTTGCAAAAGATACTCTTGGGAATTAGAAAATTCCAAGAATTGTTTCTCGGAATTGTCTCCGAGGATTGTAGCGAATCGAAGTTTTACACGTGCGATGCGGAATAACATTTACATTTGCTTTGGAAAATCTGAATTTTCATGCTGAGAATTTAAATTCCAACTTGGATTCGAGTTTGGAATTTGAATCGAGACGAAGCCTGTTTTTCAGCAATAATTTGGTCAATTAGCCATGAGCGCGTGCGAGTGCGATAGGTCGAGGGAGCTCGTTGAACACTCTATTTTGCAGGTAGTTGAATTTTCGCACATAAGTTTTCGTGTCTCGTATTTACGAGCTAACTTGGAGACCCGACCGTAAACGGAAAAGCGAATTTATCGCGATAGCGGCAACCACCTCGTTTATCGATCGCTTCATTGTGTTCCGGAGAACGTAGATCGGTTGGGAAATTCACGTGGATGCTTCCAGCAGGCAAATGGGTGCTTCGTACCTTCGTAAAATCTAACAAAACGTTTCGATTGTCTGGTTTTCTCAATAGACCTACAATAATGCGATAAAAGAAAACAGGAGAAATTTAACAAATTCAGCAAGTTACGCAAAGACCCATCGTTCTATTTTAATCAAACGAATTTGCAAACTGTAAAAAGTCGAAATCGATATCTGTCCATCTGAAATTCATTTCATTAGCTGCCCAGAACCCGAAACCACAGTTAACTGTCATAAACGATTCGTAAACGAATAATGCGATGAAATGATCGTAAGCATACTTCCACCCTGCAAACCACTTGAAAGCCATGATTTTAATCCGGATACCGTACATTTAGAACCTGTGGTCAAGAAGAGAGTAACGACATTGTTCGAGCAATTTCTGGCGACAGAATTATAGTGCGGCTATGTGAACCGCGACGGATATTAGTCGAGCATTCATGTGCCTTGTTACAGTCAAACGGAGTCTCTCCTTCTTATTGAGATGCTAATAATCCCCTCTTTCCGTGGCAATCTTCCGCTTCGTTTTACCTCGTCCTGAAGCCACACTCCCGGCTAACGTTATTCCGCTCTAGAAACAAATATCTCGCCGAGATGCGTCGCGAGTACCGTTTTAGATGCTCATTGTAATCTAGGTGAAATTTCATGACTCAGAGAATAGAATGTAATTTAGAAATACAAGCTTTATTTTCCGCAATTCCTGTGATAACGTCGCGTCGATTGAATGCGTACCGCTTCACGGCTCGAGGGAGCCTAAATCATTCGGCATTTTACGTGTCCCAAGAGCAGCATCGAGCAGCAATAGACGATCCCTTGTTGACACAGGCCGGTGGCAATCCCAACGATTACCGGAATTTATTAACTCGTCGTTTATATTTACTATGATTCCTGTCTCTGAACGTATGTTCAATTGTATTATCCGTCACCGTTTTTCGGTGAAACAACATCGATTGCTTCAATTTGTACATCGATACCGAGATCAAATAGTATTTTTTCCTCAATGGTATTTTTTTCCTTGTCTTGATATATGTTGAGAATTGTGGATCTTAACTGCCGAAATAAAAGTAAAGGAATACTAAAGTTACACTTAGAATTCATATTAAAATAGTTTTAGATTCATTTAATAAACGATTTCCAGGATCTTCGTCGATATACATTTGCACTTTGTCTCACCATCTTCCATGCCACAGTGCCAACGGAACAGTTACATTCATCTGTTTTTCGAGACGCCGTGCACACACATACTTCCACGCACTCTTATTCACATACGCGTGTCACTACTACGCGGCCAATCTGGCCTAGCACACGAAATTATACAATCTCAATAATATATACACACGTAATAGACGACAAGGTGTGAAGTATGCGAATAAAGTTCAAGTATAATTGTACAATAGTAGAATCTGCGTAACATGGTTTACGATTTATCATCAGAGTTTCCGCACTTGGTAGCATCCTTGCGCGAATCCTTTTATCTTACGCTGAGGCAGAGAACCTGCAGCTCCTCTAATAAACTTAGACTCGTCGTATTCTCATAGAAGCGTGGATAAGGCGAGAGATTGTATTATACCTGACACGCTGCCGCCGGGACGCTCTCTTCCTCCGGGGACAGCTGCCGACGCTCTTGTTCGCCAGTGACGCGCTCAATTTCGTTTTTGCCGTTGTGAACGCTTCCTCGACACGCGTGGAACCAACCATGAAGCCGTGTTTTCTTTAGGAGACCGGCAACTTGGTCCAATTTCGCAGGAAATTCTCGTCGTCGCTGATAATTGCGTTGCGAATTTTTCTTGCGTTTATGATAAAATTTTCAGGCGTAATAAAATGAAAGTACCACCGTACGCGATCCACCTAATTGCCGTACTATATTGCTACATTAAACGTTATACAACGATGTGCAAATATTGTTTATAGCCACTGTATATAATGTACCCAAAGTAGAGTGATCGTTATGATATTCACTAAGTGCAACAAATTTCAGCTCAGCTTGACGAAACGATTAATTTTGCAGTCAACATTTACAGTCAATTGTAAATATATAATAATTATATAAATTGCAAACATTTTGTCTATATACATTATATCATATAATTATACCGTAATAATTATTCAATATATTAATTGTCCTTTGCCATCGTCGATTTTCTGTCAACACCAAAATTGTGTACTTGATTTGAAAAAAAAATGACATTATCGTCTTTCATTATCGAACGTAAATCATAAATAAGGGACAGGCTCGTCAATTGATTTCGAATTCTCGATGTTTGATTCCCCGAAACACCACAGGAGAAGGTCCTCGTTATCGCTCCACTTCACTCGCCCTCGTTACAAGCAAACCAATTAATCCTTTCGAATAACTTCCTTCGCTGATCCTTCCGAAGAACGGAGACTCAAGCCGCGATACTCGAGCAATATGAAGAAAGATCGAGCCTTGCTCCTAGGGCTAATTCGACATTAATTGCGCGCTTCTCGCGACCACCCTGTAGAAACCATAAACTGGCCTCCCTTCGAGGGGTGGCCGCCATTTAATTGCCAGCAAATCCAATTACGGTGCTTGAGGCTTTCCTCCGAGGGGAGCAGAAGAAACAAAAAGAACCAGGTTCGCGAAAACGGGGGACGTAACCGGCGAGAAATCAGCGTGGACGTATTCAATTAACCGAGCTACAACTGTTCACGAGTAATAAATATTGGGTCGCGAGTGGCCTGAATCGTTTTGTTCTCCTCCCATTTTCGGTATTTTAGTTGTTTCTTTGTATTGCAGCGTGCACATCGCGCTAACAACGACGAAGCCATTATTAGCCATTGCTGCTGCGGCAACGATTATCACCCTGAGACGATGACCTCCATTTAGGCTCGCTTCCACTCTAATTTGCGGCTGCTCGGTATAGTGGGCGCATAATTTATATTTGCCATTCTTTTCTTTTTGGGTAAATTTGTTAATGTTTTTCACCATTTGAGAAATACAAAAGTGCTTTTATTATCTGCTAGAAAATAGAAAATTGGCGAAAGAAATGTGGAAATAGATACTCGGATATCTGGTTGCCTAAGGCCTAGGCGTCATGTGCGGTAAAACATAGGTCGTTTATTGCCTTGTCTTTATTTCGTGCAGAGATCTGAGCACGTAAAAATCATACGTTGAAAAGGCAGCACGTTTGGTGGTTGTAAAATATTTAACAACTCGCAATTAGACGTCGTTAAATCGGTAAAATGATCGCGAAGCCAAGTCGAAACGTTTCACAAGCTCTCTATCGCATTTTCAGTCACGCGTCCTCGTTCCACCAATTTAGATTCGAATCGTTGTTAAAACCATAGAATTATTCCTAACTAAACCTGTCCCACGTGGAAACATTGGTAACTGAAATCGTATCGACAACTCATGAAACATCGTATTATAATATCGCGTTAATATCGTTGCGCGGTAGAGGACCCTTCGAGTTTATAGCGAAAACAATCGACCAATTAAACATTTTGCGATACGGGGAAAATAGTGGATGTAAGCGAGGCGTCCGTGTCAAAGATCGATAATTAATTCTACGGAGGAGATTACTACGTTCCGAATGAATTATTTACGTAATTAGGCCAGCTAATCGTGGAATTACATTATCAATAAATCACCAGCTCGTTAGTGGCCTGTACAACAATAACGTTTAATCGAGCAACGATCGAACGTCGCAGCTTCACGATACGATCGTTCCACGCTATTCTTCGTTGCAGCTAATGGAACGTCGATTTTTTAACTCTATGCGCGTCGTCTCGTCCGAGTGACCTCGTCCACCTTCCTCTTGGATATTTTTAAACATTTCGGGACGAGAACGACGACGGTCCCAGCTTCGATGCCTCTCGCCAGTCGTTCACCGATCGTCGTTCGATTTTTCTCGTCGTCGTGTTTCCACGCGTATGTCACCGTATCTTATCCATTTGTCTATCCACGATAAAACAAACAAATAACGAGGAGATACAATCGTCTCGGTGGATAAATAATCGCTCGATCGTTTTCGGTTCGTTCGCGTTGCACCGGTTTTCACGGAAGCTTTGAGGCGGTTAACGAACGAAGCTCCCCGGAGCATCGCGTCCCCGATTTCTTAAAATACCAGCACAAACGCGGCCGCTTCATTTTTCATTCGGCCACCGGAAGAGGGAGATGTCCAGGGCAGAGGACGCGGCACTGAAAGCGCAGCTAGGCCAGAAAGAAAACGGGTCTGTGTACCGTGGTGAAAACCAAGTGGAAACTGTCCGCTGATCCCGTGAAACTGTGCCAAGGAGCAGCTTCTTTCGATCGCCCCAATTTCACGCGTTGCTCGCTCCGGTATTCGCGAAGCGAACTATGAGCCGCTCTTAATACGCGACGCGTTACGACATTCTTCTCGAGATCGAAAGTCTGCTCGATCCTCCGGACCTGTTTCTCCATTTTGAATTCCCTGCTTCCTCGCCACAGATCTTCTGTCCCCCTGCGGACAGTTTCAGTTTTATTCGGTTAGAACACGGAAGAAAGTTCAGCGAACATGAGTTTGGAAACGGTTCTTCGAGCGAGTCGTGGCAATCTTCCGTTTAGAAGAGAGTTCTGTAATGCTGCGACTTGCAACGATCATGTTTCTTCTTCTTCTTCTTCTTCTTCGTTGACTGTTGTTTGGAAAGGTTCGCTATTACTGTCCTCTTTTAGAGGAGAATCGTAGTCCTGGAATTTGCTACACGCGTTCACAGTATATAACAGCAACGCTACAGTTAGATTTTATGAAGTAGTTCTACCTTTTTCTGTAGTTTTTCCCACTTTTCAAGCAGATGTATTTAGATAATTAATTTCGGATCAAGATGGGATACCACGCTTTAGCGAGACGATCCGTTTTAACCTGCATACGCTTTTCTCACCTTATCTTTATTTACTAAATCTTTGTGATTCCGATTAAAAAATTAGACTGCGACACTCCGACGAAAAGACGCTATTGAGACACCCTGGAAGGATCGTACGTCCTTCTCCATGTCACGAAACTTTCCTACTACTCTTATACACGATACGATCCGCAACTTTGTCCAACTTTGGAAATCGTCTTAAGAGTAGAGTCTTTAAAGATCTATGCACACAGGACTTTCTTCATCTTCGCGGAGAATGCGTCAAACTTTGTTCGACCATTTCCAAGTACCAAGTACCCTTTCAACCAAGCAAATTCCAATAATTTCAATGTTACTCTTAGGAATTAAAGCCGTGAAGGAGCCGACCGATTGCTTCGTTCGTGTGAACCGTGTTCAATTAACAACTGATAGAAACACGAACGATATTTGGTCCGTCGATAATCGTTGCTTGGGAACGCGCGGAGAAGAAAATTCGTGTAATCTGCGTGGAAACGTGAGTGGCCGGCGCTCGAAGTTGATTCGAGCCCCGGCTAGTTACGAGGAAAATGACGAAGAGTGGCAGAAGCCGCGAGAGCTTTCGGTCTTCCGCGGCGACGTCGCCGAAGAACCACCGTGCGAGATGCCGCAGCAGAAGTTCCAGTGTGGCGACTGCAAGAACCGACTGCCCGACTTGACCAACGACATGTGTCGTCTATTGTCTTACAAGAGCCTGAATGGCCTGGTGAGGGACAGGGACAAAAGAAGGAAGAACGAAGAAGATGGAAAGTCGTTGAAAACGCTCGAAGACAAGGTAAGAGTCGTAAGAATTGCGAAGGAGAAGGGAGCAGGCTGAAAATTGATACGTACGGATGTCGAAACAGGCTCGAGTACTTGAAGAGATGTTTCAGTGTTCGAAATAGTACGGTAGCCTCCGCGAAATAAAGAAGTTTCACTGGTCAATTCGATAATACTCACGGCTTCTTTTCATATGAAAGATTTGGACCATCTTCGTAGGTTTCTGTCTCAAGCTACAGCAAACTATCGTACATCGGTTTATTAATTATTCTTATCGTTGATATAAGAGAAATCGGATAATGAAACGTTTAAAAGAAGTAATTGCATAAATAGAAAATACAAAATAGGAAAAGGAACCGTGAAAGAAGGAATTTCTGTAACAAAGAATGTAGAGCAAAAAGATATTGGAAAGAGATTCGGCATTAAAAGAACCTAACGAACGGAAGAAAGGAGTTAGAGCAAATACGTGAAAAAAGTCCAACAATGGAAATAGCGAACAGCAATGGCAAAAGGATAGAGAGAAGTAGCATCGCGACGCTGCAAAAAAAAGACGAAGATTTTCCACGAGTGAGAATACGATGGGCGACGCACGATCTCATTAGTGGTGATTGTCGGCCCGGCAATATTAATGATTTTCACGCAGGCTGCGATTCGGATTAATTCGAGGGAAATTGTTGCGCGCTTTAATTGCTGTCAGAAGTGTGCCGTCTAAACGTGTGGTTCGCGCAACTTCGAATCGCTGAACGCCTCTCGAACGTTAATTCGTTTCGCGGACTAAACTTGAACTATCGGGCGAAACTCGTCGTAACCGCTATAGCTTCTCTTGATAACTTTCCAGATAATCGAGAGGAACGAAAACTTTGCAAAGTAATTCCCGCTTTTGAACGCCCACGAGATCTTCTTAAATTAAACGGTTATATATTCCCTCTACCATCGAACTTTTCTACATAAAGCAAAACTACCGTACGAAAGGATCAATTTCACGCGAGCGAAAAACGCTTACGCTCATCGAATCCCCATTGGAAACGAGCTGTTAAACAAACCAGAGAGAAAAAAAACGTGTCGTAAAGCGGCAAAGGCCGAGCGTAAATAGCGCTCACAGGTACCAGCTTATCGAGTGCCGCATGACAGAACGTTTCACTTCGATTGCGAGCTGGGAGCCGCATAACTCGATGAAATGGTTTGTCAGTGTATAGCCGGCAGAGGAACGTCGAATGGTTCGATTCGTTTTTCCTACCCCTCTTCCGGCCCACTCTCTCTTCAATGCTCCGTGACCCGCTCCGGGGATCCGTTTCGTCGTCGTTTCGCTCGAAATAGTGTTTTGCCTGGCAATCGGGTTCCATCAAGTTGAACGGGCCAGGTATTGGCGGTGGCTCTACCGTTCCATTCGTTATGGGTCCGAAAATATTGCTGCGTGTGAGCGTTTTGTCATCCAACCCACCTTAGGTCGACGTAGACAGTGTATCGAACTCGTAAATCAGCCCCATGCTGATACTTTGTTCGCTCGAATGTTTCTTGTTTTGATTTCGATAAAAGGAAGAGGGAAAAGGGGTTGATGTTGGCTTTGAATGTGAACTTTTAATGCAAGGGACGAGAGTAGGACAAGGTATAGAGAATTTAGCGTGTTTGCTGAAACTTTCAAGTTTCTAATGTATTGTTTGATTTCGAACATCATTGCATAACACGCAGAACTTTGCAGAACTTTGTACGAACTTGTTCCAAGAGTTAAAATCTTACTTCAACTGGTTTACCGCGCGAGTATTTTTCTTGGTCGTGACACATTCGAGTTTCTCGTGTAATGCTTTCACGGAATCAAGTGTCCACGTTCGTGGAACCACGTGGACGCGAAGTTGATTTACCACACCCGAAATCGATGATTGGAAAAGTCGATCTCGAACGTGAGAACATTCTACGAGAGGAATCGAGGCTACTAATCCCTGCAATAGCGAAAATAATTTTCACCATTTGTCTAAAAAATTCTCGAACTTGAAATCGTTCGATAGCAAAGTGGAGGAAATAAGACGCCGTGCTCGTCGGATCGGAGTAAATTTAGTTTACAGAAAGTAAGACAAGTAACGTGTGTACGCGATTTGGCGAAACCGAGTACCAGTTTGCAAGTTTAAGATACGTGATGCTCCTGGTTGCCGCTAAACTGGAGTCTTCGACTTTGGACCAAAGCCCAACTGATTGTTCCTTTACAAACCTCTAGGGATTCACGAACGATGTAAGATTCGAGCTAGTAATGAATTTCACAGACACTAGCTAGGGGAATTACATAACCAGCAACTCGTGCCGGTACTTAATTCCGGATTACAATACCAATTATCGACAACATCGGCGACACCTAAACTAAGCTAAACTAAACTTTGCCTGATCATCCTTTCCTTATATTCGTCAAAATATACCAACTACTATCGTAAATGAAATATTTAATAATAATATTGTTGAGAATTATGGATCTTAATTACCGAAATAATGGTATAGGAACACTAAATTTAAACTTGGAATTAATATTAGAATAATTGTATATTTATTTGATGAGCGATTTCTGAGATATTCACCGATGCACACTTGCACGCGTCTCAGCAATTTCTTCCATACCCGACTGTTAACCGACTGAACAGTTTACATTCGTCTGTTTTCGGGACGCCGCGACACACATACCTCCACACACTGATACTAACATACAAGTATTTCTACTACGCATCTAACCTAGTGCAGCACATAAAATTATACATATGTCAATAAATATATATGTCGAGTTAGCATTGCAGCTAGGGGCGTTTAAGAACCTTCATTTGGATTAGCCATTATTCCATTATACGATACAGATGATAGCCAATGGCACAAATACGATTATCACAGAATAAAATTCACCAGCAATAAACAATTTCATCACGCAACAACAAGCTCTCACTAAAGACCCATATTATAACAACAATGATTACCTAGTCACCAAATGAATATAACAACAAATTCGCAAGGTGATCATATGACCATTACAGAATTTGACAATTAACCGTGACGATTAGATACTCGAGATGCTAATGACAATAATCTTAGGTTCAATAACGAATATACGGTCAACAGGATAGCAAATGCACCTACTTGTCAAAAGCCCAAATCGAAATGAATTCATGTGTTTTTCTATGTACCTCTCTGTACATACCTTGTGTCAACTCTATTTTTAAGGAGAGCTATACAACTACGTCATACCTCTTTTAGGCAAAAACGTCCATCCCGTGACTGTGGCTACGTTTAGCGACCAGATGTGTCACTTCGAGCCCAAGGCTACTATCATAAGTCTCGGGCAAACGTAATCGGATTAAATCATAAACAACTACTTCTAAGTTTTATTATTTAAGTACAGCTATAATAAAAAATCTAGACTAAAGTATTGGCGATTTTGCCAAAAATTGCAAAGGAAAGGACCCGATGTTCTTTCATCTCTTCATAAAAGAAATATTTCAAAGAAAATTGTTCGAGCATCGAAGCGTTTCCATACGACACATTGCTAAACAGAAGTAAAAAGCAAAATCAGACAGACGAAGATGAATGGATTCTATTAGGTGTTTTAATGGCGTAAAATGGACTATTGAAAGCGTCGAAGGCGATCGAAAAGTTTTCCAGTCAAACTACGGCGGGAGGGCGGGGGTGAAAAATTCGAAGACGGAGTATCGTCGTGAAGTTCGTTAAACGAGTACGCGCAAAGACGGAAAGTTTCGTTATCTGAAATGAGATCCCGGAACAACTCGATGGCGAAAGTGAATTAAAAATTCGCCAAACGTTTTCTATCCACTGCGTGAAGCGATTTCTCGCGATTGCATCCTCTTTCGATTACAACAGAATCCGTTGGAAAATCGAACGTTCGCTGACTGCGTGCGGTAAACTACCCTGCCCACTCTCTAAATACGACTGTCAATCTGCGTTATTAAGATTTTAACTAAGTTTTTATATATATCTCTGTCATTCTTTTGCGCGTGGAGAGAACAATTTATGAAGATGTATATATATATCTTACCAGAAAGTTAATCGATACGTATTTTTACATGATTTTATGCTGTTCGAAGATAAAGAACATGGCCAGGTTGAAACGTCCTCGAATTCGAGGACAGGCAGTTTTCCATTTTCAATAACAGTCGTCTAGCGTGTCACGAGGACGCACGGGAGCACGTTGAAGAAACTTAACACCTTAGCGTGCAACGGGAGATGCACGATAAATAATGCATAAGGTGTCGTTCGGTTCGTAGCCGCGAGATGCAACGTGTGTTTAGTCGGAGCTCGTAACGCATCGACAAGGTAAAAACGATATTCGACGTGGCGGGACGACAGAATGCGCTTAATTCGCTCTTTGTATCGTTGTTGGACGAGACGAGATGCAATCAGGAAGCTGACAACGCCCTTGCATAAGTACGATCACGTAGAGTCGGGGATTGCAGAGTCACGAGCTCCGCCTCGTTGTTCGCGCGATCGCTGTAATTCGATTTTACGAAGGCAATATCGCATTCGATGGAATAATACTGCGTCGAACGCGAGAACTTTGTCGTAAAAGGAAAATCGTTC
The DNA here is from genome assembly GCF_040668555.2 of Bombus flavifrons. Lineage (NCBI taxonomy): Eukaryota > Metazoa > Arthropoda > Insecta > Hymenoptera > Apidae > Bombus > Bombus flavifrons. Next base: position 6,918,123 of record NC_138454.1, read on the forward strand.
GACCGAATGATTTCAGAAATTGCAGCGAGGCAGCGATCTTAAAATTCAATCTTGAACTTTACGCGGAATAATGAAGCTCGTTGTGTGTTATGAGACGCCATTGATCTTTAACATAGCAACGGAAGAATGACGAAATGTCGAATACTTTGGATCCAGCAATATCAAATATCAAAAGTGACAAGCGATTCGAACAATCATGTTTCTTTGCTTCGAAAAATGCGCGATCGAAACGCGTGTTTAGTCGAAAACGCGAAAATCAGGGACACCGACAATCAACGTGTGAAATCACCGAACCGATAGGACCATCGAAATCAATAGCCAGTTTGTCGGTCGGGCAGCAAAGTGTCGATTAATTGCAGGCCTTTATCAACGATCAGCGAGAATTAGTAACGTAGCTGCGCAAACTTTCTAACCGTTGTTCGGTCACACAGCGTCGTGGTTTCGTCGACTCCGATGAAATTTGAAAGCAAATAGCGAACGTTGGAAGAACTCAAACGAAAATCTCGCGTCCGTAGTTCGCTGGGATTTTCGGACAATTGGAAGGCATCAGGCGAAATGGAATTTTGGAAAAAAGTTGAAACTCTGACGGCACACGAGGTAGCGGAAACGCAAACACGAAGCTGATCGAAGCGAAAAAACGGTGCTCGGGGACATCGATACGCGGATCTGAAAGACCGCGAACCAGCGTCTACGATTTCGATATACGAGACGCGGACACTGGCTATCGATCCGCGGGACTCATATTTTTCCGCAGTGCTCCGCAATAATATTGCCATTTATGTACAGACCGCAGAGCCGATATCTGGTTCCTTTTACGTAACGTTCCCGTACTTCACTTTAATTTCGACGTAACTGGAAGTCTCAATTTGACCGAGTCTTTGGTTTAGAAACTCCTTGTCTCCGTATTCCCTTCCAATTATTTGCCATAAGTTGGAAATCCCAGCGACGTATCCGAAATCTTCCGTATAAACTGTTCTTAAACAGATTCAGTTAAGGCACTCTGATCGCAATACTATAGCGACGAGATTACCAGTTAGAGATCGAGTTTGTCTTCGTCGTGTGTGAACCTGTTTAGAAAGTTCTGCCGCTTCTTCGTTACTGTCATCAGTGACACGGTCATCTTCCAAATCTATTCTTGTCTTTTCTTCCTTTCTGAACATTTCATTTTCATTTCGTTCTATTTCTTAACTTAACGTCATGGTGAGAAGACGCTGTAAAGGTTTGTGGTACTCGAGTGATCGACTCTGTGATTTGTGGATTTCGTGGGACCGCTACACACCCATTTTGTATTCCGCGATTCGGTCACCTGTATTCATTTCCTCGAACTATGCCTCTGATAATTATATTAATCGTATGTGCAAGCACACCAATCCACTCACACCAGTCATACTTTTCCTTTGTCATCGCGTATGATTAATTTCATATTTTTATTATACGTTGATATATATCGGTTCACGCTGATTATATTTAAACCAAAGACTGCTACCCGTATGAATAAATAAATCAATAAATAAGTAAATAAAGAGAAGCGCGATGCTTTGTGGCTTTGAAGCAATTAATGGTTTCATCAAACATCATCTTCTCGGATTCGTTATAAAATTTGTCGACCCAGTGTTTTTCCAAAGACTTCACGATCAATCAATCCACCAAAGAAGGAAGTTCAGTTAGCTCCCGTTTCGTTTAATCTTTGGCTCACAACTCTCACGAGTGTTTGTCGTGGGTCGTCTGATTTCCCTTTGTTCCCTCGCGTTTGCAGTGCCACAGAGCCATTCGATAAACGCAGTGCGGCCGATTACCGTACTCGTGCAAGTTCGTTCGGTGTAATCTCGTCTTTTCAGTCCCTTTCGAGAGGATTTGTTAGCCTTTCGAGCTTTCACCATCGACCAATCACAGTTGCCACGACCCCGCTGAAAAAGGAATCTACTTAAAGCGATCGTTAATAATCGAAGAGTCTCTCCGCATGACGTCCCTGTTCTTCCGCAAACACTTACTATGTACATAATCGGTTCTATCCACGGATGAAGAGGGAATTTCTACCGGAAGAATTACGAGGAACGAAATGATAAACGTTGATCCCGACGATAGGAGACTGCGTCCAAGTGTTCCGTCAGTCCATCAAAAGTTTCAAACTGTTGTAAACTCAAAACGTGAAAGGTATAAAACCGACTCGATTGACGTAATCTCATTCGTTCGGAGATAGAAGGAGAGAAACGAGAGAAGGTTCCTAGTCGTCGAAAGAGTCGATCGAACGACGTTTCTGGAAACGTTGCTAGAGAAAACTACTGCTGAAGGTGAGCCAAAGAACAGCGAACCTCTCGCGGCTGTACGAACGTCGTCACCCAGACTGCTCACGTACGTATGCATACTACGTGGCGTAGAGTTCTAGCCATCAGTTGGCAGCCTCTTGACATTTCAAGCCGAGCAAACGTGGTAACGAGGTAAACGACCGACGTCAAACACTCGGTGCGCCGGTCCTTTCGTGGCTTTTAAAAAGCCTTCGAGCTTTGATAAGTAACGCGCTGCGAGGAAACGGTGCTCCGTTTTCCTGAAGCTCCGTGATCTTCCGAGCGTTCGGAACCTTCGACCGCTTTAATAGATAGTTACACGATGGTTGAACGTTGCTGCAGCCACTCTTGGTAATTGGCAAAATCACGAACACCGTTCGAGTGCCATCGGTCGAGCTGCTACGATCCTTGCAATTACGAAGCGCGTATCGGGTGGCGTTAAAGCGCTGCTTATATCGAAGTAACGTTGGAATTTATGGAAATCGAACGAATTAATATGGAATATAACCAGGCAGCCGAATAGAAGGTGAAATTGAACTGATATACGGAAATTTTGAATACGTCGCGATCCTTCCAGCGATACGTTCCAAGTAATTATTCGCAAAAATGCGGACCATTCGTGATGGCACCGTCCCAGTGCAATTTTCACCGGCACAGTGACTAATTAATCGAAAAATTTTCTACGTCGAGGAATTGCCGAGCTGAATGCATGGAAATATAACGAGATCATTACCATAGAGATATCCTCGATTCATACGCGCCTTGCGTTACGAAAGGAAATCGAAGCGGAAAACGAGATGGATACGTGAACGGGGCCGTTCGATGGACCGATGACGACCCAGATGCCGCTTTTCACGTGCTCGACATTTTTCTCGTTGCGTCCAACCAAGCTCTGAGTGAAATCCGGCTTCGTTTATCTCGTCTTAGTCAAAAAATATATACAAATTTATAAATATTTCGCTACGAAAGTTTTCTAGATATTAATACAACGCTGGCTGCGTAAATTGGCGGAAATTTTCAAAGATGTAAAGCTTCGTAATCCTTGGCGTTACGCTGCAAATGGAAAAATCGATACGGCTTGCATTATGCAAGTAACGCATTAGCTGCGCGTATCTCGTTTAAAACAGACAAAATTATTAAAAGGTTTTGATGAAAAACTGACTCGTCTCGGGAGGATAAGGATACGCAGAAAGTTACTTCCAGCTTCGTCAGACTTTTTTCCCCTCTATGTATCTGGGCCGGTCGGAAAGAAAACGGTGCGAAGCATAGGGAGAGAAAGGTGCACACTCCCAGTATTTACCGTCGCAACTTCCTTTCCTTCGGGGATTAAGCTTCTCGGAGAAGTCGTAACTCCAGGAATCTTCGAGGAAATTCAGGGAGCTCCGCTTCGCTCGTGGAAGCATCGCATAAACCGTGCTGCTCGTAACTGATGTACGCTTGGTCCAGCTTGGACAATTGCAACAGCTGTCAGACTTTCTCTAACAGCATACAATTTTTTCGTCTCTTCTGTCCCGTTCTTCGTAGCTGGACGAACAATGTACGAAGAACTGTTCTTGTAAAGTACTTGGATAATTTTTAGTCGGCGATTAGAGATATTGTACAGTAACATTTTTATCAGAGAAAAGATACATGTCTGTGAGTGGAAGAGAAAAGATAAAGAATATCCAGGTAAAAGTAATTTCTAGCGAAATGAAATTTTGTTGATATCCTGAAAGGTGCAAGATGTGTATAAAAATTGAGAAAGATAAGATCATGTTGCCGATAGCTAAGTGAGCTTTGTTTACGATTCGCACAGGTCTCGATTCGCAAAAATGCGAACTCGATATTTCCCTTTTCCCGCCGTAGTTGTTCTTCGTAACAAAATTTTCCACATGCAATTGCAATTGAAAATCATGGAAACTCATCGAGAACCAACTTTCCGGCAACATCGTGATCTTTACATCTCTGGGAAGTTATCATAGTGGCTCGTACATCGACACGCTCGACTTTCTGAAAGTTTCCCGGTTTTCCGGCATGTCTTCCGGCCAAAAGTTTCGAATCTCACGGAAGATACTTCTTCAAAGCTCGAACTCCGCGCGTGTTTAATTCGCTTTCTCATTGCTACTGTGACATTTCCACCTATATAACACGTACAATAGAGTACACAATATGGTGCATCTACCGAGTTGAAGCCAAACAGGTTACGCAGGCAAACTAGATCCATTTTCATGCGGCGCGAGCTTTTGCGATGTGCTTCTTAATAAGCAAAGAGGGAGAAGATGCCATAGAACTTTCGAGAAATCAAGGTTACGTGCGTCAAGTTACACTCCGGTGCATAAAGCGAACGCAGAGTGCGTTTTCCACATATGTGAAAATGTGCTTGCAGGTTCGCGAGCTCGAGCTTGCTCGTCCATTAGGTTAGCTTCTCCTTGGGTAAGATTCACGCGAGAAGATGTCTGGCGGAAAATACGAAGCTCCTTTCCTCTGGTGTAATGTACAGCTTCGCCTCCGTTGTAGTCGAAGGATGTGGCGGCTGTGTGTACGGCGGAGAAAATTCCGTGACCTGGTTGCAAAGGGTTATTACATGGGTGCGCGCGAGAAGGAGCTTTCGTAAAAAGTAAATATCGAACGCAGGTAGGTACTTGCTCGAAGAAAGATGAGCTTTTATACGCATAGTAAAGGAGCCGGCAAGTTGACTATAATGAAATGCGGAAATGTAACGCGTTTCAAATGGAAAACATCTTCGTTGTACCGTGTGCTGTAGCTTCCTTTCTTCAAGTGGAATCGACGGGTGTAAAGTTCTTCACGTTTCGTCAAAAGGAAGGGAAAAATGGTGTAGAGAATAAAAAAACTGAAAAATCTCTATGTACAGCATCAAAGTGTGAGATGGAAAAGCGTGTTGTCTCGGAACTGTAACCGTTGGTCTTTCGATCACGTCCCACGGACAATTACGGTGCCGGACGAGGCTTCGAAGCGCGAGGACGAACGCCTACGCGTGTCTCGGATGCATCGAATCACGTCACAACGAGGCGGATTACCGCAAGATTGTTCATGAATATTTAGAGAGCGGCAAGGTGTGGAGAAAGGGCCGGCAATGCTCTGTACCGAACGTCGAACTCACGAGCCCCGAAATATCGGCGGAACGCGACAGGCTTCACGATGACGAGGGACGAGAGGCGACCGATTTACGCCCACTATTTAATGGCCTCCGAATTTCGGGCGCCTCGCACCGGCCGGTTGCAAATTTACGATAATAACGACGATCAAATCGCGAAGCGATCGGTGTGTTTGTCATACGACCGCTTTACGGGCCATTATTCCAGGGGGATGCAAACAGAAGGAGGGGAAGATCGCATCGACAACGAGCGATTCCACCGATTCTCTGCTAATATTTTTATTATTCAAAATCACGACTCCCTTGTAAATTGCGACCAATCAATGGTAATCGGTCGACCGTACGTGTTCGCTCTTTATTGCCGGCACGACCTGTTTTCGCGATTATTGCATTGCTATTCGGAAGCGCGAATCGGCACAGGGATCTCTCTCTCTCTCTCTCTCTTTCTCTCAGCGCGTATTAATTTCGTATATCGCGATGAAAGTTGTAAAGTGATACGAGCACGCTCGGCAAAATTTACACTCAGCTCCGGCGTGATTTAATCGAAAGGAAACAAACCGAGAATTCCTTTATACCTCGAGAAAGCGTACGAACCGTGGCTCCAAGTATCGACCTCCGGTTCCTTCGACTTTTTTCGACGAATAACGACCGAACTGGTTGCCCGCGATCTTATCGGCCTTTGCTCCACGATGTTCGCGTAATTGCGATCGTTTGTTCGCGTCCGATTCTCGATTAATATCCCGCACGTTTTCCGCGTAATCTCTGTTCCCTCGCTGGCGGCGCGAAAAGCGGATCTTCATTAAAGACCGAGGCTGCGCCAGAAGAAAGAATCGCGCCAGTAAATCTTGGAACAATTCATGAGAGAAAGAAAGCCCGAGGAAGGAAAGGACGATACTTTATTATCTCTACTACTTGATCGCGAGAAATCGAAGAGAACGCCGTCGTCTCCCAACCCTTTCTCTGATATAATTAAAATCGTCTTATTGTCGTACTCGTTAACGCTAATTTCGAAGACTCCATCTCCGAGGACGGAGGAGTTGCCGCTTAATCGAATGGTCCTGTAATAATTTCAACTGCGATCTTTCTTTAATTACTCCTTTTTCCTGCCATCCTCGCCATCTCTCCATCCGCTTTGCACTTGCTCCTCGAGAAACGAAGGAAGAAGCAATCTCTGTCGTTGTTTCTTTGATTATAAGATATCCAGTTCCTCTTGCATTTTCTATTAACAACGACGTGTACCAAGGCACTACGATGAATCTCCTTCATGGAGGATATTTAATTCGAAAAGATGTGGGACAATTTTATCGGTGGAACAGCGATGTATCTTGTGCTGAAAAATTATTTCAACGACTTTGTCCCAATTTCCGATAAAGGAATAGATTCCCGCAGCGTTTTAAACGATATTTACGACCGCGTGCTCAGCTGCTACGAAATTATGTGAGCCAACCGAATGGCTCGTGAATCGAGGAATGCACAGAGATTCGGTTACAAGTAAACGACGCTTGCAGTTACGTTCGTGTGTAACACGATTGTTACGCTCGCGATAAAACCTACGGAAGAGTCGCTATTTTTCCCTTCATTTGCCTACTTATACTATTAAGGATATCAGCAATTTTTCAGAGACTTTCACACCTTAACCGTGATATTTCTCGAAACTCGCAGGCAATTTGGATTCCCTGTGATGGAGACACTCTATCGCTTAGGCAGTTTTCAACGTTGTATTTGTTGGATGTAGTTTGTAGGTTCGGAACACTTGCCTAGGCTCTCTCACATGGTAATTTAGTAATTAATAATATTAATGAATTAACAAGTTACAGGTTACAATAGATGTCTTTATGATTTTACATAATATGCGATAATAAAATTATTCATAGTTTGTAAATTTCCACTAAATTTAAATGAATAAATTCGTTTCTAAAATATTTACTACACGTACGAGTAATTTGTGATTCGTTCCTTGGCGAAATTTCTGATAAAATTTCTAATAATATAAGCTTAATCTCTTTCCTATGGTGGAATTTATTCGACGAATGGAAACAAATTAGAGGCAATCGATTCTCGTTTCGCAGTCAATAACGCGTTAGCGCGAAGTTAGCGTTGATCGCGAAGCGGAGGGTCGTGTTTTTCGTGTTTGCACGACCACTTCGAGTATAGGGAACGTGGGTGGGCCTGTATCGCGGCTCATTTGTTTCCGCGACGTTGAAAAATGCCGTTTCTTTCGGATGGCTCGCTGCTTGGCCAGCTCAATGCCTCGACAGTGCATAAATACCAGTGTTTCTAAATCACATACACGTATCCGCCAGTTGCTTGCCAACGTGCACGAATACACGTATCACCTGTGCATACGTGCAGTTTGACGAATGGAGAAAGAACGCGAGCAGAGATGCGTCAGAACGAAAGCTCGCGTTCGAAAAACAATTCGCGAGACCCGACGACAAAGACATCCCAGGCCCATCGATCGACTGTCGAACAAGGAATTTTACTACGAGAGACTGTTAGTAGAGAGAATGGCATTCGTTTTGGAAACATATACAGTAGCTCGTGAAAGTATTCGAGAATTTCTAGAAACCTTTTATGAATATATTACGTGTGCTATGCAAAACATTTTCAAATTACATTTTGCACTGTAACGAGACCCGGTTGTCATGGACGTATTGGTGAAGTTTGAAACAGATATTACAATTTGTATACAAGTTACATGATATTTAGTGCAAGTGTATACTTCGCAGGGATCGCAAAAGCGTTTAAACTCAAAAGTCAATTATTATACACCGTGTGAACCATCTTTGGCACTTGCAGATCTGTTTCAAATTTCATCGATATAGTCGTAACTCATTAGAGTCGGATAAAGTCAAACTCGATACGGAAAATGACTTGTTACAGCGCGAAGGAAATTTCAAAATGTTTTATACGACACACACAGTGTACATCATTTCTATGATAAATGTCCAAATACTTTTTCAAACCGCTGTAGTGTGAATACTTATTTGCAACATTTTTTATGATGTAACATTTGAAAATACGACAGGAGTTGGATGCAAGAAACTATTAAAAGGAATAAATCAGCTCCGTAATTGACAATCACTGAGAAACTGATCTCGAGTGTGCAATTAAAGCTAATGACATTTGGTTAAACACTCGGCAACGTGCAGTTACAGAAAATGAGCACGTAGCACGTCTGGTACAAGGGTTACGTGCAGCAAATGTTGTCGCGGCGTGTTGCCCTCGTAAAAACACAACTTACTTCATAAGTAACTTTATAAAGCTCAAAGAGAACTTTCAGACTGGTATATTCCCGATGTAGCCGTATCCACGCGAATTTTGCGTAACATGACCATAACCAGGGACTGCTCGACGCTCAGCTGTATAAATCGAGTCTGATACGACCCGGCGTAAATCGAGATTCGTTCTGAAAAATACTTTAAATCCCGGAAGTGGGTTACGCGATTCGCCTGCCCCTTTGTGCCGAAAAAATCGATGCTAACGTCGTAGATAATAAATAGTCCGCGTATCGAGCTACTTTTTTCTATCGGTCTGTAAATCTGTGAGTTCGCGGCCTGGTATCCAGAAACCATTGAAAAAGGAATTTTATGAAGCACGTCAGATTCTCGCACCTTCTTATCGCAATATTTATATACTATGCTTCTTGCGAGTTGCCTTTGGAAAGTAGGTTACTCGAAACTCAATTTTCTCAATCGTAATTTCATATACGTAACATTTTACGTTCGTCTCCGAATACAATGGAATCTCGTACAACGCCAGAGAATAGAATAACTCGGTAAAGGCACTCAAACACTCGTAGAAAATTTTTGTCTCTAACTTACGTTCTATTTTATATTATATTATACACGCGTCTTGAAATTTCATTAGCAGCGCGACGATACTCGAGCATCGCGACCGTGGCGGTGATGTTTGAAACCGACTCGTATTAAATATTTAAAGGGTCGGTTATCCGTTCTGTTGATAAGTCTGAATATTCTATTATGGTACCGTACACAAATTCCGCTTGAAACAGTTTTATGGATATTCGTGCAATTTTTTCGTCGCGTTACACAAATGTCCGACGCTCGGAAACGTGTTATGCAAAATTCTACCGTAGCCAATCGCCTGACAATATTGCTAGAGCAGATGACCTATTAAAATCAGGGAAGCTAAAACCGCGCGATTCAACGCGCGAAATTCGGAGATGAAATTGGTCCCCCATCGCGCAGAAACGGCACCGACGTCAATTCACCCCTTTTCTCCCCCGTTGTACCCCGGCGATATAACGCATCGTCGTTTTCCGTCCGATTTATTGGCTAATCCGATATTTATTGGACGGCGAGGCCAATTTCCAATTTACGCAGTGGTTAACTGGCACGGCTAGCATCGGCACGTTAACTGCACGCGGCCAACTGCACCCACCAACAGGCTTAGCGTTATATCCGGTTTAATTGGATCAGGATTAAATTAACTTCCGCCGGTGATGGAACTTTAACACGTAGGAGGAGAGAGATTCCTCGGGATCGGGTCGTCGTGTTCCCTTGACGCGCTCGTCCATCGATTTCAACCCCCTTGGATTCCCCTTGCCCGCCACTACCCTTTTGTTACCATCCTCGACGATTTTAATAGGTGATTCATGCTATAGTACGTCGCCATAATTTTCCTCGCAGCATTGTGTCTGCTTCGCAAAACCACATTGTTCTCCTCCTTGCAACGAGAATCATCTTTTGTTCCACACGTAAAATGTATTCCCGGAAAATGGTTAATTACTTAACTATACCGGAACGATGCGGTATATCGTTGATTCGATGAACGTAATTCTCTGCAAAGTGGAGTGGTATAGATAAACAAGGGCGGTTTGGTTTAGTAGATAAATGGCACAGCGAATAGACGCACAGAGCTTTAATTTTCGGTCGAATAAACGGGCAATTTTACCACCGTAGGTAATAACCGTTTTCATACTGTCATTAGCAAAGAAGGGTTTATGAAGTGGATATTTGAAGCAACGTTTATAGCTTAATACGCGTCGTAATCCCCTGAAGAGGACTCGTCTGTCGTGGTAGGCAATTTTTAGCGAGGATCACGTACTGCCGGATTGAATATTAAATTGTTCAGGATGATTAATCGTCGGTATTTCGTCGCATCGATCGCATTCAAAGTGCTGTTAATTACCCGGCTGCGATCTTTATTTCATCCGCGTGGGATCGCGTGGCGATTTCGAATCATTCAACAGGATTACCAACTGAAATTACAATTACAGTTGTAATTCAATTTTCCGAGCGTCGACAACGAACGAAATAGCTGGCACGAAGCACGCTATTATTTGACCGGAACCCCTGCCAGCCGGAAATGAAAAATTAACAGCCGGCAGACGCCCGTTATTAATGACGATTACAAAATCATTGTTCAAACAGGGAAAGTCGCCTCGCAGGTGAATCGATAGATTTTCCAAAGGCTCGAGAATTTTATACAACGATTTTCACCTGTAATCGTATTCGAACGTTTAAGCGGAACAATTTTGTAAAATAAACGAAATTCACGACTTGGCGAACGTGACTTTAGAAAATTTCCATTTTGCGATGTAACCTCTTGACCAACGTTTGCCCTGGCTAACGCGAAATAACATCCGGAACTCTGTGTAACGTAACTATTTACTTTAGAGATGTCAAAGTTAATACAAGCGTACTCAAGTTTGCCTAAATTTTATTGGAACACTCGGCTTCCTCGTAAATTAATTAATCCACGAAACACGGTGGGACATCGTAGTCTGACCAGGATTTAATCGTTCCCCGAAGCGATCGTGCTCGCAACCCCGCGAAGAAAGCTCTTAATACACCCTCGGGGCGAATGAACGAGCAAACCTTCGGCGGAGCCGATGCCTTCATTCAATTTGCACCGATGGCTTCGTAAAATATCAGACAATTTTATACCTTCCCGAAATTGCTGCAATTTCTTTCAAAAACCGTAACGTTAAACGTCGAGTCTCGCGTCGAAAGTATCGTTTGAACGTGAACTTATCGGTAGCACCGCGTAATCGTAACGATCGCTACTTAAAATTTGTATTATACAGAATATTACAAAACATGTAACTTAAAAAGATATGCCACAAACAACATTTTCTCTGTAGAGTCAATCCCCCGTGTTTCGCCAACGTACATGAAACACCAAGCTGGAAGATTCATCAAGCATTAGTACCGAGTTTCTCGATACTGGAAGATGGTTGAACGTTGCAGTGAAACGGTTTTCCCGGGCGCGACTTTAATTGTAAATTGCTGCAAGTCCCTTGGCAAAGACAATCGAGGGCGCTCCATCAGAAACACTCGGCGTTTCTCCTGCGGCATCGTTCGAGACCGAAGCGTCGTAATGACGTATTTGCCCCGCAGTTACCTGCGACGTATAGCACTCCGTATAAGGTATACCGTTAACAAGCACGAAGACGCGTGATTCCCATAATCCTCGAAGGGAAACCCTTTGTCCGCGCCCAACCAACGCGACGCGCGTCTTCGGCGAACGCACGGAAGCCCTTTGTCGTCTGCAGCAGAAATTACCTCAAATTAATGCCGCTGGCTTTCTCGAAGATCTTCGCCCCGTCGCCCCTTACCATTCGCCTGTTCTGACTGCGTCGCGGAGCTTCCAGCCCAGACAGTTTTCGAGCCATTGTTCTGGAACAGGCCGTGCGTTATCTGCCGATGACGTTCCGCGAGTCGGCCGATATTTGCTCGCGAAGACGAGAATCCAGCGTGAAAAAGAGGAATTTTTGCGAAGGAATTCTCGATGACGCGCGATACGTGGGGCGTTTCAAAGATCGTAGCTGAAGATCGGAAAGTTAATGAAATTTCCGTGGCAAGAAAGGAGTCGCGGATCAAGCGTGGGATGTAAAGTAAATAAGGGGAGCGCAATTTTTCACGTTGTTGCCGAGTTCCAGAGGATTATTCACGGACCTGGAATAAACTGAGCTTTCGAGATAAGTCTGAAAGGAAAAGTCTGCGGGATATCGAGGTCATGAGGAAGCGGACCGCTTGGGACGAGTTGCGGCTCTGCGGCAGATGCGACAAAAAGTCGAGGAGAAGGCAATAGTCGACACACAGTCGGAACATCGTTCGATCTCCCTGTGTGGCTCGGTGAATCGGCTAAAGGGACAATCGACTTGCAAACCGATAATCAAAGAACCTAGTGGAAACATTTACGTAGTGGAACAAAAATACCTCGCTTGAAATTTTATCCTTCCAGAGACCCGTGTTTTTCTTGTATTAAAAAGCTCAAGAGAATAGAAAGAAATGGCAGACTGTTTTTTACGGATTAAATTCGTCCAGCGTATTACCCAATCTGTTCGAAACTGCAGAGGAAAGATCCCACAAAGCTCCATTATTTAGTTTGATCGATCAACGTTGCGGCTCGACGGAAGTCGTTATAGAAAGCTACCACACTGAACGGGATTAATAACCAAGAATAATGCGATTAAAGGGTTTAATTATCGAGCCTGTGCTAGCGCAGTCTTTCCAAACGGCGTCGATCAACGTTGATCAGCCTCGATTCGAGGATAATCGAGCAAATCTAATCTGAATAGAATATTCGACTTTAATTGTTTTCACTATACTGCAATACTCGTTAAAATTGCACGCGGGAATAAACGTCAACGCTACGACCGAGCTTCCGTTTTCGCGTGCATTTAATTAAAAGTCTTTACAGTTTTTTAATAGAAACGCCGTGAATGCAGTTCGTTATCTCCGTAATTGCATCCTGGTGCTTGGGCTTGACCCGAAAGTTGCGCCGGTGATTCGCGACCCTCTCAATGAGCATTTTTATCGGTACCTGCGAAACCGCCGCGTGCCATATCTTCGTTCAGGCTGGCGGAAAAGTAGTCCACGATCGAACCAGACCAGCGACGAAACAGTTAAACCGCGTCGACCCGGCTCTGTTCCATTCGAGCAGACGAACACGTTCCATGCTGATTCGATAAGTCGTCCTTTTTTTATCGTTTCGTCGTTCGACTTCCCTTTGGGCAAACAAACGCATACGCGCTTCTATAGTTCTACGCGCATCTTCTAGAGTTGTTCGGCTGTTTGATCATTCACTTTCTACTCCTTGCCTGTTGTTTCATCCTGCTACTCGCTTTGAAAATGATAACATCGCGTTGTACGTCAACGAAGTTAGTTAAAGTTAGAAGATAGTTAAAAATTTGCGTTTCTTTTGCGAACGATAGAATAAAGACTGTGTCTCTGTTTGAAATAATAATAAGAAAATAATATGGAACGCATCCAATTGTTATTAATATTACGTAGAACACGTAAATAAATAAATAAATAAAGAGATAACCTTATTCTATGGTAAAACTCGGCGAGATCAAAAGTTGTTCTGAAATATATATAGAGAGAGAGGGTGGTCTGGTGACGTGGGACAAAAAACAAATTGGATGATGGATCTGTCTTGTACTTTGTCCTTGTGGTTCGTTCTTCGAGGAGCGTTTACCAATCGATATCGGTAGAAGTAGGTCCGGGCAAGAAAAGAAAAAGCGACGAAAGAAGGCGCGACGAAAGAAGGGGGAAAATCGACGGGGTGGAATGCGCGTTACGGCGTGTCTTTGCGGTGCGAGAAGAAAATTGGTCTCCGGATAAAAGCCGCAACGGGAAAAAGCGAAACGGACGTCGGTCGTCGTTCTCGATTTTCCTCCGTTCTGATCAACTTATCTTCGGTCACGTAGCCGACGAGAAGCGTTACGATTGAAAGGCGGCCACTATCGCTAACCGTAAGCTCTTTTTTACTCTCACGTTGATCGCCGACGTGACCGCACGATTTCTCGACTTCTCTCGGGAACAAAACCGTTCCGGATAAAGAACGCGGCAACGTACTCGTATGCCGCAACACACCGACGATTATCGTTCGTTCCCACTCCACCTAATGAATTCGTTTCTCAATAAAACTATGTGGCACTTTTATCGAAACACTTATACATGACGCTCCTTCACATTTTCTTTGATTCACAAAGAACAGTTGAACAATCTCGTATAACTAAAAACATAATATATTCGGTAATTTATATTCATCGGCGCTTCGGCCCGATTTATCCGACCTTATTCGACGAAACGTCACATCCTGTGCGGTTGTTAGTTTGTTAACAATAATCGATGCTTGCAATCGTTAATCGTGGCGCTTTCACCAACGATGATTCAGCACTTGGGTAATCGATTGCGTTCGGTCAGCGTCGATGAGCCACGTGTTGGCTCGGGCTTGCTCGCAAGCTTCGGCCATTAGTCTTCCGCTTTCGAGAGGGAAATTTCGCTCACCCTTGACCCTTGCTGCTTCCTGATATTTCCAATAACGAACGCTGTACATCCTCTTTAATCCAGCAACGATAACCAGACGCCTTCGACCTTACTCGCCAAGAAAGACTCGTAAAAAAGAAGAAAAAATTGACGCCAGGGGAGATAAATTTCCAACGACATTTATTTATCCGGGATAGTCCGCAGAACCAACCAGTGGTTTCTGCGGCGCGTAGCAGGCAATAGAAACGCGTGATAAAATGGCGCCGTATTGAAACGACACTGGCAGCTAGGAAAAAAAGGGGCGAGCAGTCAGAGGGACCTACTAAAGCGGCTTTTCTCTTCTTTTGTTTCAGGAATTGGAGAGGAGTTATACCCTCTCGACCCCAGGGGGTAGCAGCCCCGTTTGTTGTCCGCCCTGCAGCCCGCCCCCTGCACCGGCTGCATACATATCGAGCGCACGTGCGTCCTCGCGAAGACTCGGTGCCGGAAGTGGAATCGGAGGTCCGCCGTCCCCGGAAAGGGATCCCCTGGGAAGACTGTTAAGGTCAGTTCGCTTTTTCTTCTTCTTCTTCTTTTTCCTCAGAGACACGCTATTTAACCTTCTGCTGGCCAACGAGACGTGAAAAATGTTTATTTCACCACTGGCTGCTGGATTCTGTAAGGAAATTCTGCAAGATGTTCCATATTCTTGGGATACAGTAATGGGGTGGAATATTTGTTTTTTTATTTATTCCAGTTGATTCATAAGTAAGCAAGTGAATGGAATATAAGGAGGACTATAGTCGGATCTAAATGACGTTTCGCAATTTTTAAATCGTAACTCCGATCGAAACAAGAATTTACGATCCTCGCGAACAATAAAACGGATAGGTAATAATATAAATAAGAAGGTAATCGTCATCGAACGGGGCCACCTGGGTCCCAGCAGGGCGAGCCCATAAAATTGCAGACTGTTCCTGTCGGAGAAATCGTCCGGAAGCAGTAAAACCCTATCCCCGTCCCTATCCTTGTCCAATCCTTTTCTCCACGCTTGATCAGCCTGCTATGGGCTCCGCGTAAGATCATCAATCTTACCTGGGTACAACGAATGCATCATTCAACGCGAAGTTGCCACTTAGCGCGACTACGGTTTCGTCGCCTGGGAAATTAACCAGTCACCCGATAAGCGATCCACTGTAACGCCGCGTCCCGCCTCGTAACTCGAATTAATTGGAATTTTAGTGGGATGCTGTAAAAAGTTGAGCAAGAAGAACGCGCGCCAGCTTTCGAAAGCAGTTTGTCGTCGGCCAGGAGTTTAAAGTAGAATTAAATGAGTCTGCCAGACGGCTTCTTATCCCTAGTTTGGCTGGCAAATCGATAAAATGATAAAACCCCATCGAGGCTAAGCCGAAGCGTGTTAATCTTTCCTGAATTTTCCAACTCCTCTCTATAAGCACGCGTACACTAACTTTAGAGGGAAGACAGTTACTGCTTATCGTTTAAAGTAAGAAACGAAACTATGAAGTTCCGCATTTATTCAAGAGACTGCTTTTCTCCATAGTTAGACGATACGCTGGAAATCCCTTTCGATTCAACCAAAATCAACATCTTCCAATCCCTTCGGGGATCGATGTAATTCAAGAATCACATTCGATCATATTTGGTTTGTATTCGATGCAACGGCGACGCGAAACGGTCATCGGCGTTGTGCCAACATTCCATTAGCCCGTGATGCTTGCGGAATTAAGCAAATTCGTTGAGTGGCGTTCCTCCACGTGGTCGGCCGGTTAAACACAGAGAACTTGGTACTTGCAGATTCCTGAAGTCCTTCTACAGGGAGCTAGGCACTCGTGATCCACCCCATTTGCCGGCATGGGCGTCGCCTCTTCCACTTGGCACCCTTTGTCCGGCGCACTTTCAACCGCACCTGCAGCTGCTGCACAAAGGCGAGCAGGAGCACAGGCTCGAGAACATCAAGCCCGACCAGATCTTCGCCCCGGTTAGGGTGAGTGCTATAAATCATCCCGCGGAAACTACTTCGTCTCTGGTGACGCGACGTACCGGTTGTTGACGTCGGTCGTAAAACTTCTCGCGGACTCTAACGCGATGGACGTTCGGGAAGGGGAAACAGGAAGCGGAGGAATCCCTTGGGAGGAAATTTCTGATAAGAAGAAACCTGCAAGTTTGTCGTTGTAGCGCGTAGAACTTGAATTATCTACCTCGGTCCGTGCTCTCGCGCGATTGTAACTTTTTAATCTTTTTCTCGCTGGGGATGTTTGGAAATTTAAATAAAATTTAAATCAAGTATTCGAAACAAGGGAATGTATAGGTGTCACGGCCAGGCTATATCATTTTTGTAGAGTTGCGAGCTAGTTTTCCGAATGCACAGACGATGACATTCTACGTCAGTCGTATTCGACAGGGTAGTCCTGCCGCCCGCTGTACATTTGCATGATATCGACTACGTAATTGCGAAAGTCAAGTTGCACGGACAGCCGGCGATGCAACCACGATTTTCTCCGTCGAACGCTAAAACTTTCCGCGGTAACTTCGCGATATGTGAAAGCCAAGTTACCTATCCGCGTCCCTCGCTGTCAAAGTTTCACGTTGTCGAATTTCCGTGACGAATCGCGGCAAACTTCCGCTCCGTTGCTTTTGCTCTTACTCTGTCATTTAGTCTGCGTTTAAGATCAAAAAATCGAAGAAATCAAAAACGTTTCTTTAACTTCTACTACACCATCGCACAGCAGACAAAATAGGTATTAAAGGAAAAAAGGAAAGACGTCGTAAAATTGTCTCTGGTCGTATGCAGTATTTCCACGTTTTACTCCGATCCAGGAAATCCGTTTCTTTCCGAGTTTCTTCGTTCACGGTTCGGCACGGATATCCAAGTGGATGTTGCATTCTACTGTCCGTCTCGAGCGAACGACACGGATTGCGTCTAAAAACAAAACGGAGGAAGATGGAGCGAAGCGATGGGGCCGGGTTAAATCGCTCTAAGAAGAGGATGAAACAGAAGGAGAGCCGTCCTTCCGGATTTTCGACGAACCATCGTGAATTGACTGGGAACCGCCGTGCTATGTCTGTCGATGTTTGTTACCATGAAAGATGAATTCTCTGCGGGCAAAGCCGTCGTTTCACGTAGGAAGTTTCGATACGTTTCACCTGCTGATCAAGGGAATTCTTGAACAATCGAACAAAGAGCCTTCGTTCCTGTCTCGTACCATCGAAAATCCCTTCTGCACGGAATTTAGAAGTCAAGTATCCGATGGAGAAGGTAATCGTACTGCAGTGAAACATCGAGATATTATCGAGACATCGATAGAAAATAGACTGTGTGTTTGACGGAGCAATCTAGGGCAGAGTAAACGTTGATCGTGAAACGGGCAAAGGACTGGCAATTAGAGAAGAATCTCGGACATTCCTACCGCGCAAAAAGTGCTTTCCTCAGACAAGTGCAGACGGAGATGATAAAAAGGATTTTCAAGAGAGATAGAGAGTGCAAGCTCGCGTGAGATCGAGGAAGAAATATTCCTGAACCGAGATTTTCAACGCAATTAAAGAAACCGCCAGAAAGGAGGAATTAGACAATCTCGTTTCTTGCAAGTTGGAAGCGTCGAAAAGCGTTTCCCAACTGGGGCAGAGAGAATAAGATGAAACGTTCTCGAAAGGGGTTGAACAGTCGACGACGGTGGCCCACTCGAACTCTTTCCGATGTCGTTTCCGATAATAACATGAAGTCGAATCAAGTCGAGAGTATCGTCACAGAGGCATAGCTCCTTCGGTTCTCGAATAAAGAAGGTTTTAATCGCGCCTCGAAGATGCGGCGAACAAAATCGTGAAGAAGCGCGCGATCATTCGTCCGCTTCTGGCGTAACGAGGCATTGTTCTGTCGTGGCTCGATAAGATAGCCAAGCTTCGCTTCGTTAACATTTCTCGAAAGGCTTTTTAACCAGACAATGCTGATAACTTCTGACAAAGCGCGCAAACACCGCCTACCTTTGTGCCCAGAAGGACGCCCAGTGATCGAGCTTCGATTTCAATGGACCATTTTAATTTCGCCTGTACTTCGATCACTTCCCACGCTTGGTTCGTACAATCAAACAAAATAATTTCTAACAGGAAAAACTCGAATTTCTTTTAAACGTCACTCGTGCTGAATCAACTTGAGTTAAACTCGAGACTCTCAGAGTAGCGAAACTGTTCCACCATATTTAATTCAATCGATACAACGTCTCCGCCTGCAGGCGTTTCGACAAGGCCCCTTGGGCTTTCGGCAAACTGCAATCAAAGCGGCACGGTCGTAGGCGTGAACGACAGCCGAAGCATCGATCACCGGAGCCAGGCTGTCAATTTACGAGGAAACTTGTACACACGGCACGAGAACGTATCCAACGTGGAAATAGCGAAGGCGACCGACTCAGCCATCCGCTTAACATCTCAATCTTCCCGGCCTTAATACCGGCAGTATCTGCCGGCAGCACCGCGAACCAAAGATTTATCGAAGCCACAATGTATCCGTCCGCCTCGGAATCTCCTTATCTTGCGGATATATGTACGTACTTCGAGTATAACCGAAAGATCTCAGTGTCGCTCTATCTGTTTCGATCTTTCGGAGAGCCGACCTGCGTGGCTGGAAAAACGTGATGTCTAAATGGAACACGTGCGACTCTTTTATGATCTGTTTTCAGAATGGCACTTTCGTTCGACGTACGGATAATAAACGGTATTGATCGGCTGTTTCGCAGGATTGAGAAGAAAACTAGCGGGATATGACAGGAGACAGCAGGTGTATTACGCTCGCTTCGTTCATCAGGCGTCGCAATTAATAAATGTAACCGTCTCGGCCAATCAGAGATTCGAAGCTTTCGCAATTTCGTGTTACAGAATTGTTAGAATCTTCGGGTATGAACCGATCTGTAATTAAGCAGGTATATGGAGACACTTGTTCTTCAAAGACGTAGCTCACGCGTGAAGGCTCGATTTTTCCAATTTCACTTCGGCCTGTAATACACTCACCTCGGTGTAATAAATCTTCTACTTTCTCGTTCACTGTCATTGCGCAAATACCGCGTATTATATTGTGCCGATAGAGGCATCAAACGAAAATGCTACTGCAAGAATGTCAAAGGAAGAAAATTCGCGAAGAAGATGTAAGCTAGTCGAGACGAAAAGCGTCGCGACCTCGTCCTCGATAGATCATTCTGACGATGAAATTACTCTTTTCGCAAACAGTTCTGTGTGTCGTTTCGCAGCATCCGACGTTGAAGAGGTCGATAACGCGAGCGTGTAACGGAGCCAGGAAACGCAAACAATGCGCCACGTCACCTGGAAACGTGCACGTGGAAAAATGAGCCTCGTAACCGTGCCATTCGAGGCTCGGTATCGCGAGAACGCGAGAACAGGCTATGACGGCAGACACATGGCCACGTCAAGGTTGTGCAAGCCCGATATACCCTCCAAACACGAACGAATTCGTGCCGTACAGTCGACAAACGTGCCAGGGAGAACAAGCGGATCGTTGAAGAAACAAGCTTTTAAAGCTCTTCTGACCCTGTTCAGCGAGTTTCTTTCTTTACTTCAATACAGCACGGTATAAAAACGTAGAAAGAAATGAAACGAAATTAAAAGCTGAAGACTAATCGTTTAGTTAACGAGAATCGAATTCTTCCTTTTTCCGATTTAGAATCTTCAATTCAATTTATCGAGTCAGCATTGCTGTAAGCAATGAAAAGGGAGAATTATTGGGTCGATAAATTCCACTAAAGCGTAGAATTTATCGCGTGCCCGCGTGCAAAGAATGCACGGCGCCATAATGAGCGCGTTTACGTCGCGTAGCGCCGTCTTGAAGAACGTCTTTCCGGATCACCGACGTTCCAGGCCTCAATGTTCGTCTGTCGGAATATTATTTCCATTTTCCCGGGCGCCCGAGACAAGCGCAGCGACGAACGCTCTCCGATCCGGCCAGCTGGAAGTAATTTCTTTGTCTCGATGCTTGCCACGGACGTCTCTAAACACGCCTACTCGCACCAATAGCATCTTCATCTGAGACTCGCGTTCGGAACAGTAAAACGAAGATATTGTTCCCTTCGTCTTTCATCTGTTGTCTCCTTTTTGCTCGTCCAAGTGAAGAGTACTGTTGCTAGACCATCTCGACGCTTATACACGGACACACGATCGCTAAGATCGAGCGAAACACGTACGACAAAATAACAGATTTGCTATTCAGTGTATCCTTTAGACCACGATTTTAGTATAACTTATAATTTTATTGACTAGGTATAGAACAACAGTGGAAAACTCTAAGAAATTCGAAATGCACTGAAAATACGATGTAGTTGAAAAAATATTCCAATAATTTTAGAGAATTATAGTTCGTGCGAACGATTGTACATTGCAACGAAAGTACCAGAGCAAACAGTACCTAGTACTTTGTTTCATCCGAATCAAAATTCGACATTTGTTTACTTACATTCTTCAGTGGTCCGTCTACATTGCAAGTGTTCTTGTTTGTAATTCGAATTTGTTTGTTTACCAACTATGATCACGTCCAGAGCACAAAATACAAGATCTAACGGAGCTATAGTATCAGTGAATGCAACACTATCTCGATTAGAAGCGGCAAACTATACTCTAGCTGGCTAACTCTCTATACATATACTCTAACTATACATATAAGCTGGCTAAATAAACAGATTAGACGAGCTGAAATCACGAGGTTCACTGGCGTTGATGGAAATAGCCGGTCAATAAAGCACGGCAAGTCAAGAATCCCAAAACCCTCGGCAATGGAGGACTCGCAATAACAGGCTACGGGAGGTCTGAGAGACTATAAAGACCGTAGAGATAAGGAGGCTACGGTTGAACACCGTTCTGCTGAAATAGTAGAAGTGGAAGGCTCGATGAAATCACAGGGTAGACCTAGCCAGCCGTTCAAACTGAACAGCTGAAGCGAGCATTAGAATACAGCCAGCCTCGGGGATACAGTATCCGTTGAAACGAGAGAGGCATCAAATAATAATATACAGCAGATCGTATGATCTACTTCGAAAGGGATGGGAAGATTCAAGCAACAGACCGTAAAGGGACTAAAATCACGGGATAATAGCTCGGACCGACAGCCTCCTGCGGTGAAGGAGCTACATAGCAGGGTACCATGATCATAAAGCCCTTTATAATCTAGGACAAGCTGGGATGACGTTCACCGATAACGAGGGCGTGGCACTAAACCATAATGCAAAACCTTTTCGCAACTATCTCTCTGTCTTTTGCGAAATTGATATATTGTCTACTTTTCGAAACTATTCCGTACAACTTTCAAGTACATTACGTGACAATGATACGGTTTAATGCAACACAAATGGCAGGGTTAACGAGCTCGTAAACAGCGATGAACGATCGAGTCAGATCGGTAAACAATCAGGACAGATTTCTGATCGATAGTCGATGCACGATGATGGAACTCGAAACACGCAATTCTGTCCTCTGATAATCGGTCCCGTAAGCAAGTTCCTGCCCTACAAAGGGTAGCTCATCGCGTGATCGATCGGCAGACTCGCAATTGTTACGGCATTACGGTACAAACGACTTTCTCCCTTTATTGCCATGGCACGCGCATCCCCGGAACAATGGCCGCGTGCACAAAGCGCTGCGCGAAAAACAATTTTGTCAGACGCTGATTAAATCCGTTTCTAGGCCGTGCAGAGAATAGTTCCATTGTTATATGGGAAATTTGCTTTTCCATTTTATCGATTCGTGTCGGACATCGTGCCACGTGGCAGTTGAAAGTCGCCAAGTCTCGTTAGCGTCATCGAGGTGTCTGGAAAAAAGGGGAGGGCAGCTTGATGATCGTCGAAGACTTAGCCGAAGATCAGTTTCACAGGCAGATAAGTTTGCCTTTTATCTCTGTTCGAGATAGAAGTTAAAGAGAACGAAATGAAAGGCACGGCGAATCACGAACAGTTTGTATACCGGAAGTTCGTACGCCGAGGATAGACAAGCGGACCAATGCTAAGAAGAAAAGTTAGCAGCTTCGTGACCAGTTTCTCGGATACTCCTCGGTTTCTCCACTTCCAACTGGTTACCAATTAGAAGTTGGAACCTCTCGCGTGAACCACTAATCCTATTCGATGGATCGACCGTTTCTCTCAATCAGAACCACGTCTATCTGTAATTTTGCTAACTTCAACCACATCTACCATTTAGCAGATGCAAGTCAAATACAATTCTATTCGACCGTTGTAACAGGAACCCGATAGAAAAGCAATTCCTTGCGTTCATTACATCCAGAAGAATCGAATTTTGTCAAATTGCACGGTATCGGTACTCGATCGAGCGTCGTACAGTATCAAACCTAACTGAATCTTAGTCGGACCTAGGGAAAATAGCAAATGAATTTTGTCGAAACAGAAATATATGGATATTCGATCGATTAATTGTATCCACTGTTTTAGCTGAGCGATGGCACGGTATCAGAGGCGCCCCGCCGTGTGGCCATTGAAGGAGGCCCCGGAAGCGGAAGAACGACCCTTTGCCTCCGCCTTCTTCACCAGTGGGCGATACAAGGCGATAGTCCGGCTCTGGCGTTCATCGTCCCTCTCCGTGAACTTCGAGGCAGTCCTGTGCTCAATTACTTGGCTCGAGAATTATTCCCAAGGACGGCAGCCATCGGCGACGCGGTCGCGCAAGTATGGCGCACGCTGCATTTAATGGAGGACCGTGTGCTATTTATCCTTGACGGATACGACGAGTGTGTGGGGGGCAGAGCGTCCCTAGGCGATGCTATAGACCTTCTCGAGGGACGTTTGTTCCCCGACGCGAGAATCCTGGTCACTTGCTCGCCCAGCAACTCCAGTGTACTGTCGCCGTTAGTTCAAAGGAGGATCCATCTGGCTGGACTTGAGTGGCCCCACGTCGAGAGGCTCTGCGTGGCGTATTTCATTCACAACGACATCGCAGAGAAGGCTTGCGAGTTCCTCGAAGCGCTGAACGTACAACCACAGGCCGTCAAGCAGCTTGGTCAGCATCCTCTCGGCTGGATTATGCTCTGCTGTCTCTACCAGGTATATATCGAAACAGAATAAGGTTAGAAAAATAAAGATAGGATAGTCATAGATCGGTGAAGGGGACGTTTAAAGTTTGCGAAAAAATCGTGAACGAGTAGTTGGGCAACCGAGCTGATTCGTTACCGGGTGCCATAAAAACGATCTCGCCTTGTCTGTGTGTTCGATGTAGCGCAAGAGCTCCGAGAACTCGTAAAAATGTCGACGCTTTAAAGCTTGCTCTCTCGTTTCTCAGGACTCTGGAAGTTTACCAACGGAAACCAGCGCGCTGGTTCAAGCAGCCGTCAAGTGTATCGTGAAGAGGAGCCTCGATCCACCGGTACCTTACAACGAGGAGATCCCAGGTCATTGCAGAAAACGACTGGAGGATTTTGGAAAAGTGTCTTTGGCTGCGCTGAGGGAGGGCAGGTGCTGCTATACCGAGGCTGAACTCAGAGCTAGAGGTGGTGGTATAGAAATTACCAGACTGGGATTCCTGACCAAAGGATTGATTTTCGGCCAACGACGAAAACCAGACCTGTACACACCGATTCACATGGCCGTAGCCGAATTCTTGGCAGCTTACTACTTAACCTCAGTAGCTCAATACGCCAATATTCTTCGAAGGGAGTTGGAGGGATTACCATCGGGTATCATCAGCCATTTGGCTGGTCTACTGGGACCCAAGACGCATTTAATATTAAACCAATTGTGTCCGCTAGAGGTACCACCCAGAGCAGTTTTCTCGTTGCTGAAAGCAGCCGGTGCCTCGGATGGAAACATTTCCGCCGTGTGTAGATTGGTCGGTGCAGGGCCGGGATTTGGTCCCGCGCCCAACGAGAGACCTCCAGCACCGCTGGTCCACACTTCGCCTTTGGAACTCGAAGGATGGGCGAGAATCCTGGAGAGCCCGGCTTGCACCCTCGAGGCCCTCGAGGTGGTGTTCCAAGTGGAGAGAGGCTCCGATCCCAGATACCTGGACGACTTTTTCGAAGCTCTAGCTGGAAATGAGAGTGTCAAGCTCGTGAGAATCACGTCGCTTCTCGGCCAAGAGTTCCCCGCGGATGAAGCGCAAAAGTTGGCCGGACACTTAAAGAGCGTTCTGAGCAAGAAGAAACTGAACGACTTTGAGTTGGTTATAACTTGTCTGGAGGAAGCAGCGCACGATAGGTGAGTCTCTGTCTAATTTCCCGTTAGAAATTTCTCTAATTTTCTCCCTGTACGATTTTCTTGCAAAATGTGTGACAATCGCAGGACGTGCTCGACGTGTCCGTGTTCGCGACGACAGTTTGGCGATTGTTCAGACGTTTAAAAATCAAAAGACGAAGCTTTCGCTTCGCGTTTCTAAAGCTGCGCGAGTTCAAACACGGTTTAAGAAGACGCACGCGAAACGTAGGAAGGTTACCACGCGGAAAGGTGCCGAAGGGTAACCGTACCAGAGTATTCGTTAAGCTGACAGCGAAAAAACCGTCGGCCCGTTTGCGCGAACGTCGAGCAATATCGGAAAGTGGATTAAAAAAGTTTGCCCGAGGAAAGTACGTGTACATGGACGAACAAATAGATCAGTTTTTAACTCGGAGCGAGAAGCTGTCTCGACGGGTGCAAGCAGTTCTCTAAGGCAGACTGAGAAATATTTAGAGCTATTAATAACGAACGCCTACTTATCTTCGGCGCGAAAAGAAGTTCCAAGGAACCACCATCGTTATAGAGATTTGTGAAACAGGTTTTACACATTTTATAAGCACACTCGGATGCTTTTATGAATCTTCACCGATTTATCCTTACACGTGCGATACTTAACAGTTTCAAAGAACATCCTATAGACGACGGAGGATTGATGTACGTGCTTGATCGTGAAAGGTCGTCGGAATCGTTTCTGCAAAATTTCTTTCATCGATCGTGGTCGTACGGCGCAAAGGTCAGAAAGTAAATTAAAAAGTTTACTTCGCTCCGTATGATAGCAAAGAAGACGTTTACCCTCGCTCGGAGCGTGGAGATCGGAGGGTGGGAAAGAGCGCGTGTTTACCCAGCGAGCAAAGTACGAATATACGCGAAGGGTGGTGATGCTTCGAGTCCCCATTTACATAACCGCTCTGGTTGCTCGTGTGTGCGCGCGTACGTTTACATTGGCCGTGTCAGATGCTCTGCTTTCTAGCATGTTTGCAAGGAAAAGAACAGAAGCTACACGGTGGAAAGCGATGGAAGCGCTGCAGAATTACGTTCAACCGTAACAATAATTCTCGAATATCCGTCGAATCTGCCTATTCGAATCCAGCTGCGTAAAATTGTTTTCGCTCTTTGTCGTCTCTCTATAAAGTGAAACCGTTGAAACCTGAGAAACCCGAGACATAAATTTGACGCAGATGCGCACTGAGCGTCGCAGCTACTGCAAGACGAGCAAGATTTTTATTCTAAAGAGTAACTCTTGGGAAATTTTCAATTCTCTAACACGTCCTCCCGCAAACAACTTCGGACCAACGAAACTCGAGGATCTTCTTCTGCGAAGCAGAGATGTTTTTCACGCGTGGCCCCCTGGCGAAAAGGCCGATATTCGATATTCAAAGCACGACGATCGCGAGCTCGCGAGCAAACGCACTCCCCCAAATGTGACAAAAAGAGCGGGGTAACAATGAGCGGCCGTCGAGTGGGGCTGCATAAAGTCGTGGCGGAGAAAAAGTCGAGAAAGTGGCGGAACAATATGCCGCGGCAAGAATAGAGCAGAGAGGCTTCGAGATATTTTTCCTTCTTTTTGGGGAGATTGTTCGAGGATCATGAAGGGGCGCGGCTTCGTGACCCGTGGCGAAAAATTAAGGAGGACGCGGCACGATGGTTTTCATAGTCGAACGTCGGACCAGTCCTCTATATTTCTCCTTTTCTCGCGTTTCTTCGCTCTCTAGCGACTCTATCTACTTTCCTTATCTCCGAACCTCCTTTCTTCAACTTCTTTTCGTCTCTCGTCCCCCTCTCGTTCGTGGTTCCAGTCTTGTCTCTATCTCCTTCAAAGTCTATATTTCTACGAGTTCCGTGAGCAAAAGAGGCTCTACTCCACTAGCTGGCCCCTTGGCGCTTCCTTCTGTTCCTTTTGCCTTTGTCGCAGCGCTTTGAAACTTTTCGAAGGCTTTTCGAAAGAGTTTGCCTCAAGATGACGATTCATAATTTTTCTCGCAGCGGGATTTCCACAGCGGAACGCTTTGACGCTATCCGTTTACGAAAAACTTGGCTACAATTTCCAGACTACAATCAAATTGCGAGGTCTCTTAATCTCGTTCCCAACCTCTTTCCCTGCTGAATCCTGCGTCTGTTCTCCCTCTCCCGTGCAATTTCTCTGACTACTCCTAAACAAAGTCTTCTACGTACTTGGTTTACCTTTCAACCCTCCTGCCATCCCTTCTATCCCGAGCTCATTGCTGTTTCCAATTTTGACGTGTTCTCCACGCCGTCGCGTTCTTTATTACTTGCCTTCCTCTCCGCACCATCTCTGTCGTCTAAACCGGACCAATAGCGGAGAAAAATCCTTGAAACACGCGACGAAGTACACGAGGAGGGCATCGTTTAACCGCTATTTGCCCGGAGGCGGAACATTCTCGACCCGACAAACTCATTGTTGCGCATCGAGAATGTTTTTCTCGCTTTTTCCACCCGTTCGTTTGCCTTCGTTCTATTCTTTTCCGCCGGAACCGCTCTGTTCAATATGATATCGAGTAAAGGTACTCTACATTCGGTCAGAATCTCGCTAGCAGGCAAACGCTCCGCAAAGAACGCCGATTTCGATCGATGGATGGAAGAAATACCCGGAGACTTGTAGCAGAAGAGGAATCGTCCGGAAAAAGAAACACGAGTCGCGACATGAAAGAGGGCGCAATGTACTTTACGGTTTGTTCTGCTCTCTCGATTGCTCTGCAATTTCGTTCTCGATGTTTCTAGAGAATTCTACGCTGTTCCACTCGTTCGTCTGATCCAATTGAACCGAGAAAACATTAGAAAAACGGTAGCCGATCTTCTCGATAGCGGATGGAATTCTACGAGTTTTCGAACTTGCCGAAAGTTCTGGCTGTTCGAGGAATTAATATCCATGGGAAAAATTCTTCGATCGTTTTCTGCATCGTTTCGTTTATCGAAAACCACGTTGAAGTTATTCGAAGAATTCGATCGATCAAATAGACAAGTTACGTTAAGACGATAAATTTTCTGCTCGCGCTGGTTATATCGAGACACGATCTTCCTCCTTGGTGAATAGCACGTTACAAGCCGCGTTAACGCAGTGTGTAAATAATACGAATCCTCCAGGGCGAGTTCAGTCTCAACGAGACTGAATGGGCTGTTAAGCGAAGAACGCTTTCTAAACTCTGAAGAAATCTTCGTCAAGAAAATCGTATAAGGAATATAACCGTCGATAGGTTGCTGAAAAGTCGACGATCACGATTTGGCTGACGTTGACGAAGAGACCGTGTTTCGTGAAATCTCGACCGAGATTAACTAAGCTATCTGTAGCGAGAATGAGTGACAGCTGTCGGAATATTTCGAGCGATCAGTGGCTGCGAGTGATAGCAGACACGATTGGTCAGACGCGCTCTGTATCTGCGAATACAGCGGTGGTAGTTGGAGTTAGTAAATTAAGCGTAGAGATATTTCGCGAGAGCGTGAATTGTTAACGATAGAAACGAGGTCATCGGAAGTGTGCCTGTTCATCGTTTGCACGGTTTATTTTTTTACTTTTTTTTATGTATTTTAATATAGGACACGCGTCGCGCGATTCGCGGATTTGTTTGATCGTCGAATAAAATCACATCGGCTCGGAACAATAACGGGCTTGGATATTTTAATTAACTTGGAAAACACAGACCACTTTATTTTAATTCCAGGAATATCGTGTAATTGAAGGCGTCGCTTTGTTTGCCAAATAATGTTCATGAATATGTAAACGAAGACTGTCACGTTATTTATAGCGATCCACTTCGTTTATTTTCCACCATCGTTTCGACTGTTCCGCGAATGGAGCGCGCAACGCTGCATAAAAATTTCTTTCTGATACATAAACGTCGTCTCGATCGTATCGCTTATCGTTCTCCGTAAGAATCCTAACCGAGCTTACCGACTAGCATGTAATGCTGAAGGAAATCCAGACTCGTTTGCAATTCTCCAAGGAGAAGTAACCGTGGCCAGGCTTTGCATAACTGTTGCACACGTACGCGTCCCATCCTCTCGAAATAATGGCGAATAGACAGAAGTGGCGAATATTACACGCGCATAAATCTATTCATTGTTGCAGCGTTTATCGGCCGACTTCAACACTCGAGCAAATTTACATAAGTTTGCGCTCGAGAATTACGAACAGCTAACAACTTACGAAAGGCATAGGTACCGTTGCAAGAAAATCGTTTTTCATAAAAATTCGACGAAGTTTGTTGAATTTTAATTAAGAAAACTGGAACGCTCGCTTTCCACGGTCATATTTTCGGCTTCTTTGCTGACATTTCGCAAACACTGCAGTCGCCCGTATTGGTAGCAGTATGTCAAGCAGCCACTGATGAAGGAAACTGCAATGCTTGCGAAACGTTAGCAGGAAAACTGCAACGCTTCCTTAACTCGTGCCACGGTGCCGCGTTCTCGACGTTTTTCGCGAATAAGAAAGTGGCCGCGGGAAAACCAAGAACCATCCACATGCTCCGTCGATTACCATCGTGTTCCAAAACCAAGTAACCGTAACGCGGTTGTTTAATCCCTTTAAACCTACTCGTTCCATTCGAATCTACGCTTCCACGTCCGCGAGTAAATGAGAATGATCTCGGGTCAAACAGAGCCGTGCAATCGGGTTAAACCAAATGTCCAATGATTCGGGGCCAATTTCCGTGTACCGTCCTATGGTCGACGGCTTTAAACGAACGATTTAGGCGTTTGTAACGAACAGAGACATCGATCGACTGTGTTCCAGATTGGAGTGCGTGGTGAACGCCCTTTGCCGTGGACTGAGTTACGCGTCAGCCAGCCTGGCACGGCTGGTCCTCGACATGAATCTGTCCGGCGAGCAAGTGTCCCGGGTCTGCGATGCTCTTCGTGGCTGCGTTCAAGTACAAGCGCTGCACTTGCCCCATTTAGGCTGTGGCTGCGAAGGGTTGGCCTCGGTCGCCGAGCTGCTTAAGGAGAGGCCTTTGCTGGCGTTGAATTTGGCTGGCAGCTGGGGAGCCAAGAACGAGGATCCATCCAGCTCTGGAATCAGTATGGGTAAAACTATGCCGTTATTCATTTTTTTTTTTTTCTTTCACATTCTTTGATTTCCTGTTCTTATTTCCTTTCTTTCTTCTTCTTCTTCTTCTTCTTGTTTACTTTACGTTCTGATTCTTTCTTTTTATGTTTTCATCCAACGCTGCTTGGCTGGATCTTAAATTGAAAAATTCTAGAAATACCAGCAACGCTTATTTATTTGGAATACACGACTTTCATTTCTGTCTCTTTTAATTTCCGACATTCGACGACGCTCCGTTTATACAAGCTTCAGCCAACTGAAAGGATCGTATCCGGCTCGACGAAACTTCAAATAATAAAAAAGAAATCGTTGCCGAGCTGCGTCCTCCTCTGATACACGGATATGGCCGAGCTTTTAATAATAGTTCCGTAACAGTGCATCCGTTATTCGTGACTATTATTTTTCGTCTATCGAGGAGCTCGTGCACGTACCTAGCAAAGCATTCGCGCGTCAAAAAATCGAACGAAATCATAGAAGGATCCATGGGTCATCGTATCGGCCAACACACGCGCGTACATCGATGCGATGGATTTCCGGACCGGCTGACCAACGGGTTGGAAGCTTAGGAAGTTGACGGAGTACGGTTCATTGGTCACTCAATCAACGAGCGTAAGCTCAACGAAGTCTCGGGGCTTAAGGCGACCCGAATTAATGATCGCGCGGCCTGAACGCTTCGTAACGTCCGACGTGCTCGTGTTTGATCGACCGATTCGTCCATATCTCTTCGATCACGAGGGAAAAGGCGCTGGAAATCGCTATTTTAAATTTTGATACGCATCACTTCGTTAAACGCGCTCCACTATCGGCTGCCATTAAAGCCAATCTGCATGATAGCGCTGGCACGCTGCATCCAGATTTATTGCGATCCGCATGCACTTAGACAGAAGCCAATACAGCGTGGTATCGAATTAGAGGTGGCAAACGGGAAGCTGCGAATCTATGGTCGTGGACCAAATTAAGAATTGATAATTAGTCGACTAGTGGTAGAATAATTTTTCATTTTCTCATTTAGATAATATCGATTACTGAACGATTTATTCGTTCTAGATTTTATAATATAGAATCTACGATATTTGTGACATCGTCTTCATAGGAAAATCGAAGTACGTCCCGTTGATCGTAAAAGAAAGACCATCTTTGGAAGTGAACCATGCACATTGTTATTTTCGGTTCACTACACAAGTTCGTTTCACTCGCTTATACCGTTGTGGAAAAGAATTGATAATTTATAAACAATTAAACTGCAATAATTTTGGAGTGGAGTAATCATGGGAACTTTGTTTACGACTCGTAAAGATGGAGAGATAAAATCGTTGAAAGCCCGCAGTACGTAAACCGACGACGAACTGTCCACGAACGCCATTAACCGGCTATGGTGCCGGAATTAGAAAGTTGGAATTAGAGCAGTTTCCGGCCCGCAGTGGGCAAATCGGACCGCGAAAGTTCCCGTAGCGTTTTCCATAAAGCCGGAGAACGAAACTTCAGTCCTTTCCAACTTTGTACCATACCATTTACCCAAGTTACCGAGCGTGGATACGTGGAATCATAAGGATCGTCCACCGGGATGTTCCTTCGATTTGTAAAGCGAACTGAGTTTTCTTATACGGAGATTTGTCCCGGATAACGAATACAACGAGTATTCCAATTTGCGTTGGAATTAGTTTTGTTCTCTTATTTAACTCTCTGTGATCCGGACGATCGATCTCGCTTAGCCCATTCCGGCAGATTCTTTTGCAAACAACACGAGTGGAATCGCAAAGAATTATGTAAGATATAGAGGTTCTCTAGAGATTGGTAATCTGCAATTCGATTAAAACGACAGAATAATGAGTATTCTTGAAGACAAGGCTGAGAGAAGGGACATTATCAGTGGGAAGTTGAACGATCGAGGGTCGATTAGGAACAGGCTTACGGTAAATCGTCGAATCTCGTGTAAACCTTCAATTGAGATGGAGTAGACTTTACGATCGGATCGTGATCGTTTCACCGAATCCTCCTTCGATTAGATCGCGGTCGTTTGTTTGCAGAAACGAGAAGGAAAAAAATCGCAGGCAGTTTGAACGAGCGTCGAATCGTTGGCCCGTTTTCCTAGGAATAATAACAACCCTTCGTCTTCTCTCGAGGAAGATGAACGGTCGTCCTCGAGACCGGTTTATACACGGAGGTCCGTGCAAACGACACTTTCCAAGTGAATTTCCGCTCGCAAATAACGTATTAATCATCTCCGACCAAACCCTCTCTGGCCCTTTGTTACACCCTGTCCAAACCTTCCCTCTTAACAGCCTCTTAATGTCTTTCTCTCGCTGCCACCCTCACCCCCTTATCTTCGATCCCTCCGTCACATTCACTCCGCTGCTCCGTCTTTCTCTCTTTGCGCGCATGCATGAATACCCTTGACGATAGTACTTCGCAGACGCCTTTAAAATCGCGACCCGTCCCAACATTTCTCACTGCATTGTCGCCAGATCTCATTGTAAGGAACAGGGCCAGTGGATTTCACGAAACAGTAATACACTTCTTCCTAGAGCTATGTGAATCGTTCACGATCACGAGATTTCATCTCCTTCGTCCGCCGTTTCACAAATATTATTAATTATGTCTTTTCGCATCTCGCATTTCAACCCTGCTGCGTCTTTTAAATCATTTTAGATGGTGCTTTTTTATCGCTAACAAATCTCTTAAGTTCGCGTTTAAGGTGTTTCTTAAAATATTAAAAGTCTTGGTGATCTACGAAACGAGAATGAGATTAGAATCGCAACAGGGCTGAAATGACGGGAAACAGCTATTTTGAGAAACTCGATCATTGTCAGTGATTCGCTTCTATCTAAAATTTCCCAACGTACACAATACGGCAATAAGCGTATAAAACAAACATTTACCCTGGAACAATCGTGTTCTCTGCTTTCACGGGCCCATTTCTCGTCTCTCGAACTATCCCCAGCGCCTATCTCGTCTGGTTGCCTCCGACAAACGGTCGTCTCGCGGTTGATGTTATCGTCGCGACCGGTGTCGGCAAACACGCTGGCATGTATACGCGGCTTCCAGTTACCATGTTGTTGCTCCTTCGCAGCTCCGGTAATTACAAACACCTGGGGCGATTTCTCGACGAGAACCAGCATCCCAGAAGCACCCTGTCCTCGTTTGCCGTAGGCAGAAACGAGATTTCTCGAAATTGCCGATCGATCTGCTCAAGGTATCGCGAGAGTTTAAAGTAGCTGTGTTTCTTCTGGCCGTAGATCTTGAATCGGTGCATTGCAAATTGCCAAGCTCGTTCCCCTCTCGTCGAGTTTCTATTGTAAAGAATATTTTCCCGGTATAGCTCGAACTGTCGGAGGAATTTTTTATCGACAATTCGAGGACACTCGGAACTTCGATCATTCCCTATTTTCTTTAAGCGAATAACAGGAAGATCGAGTTTACTTCTGACTGGTTGAAAGCAGTCCCTCAAGATTCCGTTTCCGCTTCGAGGTCGACCCGAAAGCAATCTTTCTCGAGGCGACGGCGCCGTGTCTATGAACCGAGTCGTAGACAAATCAAATCTTTCGGCTCGACGGTTTCTCCAGAGAACTCATCGATTCTACCCTTTTCCTTTCTCTTTCCTTTCAAGTTTCCTTTCGGATCATTCGAGAACGATACAGAAAACCGGCGAAAGGGAAAATACGCGGGACACGAGAAACAACTGAAAACGGTTCGCTAAGCGACGTTGTTTTTCGACGGTTCCTTATTTTACTTGCGCCAAGTGGATTCCCAAAAGGATATCTCGCGCAATATTATTTCCGACGAATTCTCGTTACACGATAGAGAAACACGCAAAGAATAACCCATGGAAAACTGAACACGTTGTACAGAGATAAATAATACGCTACAAGTTGCGGTAATGCAATTTCGATTTTCATACGACGACTATCTGCCCATTCGGATCCCTTTACAAAGGCCAATCGATCTTCGATAATCATATATATGTATATATCTATCAGAAACCTTCGGTAAATGATACGCTGTAACTTTATTCCCGGAGTGCAAAGATAATTATGAAAATC
Organism: Bombus flavifrons; assembly: GCF_040668555.2. Lineage (NCBI taxonomy): Eukaryota > Metazoa > Arthropoda > Insecta > Hymenoptera > Apidae > Bombus > Bombus flavifrons. The sequence continues at coordinate 6,952,051 of NC_138454.1, forward strand.
CAATCTCTGTTGTGTAACTCAGCGTGAGGTCACAATACGTTCGAACATTATTTTCCACCAGCGAATCACAGTGAACAATTCCAGGTTGCAATTTCAACATCGCGATATCAACCAGGTTTATCAGCTATCTACCTCTTGGATCGTTTTCACTATGATTCTAGACCCGATTAACCTCGTTCCTGTCGAGATTTCTGTCTGTATCCTCCGTTCAAAATTGCACTTAGGTATCCGCGGTATCAACAATCTCGCAGTTTTCCTTTCCTCTAGCTACGAGCGTATCGTCGGCGCGAACGTCTACACGACGCGGCCTCCAATCTCTCTTCAGGCACTCGGATCTCAATAAAGCCTGCCCCGCAGCTGAACACGCCTATTTGCTCCCGTTACGGGATTCTAATCAATCCGCTTCTGGTTGCCCGGCTGGATTCAGCTGCCGATAGCAAGCAACGAGAAAAACGATATAACCACTGAACGGATGAACGAGCTCGCTTCAGCTTTTCACGTATAATATAGAAATATTTCTTCGATAGAAATATTATTATTAGTCATTTCTTTATTTCATATACGGCAACAAAGAGCCATTAGTGTGGACCAAATTATTGTAAAGTGCACGAAGAGGTACGGGTGCGATAAAGAAAAAAGAAATACAAAGAACATGTTTGGTAAATTTTTCATCTGGGAGAAACAAATGAAAAATGTAAAGCATTGCCACATGTATCGATGGAAGAGATATAAACAGAAGACGATATTTCATTATTATTTTTGCTTATATAAACACACGATTTTATTCGAACGAATCGTTAATTTTATTTATATGGAAATAAATATTTCAACAAAGTATCTAGGATCTAAGAGGATTACTATGATTACGAGGAGGAATAAATTTATTTGTATAAAAGCCACTTTTTAGATCGATGAACGAATCGAAATGCGATTGATTCCCGAAATTTGTTCAAAGAGTAATCGAAATTTGATTTGTAGGTCAGCGTACTTCGTGCACCGAGACAAAGCATCAAAGCATTCCAGTATCGTTGCAACTACCATGGTCCCTGTAGCCATCGCAGACTGTTCGTTTCCTTTACACGATTGACTATAGCATCGATCCACGATTCTCGAGTTCGGCCCGATCTTCCGTTTCGCCGATACTAACCGTAGCGAGCAGACTTTTTCGTCTGAACGTAATTAGGCAAGTCTCGTTCGACTAAGTTTAAAAGGTAGACGGGAAACGCGCAGTCTGGAAAACGGTTTACGTCTGACGGTATAACCGGTTCGCTGCCGGAGAATATGAAACGTAAATTGCACGTTCGGAGTACGAGCTGTCGCGCTACGAAATTGCATCGCAGAGCACGCTCATCGGCCGGGGAAATTGAATGAATCTGTTCGTTGTCGACGATTGACATTTGGGTCAGCGTAAGTAGCGCGCACCGATAATGATTATTTCCAGGTTTGAGAACTCGCCAAGCCGCGAGGAAACAAGAGATGCACGTACGCGTGCGATCGATGCCGAACGCGGAATGTTTCGGACGTTCACGCTCCGTAGAATCGATGCGCTTCGTTTCTGCGTCTTATTTTTCCTCCTTTTCTTTGTCCTTTTTAGCGAATTACGTAATTATCCTGGTTTGTCCGTGACGCTGGCGAGCTATTCTCGACTTTAATGAAATCCAAGAGGAAAAGAATAAAATTCGCCCGGTTGGGTAAAGGGAAAAGATGCTCCCAGCCGTTTATTATTCTCTTTGCCATTGCGCTTGTTCAGCGCGGCACGAGCGCGAATGAATTTAGATGCAACGAGAACCCGTAATGTTCTTCGATAATATGGGTCAAGCTCCAGTTTCGTCGAGCGAATGGAAGCCCTTAATACGCGCGTGTGCCTCCATTATCTGTCTTAAGTGGTTATTTAGTGAAATAGGGCCAACAGCGTGCAAAAAGCACGCTACTCCACTTGAAATCGGATCTCTTATCGCGATGCTTGATCTAACCCTCTACGACAGGCAAACCATCGCCTTCAAAGTTGAAGCTGCATCGTACGATCGTTTAACTTCGTGTCAATCGCGATCATAGGAAATTTACAAGCAAAGATGGAAAACCAGTTTACTCTGGATAAATTTACAATGCTCGATTGCTACGCGCTACATCGAAGGTTAATAAAGCACCCTTACCGCGAAAACGTAAGCCCCTGCCTGTAATAAATTCCCGATCGATCCAGCCAGGCTACCACCTACTATAAACAGTTGGTAACTCGAAGAACTTGAAGCGCACCGGTCGGAACTATTAACGGGCTCCTCGACATCATCGAAGAACAACACCGAGGCGTTTGCATCACGCGCACTTCCATCCCCGCGTTCGATGTTTGCTCGCGATACTCGACTTCTTGATCTTGGCGAAACTTCGTCTTATTAACGTTTTCCGTTCATCGACCGATATGAAAACAAAACGTTGCACCGATACGCTTTCTTGCGTATTTCTATTAAAATCTCCTCTCTATCTCCGTACCGATTTGTATTTAATTTATTTTGTATTTAATTAATATGTAACTATAGCGTTACGGTATATGCGCCACGACACGTGCACGAGTTTTTCTCGCGACAATCTACACGCCTCAGGCTGAATTTTCACAATTTTGAACGTTAATACTTGTAACGTAAAGTTTCGGTATCCGAGAATTTCTCAGCTTCTCGAAGAGGCTGATTCTCGCGTAGTTTTAACCGCGTTTCCAACGGGTTACTACACGTAATTAATCCACGGCGGACACGCGACCGCGTTTTACGTGTCCGCTGCTTGTGCACGCGTCTCGAGCGTAACCGGAGACGGCGGAGCCGAGGAGTCACGGCGGGCTTTGAATAAAGTCGGCGGAAACGCGGTCGACGTGAAACTTAACCGAGCGGTCGGTCGTTTCTTTGCCTCGCGTTCGATTATTCAAATGTTCCCATTTCAGGATCCTGGATCGTCTATTTTTCTTCGTGCATCGATAACGAGGATCCTATAGAAGCTGGGCTTTTCCAAGAGTCTCGTATTTTTGATGAAGTTTTTAGAAGATCAGCTAAGGCGGAAGAATAAGTATGTTGAAACAGCCTGTACAAAGTAGAGGGAAATTTAAAAAAGGGAAAGGAGTATAGAATGAAATAGTAGAAAGCGTGGTTCCTCTCGCACGTTCCGTGAAATAATAACAAATTCTGCGGAGTGAGAAGAGGGTTAAACGAACTCGGAGAAATGAGTGTTCGAGCGGATTCGATCGCGCCTCGGAGATTCGAAGCGGAATTAAATCGGTTTGGAACGAGAGAGAACGTTTCTATCCAATGTGCCATGGTCGATGGAAACGGCCATTACGACGCTTTAGAACGGGAAATGGTTTTTGCGCGGGTTACCATGGCGGGCGAGCCAAAGTAAATTCGTCGTCGAGTCTCGCGATAAAAACACCAGGCCCGATACGACCGACGCGATTGTCGTCGCGTTAAAACGATTCGTCAAGAGGCAAAAAGATGTCTTTCACCTAAACGCGTACCCATTCGAAAAATCTTCTGTCGTCTCGCTTTTTCCCCTTTCTTCTGCAAGAACCGACGCTTCGATTCTCACCGGGTCGAACGCGGGTTCAAGAGGAACGAAAATTACGTAGAATATTGTACGACTGGCTAAACCGTGTCTACTATTGACACTTTCAACTTGCAACCAGTTTTCCATTACGAAGAAACTAACGTTTTCAGAGTATCTATACCACGCACACTTTGCTGCTCTAAAAGCTGCCGCGATACCAGCTGCCTCGAAGAACCGTATGAGTGATCACGCTTTAAAACAACGCTCTCTCTCTCTCTCTCTCTTTCTCGCTAGCTCGTAAAGAATAATGAATCCCATCGGCGTTCCGCGGTTGGTTATTACCTTGAGCTACTCGCCGGCCCTGTCGTTGCTAATTGTTCCTGCGCGGAACACAACCGAGTAACGAGGGCAGACAGAGTCAGGAATTCCTAGCTAGAAGTTGGCAAGCGGCGAGTCTCATTTCCTGGCTCGAAGCGGCATTTTCCATTTTCCTCTGACGCACGTCGCGCGTCCAAAGGAGCCTCTTCAAGCCAACGGAAATATCGCTACAACCTTCCTTCGCAACTCACGCCAGGATGAACCAAATTTCGACCGACAGGGACCGCTGGAAAAGTTTCAGGCCGAAAGGTCACGCCATGATAACACGCTACGTGGATGTTCCGAACAGGAATTAATATTCCAAGCAGAGTTCATCGGTGGCTGATTTCTCGTCGAATTTCCAGTGATTCGTGACTGCCACGTACGCCTCTATGAAACCACATCCGAAAAGGAGTTTGGTAACTCCTTGCAAATCCGGGACGAATTAAAGCTATCACGGGCCAGCAGCTCTCGAAAATGCCCGCGGATATAATGAGATTATCGCATCTCTGACTGAGACGTGGTTTTATCCCTTGAAATTCCTCCCATCTTTGTTCCCCTGGCTGGTTTGAACGTCTCTAGGGATCGTAGTAGAGTCGAGTGCATGGAGAATATTCCTTACCTTTCACCTGTGACATATTTCATCCTAATGTTAATTCAAATTTTTGCTATGGATACATGTAGTTCGCGTCTAAGAAAAGGACGAAAGTAAAAGAGCCTACGATCACTGCGGTATTTATCATCGCTTTGAGGTGTTCAAAAATGCAACACGGGGAATGCGAGCTCGCGTAAAATTTTATCACGCACGACCCGCTCGCCGCCAACAGTCGACTTTATAAATTCTTCCGGAATACACATTGTTCTCCTATAGCCAGCTCGTAAATGTTTTATGCTTTTCATTCTGAGCACGAGCTGTTGCGTAGCTTCTTCGCGATAAAGTTTTTCTAGCATTCATGATAATACGATCGACGAGACGAGAAGCGGGTAAACTGGGGACGAGACGAGGCTGTCGTAAAACATGAGTCAGTCCGCCTGTAAACTGGAATATTTTTATTGCCGACCGCACGCTCTACGTAATTTACAGTAATGACGCTTTCGCGAACGAACATCGAGAAAGATACAGGAATATAAAATTGAACGAGCAGAGGGCGAATCTTCTTAAAGGATACAAATCCTGGAACGCATGTTTTGGAAGCTTGCCGTAAATTTTCGCCTTCACGCCACACTTGCATCGCGGTTTCATCTAGCAGTGCGTTCAACCGTGCGACGTATTGTTCGTCATTGAAGCCATTATCTTACAGAGCGTTGGAGCACGATGCGGAGGAGGAGGAGGGCCCTTAATAGAGTTCCCTTCGTAACCACTTCCTGTCCGGATCCGAGCCTGTCGCTTACTTTACGAACCGCCTGGCAACGTGCTAGCCGACCACGTTTCCCTTCTCGCTTATACACTTCGTTTATATTAATTCTACGCGGCACAAGCTTTACTGCCAGTAAACTCGGCTGAACGCTTTAAAGACACCGCTACCCGGGCTGTCGTCTAATGCAGACGTTGGAAGGGTTTACCCAGCCCTGTGCAATCTTACGAGCTTCCTTACAGGATAAAGTGTTTCTCGTTGTTCATCTGCAAATTGCTTTAACATCGGCCACTTTGTACAAATCATAGCATGTCGCGATTTCCGGCCGTGGTTTTCACGTGACGAGCATCGTTATTGCCCTAGCGTCGAAAGTACTTGAATATGATGTTAAATTGTTGTTTATAACACAACAATTATTTCCTTTCCAAGCCTAAAATTAACTTCCTCGGAAGATCGTACTTATCGAGCAAACTTGGAAATGCTTGCAGATAATTTGTTATTTATGTATAACAAATATTCACGCTAGTCCTGCAATCGTTTCCTTCCGAAATATAGAACCAACATCCTAGAACACACTCTAGGCAACCTTACAACTACCCGATCTTAAACCTGACATATTTTCTTTCAAGATGCGATCGACCAAGTTTGCATCGTCGTTCGATCTTATCTCAGTGATCTATCCATGTTAAGAAGATCCGTGTGATTGTATAGGTTCAGGTTCCGGTTCTGGAAGCAGCGGATGCGCGTCCAGCACCCTTGGCACGCTACCCCTAAACCGTTGCTACTCGTCGCTACCCCGAGGCGCGTTGGCAGCCTATGGTAGTTTGACAAGGCCCGCTACACTGCCGAGACTTCCTCTTGGGCTTGGGCTTGGTCCTGCGCCCGCTACCGGAAACGGACCGTTGCCGCAGAACGACAGGGACAGGGACAGCAACGGGAGTAGCAAAAGAAACAGCGACAGCGTGCTCTGTCATCGTTTACCGCTGCTACATCCGTTACCCACCTGCGACGTCAGCAGTCATCAAGGAACTGGCTTCCACGAGATCTTCAACGCTATCAGGTGAGGACTATCTTCGTGTGATTTAATAGGTAGACGTTTCAGGGGCTAATCTCTAATTAATTAAAGGAACAAGGACTTGGGTAGTTGTCGAGCAAACTTGGAAGTACTCGTGATCAAAAGAAAATGTTCTTTTAATTATAGCAAATGAAAAAATTGTAGAAAAGATAGACGTTTCTGGAATAACTGTTTAATCTAAAGTTTCGAAAAGGGTGAAAATGTCGGAACAGTGATTAATTAAATTTAGAGATTCGTCGAATAAATCTGTATGCAAAAGGTAAAGTTATTTAATTGCGAGAGAAGGTTGCTTCACGTTTGATACTCGCGAGAGGAAAATTGAAATAAACTGCAAACTCCAGAATTTTCATTTACGACTTACCGAAAAACCGCCGGTAGTGCTAGGGTTGGCCCCAGACGTCTCGTAACTTCGTAGGCTGTGGTACGAACCGCTGCGCTGAGTTCCTCGAGGAAAGTTTTCGAGATTTGGTTTTCGAGCAGCCGGTAAATGAGTTATGGAAATTAAAGAGACGAAGGAGAGTGGCCATTCAGGAAATTATACGAACTGCCGCTGGGAAGTTTCCGCAAAGGGCGTGCTCTCCCCTTCAGGATGGACGATTGTTAGGCGAGAAATTTAAGAGCGACGGGGTTAGATTGCGTCAACATCGTTCTTGCAAGGTCGTTGAAATTGCGAAAGTTCCTCCCACCTCTGGTCTCTCTGGTTTTCGGAAAATATCGCTTGAAATTTCTCGAATAAATGTCGCTTTACATTTTCGCCAACATATCTCGAAACTAAAAACAATATTTGCCAGAGCAAACAATCCATCAGCATACAGGTTGCCTAGCGTGTTACGCTCGCTGGAGATTCTATGGGGTTTTATCGACACCAAAGAGTTTTCGAATGAAATTCTGTCACCTGCCCGCAGCATTCGTCGTGCTGGGTGTTAATTTCAGGTCTCACCTGCGCGTCACCTGGAGACCGTTCATTGTTCAGACACATGTGACCTCGACAAATTCCCTTTTCAGCCTCTGTATTTCCATTACACAGCCTGCAATGGAATTCTTTCATCCACGTTTCACATCATAATTCGGACGACCCAGCTGCGAGGGGAAATTTCATGCGAATTCTCGGTATAACCGCGTCGAATAATCTCGCGGCTGCCAGTTTTCCTTGCGCAACGTTATATAAACCGGATACCGAAAATTTTTCAAATATCGAGCACGCCAGCGGGAAACCGCCGTGTTACACACAGGGAACAGCCATATACTTTTTAATCTCGTGCTTGGATTCACCTATGAACTTCATTTCGTGATTTCCTTCTCTTTTTTCAGCGGTTTTGTCAAAAATAATATCTAAAAATATAAAAAACACGAATGAGAGAAGAAGAGAGAGGGCAGGCACGGATTACACGGTTCGAACGTTCAATTACACAAAACAGCTGGAATCCATTTTGATTTGACGCGTATCGTTGTTGAGATTTCAAGGCGACCGTAAAACGAAAGTGCGAAACGAGGAACAAGGTAGAAACTAGAAACGTCGTGCGAGAATCGTCGTAAAAGGAACGGCGACAGGCATTCGTGCTTTTCCTCTATTGGCCGTGACCTGAACCATTTGTTCCGTGGCCCGTTGATGAAAAGGTGGCCAGGAAGAAAGCACACTCTCGCGCTCTTTATGAATCCGTTTACGAGCGCGAGCTTCGGCGCGATACGTGGCGCGTTGTAACACGCTGCGAAACGGAAGTCGACCGGCTGTGTCGCGGCCCTCAGGCTCATTGTTTCTCCGTTTACGAACGAACCTCCACGCGTCAACCCTGAAACGCGAAAAATATCTTACACCCTGTTCCTTTGCTTTGTCCCTTCCCTTTGTTTCATCGGCTTTTTACACGACACATAACAGCCATGGAATCAGGCCTCGCCTCCGCGCTCTTTCAACGTTTGACATTTTTATCGAGTCTCTTAAAACTCGTTCGAATGAGAAATTTGCCCATCCTCGAATTTCCGTTGAAATTTCGCGCCAATTTCTATCGGTGATATTAGGTCTATTTTCTGAGCAAGACACGCTTTGATCATTTCCAGCCGCGTAACTCGCTGAGTCGCAGGGTCTAACGGAAACACGTTTTCAATGACGAAGAGTCAGACCGACACGGAGGAATAATCTCGCAAATATTTTTCTCGACTAAGTCCAATTTACTCGCATCTGACGGGCCGCTCCGTATTTTTAATTAAAAACATCGTCCAGCCATTCATACGCGTTCCAAGCAATTCACTCGCGTGCGCAACCCGTGTTTCCAATTCGTTGTAACGCACGGGAACGCGAGCGAGTCAAAAGGCTACTCGAAGAATCCAGATGGCAAAGCGAAACAGTGTTTCGCCTCGGCTGGCGTTGCAATTAAAAGTGTCCGATCCGACCATACATAAATAAAAAGAGCTATTTTAAAACACATAGCAGTTGAATGTAGTCGGCGGTAGCACGTACAATCCGTTGATAAATTAAAAACATCGTTTAAAAACTTTTACAAATTTATGCTCTAAATCAAATATTTCGCTCGATCGAAATTTTCCACGGTAACTGAGTTTGATAGGAACTCTGGTAGAAGGAAGAAAAGGCAAAAGTGGAAAAGTATGGCACGAAACGCGGTGCAGTTAATGTTGTTAAGCATCCGGATTGCTCAAGTATACGCGGCCCGTGCCGTAACTTCGGACAATCTTCTTTGAGTGCAGTTGAAAGGGAACTACAGGAAGACTGCAAGTTCTAGCTTGCTGCAATTAACTTGTTTACGACTTACAATAGCTAAGTGTACCTATCGATTCCTGCTTTCTTTGCACATTCACTCTCTGCTGTTTCTTTATTCGTTTAGAGAAATTCCTCTGTGACTATTTCACGTTGCTTCGAATTTCCACGGGACTCGCGATTTCATTCAGTTAAAACGTATCACTGGAAAACTCGAGTAAATGTAATTCGCTGAGTGTTCCATTTTAACTTGTAAAGGATTTCTCCGGATCGTGCAACCGTTTAAAAATCGCATACCGCTTTCCATCGATTTATCCAAATATTTTTACCTTCGTTCTTGTTTTCATTACAAAGGTGTGTCTCGAACATGGAACGTTCAAAAGGAAAATCCCGCGGAGGGTCTAAAGGCCGATATCCGAAACAGTTCTTTCAACTGTTTAGAAACCACGGTGTTCCATTGTCCATTCATTTATCCAAGTATTTTTACGTTCGCGGTTACAAAGGTGTTTTAAGCGTTACACGGTACGCTCAAAAGGAAAATCAATCGCACGAGGAAGCGCGATATCCGAAATACGTCGCGTAGCCCGTGATCCATTGCTTACCTGGCGGCCGTTTATTCTCACGGCAGAATGCGAGGTTTCCTAGTAGAGAACGATACCGAGCGGCTGAAATCGAGAGAAAAACGGTGGTCGATACGCGCTTTGATTTAAAGTATCACTTTTATTGGCCGAGTAGCTTATCCGCCGTGAGCGGTCTGAATAAAATGTTTATTCTCGATGGCGATTCAAAGCACGACCGGCACGTACCAGCTCGCAAGCTATATTTTTCCTGCGATAGATACGTCCAGCCCACTCGCTGCAATTTACTTGTGCCGGATACCATTAAAGGCGCGCCATTAGCTGTGCACGCCGCTACCAAGCCATGCCACCACGCTAATAGCCCGAGTAAATATCCTCCGAGGAGTGGATACTATTAAATCCAGACGCGATCCCGACCGATCCAAACGATTCAGCTCTTTCAATTGTCCCTATTAAACGCAGGTATACGCAGTCCCTTGCTACGCGTGGTAAGGTTTCTTCTTGACGAAAGTTACCGTGAACGTGAACGGAGAGAACCGCTCTAGAAACAATGGAATTCTTGTACAACCCTTGTGGACCGATAAGTCTGATTCATTGAGTTATTGCCGGAGCCTGAAACTTTTAGTGGGCTCGATTGCATTAAATCCGACGTGACGAGACGTATCGGTTAGTCAGACACATCTGCGTGGAGGATTGCGAGCACGTGTTAATGGATGATCTGATTTGTCGGGGAACTGTTCAATTTACAAGCGTACCGGCGAATAATCAACGCTGCTCGGAATCGATCTCGTTAAACACAGACGGGTCCGCGTTATCTCGCTTCCTATGGCCGTAATCGCGTTTACTTCAGACCTCCATTTTTGTAACAATCTTAATTTCCTCGCCGATCTTTTCTTTTTTTCCTTCATCCGTCCAGCCAGCGCGAGCGAGATTTAATTAAAAGTCTATCTGTGTTCAATTAATAAAGAGGTGCCACCCCCACCAACCGTTAGACCGGTGTAATCATCGATCTTGCGTAATTACTGAGCTTGTCAGTTGCTTTGATTAAATCCTGCTTCTTCAGTTTCACGGTTCTTTCTCCTGTTTGTGGCTCTATATCGAAACAGGCAACATGGCACAGAGTCTGTTATAATTCCGTGCAAATTACGCTGCACTATTTGTTAATGTAGATCGTACGCTGTTATTCGTGGAATGTGGGTCACTGATTTAAGCGAGATTGCGAACTAGAGATTTGTATCGACGTTCGAGTTTAATTTCTTGTTCCGTTATGGGCAAACTCACAGCCGTAATGGAAACCCCTGTTAGTCCTCTCTCGTATTATTGGTCCACTTTTCCTATGCTAATTCGCCATTTCTCCTATCGTAGAGAGTTCACGATCCTTCCAATTACCGATACTATTAACCCCCGAGTGAATCCTCGTTAGAACTTGAATCCAATCCAATTGCGTCATAAGGACACTGAGAATCTCCACTTTCCTTTTTATGTAACCAATTTTCTCCGCCTCTTTTTAACCTCTTATTCATTTTGTCAACTCTCCTTACAGCCTTCTTCTTTATTCCTTCGCTTGTCATTAACATTTTGCTCGTTAAAATTTCATTTTCCAAATATCAATTTCCCTCTACTAATTTATCGAAATAGAATTGCAAACTGAATAGCGACAGCAACGTCGACCAGTCGAGAATTACGCGAGTATTCGACTAATCGGCGATGATTTATCGAATTCCCCAGAGAACCGAATTGCAAGCTGAGGTCCTTGAACGTGTCTAAGTGTTTGCTCGGCGGATTAGACGCGGGCTGCTTGGGGGAGACCATCAGAAGGGCGCGCAATTTGGATGCTTTAAGGGCTGCTGGTGCATCCAGACCAGCGGACGTGATGCCATTGGTTCTTGCATTAACAGAAGCCCCTTGTCTTCAGCTCTTAGATCTGGCCAGTCCACGGCTAGCCCTCGACGATCATCCTTCCAGATTGCTGTGTCACGCGCTCGCCAGGAACACCACCCTTAAGCTGCTCAGTCTCGAGGGTTGGACTTTTAGAATAGAGGTAAGTTCGTGCAGAAGTTGTTTGATAATTTTTACACGTGAACACCACAGGTAGAAACCATGTTAAGTTACGTTACTCTTTTTTATTATAGAATAATAGTTTAATAACCGAATATATCATCAACCAATTCTACATCTAAACTACATATCGTCGTATTCGATTTTCGGGTTCGATACGTGTTTCTATCGTCGTTTCGAACATTTAATAAACGCATAAGTATCATTATTTATGGAAATTGATTGTATGCATCATATCTTGGAAAGGCTCGTATGGCTTGCACCTGTGTATTTTATATTAAAATACTTTCTAGCCAGCGAGTGATGTAAAAGTCAGAAAATCTACATGTAGAACGTAAATTGGCAAGAGGGCGATAATTCGCAAAGAACAGAAGGCGCTGATTTGTATTCGTTGAGCAACCGACACGGGGGAAAGCCATAAAAGTTGAAGAGGGGAAAAATAAAGGGTGGGGGCGTCGAGTAAGAATCTCTCGAGCGGCGGGCTTCCCGTTTCCTGGTCGGTGGCTTGCAATTCCGAAAGTGCTAGCTGGTAATATCCTGGTGCTGCTCCGCAGCTGGTCGTAGCTATGCAGCACAAAGTTGCATAACGGTCCCGACCACCGCGTCCGACGAGAGAGCAGGATTCCAACTAGCCGTCTCAATAACAATGTCTGAAAAGTTCGTGTAAGCTCCGCCGACGCACGGCACCGCTCAAACCTTCTTAAATCTGAAATACCAGCCGTGAGCATGCCGCAAAGCATTCTTTTATTCGCGCCGATTACCGCTTTGATAACGCAGTAACACAGGAAACTGCTTACCGTATTAAACTAGCGGATAGCGCAACAAGCTAACGCACAAGAAACTAACGTTCCGCGTAAATACCAGCTGACTTCCGAGTAAATCGAAACGATATAATTTTGCCGGTTTACCGATCTGCCCGTGGTCGACCAACGTGAACGTAATTTCTGCTAAGAACGAGGTGTACGCGCAACTCGAAACCGTGAAATTTTCAGCGTTCCGTGAGGTTAGATCGCGTCATTTCGAGAATATGAATTCACGCGGCACTTACTTCGATTCCAAATTAGAACTTTTGCACGTTTTTTTCCCTAAGAATTACTAATATTATAGCTACGAATATTATCGAATGGGATTTCACACGGAGCACTCGCTCGTTTTTCTACGACTCGTGGTTCTTTGTTCTTCCACACGTTCTCCATGCGTGCTTTCGTCTTAAAAGAATAAATTAAACGAAAAAGTAAGGATCAGGCGATCGATACTAAACGAACGGACACGGAGTTTTGCGGTTACGTTTTCGAGGTTTCCACGGAATTACGAACAAAGCGGGATCCATAAAATGAACTGATGAGGTATCCGGGGTCTACTAACAGTAACTTGGTGGCTCGTAAAAAGAATCACTCGAGAAGTCTGTGGTTTCCAGCCATGGAACCGAGGTCACAGGGATTTGCGCATATCCCCGTGCTCTTCTTCTTTGGAATTTTTAACGACACCGCAAGACAGATCTGCTGGAAATTCCATCGAGTTTCCCAGCTCGTGCTACGTCCTAGCCATATTCGACGCGAAGCAACGACACGATTTGAAACCGTCGGGCGGAAACGAGCACGAGAAACGACGCGCTCCACAAACAGGAAATTCAACCGTTTTCATGCGCGAATTTTCGTCGATTTTCCCCCACCGCCGGCGAACAGAACGATTTCCCTCGCAAACCAGCGGAAACGCCAACGAGATTGGACGTTCCACAGACGATTACACGCAGGGCACTCCCTAAACGCGTCACCTAATCAGATTTATGACGTCGAGATTTCGAAACGACCGGCTAGCGGTCGGGGAGCCGACCGACAGGTGTCCCTGATGCGCATTATTTTCACACCGCGCTTTGATTAACGTCCAGAACCACTGGCCACGCGTAGCAATTGTACGTCGATTACTACAATTTCATCGTCCATTGCCGTTTCTTCGTTCCCTCTGAATTATTCGGCAACGACCAGCCTGAACCGATGAAATAACGTTGGCAAGTTTTAACAATAAGAAACGTGATGCATCGAATTCTCCACGACAACAGGTGTCTTCGATGGCAATTACTTTCACCACGCTTCCACGGAGATGGACGTTGATCGTTCCACTTGAGACGAAGCGTGCGCGTTGCGGTGGTAAGTTTAATTAGAAGCGGTCGTCAATTAAGAGCGAAACTTGCTCCTTGTCTTCGTCCTTTCCGCTTTTCGCTTCATAAAACGCTTCATGTAGTCGCACCTAGTCCATAGTATCCCTTCTATGTGTGTACATATATCTGCCGAGTATATAACATAAATACTTCTCTCTCGGTTCCTTCCATTGAACCTCTTAACCTTCTCCCGGGGTTCTATCTCCGCCTAAGCCATTGTTGGCGACGAGCCATTGTCTCTGATACGAGTAGGAGTAGTGGCTCGCGAAAGGGGCAAGACAACCGAAAAGCGGCAGAGGCGAAAGAGAACACGACCGCGAGATAATCCTAGCAGGTGCGCCGGAGGATTATCCTAAAGTGGGTAATTAATTATCAGCGATACCGGCCGACCGAGGAAAGTAGAGAAGATAAAGGACAAGTGACTTGGGTATTGTTTAGTCCGCATACTAATTGCTATGGGAGGAGTCAACGTGGAAAGAGAAGTTCGATCTTCTTTAGAAAGGAGAGAGAGCTAAGCCGTCGCATCGACGCGAAATATCGTTGATCTTTTTGTCGTTGCCTCGCGTCGTAGAACGTCACGTCGTCGACTTACAATGGATCCTGTTTGCTTTAGTCTCGGTTGGAACTTCGTTAACTAATGCGAGCGTACGTGAAGATGGAAATGGCTTACGAGCTCATCGTCGATAGTTGTGGGCGCAGCGCGTTCCCCTAATTAGCAAGCAGTTAATGTTTCCAAGTACCTCGGCCGTCTGAAACGTCTTCATGAATAATACGGAATGACCTATTTTATCACGTTCACCTCAAACACGAACTCGTTGTTCTCGCTGAAAGCAACGTTTAAGTAGAAGCTCGCTGGAACGCGACACCCACATTCACGACGTTTAAAATAGAACAAGAATTCGACGAACATTCGTTCCATTTTTACCGCAGACTCAAAGATACCGGAATGTTTGCCGCACGATAGATGATGATATTGGCTGTACGAAAAGCTCAGCTGTCGGCGGACTGACGAAACACCGAGTCGTTTCACTGAATCTCGTAATAACTTTTCCGCTTTAATTGGAAACCTATCATTATGCAGGTTGCGTCAAGAATGAAATTCACGAGCTGCCTTTGGCCATCCGGTCAAACGGACTGAAAGAATTATACGCCGTAAAATCCCCTTTGTAGGAATTATCCGATCGACGCGACGTCTGGTAGGGGCCGCTCCTTTTCTACTGACTGAGCATTAAAGCCTGTTTCTACTACCGATTCGAGACTCAACCACCGTGAGCTCCTTTGTTCCTTTTCTTCGTTGCCTTCCGTCTTCTCGTATAAAATGCCATCCGCTATTCTATTTGTCGCAGGCGTACCAGAAGCCGCAATAGTAAAACCAAAAGAAGAACGAGAAGGAAAATAAAAAAGCCGAGATTTCTGTTCTTTTCTTATCGCGAAAGGTCGAACGAGCAAATGGAAGAAGAAAAAGTAGAAAATTTCGAATGACGATATGACCAATCGTAAAAACCATCTATACCACTATACTGTATGAAATACCATGCACCTACATATGTGTCACACATACATGACACGAAGCTCGTAAAAGAAGCGTAAGAAAGGAAGAATTTGAAAGAGTCTACCGCGGAATTACCATAAAATTCGGGATTACTCGTTCGACTTCTCATTGCTTCTTTGCCCTTTCTCGAGACATCTTGCGGTCTCTACGATTTGACATTCGCTTTTATTCGTATTTCACGATAAATTTGCGGACCCAAACTGGGCTGCAACCAGATTGATACGAAGAAAACGAGGGTAAATGCATCTCGTCGATAAGACGAGTTTATCCGCAGCAAAAGTGCAACGCGTTGTTCCCTGCGAGATTTACGTTCGTAGCCGCTACTTCTTTATTCCGAATGCAACGTCCTCGTGACCAATTTATTCAAATTGCACGTCGAAAAGGCCGCTAATGATTGCGTGGAATAAACGAATCGGTTTAGGTATCAAGTTCTTTGATACCTCGAAGACAAAATGTATTGAAATCAATTTCTGAAAGTGTCCAAACACATGCGGGGGTGTACGGACGTTGGAAACGTTTGAAGCGTCTCGACGCGATCACGAAAAATGTGATTTATTTAAAAGCAAGAAGACACGAGCGAGATTTCGCCTTTGGCGAAATAAAGCAAACGATATCGAAGCAAAATACTCGACGGACAAACAAGACGTATATTCGCGACGCGGCCAAATGGATTCTCCATTATTAAAAATGCTGCCGTTCGCTCGTCCGTGTGATTCAATTTACTTAAATCTTCCGGCAAAACTCGCCAGCTCTGGCATCGCTGCATCATCCGACGCAGCTACATCGTTCCGTAACCAATTTCCCCGGGAAATAGAATACAGGAGAAATGGCGCATTAAGTGGACAAATCGATCATTGCCGGCCGAGTGGAACGACCTGGCCATTACTCGGAAACGCTCGCTCAAACATCTTCTTATTTATTATCCACCTGTGACGCGGTCCGAGCTTGGATGATTTATAACCTTTTCCTTATACGCAGCGTCGGTCACGCTAATCAAACGTTAATCAACTGCGGAATATTTCACGCATTCTACGACTTTCCAAAGTTTCCAAAGTTGGAGTTGCTAAAGTAGAGAGAGAGATACATAAGTAAAGCAACGTTAAATTTCTCTATAAATGGAGATCACAGGAGAAGAAGATGACAAGTACATTCTTGTTGATTTTCTAATTTCCATGTCATTCATCTTCTATCGTTCTTCAATTTTGATCGAATCACGGCATCGTGAAATTTCTGATACTCGTTGCATTCGACTCGTGTAACAACTCGATCCAGAAACAATTCGTTTAAATTCGCCTAGATAAAGAGTATAGTCGAAATATGGGATTCTCCGACGCCATAAAATACGAGTGCGCAGGGGCCCCGAGGTTTTCCAGACCGCTCAACGTCGCCGGTAATATTGCCCGCGATAAATTACGTGGCATCCCATTCTAGCGCGACTCCCTCCGCTCGAACATTCTTTTCCACGATCCTGACCAGCGTCTATGGGGCTCGTTGAAAATCTCCATGGAAATGCCGCCGCGTCTGACGTATCTCGCTCCTCTTCGTTCCATTATGCAAAGCGATCCTGTGAAACGTTTATTCAAAACAACGTGAGAATTTGCCCGGTAACGGGAACAGCTCGTCTGAGAAAAACATGGCCGGAGATCAATCGTAACAACCCTCGCGGCTTATCTTTCTCCGACTTCGGTTTACTTTACGACATCGAGTACAAATCGATATTCATATTCGACAAACGTCGCTCGTGGTATCGCGATCGCTGTCAAAAGAGATAAAAGCGTGCAACTACGGCAAGCTCGAGTTTGTCTTGAAATTGCAGCCGATAAAAACCAACGTTCTAGATTTCTCGTCCCTGTCCTTAGTTTTCGAATGGGTTTATCGGCGGACCGATAGCGCAACGCTGCCATTTAATCGCATTGGTAACGAGGGTAAACTGTGCAGCAACGTGCACAGGGGGTGGTCGTGGATGAAATGTGGGCGGGAATCTCGGGAAGCGCGTAATTCGCAGAATATCCAGGATAAATTGTACAACCGTAAAATCCTACCGGTGGATGGATGATATCACGCGCAGAAACAATGAAGCGGAACGAACCCGGCCAGATTTAATTTAACGCACGAGGGTGATTATAAACAATGCAGCTCGTTCAAGTCCTCTCTCTTTCTCCCTCCAGCGTTCCTCTCTATTCTCTTCTGTTGTCCCTGTGCGCTGCTACCGCGGCCGCGACATTATTGTTCGGCATGTCACGATCCGGGATGATTTCCATTTAAAAAGAATCGTGCCACGGCAGCCGATTCATTGAATTTATGCGGCCACTCTGGTATTTTTCATCGAACTCGACTGGACCGTCGGCGTTTTATGTATGGCACGGTATCAACGATGCCGCAGACGAAAAACAATTTTCGAACACGACCTCGTCGACCATCGTTCTCCACGATGAACGCGTCCCCCGGGCTCGAACGTTTTAGTTGTGATTTTCACCGATGACGTCCGTGACAAAAGTTGCACCGACGGAACGAGATCGCGAGCCGTGTTCGGTAGTCGCAACTTCTCGTCGAAAGCGCGCAAAACAGCCGTCGATCATTAATGATGTCAAGTACGAAGCAAACGAGAACTGATTCGCCGAAACGTTCTCCGCGAAAGAGATTACTTCGTGACTTTGTATTTCAAAGGTTTTTAAATTCGTGGACCGGAAGCCTTTTGTACTTTGATCTCTGGACGGTAATCGTTTGTTTTCCATGTATTCCGAGCAAGAGTCTTTTAGAAGCTTAAACGTTGGAAATTCGTAGAATTTAGTCGGTTTAATCGCTTCCACTGGTTCTTGAGGGATTCCTGTTTCGTTAGCAAGTGCTTAACGAAGAAAATTCTCCGGCGTGTCGACAAGTAGCGGAGGTTCGTTATATTGGCCGAGAAGCAAGGTGTAATAGCGTTCTGCCGGCAGTTGGTCTGCGCTGGTCGTAATTTCGGCCAATTTTCCCAGCATTATTCAAGCCGAGCGAGCGTTCCTCGCGAAAACTACCTTCGTAAATCACGCGATCTGTCGGTGAAATTATTTCACGCGGAAAAAGAACCGAATGCCTCTGGAATCGAGCGCGAGACGGAAGAACTCCAAAAGACGTACGAATTCGCATTTCTTGTGTACTTTAACAGCCTTAAACCCGGCGAAACCTCGAACGAAATAAAACGATCGAGTAATTCGACCGAATAAAGCGACCACAAGACTACAAAAACGTTTCGCAAGAAAACGAAGAGATGTGAAACGGGAAGCACCCAGCGCTCCCGCTAATACGTTTCGCGGTAAAGGGTAGCGACACAATTTTTTTACCACCGTAGACGGATTAATTTCGATGCGAGGCCGATGAAATAGAAGCGGTCGATTAAAATACCGAGCGACACTTGTTGCGCCGATTATCGAGTAAACATTTTTAAACCGCGGCTCGTCTGCGAGAACGTATTTCAGGCGGCATACTAACCCTCATGAAATATTCTTCTGTATCGATTCGTTCAGCCCCATTGAACCGCGTCCAAACAACGAACAAACTCCACTCTCGACCCGAAATCTCCCATAAAATATTGGTTCTTTCAATCGTTCTACGATTCCTCTCCATTCGAAACGTAATTTCCCCTCAAAGCTCCCACGCTGTTCGTTGCTTTCGTGCTGGCTTTTCACAAGCCACGCGAGATTCCCCGAGGGATCATCGCGCGCCAGAATATAGGGTACACGCTCCGTTCCACGCTTAGTTCTCTATCGCGACATTGAGAACAACCGTGGCAAAGTAGAACGTAGCCGCTCGAATCGAAGAGGTTCGACTTCGAAATCAATCTGAAGCAGCACGTCGTTTCGCACAGCTTAACGATGTCTCTGTTGGAAACTGTGTCGTCTAATTGGGTCACGCTATTTCCAGACGGCGCGTTCCGATATGAATCTTGAAAAGCCGGATGCACTTCCCACGCGTATGTCCTCGACGAAGATCGTTACACCGGAGATTTTACACTTCCGCGTTTCGCTCGTACCCCTAGGGTTTCTCGTGTTTCGCGTTCCAATCTTTCGTTGATCGTATTGTACGTGCTATTCGAGTGGTAACACGACGAAGAGCAACGCGACGCGATCGCAAACCCGATTTGAAGATTAATCGTAGCTTGTTAACTTTCGTATTATCGTCGGAGCTTCATCTTACACCGCGCAGCGAACCCGTGCGATCCTGTAATCTCGGAAGTCATCGTGTCTGCACACGTCGCTTTGTTCTCGTCTCATTGCCGAGGTTACGTAATACCGCAAGCGATTTCGGCGTCGCGACGCTCTTAGACAAACCACTTTCTCGTTTAACGTCGTTCAGCAGCCTGCGTTAATAATGGAAACCGCTGTCTGTCAGTGGATCAAAGAGTCTTCGGGCGAATCGCGAGCGGATTTCCCACATTCCATTGATATTACCCCTTTGTCTTGCGACGTCGTGTCACACACGTAGTTTGGAATTACAGATACCATTCGGCAAAGATAAATTGTAATCGTAGCGAAGCCTAGTTTCGACTCTGATTTTAGCTTCGATTCTTCAGATTGAGCAATCTGAATAGAACATCTAAATAGAAATTCAATTTTTTGTTTGGACTGTCAAATCGAAGGATATGGAAAAAATGAGATACGATCGATGTTGCAGGAATCCGACAGCCTAGCAGTTTTTTCTGAGCTGCTCAGATACACGAGCGTCCGCGAGCTAAGTCTTTGCAACGCCCGACTGCATCTGGCTGTCCACGAGGGTCCTTTGGCGAGATTAGGGCGTCGAGACGACGCCGGGGCCGAACTCCTGAGAGCCGCGCCGCCTCCTGCCTGCCCCGCAATTGTGTTCCTCAGGCTGGCCGGTTTTCAAGTAAGTAATCCTCTTTTCCAGGCCACCATCCCGCAGGGTAATGAAAAGGATCCAGCTCGGACTTCTGACTTCACCGCGAGTTTCGCAACTACGAATTAGATCATCGGCCGTCTTTTAACGAGTCGACGAAACTGATTCCCCGATGGTTAGACGTTCGAAATGAGAGATGGTTCTCTCTTCTCGAGGAATCTTCTCTTTCGAGTGGCCTCTCTCTCTTTGTGCCATAAATAGAGAGGTTAATTGGACCGTATCGAAATGCAGACTACGATATCTCATTGTAAAGGCGACCTGAAAGCAACTGCTGTTCCTCTCGGTTATTCTCAAAGTGCTTCGAGGGAATCCGGTGTTAATACTCGTATCGCGTATACCAGAACAAGGGGGTAACGACGCGTTACGTTCAACTGAGAACTCTAGCCGACGTATCGAGTTGCCAGAGGAACGTCACATTCGAGATGCTCGTGTCCAGTGGAACCAGCCGATTCGTAATTCGAGGCCGACGATGATTCGTTTGTGGTTTGGCCAGCGGTCATCCTGACCGCTGCACATTATTCGTGCTGCTCCGGGAACTGGTCTCGGCTATTCTGTTACGTCGTAAAGCCAACTACGACGATCGATATTGCGTTCTTCGATTCGTTACGTAAATCTTGGAAAAGTAGACACGCGGAAGACGACGTTTCCTCGAGGCGGCTCCTCCAAATTTTTCCTTCCTTTTTTCACCCTACGATGAGAATCGACTGATCAGAATTCGTGCAACGACCCTCGAAATTCCCATTCGTCTTCGTTATTCGACAGCCCCGGTCTTCTCTTGTAACCGAAAAAGGGAGGAACGAGAATTGTCGTGAACAAAACGGTGCACAGCATTATTTCTGATTCCAGGTGACAGTGAACGATCGTCTGGCGCTACGAGGGCCTCTTCTATTGCCATTCCTCGCGGGCTTCACCGCTCTCAGCGAGCTGGACCTCTCGTTGGACAAATCCACTATAGGAGGCAGCAGCGGATCTCTGCTCTTCATCGACGACAAGATCCTGCAGCAATTCTTCGCCTGCCTCTCCTCTCACTTTAGGAACCTACAGTCCTTGAGGATCAATTTCTGGCGAGTTACCTTGGAGGACAGCGAGAAGACGATGAGACAGATCGCGAAATACCTGAAACTGTGCAACCTGAGCTTCTTAAAGGCGAATGGATTGATCGTGACCGACAGCGCGAAGAAGGTGCAGATGGAGCACGTGTTCGTGCAGACGATCCTGACTCATCTTCAGTACTTGACTTGGCTCTGCCTGGACGGAGTGGATTTGACTGAGACCCAGGCTTCCAGTATCGGGAAATGCGTAAGAGATCGGTTCCCAGGTACTTCGTTGGAGATCAGCGCCAAAGACGTGCACGTAAAGTCCGTGAAGGCCTTGGTTGCCGCGATAGAAGAAGGAGGAAGGGCGGAAGTCGTGTACACCGGTGGATCAAACTGTAGATTGAAGATCACAAAGGTGCAGAAGAACAGCAAGAGCAAGAAAAAGTGAAGAATTGTCGGAACACCCTTGGTTATCAACGATACGGAAGCTTCTTAATTGTCTGGCCATGGAAGAACGTGGCCATAGAAAAATAACGATTGGAATTTGATTGTAGATGAGCGAAGTATAGAAAATGGAAACGTACGAAGTAGAAACGAGAGATATTGATTGCGCGTGATTCTTGAGTATCCATGAGCGATCCGGTGAAACGGATATCGAAAAAATTGAGAGGCTAAGAGGATGTCTAGGATGAGAATATAAGCGCGTAGTTTTAGGAAGATACGAGATCGACGATGTTAGCCATAAGAGGCATGTAGAATAAAAAGACTACTCATACAACGGAGGAAATAAATGGAGAACGAGGGAAGAATGAAATGAAGCCGACACTTTGTGGATTTTCGTCTTACTGTGATTTCCTTTTCTGCGCATCATCACTTTCCTAACGGTATAGATCATAGATCATAGCATTGTTCGCTCGAATGTTATTCTAGATACTCCGTTAAACGCAGAAAAATGTCGAGATCGTAGAGATAGGATCTTTGTTTTAAAAGAGATAGAGTGTATTCTTTTGAGGGAGGGAGGGAGAGAGGGAGAGAGAGAGAGAGAGAGAGTGAGTAAGGAAATGGAAAAGGGTGGAAGAACGAAACGAGATAAAAATTTATCGCGAGACCAACACGTATACACACACGCATACGTACTAACGAGAGAATATTTAAAAACAAATAATAAAAAAAGATATAAAAAAGAGGCTGTTGCAACTAGATACGTTCGTTGTTGTTAGATGGACTGTAAAATATGATTCAGAGTAATATATTATTATTATTATTGCCATTATTACGATTACTATTATTATTCCTACGATTATTAGTATATTCTGATCACGATTATTAAATGTTACGATCGATTGAATTGCAATCGACGATCCAAGAGTGAAATGGCTTTACCGGATGGCGCGTTGTTGGAGACTTGAAGAAATTTTATAAATTATATTCTATAGTAGCGGGTAGAAAGAAAATACGTATCCAATGAGAAAGAGGTGTCCTCGGATTTCGAATTATGCGATTACACGCTAAATAGAAAACGATGGCTATTATATTGTATAAAAATAAGGAAACGAAGAACGAGAAAGAATACAACAAAAAATATATATCTCTGCGAGTAAAAACACACAACTGCCAAATCATAACGTAGAGTTTAATTCGCGATTATCGGTATTATATCACGAGTTCGTTATATTTTAGCATAAGCGCGATACGACGATTTTTATCCACCGATCGCCGAACTAGAACGCAAGGTGTGATTTTCTGCCATCTCTTTGCCAATACCGAGCAGAAACTACGGAAAGAACACGATACTGCCATATACCTTCGACGAAATAATAATAACAATAATAATAAAAAGCAAGAAAAAAAAAACGAGTTTAACGTGAAACAGATCAACGAGTAAGTTCGATCGGATTCAGTTCAGCTTTACATGAAAAGCAGTTCCACGGTGTTCGCTCGATTTTTCGTACCGTTAGCGAGGAAACCGAAGTTTTTGATTCCCTTTTATCGTCCATTTTAAATAGCCAGGTATAGCCTCGCAGGGACGACAGTTCCATACAGTTTTTCATTTTTGATAGTTTGCTATGTACATAAAACACCGCACGAGACACGAAAGCATCCTTATCGAAGGTACGATCTGTTAAATTTTGCGAGACCGTTTTAAGGAATAAACTAATTCAAACGGCGGGAGACTGAAGCTGACACCATACGCGCGCACGTTGTCCAATGCATTCAAGATCGTTTTATCGTGTGGAATCAGCTTCAGCGATTTTATTATAAATATTTATGTATTTATATGTGTATACATATCCTTCAAATAAATGTAATATGTGTTTGAAAATTTCTTAGAAACGTTATTCCCTATATAGAAGTCAGCACATCCCTTGTTGATGGGTATTTCTAACGGCCTCAATCATGTTAAATTAAAACACTTTCTATTTTCTACAAAAAGGTTCTACTAGTAAAAGGAGCGTAAACGAGACAGATCAAAGATTATTATAAGTATTTTTCTTTATTATTTACACTTTGCCCATGTCGAAGATATTCTCTTCAAAATTTTTCGTTTATACAATTGTGTTAATAAAACGTAACAACGTTGGCTTTCATTTCAGAAATTACATAGCTCGTCGTGGTAGTTTCATCGAATAGCGCTGCAAATAATGCGTTCATCTCAGTATAAGATGATACAGAAACTCGATAGAAAAATTCCTCTCTACGTTCTTACTAAGTATTCTTATTAATTTCTATGAGGTTCCATTCCATTTTATCAATATCTATATTTTGGCTTACATCATCACAATCTCAAGTATACAAATAATATACCTTGACTATAATGGAATGTCCTGGTCATGTTTAAAATTTATGCTTACAAATCTGTCGTTAATTCTAATTTGATAATCACTTTTCCAAAGATGTATTACAACATTAATGAAAATAAATGGGTAACGCTTTCCGTGAATGCGAAATATGGTACATGAAACTTTCTAAATGAAGATGCTTCATTTCGTTTCAATTATATGCGATTAAATGAAATGTACGAAGAAAATTTAATTTTCAACGTTTAAGAAACTTCCTATTGCTATAGGTATTTTGATATTATTCGCAATTTGTCTATCGGATATTTATAGAAATGATGTTTCATCAATATAAATATACTGACTATGCGCGTTAACCATTCGTAAATATTTAATACGAATGGGATGAATCTACTTAACGCGGATAATATGTCAAAAATATGATAAATTATAAGGAAAACACAACTTCGTTTAGACATAAGAATATCGATTTATATTACACTTTGTAAAGTTATATTTATATAAGGTATATTTCACACTTTCTGTATAGTAGTGACTAGCTGTCTGTAGCTGTCTGTATATGATTATGGCCACCGTAATTATGTGCGAATATGATCTTTTCTTTGTTCCTCATTTTGCGCACAATTGACCATGATATTTAAACTTTACCGTGAATAGTAATTGCATACAAATCAATGCAAAGACGACGTAAAAACATTTTTATAGCTATGGCTTAAATTAGCCCTGCAAAGATAAAAAGATGTAATGTAATGCAGCTTTGTTCTTCCAAAATGCATTTAAATGCATTCTAATATAAAAACTTCGGTAGATAATACAAAACATGACGTGCGATTTTTGGTCGATAAATAGTACAGAGTTAAAGTTCTTGTAAACAGAGATAAGTTGCAATTTGATGGAAAAGTACGAATATCTATATTTACAACAGAATTATAAAAAAAATGAAATCAATGATTTTCGTTCGTGATGGATGCAAGTAATCAAGTGCGCTAATTTTACAAAATTGGCGTATCCTTAAGAGTAATATCGATATCCTGAGTCGCGAATTTTTATTATTCTTTCTTTTTCTTTTCTTTTAACTTCTACAAATTTTTTAAATAATCTGTAACCCAAGATGATATTCACTGTTGCTTAGAACAAGATATCTGCATAATTTTAAAATGGCAAGAATATTTTGCATGAGTGCAATATTTCTTGCTTGCTTTTGACAAACTCCACAAATAGATACAGTCTTGGAGCACTTGTAAGAACACTTTATGACATGCATGCTTTTCATAGATCACATAGGTGCATAATCTAACTGAACAGTTAGATGCCTTACTCCAGCTGCTTGGAAAATCATTTGTGTGTGTGCTACAACGTATTTAGGCTCTACTGTTCTGGCAACTTCCAATTTCAAGCACCCAACGTACACATCTGAGCACAGTGTCCAGAAATGTGGATCTTGCACACTATATACCCCAGCTAATTGAGTCACCTTGTTATAACACTGTGGTAAAATGTGGTCCAATGCAGCTGGTTGCCTTTGCATCAGTATTTCCCACGAATCTTTCATCAGGGAAAGCACACTTAAAACTATCAATACTGAGATCAGCATGGAACAAATTGGATCAGCTATAAACCAGCCAAACAAGCGCATCAGCACTGCTGATATAATTACACCCACAGATCCAAGAGTATCTGCTAAGATATGCAAAAAGACTCCTTTCATGATTTGAGAGTTTGTACCACTGAACGATGGATCGATTTCAATATCATGATGATCGTGACTGTGGCTATGATTCGAGTGAGAATGTGCATGACTTCCATGAGAATGAGAGTGACCATGTCCCATTCCATGGCTGTGTCCATGGCCATGACGGAATACATACATTCCTACTAAATTAACTATTAATCCCATAATGGACACAACCAGAAGTCTTTCGTGTTTTATCTCCGGAGGCTCAATGGCTCTTTCCACAGCTTCTGACATAATGAAGAGAGCAATAAAGAACAGAAGCAGAGCATTAACAAATCCTCCCAGAACTTCTGCTCTAACATAGCCATAGGAGTATCGTTCGTTTGCTCTCCACTTTGTAATAACTGATGCAGCCAAGCCAAATAATAAACCAGTACAATCAAAGAACATGTGGAAACTGTCTGATATTAAACCCAAACTGTTTGTCCATATTCCATACATTAATTCAACACAGGCAAAGGATAAATTCAATAAAAGAAATAAAAATAAATTCCTGGTATTTTTATCAGAGAATATTAAACGTTTCCATCCCAACAGCTTCTCCTTTATCCTGCTGCCAAGATTCTTTGAATCTTTGTGCGAAAGTGGAAGCATTTTCTCTGGTACAGGCTTGTTTGCAGTAATGAAGCTTATCCTAAAAATAGAAAAAGTCATTTTTTAATAAAATGAACTTTTGTACTATACTTTTCGAAAAAAAGTCTTTTCAAATGAACCTTTTCCTAATTAATTGTATTTATATCTTAACAGAAACATTTAAACAAAAAATCCTAAGCTTAACTTTGGTTTTAGGTAACATAAAATTATTAACTTTCTTTTTGACATCTGGTAGTTTTCCACACATAGAATTCAAAAATGCAGGTCTTAACTTTAGAAATCCAGTAGTACAATATTTATGTATATATGAAACTGAACATTTTTAGCATATTTTACAGGTTAGTATGTCAACATTTTATCCATCATTTGATTGGCCCGCACAGATGAACGATAAACTGAACATCGCCGAATATTACTATTGTATTATTCAAACCTAATCCAAGACTCACGATTCAAAATCCCGCCGCAAAATGGCTGTCACCCACGTGCATTTGTATACAGCCAGCGACTCCAATGATTGGACGGATCATGGATAGAAGTAAATATGGCGTCAAAGTAACTTGTACTTAAAATATGTTAAAACGCTCAACTTTACATACACGTAACTTTGGGACCGCTAGATTCCTGAAATTAAAACTAGCATCTTTTAATTCGAGACGTCGAAAACTATCATAATATACAAAGAAAGTCAATAATTTCATGTTCTACAAACCGAAATACAACCAAATCTTGCACTTCAACAAAAATATTCACAGGATAAAATTAAAAATATGTCGACAATACACGGACCAACATACAGCTGAATAACGATACTCTCACTTAACTATTCGTCACATATATTAACGATGTCAGAAATTGACTTCCTAAATGAAACATATTGTTTACGATGAATTGCCACGTTGTCAACATTTTAGCTGTGCCATCCGAGTACAATAAAACTCCATTCGCCTGTATAAAACTTGTCAGGGGATAAACAGTTTATACGATTATAGTTCATATAATAGCAATTCAACAATTAAACCCAGTACTTTTCTCCGTTCATATAATTGGTGTGCAAAGTCAAATAAATAAATTCAACTAACAAAAGTTCAGTTAATCAGTCATTAACTAAAATTTCACTTAGACAAATGGAGTTCCATTGTATTTATTTAATGTTAACATATACAGTAACATAATAAAGATGTACGTAACATGTACGTAACGTAACACATACAGAATAAAAACACGATTGACACTAAGTTTCGAACAGTGAAAGGTATCTTAACCCCACATAAGGTAACATTAAGAGAAGAAAAAAATACCTTCTTGTATAAAACTAAATACAAATGGACGTTCGTTGTTAATTAAATGACACCAAAAAGTATTCTTAGCGCGAATACATTTTGTCAGCGGGTCAAAGATATGAAAAACCGGGACTCAAAAACACACGGCGTGGCGCCATACTTCACACGTTACAGCCACTCCTCAGTGGTCGTGGTCAGTGACGACGACGGTGACTGACAGCGATAGCATTGACTAAGGACAGAGTAGACCTGACATTCACTTCTTTTTCGTATTTTGGGAATTATCTGACACTCTTACCATTTTCATACTACACGCGAAGTTATTGATTCTCTATGGTAGTGGTTAGAATCATTGAATAAATACAGAATAGATTTGACATAAATTCAATGTCACTTGTAATACGTATGATATATCTCATGAATTTATCTTAACAATTTTACAATGAAAAAATTAATTTCAATAAAATGATTAATTTATCTACCCATAACTCAGTTACTTTTTAAATTTTCTAATATTTTTGAAGTAACATTGACTAACATAGTAAAGTAGAGGGCACTAAATGAGATACGCATTCAAGATGGCGATATATTCACTTCCCTTTTCTTTCTGAATCAACGGCCATCATGGTGAGTATTTATGAGAAAGATTTTATTTCTAATTTAATAGTACTTACAAAAAATAATTTCATTTATGTTTTAAAGATCCCATTTCTGTGTAGTGCAGTGTTATCATTTTGAAAATTAATTGGAAAGTTTTGTACATATAATGTATGAATACACGGATAACCTTTCTGAGCGATTTCATCCACATGGTGTATACAGTGCAAATAGGATATTTCATTCTAAGACGATTTTGTTTACTTAGAATATTGTTTAATTAGTTTCAGAAGATCGAAATTAATTTATGTTCATTATACAAAATGGGAACTTGTTTTGATTTCATAAACATGGCAGTTCTAACCTCTTCTCTTGACCCTATGTTTTGTTGACACTTTGAAACATTATTGAAAGAAAAAACAGTATTATAAAGTACATTATTTTATTATATATTTAGAGTTAATAATTGCTTTAATAAATCATTATGATGAAAAAAACTCATTCTTGATTGCTTTTGTGATAGTACAATGCTGATTTAATGAGCCTGATTAATAACCAACATCGTTTCTTAATACTTATATCTTGCTGAACATTTGATCTAATTTTGTTTCGTATTTTAGCCTCCGAAAAAGGATACTAAGGGGTCTTCAAAGCAGCCACAAAAAACACAAAAGAAAAAAGAAGGTGGATCTGGTGGCAAAGCCAAGAAGAAGGTTTGTATAATAGTTGTTTTAAGTCATGGATTAATTTGTAATATATGGTAAATGATGTAAACTTATAATCTTGACGAACAGTGGAAGTAAAAAGCTGATTTAATGAGACTGATACTATTTTATAAAAAAATATGTTTAAAAGAATGAATCTAGATAGATACCTAAATCTTTTCTTAATTTTATCTATTGTAGAAGTGGTCCAAAGGAAAAGTACGTGATAAGTTAAACAATCAGGTGTTGTTTGACAAAGGCACATATGAAAAACTACTCAAGGAAGTGCCACAATACAAATTGATCACACCCTCCATTGTTAGTGAAAGGTTAAAAATCCGTGGATCACTTGCTAGGAGAGCACTGATCGAATTGCAACAGAAAGGTCTTATTAAGCAAGTTGTACAGCATCATGCACAACTAATTTACACACGTACTACTAAAGGTGATGATCCGGCTGCGTAATTCGTTTTTACGCAATGTATAATAACGTTTAATAAAAATTCTCAATAAATCCAAATATTGATTTATTTCACATCGAACATGTATATAACGAAGTTAGGAGCAAAAATATCTTTATAAAATATACCACGTGTATAAGAAGCGACGTGAACATACTTTTAAAGCGAATCTAGGCATTGCGAAATCACTCTCGAGAATCGATCGTTTGTTGTTTTTGAATATTATGGCTGTGTTCGAATGAGACACGGATCTTTTCCTCTGCCCCGTTCCGTACCAGGTACAAGCTGGTGTCGACGCTCAAAATTCTAGTGTACACAGCCATTTGAAATGACAGAACGGTTCCCCGACTCGGGTTCATCGACGTGATAATCAGCGAGGCGTGCTCCGGCTCCTTGCGGAGCGTGAAGTGCTACATCTCTGGCGACAAAATTGACTGAATCACGTTCAAAGAAGATACGGGTAGGCGCCCCGAAGGGGTAAGTTGGAGAAACTTGTCACGATACAGAATAAAAAGGAAGTAAGTTATCTGTACGAAGAAACGAAAGGAGACGAGAGGTGTGTAACGAAGAAGAAGAACCAGTTATCTGTTATCAGGATCCGAAGTCCAATGAAGATCCACTGGCATGGCCACGCAACTCAGCCCCCGAAATTCGGAGGTGAACGCTCTTGAGCAGCGGGGCTATCTTATTGGCAAAAAAATCGGACAGGTTATTTATCCCTAACCCTCTATTCCCCACCTGTTCGTTAACCTCTTCCAGTTCCCCTCTACCTGCTTTTTGCTCTGCAATAATGTGTCGTCTGTTTCTTTTTAAACTCTGTACGTTCCCGCGTTCTCATCTCTTTCGTAGGACGAGCATATATTCTTTATACTTTTTGTTTTTTGTAACCCGAATTCTTTTTATATTATCGTATAATTATTCCCGGAGGCAAACTGGAATTTTGTAAATGTTAGGGCTCGTATGCGACCGTACACCTGGCGGAATATGTGGACGGAACGAGCTCGAAGAAATTGCGATTAGCTTGTAAGATATTCGACAAAGAAAAAGCACCGCTCGATTTCCTCAACAAGTTCTTTCCTCGTGAACTCGAAATCCTTACAAAGATTGAAAATCCTCATATAATTCAAGTAAGACCAGAATACTAACGGAACAATACGTTATTTAACGATCGGTAAAAAAAATTACAGGTGCATAGTATATTGCAGCGTGGTCCAAGAGTGTTCATATTCATGCGCTATGCGGACAATGGTGACCTCCTGGATTTTGTAAAAAGAAATGGTGTTGTACCGGAACAACAATCGAAGCTTTGGTTCAGACAAATGGCTTCCGGTCTGCACTACCTCCACGGGAAGAATATCGCCCACCGTGACCTTAAATGTGAGAACATTCTGTTATCCAGGAAGTTCAATGTCAAGCTTGCAGACTTTGGTTTTGCGAGATTCTGCGTTGATCACGAAGGTAGACGCGTTCTCAGCGAGACTTACTGTGGCTCTGCGGCATACGCTGCACCGGAAGTTGTTTCCGGTACCCCCTACAACCCAAAACTGGCCGACGTCTGGTCCCTTGGGATAATCCTATTTATCATGCTAAACGCCTCCATGCCCTTCGACGATTCGAACCTAAAGAAACTATTGAAGGATCAGATGTCGAGGAACTGGATGTTTCGATCCCGAGTGCGGGAAACGGTATCTGCACTGGCAAAGAGTATCGTGAAACACATTCTGGAACCGGACATTACTTTGAGGCTAACGCTAGAAAGAGTTCTAGGCCATGAATGGGTACGCACGAAAAAAGAGAAACCTGGATCTCTTACTGGTCGATTAGTACATTCAGCACCGCCTATTCACGCGCAGGTGATTCATCTTAAATAAGAAACAAATATAAAATTTCCAACACATTATGCGTCCACATTTTTTATAATTTACATTGTACCAGACTTGTGGAGGCGGAGGAAATTTAGTTGGAGCAGGGGCTGCAGGGGGTGGCAACGTACCCGTAGTACTAAGAGGATTACCGTCATTCAAGAATACTGAGAATCAAAATCATGGTACCATTGTAAAGGCTACGGACAATGCGGGAAAAGATACACAGTTGTCTGCCATTGAATGAAGAAACATAGGACCGACAAGGATGAACCAGCGTCGTTCGTGCGTCGAACGTCGACGAACACACGAATGTTTATAATACATTTTTTTTACATTGCTGATTATTGTTGGTATATACATGGTTTTTAATAACGCATACTTTTAATAAAGAATATCACAGTTTTAATAGTGCATAATATCATGAATAGCGATCTATATAAATCGGGAATAAATCTAACAGGATGATAATAATTAAGTTTATTGTACAACTAGCATCTATTAATATACAAAACTATAATTTTTGATTACACGTTCGATAACGTGACATAATATAAGTAGGTAATAAGTAACGGTACAAGTAAATATATTTAATATATATAGTTTACACTAAAACAACAAATAATTTACACGATTTAATATGTCGTCGCTTCTGTGTCAATCTCGCCCGGCATAGCACCCCCTCATGTTAAAACTACACGTATATTTTGCCTGAGAGAGATTGATCTGGGCGATCGAAAAAATCATAAAGAATATTATCTAGTGAGGTTGAGTCTAGAGGGCAACTCAAATATAGCATGCTTATCCTTGTAAAAATATTAATTTGTTCGTGGCCTGGATCATCAGCATCGCGTGTACAGAAGGCGTGGTTTACTCTGGTCGATTTTGTGCGTGTTTCATTTGTAAAATATAAAATAACTCGCTATTATGCGCGTGTTGCTTTACAAACGATTTTTTATCTCGAGGTTGCAATGAATCACCCTTTTTATTTCGTACTTCGAGCGAATGATTAATTCGCCAAGAACAAGTCATTTCCTATGTGAAATAAAAGATGCACTCATCACGAGAGCAACAGTTGTATACAGACGATACAATTTCTCTATTTACAAATACTATAATAAAACGTCTAGATATAGATTTAAGTATTTTTTACAAATGTCAGCCAACATATGGCGTTGTTTCTCAGATCAGAGTTTCCATTCTCACGAATAACAAACAATTTAACACTTCGATAAGTGTCGCAGGTTTATCGAATGAAATATTTTTCCTCTGCTATCTAAACCCATCCACCGGTTAGTTTGTGGAACATCTCTTCGTTCAACGTTTGATTCGCCTCTTTCGATCGCATCGACAAGAATATATATCCTCCAATGAATTCGTGAACGACTTTACAGTCTGCAGACTGGCACTCAAAGATAATATTCTCTTCCTCGAATTGAACCATCATATGTTTTACTTCCCAGTTTACGTTCCATGCCTGTGTAAATAAGATGCCGATAGTACAAAGTCTTTTACAGATACCAGGTCCTTAACAGTTATATACAGATAAATCCGCTCACCTTCATCGTATTGTATCTCCAAGTTTTCAAGTGATCACCACTGTGCAGCTCCATCCGCATCAGCCTATTATTAGCGATCCCCAACAGTTCGTCTTTACTCTTTCCAGCGAATCTAACCACAAACAGAGAGATCCCATACTCGGGAAGAGATTGCCACGCTTTAATGTAGTTCAATTTGGCCTCGATTAGAGGCAGATCTTTCACGTTAGCGTGTGCCTCCAAAATCCTCTGAACCAGCTACGAATATAGAAAAAAGAAATCAATTCCCGAAGAGAACAATTACAGAAACAAGTAACTTACCTTTCCTTTGAACTTCTTTGCAAATCTAGGCGCGACGTAATCTTCCGGCACAATATCAAGAGCGCTGGGATTGATCGCAGGTGCAGGGGCGGGCCTTTGCAATTGCAAGAAAGCCGTGATACTGTTTACCTCGCTTTCGTAAGAGGCATCTGCGAGAGAACGCCCCTTCGCCGCTAATCTGCACGCCGCCATCCATTTCGCATATTGTTGTTCCTGCAACGAGCAACAGAGAACTCGGTAATTCCCACGCAGAGACGGTAAAGCCGCTAAAGTCACTTGATCTAACGGTTACTAATTGCAGGTTAATTAAATTTCAAATGCGAACGTCGGCGTGGACGAGGGCGGAGGCTGGGTGGTACTCACATTGTCGCATCTGATCCACATCTCGGTCATGCCCTCGGCACTGGGCACCTCCAACCTGATCCCGTAACGACCTTGCGAGAGATGGACATCGGGCGTGACCTCGCATCCACGCAAATTGATCACGTGGGCAGGCGACTCGGTGCTATTTGTCTCCTCCCGACTTTTGTATAGCCTCAGCTGAAGGTCCCTGCACGTGACCCAGTAGCGCTTAAATGCCTTCAAGGTGAAACGCTTCGGCTTCAAAAAGCGAAGGTAGTCGCACAACTCGGGCACCTGGGTGATGTCGCTGGGGCCATTACTAATATTACTGCCCTCTAAAGTGACTTGAAGGTCCGTCAAGGCAGCGTCAATGTCGTCCTCGACCGGAGAGGAGGCGCCATTGCTGTCGTAACTCGGCTGCGGTACGCTCGCCTGAAGATTCACTTGCACCTGCGTCACAGAATACAAATGTGTCCAATGTCCACCGTGTTTCTACCTTAGATAGGAGTTTCCTCTTTCTTAATCCGATAACCACGACAGCATGATCGGAGAAACCGGTAGGCGTGTATCGGATCGATGATGCCAACGTTTTCTCGATTTGTTAATCGGTTTAAGAAAACGAGATTTGCATGGGAAGATAGAACCGAGCGGAGGCGATTTATCGTAAAGGCGGACGAGTGTCTTTAATTGGGCAAACGTTCCGTACGATCGTCGAGCAAACTTTTCTTACTTTCTACGTTTCTATTTTCAGATGTCCCGATATGCCGATCTTTCCACAATTTTAGAAACGAATCCTCCGCTGCGATGTCTCGTGTCATCGTCAGCTATTTCAGTCTGCCGCTCGCCAAGACCGTCTCTGGACGTAGATATATATAGATCGATCCGGTCGGCGAGCGCCGGATGTTTGGATCGTGAAAACGTTAGCCGCGTAAACAATTGCGCAGCGGCTGGCCGTCTCGGTGCTACAGCGCAAATTCTCGCAAACGGAAGAGAGTAAAAGGCTCAGTTGTCGTCGTTAGACCCAAAACGGTAAGAAAAATACCTGCAGCGCAGCGAAC
Source organism: Bombus flavifrons (assembly GCF_040668555.2). NCBI lineage: Eukaryota > Metazoa > Arthropoda > Insecta > Hymenoptera > Apidae > Bombus > Bombus flavifrons. Next base: position 6,986,639 of record NC_138454.1, read on the forward strand.
ATGAGCATTTCCTCCTCTGTGCAGTCGATTTCTTCGGCGAGCAGCTGCCATTTGGCCTGCTCGTAAATCATGTTGATCCTGACAGCGTCCGTCTTCGGGTTCAGATCGTAGAAGGAGTAGAACTTGAATTTCAGCCTCAGGGTGTCGAATTCGCGTATTCCCTGTTCCATGATCGACAAGGACGAATCGAGCCAGGCCACGTTCATTCTGGCGCGTTCCACGAGGTTCTTCGGCCTGATCAATTTTGCCCGTACCTCCGGTGAGATCGTGGTCGGACTCTGGGCTAGAGACTCGGACAACCCACCGTTCAATACCTCAAGACTCATAGTGCTATTGTTCGCGTTGAACGATCCGGTGCTACCAAAACCTGACGAGTTGTTGTTCCTCTTCCAGGTACCGGTTTGCTGGAAGGAACGCAGGCAAAAGAGCGAAACGTGAGTGTACGTTAGCACAGGCGAGCACGATCTCGCAGCCGAGCAATAAATACATCTAATGACTACCGCCGGCCGGAAAAACGGGCCGCTCGCGAGAAGCAAATTAGTTTTCTGAGATGAACGACTTCGTAAGCGGTAATGATAGGCCAATATCGATAAATCATAGCCGTGGCAATCAGGTCGATCGGGGATTATTTATTACCATAACAGGTCCGGTCCGGCTCTCTCTGATATTCCCGATCCTATCGATCGACCAGATCCACGATACACACAACTAGTGGTTCGGTGTAGAGATTCGTACTTACCGAGACGGGCGAGCTGATCGGCGTGCTGTGATTTCTGTTGTTGGGTGTGACCGGCGCGCACATGAAAGGGCTGCTCTGGTCCAGACTGCCCGTCGATCCTCTGGGACTCTGACTCACTGGAATGAACGTGTTCGTGTCCGCGGGGACGTTCCAATGGCCGTTCTTTTGATTCTCGATTTTCTTCTTCGCCGGAAGATCTTTCAAATTATATTTCAAGTGATTCGACTCAAGCGGTTTGCAAAACGATAATTCTTCCGGATGTCTGATACCTAAACGTTGCAATAGGAAACATTTATTTTAAAAACATTGCGTTGCCGAAATCTTTCGAAGATGTAACTACAACCGCTGGTGTCTTAATTTCCATATATTTCTTATTTTGCAATGATACACGGTTTGCATATGCTTTTTACCATATGTAATTTGTTCTGTTACGAGAAAATAACGTCAGTACGTAAGAGCTCACGCGTTACCATATCTATTTATGAGTATGACACGAGGCTATCGACGAGGTCATCTGTCCGCTACTATGTGGACAAAAAACAAGAAACGAGACGTAATAACCGTCACGGTGACGCGGATAAATAATTTCACGAGTTGGCAATTTCTATCGAGCGTCGTTTTCCCGTGGTGCGAGAGCTTGTTACACTGCGAAACCGTCTCGATTAATTACCGTGCCGCCCTACAGAAGAATATTTTCTCGGCTGAATTTTTCTTGCAACTGTAAGGCAAGGCGGCGCGATACAATGCCTTCATTATCGCGGCGAACCACTTCCTTGATTAAAAAAACTGCTCGTTAGAACAACCATGCTCAGCCTCGGACACGACGGCTGGCGTGACCTTCGCGTGACTGGGAATTTAACAATTTTATTTCATTATCAGGATCAATTAGCACCATCACGGTTAGGTGTCGTGCGAACTGGCCGCCTATGCTGAAATTCCATTTTAAAACGGCCGACCTTAGCGACCGTTTAACACCATCAAAGTTTCAAATTTCAAACCGATTTACACGTCTCGCTGCCAATTAACCACCAACTCAGAAACACTTAAGTCGTCGTTTCAAATTTTGAAAAAATAAAATCTTGAATTTTTAAATCGTATCTTCTTATAGGACCACGGTGTCGGTTATTTCTGAGGAATTCCTAGAGGAAAGACTCACCAAGTTCCTTGCACAGATTAATCACGGCGTTGAACGTCTTTACGGAGAAGTCGACCTTGCAGTCGAGGCAACGCGTGTCCGGCAACTGTACTCTCAGAGTTTTGTGCATCGGTGTGAAGTGGAGAAGCGCATCCGCGGCAACACCATACTGATCCAAAGTGCTTCTCGTTCTGGTGAGCCAGTGATTCCTCTCGGGCCACCATAACGCGTGATCCGACCAGTCCATGGCGATATCTGCATACAACAAACAGAATGGGAAATTGAAAAAGCCGTTGGAAGAATTATTTCGTTCTTATCTGGACGTGTCATGGCTAATTCCACGGCGTTACGAAGATGGACATGTTCGGTTAACCGATGGTCAGAGGGGGTCGATTGTTTAATGCTTCTTTAAGGGAGACGAACCAACCTCAATTTATCAATGAAGATCCAACGAGATGGCGGTCGTAGACACGCGTGTTTATTGCCTTTATCATCGGCCCCTTTGACCATCTCGCGATTCCGGAAACAGAAAACACCCCTAATGTTTTGTTGGGGTGGAATATATCGGGGGGATTATTCTCCGGATGGAGATTCGGAGCAACGATAATGGGCCCCCCTCAATTGATCTATCAGAACATTGATCAATGGAACAGCGGAAAGATTCTTCGTACATAGATATGGGTCTATTTGAGATCCGATCTAATCAACAAGAAAAATTGAAACAAATTTACAGCAACCTTTTAGAATCTTCATTCTTATAAATTCTTGCTTTGCAGTAACATAGAAACACCGTTCGCGCGTTCTTTCTATTTTTTCGTCCGAGAATACTCGGTGTTCTCGGTCGTTCGTTCGCCATTCGTACGAGACGACTTGGAACATTCCGCGCAATAACTTGGTAGATTTAATTTCTCTTGCGGTCGCGAATGTACGACTTCCCAAGTCTCCGACCACAGCCTTAAACCCCCATCCTCGTTAGAGCCACGATACTTTGACATGGCGAACGAACGAGCGAGCGAGCGAGAGCGCGCCAGCTTTCTGTATTTTTCTTTCCACGTCATACCCAGACCCCGTATCCGGGACATGTGCGTCAGAGTTTCACGACGCTTCCTATCCGGGCCCTGTGCACGCTCGATGATTTACGCACAGCGGACTTAACGACCACGTGGTTGGGTCCTATCGCGCGTCCTGTTTACGTTATTGTCCCGTGGAATTATTACGGAGACCGGTTATCGGATTTCCATGTCGTAATTCTTGGAATATTCTACGATCCTCGCGTGACTTTCCCTATTTTCTCTAAACGATAATCACGCGGAACGTTATTGGTGATTTGGATAGCTCTATTGAATCGGAATGGCCTAATTTAGCGAAACAAATTGCTCGACTCCACCCTATCCCATATTGCCAACGCTGTCCCGCTATTACAGCCCATCGTGAATTGAAATGCTATTATTCCCCGTAACGTCGAAGTCTCCCATAATTGCCGAGAGTCAAGGTATCCGTCGCGATCCACTAATTACGCTCCCTCGGGTGTACGGAGCAACTGTTGCGGAGATAAAATCGGCCGATGGGGTGCGACATAAAAGGATGCCTGGAGGCTGGAGCGTCTTTCTCGCTTCAAAAGGTTTCCTCGTACATACATTTGTTTCTACGCGGGCAGAAACCTACGGCTCAATTCGAGTACACGCCCTTCTTCCTCTTGCACGTCGAGTAGGCCGGCCTCTTCTTTTCTTTCCCTCCGATTGCCGGTCGTGCGCGCTTGTGAACTCGTCGCGGCTCTCGCACAAGCAACCTTCTTCGTGTTTCTCTCGCGAGGAGCGGTTACAATGAAGCTTTGAGAATCCAGCACACAACTTTGCAAACGTGTACTCGCATCCACGGATAGGCGCAGTCGAAGATATTCGTCCCGGACTTCGCACCCCCGTCCCTTTTGTGTCCATTCTTTCGCACGAGCGGCCCACTTCTCACAATCGCGGAGGGAGAGAGAGAGAGAGAGAGAGAGAGAGAGAGAGTACCAAAGCCGAGACACAACCCCTTGTATACGGGAAGACGTCGACAAGGGTGTCGGCTGGCTCAAGGGTTTCATCCCTCGCCGCCTCTTGAAACCGAAGAAAACCGGTCCGTTTTTGCTGCTCTTCGGGAAATACGCGGGACAGACACACATGTACGCATGCCTGTCAGAAAAACAAATTTTCACAGCTGTTCCGTTCCATGTTTGCCTGATTTAACGACTCGGACCCCCAAAATCCTTACCACTCTCCGTCTGAACATCGTTTAAAGTGACTATTACCAACCACATGCTGGGCAAAGTGGAACCGACTACGTGACATGCGTATCGTTTCTACAGGGTGTGAATCGGACCGTAGAGGCTCGTGAATTTTGAGTTGAATGTGTGACTTGAACGGTATTCGATTGTTTTTTTTAAACGACGCTCTTTAAGATTTGTGGAAGCTAAAAGCGTGTACTATGTTGTCCAACAAGGTGTCTTTGCATCTGAAAGAAACAGTCTCTTACTACAGCTGCTGCAGGCTAAAAGCGAGAACAATGTACCGATGTCAAGCTTCTAGTGCTCTCTTTCTCGTCACGAGTCTGTGTCTCGTGCAAAAGCTTTTAAGAGTCGGCGTTCTTCGTAGCGTAATCAAACCAAGCTATAAATTTACATGGTAATTTACAGTTCTTGTTTGGAGTTGCCCGAAAAGAAGTAAACGAGTACTCGTTTCTTGTCATCCTCGTAATTCGCATGGTGCATAGAGGTTGCCTGGTTTCTCGTCGAGTACACGAGCTAACTACATATCTCTTTTCTATGCGAGAGAGTTGTCGCGAGGCACGCGACGAATTCAAAGGACGTCGCGGGTGTACCGTTAATGAGATGATCTTTTCCAGCGTTGACCCGAAGTGCCACGCGGTTTTTACGCACCGTTACGTTGCATCAGCTACGAAGATACGAATATAAAGGGGTCGAAGAGAGGAAGCTCGCTTTCACGAGACTACAAAGCTACGCGATTGTGCAGCTGCGGTCTATAAATATTTCGCGAATTTTAAGACTCGTCGCGAGACCACGCTGCTCTCCTATCGAGAACTCCGGAACCTTCGACACCACCCACGCGATTTTCAACGCTAGCGGAAAGCGACGAAACAAAGAAGCTCGAGATGCAATACCGTCCCGAAAAAACGAATTTCTCGCGTTAAAAGAGAAAAGACCGAGGAGAATGCCGAAGGGAATGACTTTGAAATCGCGAACTTTGCGAGCCACATTCCGCTCGTCGAGTTGTTTGTGACTCGCAGCGATGTTACAACACGCCGGTACAGCTACCTACGACGCGTTTAGTATGCATTGTCTTTCATTACGGCTACCGCGAAGTGGAAGCACCATCGTGGCCGAGCTGTAACTACAAGATATTAACTGACGTCTGTCACGATATAAAATATTCAATTAGACGATCATACACTGGTCGTGTAGCGTACAATACGAATACTGAAAGTTCTCGTTGCAATCGGTCATTTGTCAGATACAGCATAGAGGAGGAATTTTGACTACGAAACAGTCTGACAAACATTGATTTTTATCATTAACCAAACGTTGAACTTGTACATGGGAAACCTACACCTAAAATGATAGACCAAATGATCGCTACTTTACATCATCGTCCAACAATTTAGTATATCTACCACTTTAAATATTAAAAGCTTGGTAATGTTTTTAGATTCGGATATTTTAAGATTTAGAAAGCTTCTTTTTTACATCTGTTAGTCTGTAATTCTTAAAATTGCTGGAACTGCATGTAGATAACGGAGCGAGCATATTGTCGATTATTTGTCGCCGAGGCAACGACCCGGAATTGAACGTTACCGTATATTACGCTAGCATTTGCAAGGATGCGTTACGAATGACATTTAGCGACGACGAGACGCTCCACCTGGAAGTTCAACCGTGAAAAGTGCAACGGACGGTGCAACGACCGGCCGATGCACTTGGCGAAATATCACGTTGGAAAATGGAGCTCGATCTCTCTCAAAAAGCGAATCACTTGTGGAACTGTAATATCTGCACATTGCGCGTGAATGACAATAGACCGGTAAGAGCGCGATGTAGGAAGAAGAGCGATGTAGCGTGGATCTCTGGTTGAGAAGAAACCGTGCTGATTCAACGACAAGAAAATGTTCTTTGCATAACAACGAAGAACCGATGTGTGAGTGTGTGTGTGTGCGGTGTACCGCTAGGAGTGGCACCGTGACACACTAACGAGAAAAACGACCTCTTGCAGGTCGCCTTATTGCTCGTACCAGTGACCGGAAACGCGCATCGTACGAGGATACGTTCGAATCCATTTCTCGGATGAATTGTTTTCGTTTACACGAAAATATCTCGCAGCGACGGATGTTGGCAATTAGGTAATCGTGGAAGTCGTTTAAAAATTCTGTTGCATTATTTCCGGCATAGATTACAGATTTAGAAATTCTAAATTCATAGTATTTAATTGCTTCCTGCCTACATTGCTTTTATCGAACCGTGAAGAATTTATGAACTAAGTGGAACTGAAATTATACGAATCTCGAAAAAAACGGTGAGTTAAACTGTTATTTAAAGAAGAAGCATCGACAGCTTACGGTAACAGTGGAAATGTAATCGGGCGAAGGAAGTCGTCGACGAGGGAACAGAATCCGGCTGCTTTTCTACCATTCCTCGTGGCGGTCGTGAGTGAATCTATTTCAGTAGAGCCGCGTTTGGAGCGTCGAGTAAATACAGCCGAGTGTAAATCGAGAACCAACATAGCGGAATAATTCCGGAGAAACGCGCGTGTTTCGAGGAGATTCCGTTGAAATGTGGCTTGCCAACGATGTACGAAATTCCTATTCGTTTGCGAATCAAGCTCGTTTGGCAGTGGCGAGAAAAGTGGCGAGAGAATACAACAGAAAATACAACAAAATTTCGACGAATGTTCGTGTCGAGTGGATAAACGTTTTCTTAAACCGAATTTAAAATACAAAGAAAACCGCGTCAGGCGAAAGGAGGCTCGATCACGGAAGAGCACACGTCTGAAATGGATTGATTAAGAATTCTATAAGGCAGCGAGTAATTTAAATAATTAGGCGGGGATCGCATTGATATTGCACGCGGCACTTGTGCCTCCTTCGAGGAATGTTCTTCGATCGAATCAATTGCACGTTTCCCTCGGCGTCGGACCAAGAGCCGGAGAACGGCGGAATTGCGACTGTCATTAAGGCCGCTTCTTAGCTGAAAATTTATCACCGTGGCTGTCTGTAGCCGAAACGGACGAGCGGCGCGGCGCCACGGGGAATCCTTTTGCTGAAAAATACGTGACCGTGTCCCCCTCGATTTAATAAAACACCGAGGACAACCAGCGTAGGAGCATGGTAATTCGTGTCGGGTCTCGTTTAGTCCCCTCTAATTGCTTTATATTTGTTCGCCGTTTAGTATCGAATCAATAATGGGTCGTGCACTTTATGAAATTAGCATAACATGGATTGGTAATAAGTTGTCCGTGTTTTCCTCCTGTTTAACGATTAACATTGCGTCGAGTTTAAGTTTTAAAGGGCAGTTTTTCATTGTCAGCTTTTTCGCAAACGATTAAAAGGAGGTCGTTAGACAATGAAAAGTGTAACGAAAAAACCAGGCCGAGTTTACGATTCCCTCGACGTACTCGATACAGCGAATACCTGTGACGAAACGATAATTACATCGAATTGCATAGGTACCTACGTCGCGTATACCTGTGTACATGACTCGTATAGAGTGCTTGTTATCGTCGCTCGTTGCATATCAAGCCGCGACTGTTCGCAACACTGATCCCGAACACAAAGAACAGTGTCAACAGCTGACCAAACAGTTCGTAACGTGCGACGTGTCCGTAACGTACACCTCGTTAAGCGTCCTCGATAATTCCTCGACGATGGATGAACTCATCTTCGCTCTCTGCTTCCCCAGCGTAATCCTTTCAGCGGCGCGTGGATCGTAGCTTTATCACGACCGAAATTGTTTTCTTTTAAAATACTAGAGCTCCTTAAGCGACAGGATTATCTCGCCGCTCTAATATACATGTAAATATTGAAAAGCACTGGGAGCACGTGCGGTCTATGTAAACGTAGACGAGGGAGGAGAACACGCGAGCAGAGCGCTGCTCATAGCGCGCGCGCAGCACCGGGGTGAACGCTTAATAAGGGGACAAAACCCGCGGTGCACGTGGCTACACATAACACCCCTTTCCGCGGAACAAACGATCCTCGACGGAAGTCACGATATAATATTATGATATAATAATGGGAGCACGAGAACCGAGCGGTGATGGCGACACAATGCTGTGCGACCCGGTACATCGCTGAAAGGACCCTCCACCCCTTTTTTCCGCCGAGTTCCTGCGCGAAAAACCAAGGGGACCCGGGCAACGCAGCCACCCTCTGTGCCTCTGCAATTGTGCAAAGAAATGTGGGCCATTGAGAGGGAAGAAAGAGAGGACCAGAAGGACGCGTAGTGCCGACTCTGTCAACAAGGACGAGCGTTGGAGTACGAGTTCAGGGGCGGATCCAATCTATCACGTGGGACATTTGAAAAGACTCGCGTCACAGATTTATTTAACTTTATATACGTGATGTGGTTTCGCAAATTGTACAAACTGATTTATAAAGGTAAAACCAAGTATTCGTTCAAAACGTATCTACAGGGGGAGATCGTGCCCATTCATGAGGAATTTTCATATAATTCAGACGTATCCGTGCCTGCAACGCGCGCGAATAGATTCGTCGAGCAACCCCTTTGAGGTTTTTAGCGACTGCTTCTCCCTGCAGTTCTGTTTGGTGAGCTGGAGCATCGTCGAGTTACCCTCGAGCGAGCCACAAAGACAAGTTCGCAGAAAACTGCAAGACCAAGTCGAGCCAGGAGCAATTCCTAGCCTGGTACCAACGCCCCTTTGATTCCTCGGTCGATTAAACATGGCGCCGCTTCTTTTGCCGATGAATCTCGAAACGATGACTGTGAAATCAAAGCGATGGGACTACGAAACGATCCTTCTGAATGCTATCGCTTGGGGGAGGCCACCGACGCCTCCCTGTGGATTTGGTTAACGAGAACCGCCCTCGTCTACGATTTTATCTGCTGGCAAATGAAACTCCCTGGCGGTTGATACAATTAATCTCAAGCCACAAGTCATGCTTCATATCGGATGTCTGGTAAAATTTAATGTTCGAGGACAAGAAATAAAGATCAAAACCGGAATGATCGCATAAAGAGGCTAAAAGAGAATGGAGCGAATCGATCGTGATCAAAAACCATGTAAAGGCAAAAGATTAGATACAGGTCAGTCCAGGCGTGAATTTATTTCTCTGCACGGTGTCCGCAATGCGGCACGAAGGTGAGAGATATGCAAATCGAACCGCTTGTACCTGTTGCGTTCTATTTAAATCCAGTACTCGTTGTTCAGATTGTGTCTCGTGCTCGCCGTTAATCGACTTTCCCGAACCAGGGAGTCGCTCGAATTCTCTTGGAAATACATAATGACTCGGTTGCCGCGAGAATTATGCAACCGCGTGGGGACCACAAACGCCGCCAAGTGCAGTTGTCACGCTGAAACCTTTCGTCATGGTTAATGCACGAGTTGGTTCGCGGCGTGGCCGAGCTATCGCCGGCCCTTAATTGTTCTAAAATAAGCACTGACTCAGACCCGACGCCTTTAACTGAGTTTAATCCGTTTGTATGGTTCGTCACGTCGATCCAGAATCGGCGTCCGTAACGCAACACCAACGCTCGACGCCGAAGTATCGGCGGTGGGAGTATGGAAGCAAGCGCGTGCAAATCCTTTTCCCGTGACGAGTACCATCAAAGGAAGCGTCTCTTTCCGTGATCATCGGATAATTAGAAATTACACATTCAATGAGCAAGCCGGGGTCGTCGAACTATCGGTCGACCATTTCACGCGACTCGGAGTGCTACAGTCAGATGATTCGTGAGAAAAAGATCGTGATATAATAAAATGAATGTTTAAAACGTTTGTCAGACCATCTTAGAGTTATCTGCGTGTATGCGCGCCGTTGCTTTACCGCGGTTTACGAGTCCTCCTTCCGAGCGGTAACATACAAGTTGCAATAAATGTCGTGCTTTTTACGCGGGAACAATGGAGGTTAATTCGTTTGTATGGTTAGATGACCTTTCTTATTAGGACGGTAGCAAACAGTAAAATTGAGTCACGTGATTATTCCTCGTAATTATTGCGCAACCATGTGATAAATTAGGAAAGTACATAAGAGGAAACGTTGATCTAATACGAGCGCTGCCATTCACTTCGACATTTGATCGCAAATATCACTTCTAAGAATAACTGGTTGCCGCCACGATGCTAAACATTAAGAGTATTAGACCAGGTTCAAACCACGCAACTGGTACGCTATGACCAAGGTTGCGATCAGCATAATGCAGCCTGTGGCGTGTCGAGAATGGCAGCGTCGTGTCTCAAGAGGCAGTCGTCTCTTCCATGGAAGAAGAGCACGGCGTCGCGCCTAAATAGGCCTCGAATTTCAAGTGTGGCTCGGAGCTTTAAATAACTCGCGCGATTAAGCATTATCTGACGTTTCTGGGGGCGTGTACGCGGTCTCGTAATTACGCACGCAGCGCGCGTACACGCGTAGATGCGTATCGTCTATCAAACGACCGCTTGTGTCCCCCTTTTCGATCCACTTTTGCCATCAGCCGTCTATCTGTGACCTCGTTGAAAGAGAATCATCGAATCTGCTCTTCGTTCTAGCGGAACGAAATCAGCGAATTTAGCGTTTAAACATTCGTGTTGCTAAAAGACCTAGATTTCTACAAGATAAACGAAGATCCGTTCCACTTCGTTTTCTCCTCGTTGGAGATTCTTCGTCATCCTCTAATCTCTTGATAAGTTAAACGACAGAATTCAGCAGCAGAGCGGCGAAGTTTCAGTCGCTAAGAAACTTCCACATGGATAAATCCGTCGTCGCGACGCGTGCAACAGGTGCTTGCTTAAAAATGTTCCCGTCGTGGTTGATCGATCGTTTTATATTTTATTCTGGGAAAACGTGGCCGCGACCGACCCGATAAGAAGGGAAACAAGCGACGCGTGACCGCCTGTCCCGGCCATAAAAGGGTGGCGTCTAGGATTGTCCACCGTTTTTAGAAGAACGGCACGAAATCGTCCTATATGGACGTTCGGCATCGACCAGAAAACTATAAGTCGCTTATACGAAAACATGTTAGCGCCTGGTGACGCACGACACGCGTCAAACGCGTTTCTCTCCTCCCACCCGATCGTCCAACGAAACTAGCAACTGGTAACACAACGATGACGCTACCTGTATGGACTTCCTCCGAGCGAATGAATGAATATGTATGCTGAATTTAATTAACGAGTCAAGGCCGTAACTGTTTCCGTTACAAGCGCAACGTCGTGCTTTCGACCCGTTCCGTCTCGTCTCGTCGCGCATGTCACACTTCTTTCTCCGTTTATTTGCCTTTGATAAAACTTTACTTCGTTTTTCTATGTTTAATAAATCTTCCGTGTTCTACAAAGTACAGTGGGAGGATGATACACGGTGGTTTCATAACCAGAAGCGCTAGACCTGTTACGATTCGTTACGAAACAGGCATCTCTGTTGACTCTACGCGAACGTGACAGGCGAAAGAATGATTCTTTAGAATCGCTTGGAAGGCGAACGCGTAGATAACATCTTGTTAACGTCAATGTTCGACGTTTTCTATCATTAAAAAGTTTCTCCGATATCATGTTCGTTTATTCGTTACGGTCAATGCAGGACCACCGACATATTTAAAAGGTGTTTTTCTACTAGCTGATAAGTCTTTTAGAGCGAGCTCCAAGGCGAGCTGCAAAAACCTCTAGCAAGCGATTTTCCACGGTAGCCGCGAGCTAAACGTCGATACTAGGCAAGATTGTGCTGGAATTTCATAAGTGTGGGTGGCCCCTGTCTTTGTCCGCCTGTAACGATAAAATCGGGTCAGGACAGAGCACTCCCTTCGTTCGATATCTCGTATCTATCCGGAAATCGATAGCGCCGCGTTGGTCCCGCAGGACGAGCGACTGGACTTGCGATCCGACGGATCCCACGGATTCCAAAGGATAAGCAACATAAAGTAACACATCTTGGAACGAACAATCTTAAGATCTCCATTTTGATTTATTCGTAGGAGAGATAGATGTGCATGCAGTTCGAAGAGTTTGCAATAATAAGTGTGATAGTGCACTTGTAGTTGGCCTTTGTCTTGCAAAATAACGAAGCGATACATAAAACGAGCAATAAACGTCGAGCATAGAAGGTCACTATCCGTGGCTGAGAAAAAAGGTGGAAACAGTGTACAGGGTAGGAAAAAGTGACTTCAGATAACGCTGCTGGGATGTATCGATTTCGTTGACCTTTTGCACGAACACGAGCAGATACATGCGGGTGTGTCTAACGAATTGAACCACTTTTTAGCCCGGAGAATCTACACGGGCCACAGACGTTGGAATTCAATCGACGAAATTAAATCGTTCTCTTTTTCAATCGTGTTTAATCAGGCCGTTGATTTACGATCATGTTCATTGGAGTTGATAAAAATCAGCTGCTCGATCAGAAACGTCAATGAACTTTTTCAATCTTCGAATTATACATTTTATCATGGAATCTTTCCGTCTTAATTTCCAAGAACACTTTCCGCTTTCTCACCAGCGATAAGCCGATTTACGTTATTTGCACATAATAGAGGAGGTTCGATGCTCGTTCCGCGATTTCCCACCTACGTTCCCATGAACGTGGCTATCCAGTAAGAAAAATTCACTTTCTCGTACCGAGCAGCGTGGAGTCGGAAGATGCGCGACTGCCCACGCGGCATTTCACCAGAGGTGAAGGGTCAAAAAGAGTTACCGCGGATAAAAGCATCGCTCGTTAAACGAACTACCTTGCCACCGTGAAACGCTGCTCAAAGCCCTCGTTTCTATCGAATCGTCGATATAAACTCGACGATTTCCGAGTTCGATGTACCCGATGTTACGCGTCTTCGAGTAGCGATCGTTTCTCCATTGGCAAACACGTAGTTCGCAACTCGGAGACGAAATAAAAGAAACACTAGCGAAAACGCCGGCGACAACGATCTCGCGAGTGACGCTGCACACGCAATTACATAGATGAAGCCGAAGGGAGCGGTTGAGCGTGACGAGAGAAGAGTACGCGAGAGGACAGAAAAAGAGAAAGAGGAAGGAAGAGGACAGAGTGGAACAGGGAGAATGAGGGGTAGGAAGCGAGAGGGAGCACAATAAATGACAGAACAACGACCCCGCGTTGGCTCGTCGACCAGACAGATCGTTGCCCATCGCGAACGAAATATTCGCCACGGATAAACGTTTCCAACTTTCCACCCCCCTGAAACTAACGGCTCGATTATAGCTGCAAACTTTGCTAGATCGATGCGTTTCTGCCGATGCGATTATTCCAGTGAATAACGGGGTGAACGTCGGATTCTATCCATCATTCGGCTGAAATAAGATAGTCCCGTTGGCGTGTAAAGCGCCAGCCAAGTTCTCGGACACACAATGGGCCATCACGGCAAATTGTGATGCCAGAGGTGTCGGTCACGATCGATGGTCGATCGGAGAAAGGATCGAGGACGTGGAACTTCCGGCAGAATCGAAATAACTTTGCCTGACGCCACGTCGTGGGATTTTAATTCGTGTGGTACCTCCGGATGCGTTCGTAATCGCCTAAAAATTCGTTTGGGAAAAACAAAAGTACGTTTCGTATTGTCTACGCTCTAAACTCGTCCCGACGAGTTATGGAAATTGCGTTCCGAAGAGGTCATCGGTGAAATGGAAACTTCACGCTGTCACCAGACTCGCTTTGCGTCTCGTCAGCCATCCGAGTAATCGTCAACCCTGTCTGAATACGTCGTTCCTAGCAACCATATAGCTTTATTAAGCTCTCAGAGTTTAAAAACTGTGGATTAAATCTCGGTAGAAGGACGTTTGCGAAATCCGGTATTCGCTTCTATGTATAATACTTCCAGTATTAGCCAGCTAGAAAGTGGCGTCATACGATCATTTTGGTTTATGGCAACATTTCTGGTTCCTTCCCCCTAAAGAAAACTGGGTCACGCGATGATATTTATAGAGGTCCAAAAGGGGGTTGCAGAAAGAGTGAAAGAGTGGGGAGCAGGCTGGAGAAAACTATTATTGGAATCGGCTGGGTATTCGCACCCAGCGTGGCGGCGTCTCTTTTGCACGCTTGACCAATCGGCCAAGGAACCGCCGTCGCATGGATCTTGTAACCCGGAACGTGCCTACTCTCTCGTTGCCGTGCCATTTGTATTCTCCCCCAATCAGTGCTGCGAGCCGGGCTTTCATTTTCGTTGGTCGAGAATCAGACGGAACCGAGAATTCCGGGGGAGGATCGCGCGAGTCAAATCGATTTCATCCTTGGTCGACCTTCGTCTACGGGGCCTCGTTACGAACGCACGATTTGTTTCCGCTGCTTCCCGTTCGCGTTCGGTGAAAGGGAAAATGAGCGGAAAACGGCGACTAAGGAATAGAAGGAGGAAAGAGCGAGGAGAGATTGCGGGATGGCACAGAAGGCAGCATAGAGGAGAAAGAGAAAGAGGGTGATGGAGAAGGGAGGAGGGATGAGCGTTGCAATTAGTCTTTCCACGGGAAACGCACGCGGTAATGAGGCACGACCGGCTCGCACTTCCGGGACGTCGACGTTGTACGGCCGCGAGAGAGGTTATTCCTCTTTTTGTTTCATTGTGCGCGACTTCCTCGCTTTCTCGAAGAACTGGGGGACGCAGTGATTGTTTCGTCGCCCTGGGCCATTGTAGACGAATCTGCTCTCTGTCGTTCCCTACTGGCTGCGCTCCGTTGCATCGAAAAGCGCCGACTCGCTCTGATAATTCGACGCTGAATGCCTCTTGAAACGACGCTGCACACACCGAGGGAGACCTTGCGAACTTGTGAAATACACCAGCGACGTAACAATAGTGGTTTACTCTTATGGAAGATTTCTTTCGTACGATCCAACCTCGACTTTCACTTGTGTCTTCTCATCCGATCAGAAATTTTATCGAGAAACACGCGCCGAACTCGTTTCGATAATATGAACTTTGTACATGGTAATATGTGTCTTATATGCAGGTATATTAATCAGGCAACCGGTAAATTTTATGATTCTTGAGTGGACTCGTCCAAAGAATTTTAATGGCCATAATGAGACCGCTCCGGTCGTTCAGTTTTTGCAAATCAAAAAGAAGCAGGCAGAATACTGGCTAGGTGGATACAGATAATCATACGTCGACTGGCTAATTAAGTTGTCCGCGGTATCCGTTTTCGATGCGAGTATCGTCGGCCTCTCTGATGCATCGTGATGTCCGGACGCGAGTGGCGCTTGTGCGCTCGTGAATGGACGCGCAGCGACCATTGGATTGATATATTCCATGCAATCAACATGCCTGCGACGTTTCCGGTTCAAGGTATCGCAGTCCTACGCACGTTAAACGCCACTGGAATAGTCTGCTTCTGTGAATCGAGACTTACTTGGTTTAGAGTGAAACGAATCGGAGTACGCCTTCCATCCGAATTCAATTTCGCCATTTGTCAAGTGATACAAGAAAACAACGTGAAAATTTGCTCGCGTAAGCCATCAATGTAATTAAGCGGATTATCGGGACATGTATGGACAACGCGAAAGAATGCGAACACAGTCGAAATCGGTATAAAAGGAAGAGGAAAAATTCAGTGGACGTCGCGGCGGATGACGTAACGTGGCTAAGTGACGACCGTGTAAACTGGCGCCACGGATTTGCATTTCGCAATGGCCAGTAAAACCGTGTTCCCCCCAACTTGCGTCTTTAGGAAACACATGCATACGAGTATATACAGTTTCGTCGAATCGACCTCGTAAAACATAAACGCGACTAAAATACTATGCGCTGACTGGCACAACAGATTATTGCGCACCTACGTTCCATCGTGAACGAATTCTGGATGCGTAATGCATGATCATTGTCGCAAATATCGCTGAACGATGTCCGTTAAGTGAGACGATCGCTCACAATAGCGAACATGTTTGCCTCACATTATCGCACCGAGTGAAACAATTCTTAAATAATGGTAAATGTATGAGATACCGATCGATCGAGCTCGCGCGAGTATTTCAATACGGATGCTCGTGTCGCATGTTTGAAAGACTCGAAATTATCCAGGTTTCTTTTATAAATGTAAATTTAGTGCCTTATAGGGTGTCTCATAAATCATATGCCCGACGATGGTTAATTTCGCGGCTGTGGCAGAGGCCTAGTTTCTCGCGGAACGAGGGGAGAAAACACGCGGAGAAATATAGCTTGTCGACGCATTAACTATTTCTGGTGTATATTGGCGGAGAGAAGTCGGTTCTTGCCACGTTCCCGGTGATTGAGCTGCTCGAAAGCAATTTATCTTCGCCACCGTCTCCACACTCGACCGATCGGCCGACAAAAGAAAGAAACTACTCGATTCGAGCCACGCGGATCGAACACGAGCCTGGCCTGGACACCGTTGGAAGCTTTTTCCACAGTCTCGGCAAACCGGCAGACGTCTATAATTTTTTCACCGACTCGTCGTCGTCCCTCGAAGGGGTGGCTGGTAGACGTAGGAACGTTCTGTCTCTGTACGCGAGGTTCCACACGAATATCGGAATAACGTGGGAGGAGTCGAACGAGCCGATCGATCGGCTGGAAAAGCCACGCCACGCCGGACTGCTTTATTTTCGCATGGAATGACCTTGGAGGAATAACGTTTTATGGAAGTCCGACTGTCGCGATAACCAAAGCTCGAAACGTTGTATTCCCCTACCTCTGGCGAAAAGTTATCGTCTCGCCAGGCTTTATGTAAAGTTTTACGACCGAGTCGACAAGCTCGATACGCTCCGTGTCAATTCGAAAGAATGCCAGTAGCTTTACGATAGGCCACGTATCGGGCATTCCACGAATAATCGTCGCGAGAAAAAATAAGCTGCGTGCCTGGCGAGCTAGGTATACGTGCCTATTAAATCTCTCGCATATTCAAGATTGCAGCTTCCGTTAAACGGGTGAAAGTCATATTAGCGTTCCTGCTGGCGCATAGAAAAACGCGAAAGAGGAAACTTGGCGTCGTGCCTCACGCTGGTATCATCGTGTACATGATTTACAAGGATTCCGGTCGCCTTATCGTAGCTGCACATCCTTAACTCTGCACATTCGCGAGTATCATCGACTTCCGCTGACGTCAGGTCTCCCCTTTCCCTGTAACACCGTTTCCGGTGCGTTGAAAGCGAATCGCAGCAGCAGCCGCGCTATGTCGCCTGCGCGAACCTGCCGTCTCGTGTTTTCCCCAAGAGGTTGTTTCCTTTTTCCTGGCAGCCGACGCTTGTTACTGTTAGTTTGCTTGTTTTCGACAGTAACAGACAATGGGAGAAAGGAGATAGCGAGTTGTGAAAACTACCTAAGTTAGTCGATAGATCGAATGGCAGCGAGTCTGGTCAAAGGTTCGACGTTCCGCGGCCATGTTGACTCACTATCGCGAAGATAGAAGAATTTTATTATGTATGCTGTAAAGTCACCGAGGCATCTACTTAGTCGGCTTGAAATGGACGAAGCAAACTACTCGATATTCAAGAAACTATAAATTCACACGAGATGAAACACCTGTTTCAAACAGTACCTACCCAACACTCTCGCAAGAAATACATATTTCCCCTCCAGGAACAAAGTATGGTGGAAAAAAGAGGTGCTAAGATAGAGAGCGTTGATTGCTGACTTCCGGAAGCAGTGGTAACTTGCGATTCCGTATTTTTCTTGCGTCGCATTCACGAGTGAGACAGCTCACCGGTTTCGTCGTGTAGCGGTGCATCGATATATCACACTCCCAGCAATTATACAATCTCGTTAGCATTCTTTCGCTCTATCGCGATGAATGGATCCCTTTCATACGCGAGCCACGCGCTTCTTGCTAACTCGACGCTTCGCTCAAACGCGTGTAGCGACTATGTTAAGTGCACGCCGTGTGTCACCGTCTCCAGAGAATGTTTAACACTCTTTGCTCCGGCGCTCCATTAATTTCCCACTGTTGCACAGTGAGAGAAAGCAACTCGAAGCGAAAGAGACGATTTCCAGTTCTCGCAACTTCGCCACGCTCTTCATCCTAACGCGTATCTATATCTCTATGAATCATACATGCATATATTATTGTGCTTGCTTTAACACGTTGACGCGTTGCATCGGAAATACGCGTGCCGTGAATAATTTGCGAAGCGAGTCACTACGCAGATAACTGGCTGGTTGACGCAGCGTGCATCCCGATACTCCGAAAGCTCGTGACCGAACGTCGCTGCGGAGGCACGATCGCGATGAACGGCAAACTGATTTCTGCACGGTCGCCGAAGCAGCAACGTTCCATGCCGTGCTTGTTGTACCGGTATCGATCGTGAGTAATTACCCAGCATCGACAGACTTAGACGAGCATTTACGCACGTGCACGTTCATGCTCCTGTAAATCTTTCGGGACGTTTATCGTTTCCGATGCCGGCCGCTTCGAACGACCTACGCGAGAAACCTGTAAATGAACCGCGCTAGAAGGAGGTCGGATCTCGAGTAGTTGTTATTCCAGGGACGTTGGCCTACCTAGAGGCGGTACTTCGAATCTTTCTATTCGCGAGATCTCGAGAATCTTCTCCTTGGACCCAATTCTTTCGATTATCGAAGAAAAAAATGTGTCTCGGTAAATGTTTGCGATGGATGACTTGAATGAATATATCTGACTCGGACTTCAATGAAGACGTCGACGAAACATTGCAAGGGCACATGAGGATCGTTGTCTCGCGTGGGTAGATAAGTTGCGCACATAAACGTTATCGGCGTTATCAATCACCGTAAATAATAAAACGGCCAGCGAACCGGCGCAGCGTTTACACGCGGGCATTGGTCACGCGTACGTGTATGTAGATGGAAATAAACGAAACTAATAAGCGGCCGATGCGAGCGAAACGGAGCACGTAGACCGCAGTGTCGCTCGAATCCTTCACATGTGGGCTGAGAAAATCGCAATTTACGAACATGGACAGGGATCTTGCAATGATGCAACGCGCACACATCGCGCCAATCCACTGTAACTCCAGTGACTTATCGACTATTATTACCCTCCTTGTCTTCGCTATGTATCACTGTCAGTCGTTAGCCTTTCATACGCCATTCAGACTTTTTTCGTAAAAGAGTACTTAATTATCGTCTTCTATAAATACACCGACGTGTAACGTTCTTTCGATAATTTCATATAATGGGCTTTGTACACGTTCAGCCACCGGACGCTAGAACGATACAAGTAGCCTAGGATACGCTATAAATAAATTAATCATTTTCCTGCTTAATTTTCTGTTTCCTTTAATTGAATACGACCGATTACATCTATCGAATCGTAACGATTGTATCTTTCCCCGTGTCCATTATCACCGACTATCGATTCTTTGTCGGTCTCCTAACGACAAGATAGAGACACTGGAAGCCAATTTGGTCTCTAATCTATCAAGTTATGAAGTGGTATGCGTGACAAGAGTCGACATACTATATACTAAACACCATGAATGGACACGAAGGCGTTCGAGTGAATGGAAACCAACAGGCAAGTTTCGCCTACGCGTTTCCAGCTATATAGGCAGACAGGTCCCGCGTATGTGGTCTTCTATACGTAGTGCCTGCGTATGAATATGGATGTCTAGAGGCTGATCAAACTTCGCTCCATGTTCATTTTGCAAATAGTCCGAACGATATTTTATAATCGTAATTTTCAGACATGTGAATTAAAATAGACGGCCAAACATGGATCTTAAAACGATCGTCAAAACTTTCGTACAACATTGCTAATTAGCAAGGCGAATATTACGCGCGTGTTAAGCGAAGGTTTCAACTTTAATGATAGGAAGAATTCCGCGCGATAAGAACAAGCCGCGATATAAGTAAAGCATAATATTGATACAAGTTGATAACACCTTTTCAGATCGTCCAAAAGCGTTAAGAAGTGGTATGTTATCTGCCGCTAGTAACTGGAACGTTTAAAATCGAATCGACCTAGCGATACACGAAAATTGCCACGGCTATTGAAGTCTGTGACGCAAAACTAAATGTAGTGGACGTATGTACGCAGACGTATTTAGATAGGCCATACGAATAAACAAACGAAGATACAATGGAACGTTGGACGCGCCATGGCGTCTTAATTACAACGCTTCAAACCGAACTTGTTTTGATTTCAAACAAACATAACGAATTCGAATAATTAAGCGACGTTGCGACAGCTGAAAGTATCGACTCATCATTGTCGGACGATTTACATTAATGAGCACCGAATAATATCGACGCAGCGAAACGAGTCCTCGCCGAGGAATGGAACTAAAAGTCGAATCATAAGGAGGGTGCAACGACTTCGCGTGCATCGTATCAGCGCCGAGATAAACGGCGAGATTGCGAGAAAGGGGGAAGAATAGGGCGAAAGAAAAAAAAGGTAAAATCAACGGCTGTAATCCAGGTATGCACTTGGGCACATTGCCAAGACGCTAGGAATGCAGCATGCATCTCGCACCGGACTCGATCGCCGCATATGAGTACACGAGTATGCACTCAACGAAATTGCCAACGCAGGGAGAAACTCTGTTCCCTGCGACGTTGGCATCTTCGCGCGCAAGCATTTTTTGAATGAAAAACACGGGAAAACGGACCAGGTAAAAGTATCTTCTTTAACATGGAAATTACAAGTGCGCGGAACTGTTGGCAAAAGCAGAATCGTAAAATTCTCTGGGACAGGGCTCTGATACTTTGATTTCGATTAAAAAAAGAACGCGCAACTTTTTAAGCAATATCTGTGCCACGGTCAAGACCTCGGCGACCCATACCAGTTGTCACGTGTTTCAAGGTCCGGTTGCGTATTTTCGAGAAAAATAAATATTCCAAAGCATTCACGCGTTACCGATGCGTCTGTTTCTCTCTTCTGCGACGTAGATTTCGAAGACGTACAGCGAACATCCGCGCGAATACCTCCTCGTCCGTGTAAGGCACCTAAAGCTGCAAGGCCGTAGCGAAGAATCTCGCGGCTGGCTGTCGTATTCAAATCGTACGAGCTACGAGATTGCTTTATGTCCCGCCATACAAAGTGCCTTCTCCGCTGCCGACTCTCCTCCGGACAGAATTACATTACACCTTTTACCGCACTCGCCGCGTCAGATATTATCGACGAATAAAGTTACGGCTTCTACAAATTTTCGCTACATCTCCTTCTGTTCTATCCGTTCGTCGTAGGGATCGAAATAACATTACGAATTACGACGACAGTGTAATTGCATTAGCAATTCCTTAACTAGACGAACAGCTGTTGGCGCAACGCAGTATTCGTTTCATCATTCTGTCACACGCTCTTACGACGCAAGTCGACTAAAGACAAACTCCATGGACATTGTACTTTAACCTAGAAATCCTAGAATACTTGGGGAAAGATTCTTTGAGAGTCACTGACGCGTTCTACGTGACAAAAGACCAGTCTGTCGCGACGCTGTTCAGCATCAGATATTTTCGCAAGCTGGATGCACCGCCTAAATGCATCGCTCCATGACAAAGTACATCCGTTGCGTAACTTCCAAGAGCTTAGTAAGAGAAGTTCTCGCTCGCGTAATCAATGACGCCATTCATCCTAAAGGTCGATTACTTCTATATCTCGCGTGAAGATCGTCTCAAGATCGATAAACTTTTTTGGAGCACAACAACAGGCGAAAGAAACAACATGAAGATAGGAGCGAGCTTTGATCGATGCCACTGGCAATGACTCACACATCGAAAAAAGAAGACGAGTTACCAGGAATGGGTGAAATCATCCCTTTCGTATCACGAAAGAAAGTCGAAGGTTAAAGTATAGTTACAATGTTTAATTTCTCTAACGAAATAAGGTTCTGACGAATTCCTCGTCCTCTGTCGATCCACTAACATTGTTAGATAATAAATTATTATGCAAAAAATGCAAATCCATAAAATTGGAAAGTTTACAAAAAATAAAGTCGATCAGTTTAATTTTCTACGTATCCAGAACGTCAAAGCTGTATAATTCTTTTCGTCGTTGCAAAAGTTTGCTACACATCCTGTTCAGATTCGTCGAGTGTGATTCGCGGATGTTTCGACGCGTGGACCAACAGACGAGCGAAGAGTTACGAAACCAAATGTGACGGGATCGCAAGCATCACTGACGTCACGTGCTATGTTTAAACTGTGAGTAGCGTCGAGTCTGCTTCTACGCGAGCTCGCGTGTGCGCCGGATCAGAAACGGATGCGATGCGTACACCAGGTCGGCGTGTTCCTGCTGGTCGACGCACAATGTACCATTGTCTCTTCCTCTTTCGCGTATGTCTTGCCTTTCTCCGTCACCGACCGCTTTTATTTCCTATTGAGCCTTAAGACGCTCCAAGGGGTCAGGCTTCCCGTGTCCGCAGGTAGGTAGGCGTGCGTCCACGCACACGCACGGATGCTGTGCAAAATTACGGACGTTTGAGTCATGCGCTCGGTTTGCAAGAACGGGAGCGGTCCGAAGTTCTTAGAGACGATAACACCAAGCAAAGATAATTGTCTGACGAAAGTATAAAGCCCATGAAATATTTGCATACACGTAATTTTGTCCACAGATGATAAGCGCGCGCGTTGATAGAACACAGTTCTTTGCAAATCGTGTTTTCTCTATCTTTCACTGTAGCGATTATGACTGACGAGGCAAATGGAGGGATGCTATGAGCTCGAGTACACGGAGTACCGGCTTAATCGCCAATGCAATTTAGGCAATGCGATTCTGCGGCAAAACCCATGACAAGCGTCAAAAACACGCAGCGAATAGGGTGAAAGATGGAACCGCGTGCGCATGAATCATCGTCCTTCCTGCCATTAATGGGATTCGGCCGAGTACATGTAATATTTCGACCGATTCGGTCGCATGGCAGGATAATCGACTGGTCGGTAGGTCTTCGTCGCGTTAAACATCGACCGGTTCTCGAGGCCGGCAGACCACCGGTGTCGAAAACCAGCGAAATTAAGTTCGTATATTTTGCCCGCCGCCAGAGAAGTCGACGAAAGAAATTGAAATATCGTTTCGCACGAGCGAGCAACGGCGATCGAAGCAAACCACGAAGTGTCGCAATGCTCGGCATCGATCTGGATATTCGATTCGCGATCACCGCTCGAGCAACGATAACGGCCGCGTATATTTAGCATAGAACGCGTCGTTGCCGAGGAAACACAAACAATGATCCGTTCATGCGGATTTGCTAGGTCGAATAAAACCGATCAACCGGAGTGCACGTGACTTTCTAACCTTATACGCGTTTTTTACCATCCATAGATCCCCATGGATCCGATCACGAGCTGCCTTCGCGCAGCGTAAACGTTGAAAAACCACACAATGATCGCATTCAAATTATTCTTAGACGAACAGCCTGTTACCTCGGTTAATTGCGTGATACGTATTAAGAAATATAATAACAAGAATTCTGTTAGCAAAAGTCATCATTCAAGGAACGCAAACTGTACGCGTATACAAATATTTGAAGTTATTCGAAACTTTCAGTTCGAACTCTTGGAAAACAAAAGTTTCTCGGCTCTAAAAAGGGGGTATAGGGGAAAACAGAAGGATTCCGGAGTGCGCAAATACGCGTGTCACGATATGCGACTCCATTCGTTCGATATGTTTGACTGGGTGTCGAATGTCGGTCGTAATATGCACGATGGAGAACACATCCGTTATAATTGTGCCGCCAATGGACGATCGAGAGCCGGCTTATACTCCATCAGGATCGATGCAATCCACGACGTATCCACTGGATGCGTATCGGAAGACGAAGCGAGTCGAACGAGACCTCAATTAAATCACCGTTTATTGCTGCCGCGGAAGCAGTTCGTTTGGAATAAATTTCAAACGGAACAGGCTGGTACTCACTTCAAACAATCTTTCCATTGAGTAAGTATCCTCTTTTGATGATTTACACAATTTATTTCACGTTATTTTAATCTGACGAGACGAAGCATGGCGCCAGGCATGGCGGGCTTCCAAAAGTAAGAAAACATAGTTGTATTCGATTCTCGGAAGGCTACGAGACGAGTGCGACCAATTGTAGCAACACCTGCATCCTCATTCGTTAAGCCGCCCCAATTTGCTGGCGGTCGCATCCTGAAAACGACTACACGACGACTACTGAAATATTCACGAGGGTATAGGGATGTCGGCGGTTATTTCATTGGCCTCGCGCTCCCAATCAACTTTCCACGTCTCATGTTCGTGCCTCGACACAGTCTGTTCGTGTGCGTGTTCCTTTGCAAATTATACGCTCTGCGTCCTTGCGCCAATCAACAGCCACTCGAGATTTCCGTTCACTCTCGTAATCGTGTGCTCGATAACGATGAACGCGATGCCTGAGATCGCTTCTGGCACACGTATTGTATCGTAAATTCGACGTGAAGTCACCGACGGAGTCGCAGCTTCGAAAACGAGTCGGAGAAAGCTCGCCTTATATAGTTCCGTAGGAAAGATGTGTGCGCACTTTCGTCGAGGGAGCTGAAATCACGCGTCGAAAAGGCAGCTACTGCCCACGCCTGACATTTCACGTCTCTCCGTTGGGGCCCGTGTGGAAACGCCTCAAAGATGTCCACAGAGGAACAATACAGAGTCCATGCCAGTTTTTGGATCCTGACAACGACTATGAAACAACGAAGATTTAATGAGAACCACGGGATTACGAACGATTACGTACGTAACTTCTTAAAGAGGCGTCGAGAAAGTTGAGTGGATGGGAAATATGGCTTTAAAAAGAATATCGAGAATGAAGATCCGATTGAATAGTAAATAGATCGAGGAAAACATTTCCAAACACAAAGAAAGGGATTCGCGTAATATTATATACGTTCTTCTCGAGTTTCTAATCTAGTAAACTTACAATACAGTGTAGCGAGCAACAGTCAGGATGGTGTTTCGAAGGAACATCAAAATTTTTACGAGGACGTAAAAGTGTTTCTTGGAACTCTTTCGGCGTTACAGCTGAAAAGAGCGTGAGTCTAAGCACCGAAGGGGTCAAAAAAAAAAAAAAAAAAAATAGAGATAATGGACCCAAACAACGGGTGTTCCGAGATTCCTCGTATCAAGACCCTTCGACATCGGGGTAGCTCACCGCGATAACTTTTCACGGCACGACACGAAAATAAAACACGACAATTTGCTTTGTTAATACATCAGCAAAGTACAAACATAACTCGTACTCGGAAGATTCACAATGGCGATTAACGCTGTCTTATTTGTACGCAAGATTTCGCAACTCTTCGCGCTCAGCTGAATCATTAAAGAGAATTAATCGCAATTTTAATATTAATCGCCGAAGCTTAGGCACGAATGAATTGTCGTTTGAAAGCAGTGGAGCGTATTTACGAGTGCTGCACTCCGATTACGTTCATCGAAGCATTTCTTGTTAATCTGTACAGCGGGAAATCGTTTCTGCGAAAAGATTGGCCGACCTTTCTGATATAACTTAATAGCCGATAGAAGCTAGTATTGCTGTGCAATAAAGTATTCGTTTCGCCTTTTTTTTCTTTGCGCGACCGGACGTAGTGACTTCACGATCCACGCTTTTCGTTGCTTTATTTTCGAGATACCATGCTCGAGGCGCCATCAGAAGAGAGCACCAGTCCCGAGAAGAAGGTCGCACGAAAGCCTGCTGCTGGCACCCCACTGGACAGATAAACTGAATGAAATACTCGCGTGTTTCTGCTTCAACTATGCGTAAGCATAGAAAAGAATTCAAAGGAAAAACTATTTTAACGATATTTCTCATAGACGTTTCTCATAGCTAAATTGCTGGCAATACTGCAGAAATAACGATTACGAATATTTCTGCTTGCTTTTAAATGACATCACGGTCTTACACATTGAGACATCGGAGGGACCATTCTCTAAAATATTAGACTTCGCTAAAGTCCTATTAATAGAGGTGTGGTCTGTTTGATCTCATCATTATTATTCAAGTCAAGGCTGCATCTGACCAAAAGGAAATTTCCTTTGGCATTTCTTGCCGGAAAGGAACGACCTTGACTATGTTACAGGTAGGTCTTCGAGGCGTGTCCGAGCAATCACGTTAACAGAATAAAACGTAACACAAAAGTCGTGAGTATCTTCGAAATTATGTGACAAAATTGGAAAAGATTGTTGCACGCTTCCCGTAAAGGCATATATGGAATTTCATCTTTCTCTGCTTACGCATCAGTTCTTTCTTGGTCGTCGTGAATTCGTTGAACCGATTTATTGCCTTATAAGTTCTGTCCTTCGTGCTGCCAAACCACAATAATGAAGTCACTCAGCCAAGGTTTCGGTCGATTTTCATCAGTAACGATAACTTCCTCCTCTAATTTCTTTTGTCAGCTCTTGATCATTGCTTTAAATTATTCCCTCTATTTAGAGATGACCATTCTCTAGTTGCTCAGCGTCAAATGTACCGCTTATTTCATCTGCATAAATGACGAATCGATTCTCTAGATACCTTAATGACTTCCTGTGATATATTTCCGGTTCTTTTTCCAGACAAGGAAAAATACCTTCCGTGAAACTCATAAAGTAATCGATGAAAATAAATGGAGATATTTTCGATATGAACAAAGCTTAAAATAGATTTATCAGTTTGTGGAACTCTGTGTCACGTGAACTAAAATACCCAGACTATGTGACACAAAAATAAATGATATCAATGGCTTAGAATCCATTCACTTGGAGCCTCGAAAACAGTACGGAACGGTTATCTTATCCCAAGAAACGCGTTTCGGGAGCAGCTACCGACATTATTTCTTCTCCGCATACTTCTACCCTTTGCACGCGATAAAGTTTGACCGAACAGTTCAGTCAGTTTAAAGTCTTCCATTCGTTAAAGTTTAACTATTGATTCGCCGAGAATTTAAAAGAATGCAGTAAGAAATTTATGATCTACCGATGACGCAATGCTGAGGCGAATGTTATGTCATAGACATTGTGTTATAGACATAAACTTTGCTATGCGATTATTGCACAAGCTGTCTTTCTCACTTTCACATTATAGTCGCAATATTCGCACTGTAATTCCACTCTTAACTACTTGTGATTAAGACAAGTATCGTATGTAACAATTATCCTCTGCCGTTGTTTAGAACACGACGAACAACTCTTTGCTCGACCATCAGCCATAACCGCAAATGTTGCAACACGCACTTTTATGATTTTAGCATGCGCATGAAACAATTTTTAATAAAAACCCCAAATGTTCGTAACATATTACAATGAGCGCATAGATAATGAAATTTTTTCCAACATTCTGAAAAATGATAAATACTCGAGAATCAACAGCTGCCCGATGACTCAGTGCTGGCTCAAGTTTTTTGCGTTACGGTCGTTTCTGTTGGAGCATCGCCAACTGGCTGGTGAACAAATTCTATCGAAAACCCTACTCGACTAGACTTACCATAACCATGGCTCGTACTATTGAACTTGCGAAACTTCCATTGGGATTTACTATCTTATAACAATGTCTCGCAGACATACATTCAGTACATTATTCAGCGACGTTGCAGAAAAGAACGAGTCGCAGACGAAAAGCCGTTATATAACTTATGTCCTTAACATTGAACTTTGTGTGGAACATTCGCTTAGAACTGGGAGAGTTGAGGCTTGTGCTACGAAGTAGTTCATTTACAAGTCAAAGATGCTCGGAAACCAAACAGAGTAGAAGTTTGGTTTCTTTGTGCGGAATTGTTTTACATTGAACGCAATTATCTTTCTGGAGTAGCATCTGTCTAAGAGTCGTCTCAGTTCCTCGAATAATTAGTCGACGACGAGTTCACGGTGTATCCTTCGTTCTCAATTTATTTAAAAGGACTCCTCTTTCGCGGATGATTCAGCCTGCCGCCAATTACAAAACCCGTCGAGCACGTTCGTCCGACTGTAAAACGCTAAAAACTGACTCGCTCACGCCCTAGGGAATTATTCATACCAGAGAGAAATGTGCGGATATCGCGGCCTGTTCCTGGGGACTGCATCGTAAGTGTCGTGTTACTTAAAACTGGAATAAGGTATGTATCATAGTCCGGCGTGAGTCACCAGATGCAACGAAAGAGGCGTCTAAAAAAGATAGCCCGCGCTTCTCGGACAGAAATTGCTGCAAGTGTTCCATGATAAATGGTCTCCTTGCAAACAAGTTTATTTTCATTGCTTTCTATTATTTCGTTCCTCTACAATGAGCGTTTAGAAGAGCAGTCGCAGAAATTGTTCAACTATACGCCTCGATTAGCACGACCGATGGTTATTCCCACAGCGGCGACTTATTACAAGCTCAGTAATCGAGTAACAACGTGTAACTCATTAGCTTACCTACTTAACGGTCGAAGGATGATCGATAATATTCAAAAACATTTATCATGTTCTTGCTAGTTAATCTCATTTGCAGGGAGATCAAGGCTAGAAGAAAAAGTTGTCGTCGGAAAGCTAAAAATTGTTGGAAATACACACGCTTGAGCGCATCGTCTTCCACAATCTCTATGTACGTATTGAAGTTTCATTGATAACGCGGTCAGAGTAGAATTTCTATACGACGACCTTTAATTCCGTGTAGAGAGCCGCAAGTAGCTAATCTTCTTAAGTCTCTTCCAAGGAAGGACTGAGTTTTGCCCTGGTGGTATCGCTCCGATCCTATATCACCAACAAATAAGATTATCACGAGTCCAAGAAGCGATGAATCTTTCGCATTTCCTTCCTTTCCATATTCAAACAGATAACTTGGACACTTTGAGGATATATGGTAAGTCAGTGGCAATAGCAAACGATAAAGTTTATTTTCACAGAGTATATTCATGAAAGAATGTTACATAGATATGGCACATAGCGATAGAGACCAGTTAGAAACTATTTTGCATAGGTACGTACAGATCGATAGAAACTATCTTACTTAACGCGAATAGAACAGCTATGGGAATCGAGGAAAGCAATGTCAGACGTTAACTTCTCTTCCCTGGTATGGTATAGTATTGTAATCTACTATTATTCCTTACGTCATCGGAACTTCGCCTTTGGCGTTAGCTCCTCGTTATTTTACCATCCAATTATAGCATGATTAAGACTTGTAGCGCATTTGCGCGCATTTGTGAATGGATTACTATTGTAATCAGATTGTTATAGAGGAAACCTCTGTCTCTCACGAACAAAATAAATGGTAAGCATTCAAGGCTCGATTCATGTCTTATGAAAGACGATTTCGACAGTCGTATCGTCAGAGACTGTACGCTATACTGGAATAATATGGAGGTACGCGTATAAAACGGTAATGTAGGATGATCGATCAAATGATGCACGGTAATAATTGTGGACGATGTGTTAACGGCACGATCGGCCAACGAAGGTGGCATCGATCGTACGAAGGCTTTCCAAGATAAAAGAAGCTTGCGCGCCTCGTGCGAGTACCGTAAGAACGACCTTGCCTCGAAATGGCGAAACGGTCCGGGTGCACTACAATAAATGCCTCCGATTCTTTCGCACCTGGTAACTACGAGAACGAGCAGAGAGAAATGACCGGTATCGAGGGCGAGGATACCGAGGAGAATTCGGCCAAGGAACGATCCTACCGAAACCTGTCCTTTCGTTACATATATCACATCGTCTACTACCGCTTCTTTCGCCTGCTTTGTATCAAATCAAGAAATAAATTGATAAATTGCAAAGTCCAAGTAAATCAATTAGGAAACGCAGTTACATAAGATTAAATGCCTGTCTGTATTTATCTTCTTTATTTAACCATTGCAACGTGGTAATATTAACATTCCACAACATTATCGAAATCGTGTAATGGTCAGGAATGTAGTATTCTTGCGGCCCAACGAAACAGAAAATTAACGATTTGATGACTCCGTTTAGCAGAGAAATTACCTCATCCGCGTCTCTTCAGTTTCCAAGAAACTCGGATTGACTTGATGAGAATTCAGAAATCGACAAATGCCAATTAAAATCTATTATGCAACGTTCGAATATACACGCACGCGATGAAAAAGTTGAAGAAGAAACCACCAACGCGAGACGGAGATTCCGCACGTCAGAATGATGCTTCGTCGGTTTCCCTCAGACAGGCACAATTTCGTAAGAAGGCCGTGCTACCATACCGTACGAGGTAGCCGGAATATAAAATTACGAAGCGGGTAATCCGAACCTGTACACGTAAGCCGAGCAGATAATTCGAGTTAAGTGGCTCTCGGATAAGTCTCGCAGTTCGGATTTTGCCTCCGTGGCTTCGTCGTTGATCAGAGTAAACGCTAAAAATCTACGTTGAGAGAGTGGCGTTTGTGTGCCCACGCGTTAGCGGCCTCCCTCTCTCGCTCTCTCCTTTTCGACCTCTTCGCGTTTTTCTTCTTCCTACCTTGCCGGCCGGACTCCCACAGAATGGTACGTGTCGTAACCAACTATAAACATTGGCACCTGCGGGCCTGTCACCTTTCTTCTACACGGCCATGCCGGCGATTGCTTTTCTGCAACCTTAAACCTTACCGATTCTCCAACGAAAATGCGAAGGAATCGTACGCCAAGAATTTTCTCCGGCTTCCCGCTGCGTCTCTTTGCAACTTCCAGCTGCATGAGAAAAAATGGTCACAGGTAAAAGCTGTGAGAGCGATGGTAATCTGAGCGGACCGTGGGATCGGCCGCTCCAAGACGACTTTAATCTTCATAATGAAGTCGACGCTTATCGGTTTCGTTAATTAAGCGAGCGGCTCGTCGGATCGTAGCCTCCCAAGATGACGGTTGCAGTGGCAACGCCGTAGGGTCTCTTTCGATTTCGAAGAAGCGACGCAAGAAGAATGTAGTCTTGTCATCGGCTTACTGATGTACGGTACTTTCGAGTCCTCCAGTTTTTTCGCCCTTTTCCCTTGCTAGCGTATACGCACGTGTCCATCCGACGAACGTTAATTATTCGGATAAACAGCGCGACGCCTTTCTTTCAAGTTATATCGATCCAACTTCTAAGATAATCCTCTCGTTTTCGTTTCAATGGAATGCAGAAGTCACCGCACAGCCGTGTGACAGTTGACTACCATGTAACATAATGTCGTGGCTTTCCAATGGCGGTATTCTACATGCAGAGTACACTAAATCTCTCGAGGGAGGAAAAAATACACATAGCATGTGTCTTACTTCGCTGTCCGAAACGCCAGGGAAATATATGACGATCGTTCCGGGGAGGGAATATAAATTTTAGCCGAATTTTTTTCTAATGCCGGTTCTAAACAGTCGACCGATGTGATCGTAAGATATCCACGGGAAGTATCTCGTAACTTATACACCAATGTATCTGTATTGAGCTTAAACGCGCCATTTATAAGCGCTCGCATCCGTTTAAGTGGCGAACGAGCGTGTTGTCGCGTATATGCAAACGTCGCAGTGCATTTCTCTTCGGGCTCTCGAAGAATGTCGACCTTTTGCCGCGCCGAAGTATTCCACTACGTGATTCCGTACAATGAGTTCGAATCTGGTCTCTTCCCGGGACACCCGGTATATTTACATAGGGTTTTGCCATGGTACTGGCAAGATGCTGCTGGAAGCGCTGGACCAACACCTGTACAACTACGGTAACCTGTCAAGCTGGAAGGGCAAGGAAGGCCCACCTAACAAAAGCTTTTGCTGTTGGATTTTTTTTTACCTGTTTCTTTTTTCCTCGTCCGTTGAATCTTGGTTTCGGTGCTTGAAAACGTGCGATCGACGCTCTGTTCCAAGAAAAAAGATGCATCTTTTGAAAGAACGACTCGAAATATTTTGTTTCGATCGATATAAACTATGCTATACCTGTCAGAGCGGAAAGTTAGGCTGACCGAAGCGTAGATATATCGGCACTCATGTGAAATTATCGTCATTACACACAGAAAGGCATATCTTTCAGATACGAGTTATCGCGTTGTCGTACAAGCAGCGAGTAAACCATAGTTTAAATCTTCTCTTGCCGGAAGTAGTCTTTTGCCACGTTTCAAAGTGGCCGGATTTTATAGAAAAAGCGTTCGATTGTTTGGTGCAGTTAAAGAACCACGTAAAAGCGCGCATGCATAAGACAATTATTAATATCTACAAAACCTAATCAAAGAATCGCTTTTCAGTGTAAATTGAGGAACATTTGAACTTAAAATCACGAAAGATGATTGACTTAATATCGGTATAAAAAAAGACGTAAAGCTTAGTTAGGAATAGCAGGCCGAGATTTAATGAAGGGATAAAGGGCCGGACGAGCGCAGAATGTTGAAGATCCCTTTTGGGACCGGAGAAACGATCGTCTACGTGGAAGTAGAGGCCGGCTCGAAAAATCGGATGAAAGAAACAGCAAGTTAAAATAAGCTTGGCTCGTTCTTTGTCGCGTGATCGAAGGAACAAGAGAGACGGAAATGTCGTCTTCACTAAAGACACTGCTGAAAATACATTGATGGCTAATAGAAGATGGACTAACGCGTATCAAAATTTTATACGCTCAGCGGTTGTTCTTGTTTGCAATAAGCAGCAAACGGATGGAAAAGAGAAACCAGTATCGGCCCTAAGTATAAATACTGTGTTGTATAAACGATGCTGACTAAATAAATTAACGAGTAGATGTTATTTTAACTATTAAGAGAAGCATCGAGCAATAGCCTGATAATTTTATTACTGAACAAATTCTTCCAGCCAATTACCAATTTCATTCGAAGTTATGTGTTGTCCGGATATAAGCTGATAGCAATAATCGAGCGTTTATCGATGAAATTGGTCATGTAAAGGCAAACACTTGTTAAATTTCACGGATAATTTGCACAGAAATTGCACGATATCTTTTTAGGACAGCTGGAACTAGACTCCAATGTGCCTTACGATATATTCGCTCGTCTATTCGGCCATGCGTATATACGTGGGTTACGGTACGCTCAATTGATCGAAATTGGTTAATTCGTCGAGACCGAAACTATCCTACTCTCAACCTGGTTAATTATCTGGAGTATTGACCGACAGTAGTTCTCATATAGCATCATCCAAAATGAGGAATTTTTGCCTAAAGATCCTGACAAATTAACGTGTAGACCATGAAACACAATTTAAAGAATAAAAGGAAGAGCAAGGTATTCGTAGAATCAGTTGTTCTTCCTGCGACGATTCATCAGGGAATAAGACACCGACTAGGTTATGCTTATCTACGACGAAAGTGACCGTACGGTGTTCGTTTTACGTGCGGCCAGACATAGGAATTGGTTGCCGGTCTCACGTGTCTTTCGTCTCTCTACGGAGCTGTGGGAGCTCCTTTAGCATATAAAGGAGTCGCTGGACGCGTCCATACGTCCACCGTCATGGCGAAACTAGTTCGGCCGTCCAGTTTTTCCACTCCCGTGCACACTTCAGTCGTCTCTTCGATGGTGGGAGACCACATCTCGAGCAGTCGCGGTCCTCGTAACGACACGCTAATAATCCCGCAACTTGTTGCTATTCCGCCGCTTAAAGGTCTATTGATCGTCCCTAACACCATGTTGATTCGATATTTTCAAAAATGGAGTACGGAACGATGTTTCGTTAACAAAAAGTTATCGCCTTCAGAGATCTAGCCTCTCTACGATCCTGTGTACGATAATCTTGGCGTTATCACGTGACAATTTGACCTATTACAAGCCTCAAATTAATCGTCAGCAACCATTTGAATTTTCAATTCCCGCGCGCTTTCCCCCTTTAGTCAATTAGAAAATGATCTCTGAGATGTTTCTATGAGATATTAAAAAATGAGCGATAAGACTCACCGAGATCTTCAACCAGTCGGAGCATGACACCACCGATGTGCAATTCTCCTTTTACTCGTAAACTCCTCTCCACTTGAAGATCGGTCACATAAACACGCAGCACCCAGCTGCCGTCCACCTCGTGACCATCGGAATACATTTTTCCCGATCTCGGGCGACCGTACGTCAAAAATATCGAATTATAAACTAACACGTTCTTTAACGCGATGCACCTTCAGCTCCAGACACTCGATTTCGAGAAGAAAAGTTCGTTCTAAGGTGCGAAAATCATGATTTCGCGGCACTTGACATCACCGCGAATACACCTCAAAATTATTCGTCGTTCGGTGAATAACGAGTTGTATTTAATCTAGCAGTACTAGTGGATTTTACGACTTCTTAAGCAAACTCGATTCGGCCTAGTGTACGCACTTGCGATACACTGGTTGCTTTGATCGGACTCGCACAAATTCGTTCCGAATTCTGTATAGAGGCGTTCCAACGTTA
This sequence comes from Bombus flavifrons, assembly GCF_040668555.2. Lineage (NCBI taxonomy): Eukaryota > Metazoa > Arthropoda > Insecta > Hymenoptera > Apidae > Bombus > Bombus flavifrons. Next base: position 7,020,812 of record NC_138454.1, read on the forward strand.
GCCTCACGTCCCAGCTGGTTTCTCGACTGGTGTCGACCGTACACTCTCGGCTCGGCTACACTCTCTTGCCGAGAATAGAACTATTTACAAGTAGCGCGCTTGGAATGCGCGCGCAGATCTCTCCCCCCGACAACGTCGCGCGGTAACCCGTCACACAACTCGGTTTCCTTTCCCTTCGCGTCTACAGACACACCGTGGCCTTACTGTTTCGTCGTTTTTCCTTTCCTATTTCATTGCCTTTGAGTTCTCGTCGTCCTTCTCGATCTTCTCGTGGATAGTGCTCGCGTTGGCTCTCCCTTCCTTCTTCGCCGATACGTTGCCTTCTTCCACCACATCGATGCACCGTAATCCGGAGAATCCTATGGATCTTTATCCAGATTTTACATTTTCCAAATGCTGTATACCTAAAAGTACTTGCTCCAGTTCTCCCTTCGAATAAGGTAATTAATTTATCTTTTATGGTTGAAACAAGTTATGCATGTGATTCATTATGAGCTGTTGTACATACATACATACATATACGGTTACTTCGATGACAGATATAAGAAGGATTATAAAACGAACTTTTTAAACATATATTATACAGTGGTATTTTAAAATGCTTTAATATATTCAGCCCCTTTTTTACTTTTGCCTAAATCTTGTAACGTATACACAATATTGCTTTCAAATCTATAAAGTCTATTTTGATTGGATATGTATCAAGGCATAAAATAGACTTGGCATCTTATAAGATCTCATATCGTGTGTGCTCTGAAATACCGACTTCAGAAAAATTGGAGTGTTTCTGTACTGTCTCTGCAATTTGCTATAGTAAATATAGAAATTATATTTAGTCAATCGGTGTAGTCATTAGCTACGGAAGAATCTTCGTTTTCTAAACTCTCGAAACAAAATTAGACAGGTAGTCAAAATCAGTAAATAATAATTAAAAATTTTGATGTTAATCTTATGTTATCTGCAGAAATGTCGTTCGATATTTCATTCAATTGCTTCTGATAGCGCTAGTAGACAAGCAGTTTGTGTAGTCTGTAGTATACTGTAGAGTTCTTCTTTTACCTACTCATTTGATTTACCATACCAAATTCTTACTCATTACGGATCGATGTCGTAAAGCAATCGAAATATCCAGAATAAATTTGGACAAAAGTTTTATAACGGCATATTTGCAGAGAGGTTGTGTGAAATATCACATAAATAAAAACGTAAGATTATCCATACTTTCTTCAGTAAAGACAAAAAATATAATTTAAGGTTAGAATGTGATAAACAATGTTATATTAGCGTGTGAATTTTTCTCTTTCGTGAAGGTCAAATTTGTACAAAGTTTGGTTGTTGTTCTGGTGATATTTGGTACAATGATCATACACCTCAAAAGATTTATTTTGCCATTGTGCAAATTGAATAAACTTGGAAAGGTACAAAAGCAATTTATTAGATGCAATTCTTCAGAATCTTCACCTGGAATCTTAGAACAGCTAAAAAATAAGAGTATACTGCGGGTTAAAGGAAATGAAGCTTCAAGTTTCTTACAAGGATTAATTACAAATGATATGAAGCATTTTGAAGAAGGGGCAGCAAATTTATATGCATTATTTCTAAATGTCAAGGGTAGAGTAATGTATGATGTTATTATCTATAGAAGCCAAGAAAATAATGTATATTATATTGAATGTGACTCACAAGCTGCAGATTCATTACAGAGACATCTAAAAATGTATCGTGTTAGAAAAAAAATTGATATAGATCATTTAGGAGATAATATAAATGTTTGGGCATTCTTTGATCCTACTCAATATATGAATAACAAATATAATGATAGTAATAAACAAAAACTTGAAGGTTTAATATTTCCATGTGGTACTCTTAATAATAAAGTAAGCAAGGTAGTTGATAATATTATGATGTATGAGGATCCTAGACTTCCTGATCTAGGCATCAGAATTTTAGCAGAATCAACAATTGAAAGACAAAAGATAATAAGACATTTAAACTTAGATGCATTACATTCTACTAATGACTTCAATTACAAAGCATTTCGATATAAACTTGGTATTCCTGAAGGTGTAGAAGATTTACCACCAGGAAAACCTTTGCCACTAGAAGTAAATTGTGATTATTTGCATGGTGTTAGTTTTCATAAAGGTTGTTACATTGGTCAGGAACTTACAGCTCGTACTCATCATACTGGTGTTGTAAGAAAACGTTTAATGCCTCTATTATTTAGTGAAGTTCCTAATAAATCTTTTTCGTATGATGATAAAATTATTAATGAGTCTGGCAATGTAGTAGGTAAATTTAGAGGAATTGAAAATCAGTATGGATTAGGTTTAATGCGAATTATTGAATCTTTGAATGCTCAATCTCTTACTATATCAGATACTAAATTAAGAGTATCAAAACCTATTTGGTGGCCGCAGGAATTGCAGAAAGTTTCTGTTAATAAAAAAGAATGAAGGTTTTTAAGTTAAATACGATTTAATGTATATATATATACTAAGTTGTAATCTATGGTTATAAAATAAATATATTGTCAGGAAAAATTATAGATTATTTTCCATCAATGTTACTTTATAGGATGGAATCTGTCGCTAGTACATCTACGGACGAAGCTCATTTTATCGGACACAATCAAGGTTTAACATCAGCAGTTCAAGATCCCAAAGAAATCATAAATGAAATATTTAGATGCTCTTGTTGTTCATTAGAAGAACGATTTAATTTCAAGGGTATTAAAGCACCATTCGCGCGGCAATTAAGTTATCTAGAAGAATGTTATATTATGAAAGATCCTTTTAGTTTACCGAACAAAGGAGAGGTTTTAGTATTAGGAGCTGATTGTAATTTTTGCAAAAAACCTGTATGTTTAGAATGTAGTATATATTTCGGTAAACGGTTTTGTTTAAAATGCGCGTTATGTAATATACAAAATTTGCCATCGCAACTACATTCCAAAGTAAAAAATTTAATAAAAGAAAGAGATTCATAAAAATATTTTATTAAACATTAAATACTTGTTTCTACTCTTTTACATTTGAAAAATACATACTGATAACAGTCTTAAAAATGCTAAATCTTCTTAATTACGTTTTTTCTTACTTCACAATGATACGACAGGTTGCAATTTGTCATTATCGCTAGTATATAAGATATATGAATTAAAATTGAATTGTTACAAAAATGTTTAAGCTAACAGTATACTTTTTATGCCGCTATTTAATTTGATGACTTTTTCGGCTTAGCCATAAGTTTTTCAGCCAAAAGTTTCTTTTTTTTGTCAAACTTGTTTTTACTTTTCTTTTTGTTTACATCAGATTTTTGACCTTGAAAGTTATTTCCTTGTTGTTGTGGGCTAGTTTCTTTCTTTTCTAGTTTTTGTTTTTTTGTTATTCTTTTTGCAGCGTTTTCTTTATTACGAATCTGAAAAATGTAAATTAATATTTTATTAAATAGTAAAACTTAACTGATACATCAAATATTTCTTAAAGAATAATGTTACATACCGTTATTGATGCACCTACAGTATTTTTCAACTTTTTATGTGAAAAATTATGGTTATTTTCTGCGGGATATCTCTTTCCATATTTTTCTTTTGTTCTTTTATCTTGGACAATATTTGGTTTTACTCTAACTTCTCTATTTAAAATTGTGATGCCATCTAGTTCTAATGCTAATGCAACAGCATCTTCACTTTTAAAATTAACATATCCAAATCCTTTGCCCACTCCAGTCTGATTGTCTCTAATTATTCTCACAGATTGTATTTCACCACATCGCTTAAAATGATTCCTAACTGAGTCATCATCAACATCTGAAAATTATAGCATTTTTATAATATCATAATATTAGTTAATCATGTAATTAATCTTTATTTCTTTTATCCTGTATTATACTTACTAAAATGTAAATTTCCTATGAATACGCTTTTTTTTGTTTCATATTTGTCATTTGATTTCATAGACATGTCTACTCTTATATAATTTCCTTCAAATTTTCTTCCATTTGCGGACAAAGCTTTCTTAGTAGATTCTTCAGACTCAAATCTAATATACGCATAAACTGATTTCATTTTAGGGTGTAAATCATTTGTGATAGCTGCAACTCGTTTAGGTATATTGAGGGATTTTGATATTTTACCCCTTATACGAATAGCATCAATCTTCCCAAATTGCTTAAATAACTTCTGTAACTGTTTCTTTGTTACATCTTTTGGGAGATTACCAACAAAAATTGTTCGTTCATTTTCTTTAAATTCTTCTAAAGAGGAATCTTTATCTTGATGAGAGTTCAATGATCCGTTTCCTTCTACTTCTCCTTCTTCTTCATCTTCTTCATCACTTATATCATCATCTTCATCATTCTTAGCTGGTTGAACAAAATCATCATCATCATTATCATCCTCAATAGTAGTGTCAGACACTAGTGTTTTTAGAAGACCTGATCCTTCATTCTTAAATTTTTCATCTTCATCAATTGTATCATCAGTTTCGTTATTCTCATCAAAATCAGTAAAGTCTTCATCATCTTCATCCTCAGAAAGACTATCTCCCAGAAGTACCTTTAGAGAACCCACAGAAGATCCATCAGTCTTTCCTCCATTCTCAGATTCTGTATCTTCTGTATCATCCTCTTCTTCCTCTTCTTCCTCTTCTTCATCATCATCATCATCGTCGTCGTAATCATCATCATCATCATCAACCTCATCATCACTATCCTCAGTCACAGAATCATCCTTGTCTTCACTGGAATCAATGCTGTCATTTGATCTTATTCCATCAAACATTTTTACACCTTTAAATACTTGTACTTTTTTGTTTTCCTCATAATCTTCATCATCTTCATCACTATCATCTGCTAGACTGGCACCAAGAATATCTGGTAAGATTTTTTCCTCTTCACTTATATTACCATCAGATGATTCACTCTCATCAGTACTTTCAATTATGCTATCCTGTAATACAATTCCTTCATTGATAGACTCATTCTCTTTGACCTCCTCAACATTTTTATTTTTTCTTTGTTTCTTTAAAGATTCTTGCAGCTTTTCAACATCTTTCTTTCTCAGTTCTTTATTCTTTTCTGGAGATTTCTGAGGTGTATTATTTTTCATATTGTTACTATTTGACTTTTTTGATCCATTAATTAATGGAACTTTTCCAGTTGGTATTTGTTTAAATTTTTTATTTTTATTTTTTTGTATAAATCCATCCCTTGGTACATTCAGTAAGTGTTTGGAAGTTAAATTTTTATCTTTCTTTGGTTGTGATTTAACCATTTTTTTCAAAAAACCTTATGTCGTCGTTTAAAACAACAGCTATCCTGTTATAGATAGAAGAAATAATTAATCTTCCACGCACATATTGTCCTTATTTTGTTTCAAACAATTTAAATTTTTTAAGATCATTGATTCATTTAGAAGCACGTTATATAGTAGTTCAATCAAAGATAATTAGGTTAATACAGAAAGTTAATAATCAAATCATAGCCATTAATAGAATTAATTATTATTAATATACTTAATAAGAAATAATACTAAATACTCACTACGGTTATATGTATACAAATCAAGCCGCCAAAGAAAAACTCACTTCTCAATACGCCGGCTCAGAGTGAACACACTTTAAGCGCCAACAGGAAGAACGAAATCAGCCATTAATATCCTATATACCTCATTTTTGAATGTCAACGTATTAACGAAAAACAAAATTCTCTATATCTTACTTTAAATGCAATTTCCCTATGAATCTAATAACCAATTGCAATCTTACATTCATAATTTTTAACGGAAACATTAGACAATTGCACAAAAATCGGGTCCCAAATTTTGCAAGTATGCAGGTGTAGAAACAATTGTATTTCACATAGCCACAAGCTTTGGTAGACCTTAACACGTTAGACCTTTAACTCAAAAATCAAAATATTTTATTTTTGATTTATGATCAATGAAACTTTTGTGAACACATTTGTTACATTTTTCTGATTGAAATGACACTAAACACAACGTATGTAATTTGCTTACTTACTAAATGATAGTTAAATACATATGAATAAGTAAATGTAATTCAAATTATATCGTGTTTGGTCTCATTTTAATCAGAAAGATGTCACAAATACGTTGGTGAAAGATTAATTTTAAAAAGGTCAAAAATAAAAATGTTTCTCTTTTAAATTAGTATCTAAATATATTATCTCAGCGGTATTTGACCATGAATTATGTTACACTATTCGATCGCGGCGAGCCGCAAAGCTTCGTGGTAAACTCTGGGTATAAAAACAACAGTGGGGATTACGACGGTGTAATCTTTATGCGCTCTTTTTGTGCAATTATCGAATGTTTCTCTATATTTAAAGTTGTTACGAAAAGTAAACGATTCAATTAAAAAATAAATGCAAATATTTTATACTAAAATATGATTAGAGACACCATTGCAAACATAACATTTACACATATGTAAATGTTGTTTCAATGTGAAAGGAAAGGTTATGTTGTACAGTATTTTCGTGATTTTGTAAGATTCAGAATTTATATAAATATTCGCTTCAAAAATTAATATATCTATAGTTATCGATAGGAAGATTTAGGTAAATTTTTATTGACATTATATCCTTCTGTAATAATTTTTATAGAACTAGGTTAATTTGTCCAGATATAAAGTGTCAGAATCATGTGGCTGCATTTTCCATGTTTCAGATTATATTTGAGTTGTATACAATGGACGGAGTAGGATTATTTAATACTTTTCTTCAAACACACCAACCTCAATTAGAATCTTCTGGGATACCAAGAATATATTGGCACATTTTATTTAAAAAACTTCAGTACCAGATATTTGATTCAGGTCTAATATTTCAATTAATGAAAATTGATTACGATAATGATAAGAAGGGTAAAAAGGATCCTATTTGGAAGCTCTTTGTTTGTCGTAAGGGAGGCATTGCTGTTGAGGATCCAAACAATATTTATTTGATAGATCATGCATGGACATATGATATTAACAATGCAAGGCAAAATTTATCAACTATTCCAGGTCTATTAGGTCGTATGTGTTCCTTAATGGGTTTTGACACAGATGCAGAGGAAGATGAAAAGATAGAATTTGTATTAAATGAAATGTGGAGGTACAATCAATCTTTTGCTATAAATAGTGGTTCCATAGAGGATAGAATGCCAGTTTGGTATATTATGGATGAAGTAGGATCAGCTATAAATCATAGTGATAACCCCAACTTTAGAACAGTGCCTTTCTTGTATTTACCAGATGGTGTTACTTATACACTGTTGTTCCCTATAAAAAATGTTGATTACAAAGAAGAAGTTACAAGAAATTTTATAGAAGGGCAAACAAGAGACAAAAGGAAACAGAAAGCGTTATTGTTACCTTGGATAGAAATATCATTTATCGAAGAAAGCTTCTTGCAAATTGAACCAGATGAACAATACTTTTTGGCAGGTCGTATTCATGAAAGTCTACCAGAAAAAGTGGATTCTAAACCTCTTGAAAGAGCTAAAGGTACGAAATTAAAAGTTTTTTCAGAATATACATATGTAAATGAATATCTAAATGACCCTGCATTTGAAATTGTGGCCGATGAAGACCAGGCAGATATTTTATGGTACACCTCACATTTCAAAGACTATAAAAGGTTAAGCACACAATCGCCATATGTTTTTGTAAACCAATTTCCATTTGAAAATGTTCTAACTGTTAAAGATTTATTGTCGATTATATGTAGAAGAAAAGCAGGTGAAAGGTACTTCAATCCCAATACACTCGAAACTTACCCAACTTGGTTACCAACTACATACAACCTAAGTGTAGAATTAGTGCAATTTATTGCATACTTTGAACGGAGGAGATCAATGAATTTAGATAATCATTGGATTTGTAAACCTTGGAATCTAGCTAGAGGATTAGATACACACGTTACGAAAAATTTGTTCCATATATTACGATTGCCTAGCACAGGTCCGAAGATAGCGCAAAAATATATTACAAATCCCGTTTTGTACCACAGACCGAACATCGGAAAAGTTAAGTTCGACATACGATACATAGTAATGCTCAAATGTGTACAACCTCTACAAGTGTTCGTCTACAAAAATTTCTTCTTAAGATTTGCGAATAAGGAATTCGCTTTAAATAATTTCGACGTGTACGAACAACATTTCACAGTTATGAATTATTCAGGAGACATACCACTTTGTCACATAAAGTGCGCGGACTTTATCTTGGAATGGGAGAAGCAGTACCCCGACTTTTCATGGAAGAGATGTGTCGAGCCAAAAATCTTGCACATGTTTAGAGAGGTTTTCGAGGCTGCAGTCGCGATAAAACCACCGAAAGGAATTGCGGAAAGCCCACAAAGTAGGGCTATGTACGCGATCGATTTAATCCTCGAATGGAAAGGAGATACGATACAGCCTATGTTATTGGAGATTAACTTTGCACCTGACTGTAAACGAGCATGCGAATATTATCCAAATTTTTATAACGACATATTCAAATGCCTGTTTTTGAATTTTAATAATTCGGAAGTATTTCACGATTTGTGCTTACAGCAGGGTTAAATTCTTTATACATAAATCGAAATACAGTTGCCTAAGTGCATGCTCGAATTATAAATATCGAGAAACTATTAACGATCCTTTTTGTGATCAGCGTCGCGGCCAAACACATTTATTTATTCAAAGCAGGAGAGTTCCGTGTTTCGTATGCGATAATGAGCTGAAGTAGATCCAGTAAATCTGCATATGCGAACGTTAAGGGTATATTTGCCCCGTAAATAATTTGCAGTTCCCATAACTTGACGCTATAACGGGAAGACTATTGTAGTACCTAATGGAATAATAAACGAGAGAGCAATTGGAACAGTTTCACGACTGTCCACTTTGGTCATCGCGTATCCACGAGTGCGTGATTAATGCAGAAAGATACTCATAACGATAATGCCAACTGCTTAGCGATATTATTTTTCTCGTGAAAATAGAATGAATACGTAATAAAGGTCAATATATCGAAGCATACACAGTCAATCTTAATTATTTCTTCGATCATCCATCTGTGATTATTTGTTTAATATTTTATGTTGATTTTTTCAATTACTCCAGATGTACTAAATATAGAATCAAACTTCCTGAAAAAAAAAAAAATTGCATTGGATCTATAAATTCAGCCAGCACTTGTATTTTCCTCGGTTATTTTCGTCGCTCTATTTCCTACTGTGTACATTTATTTTTACATAGCTGCAGCCTTTTTATCGTGTTATTTTATGCTGTCGACGTGACGACACGATTTTATCGTTTACCTTCGGATTTCAAATGGTAGCCAGAAAGTTGACTGCTACCTGCTGTGTTTGCCTATACTTTTTATTCAAATTATTTTGTTTTCAATCGACGATTATCAGTAGATTTTTATTGAGTACGACGAGTTTTATACCGGCGTATATTTTTACGTACGTATATTAATCCGCAGTTTCGTCTCGCGTGCGACGACATAATCAACCGCAACGATTATTTCTTTATTTCATTCTGCGGCGTTAGTAGTCGAATCACGTTTTACTGACAATCGTTTCGTGATAACAATGAGCTTACGCCATGGTATTTTGTTAATTATCGTTCCGTTCGTTATTTGGTTATTTCGAAACGAGATTTGCGGTGCCTGTACTCAATTGAAAAAGCTTTGTCTCCGAACTTTCTAGTACAAAGCTCGCCCCGTGCAATTATACAAACGTATCAACGCTCGAATTTAATGTTGTTACGCACTCGGATAACGTAGAGCTATTTTACTTACGGTATTTCGTTTGATACGATTCAGCGGATATTAAATTATAATTACTTTATAAAGAAAATGTATTTCGAGACGGAAAATCGATGTAAAACAGCGCTCAGAGAATATTATGGTTCAGTCAGGCTATACATAATGTAGCCCATAGATCTGGAATAGCTACATAACTTTTAATACCAGTGAGCAAAGTTTAAAAAAAGGTAGCGATGGTTAAAGAAATAATTATAACACATTTTTTGTGAACACTTTTCAGCAAATGCAACAATAAGCACAATAAGCTGATCAGCGTTTTCTAATCGCGGTCGATCGTACAAAATAATTTACGCTTTAATGCTTCGTAGGATTTACCTTTTTTTCGTAATTTTAAAAAGCCGACACGTCATTCAAAGCAAAGCCAAGGTAAAAAAGCAAAGAATCCCACGGCTTGAACGCTATGTCGTGATCCTTCTTCTTTTTTTCCATCGGACCGATTATATTTCACCCTCCACTGGGCGTCCTCCCTCCAGTGAGGACTAGTGCGTGCGGCTCCAGGTAGTCGGCTCCGTTCTATCGTACCTTGCATTCCCGAATGTTACGTCTGCGGGGTAGTCGCACCACTTACATACGTCTGTGAACTATGGCTATACCTATATTCGTTTCCGTGAATTACGTATCGCATAGGTTGGAAAAGTGGCCAAGTAGTGGCCACCTTCTTCTACTGAAACTCATAGCGGGCTTCTCCGACGTCGGCGTTGCTGGTAATCGTGGCAATTAAGCAAATGAGTTCTGCGTATAGGGACGTCGATAACGAGGGCGTCACGTAGTTCGGGAGGTACAGAGTGGTTTTGCGACCGTGTCCAATTCAACCCTCGCGAGTCTTTCTCGTTCCGTTTCCTACACTCGTACGTTCACCGCGCGTTACTTTGTCTGACATCTTTTCCTTTTGTTTTTGTCGTAACGACAGACTGACCGACGCCGTTGATCTGGTGGTTGATACCCCTGTTTCACCCCGCCGTCCTTACACTCTTCGTCAACGAGATTGATATCGAGAAGTTGAAACGACCGTTGCGTTGGCCCTTTTATTTCCAGCGGGCACATCGGCCTGTTATTTCTTTCGTTGCGAGTGCCGATTCGCCTCTTTCGACCGGCAATTTCGTGTTTCTTGCCGCGCAATTCACCGGGTAATTTGGTAATTTGGTTTCGACCCTTCTCACCCGGTCGAAGAAGAATTTGGTCGGTTAGCGGTGCGGCTGGTATAATTATTCGAGAATGAGCTCGAAGGCTTTCTGCTCGGACGAAAAGAATACGCTTAATCGCGGACGCGAAGAACGCGAGTAATTTTCCATTTTACTTAATGTCTTTTCAACTTTCAGCCTGATAGTCGTCTAAAAATAGTTGGCCACGACAAAATTAGTTCGAGATCTTCGAGGCTGCTGGTGCAACGGGCAACGGGCAACGGCGTTCTTTTCCAAATTGCACGGATGTAGGTAGAAGAGGCGAAACACGAAAAGCCGCGAGTGAAAATGTAACAATAAACAAGTACACGCAATTAGAGAAGCACACGAATTTCCCAGCGCGATAAATATCATTGGCTTGCGAGGTGCAGCGAAGTTGCGCTCATTAAAAGTGGTCTATGTTGTTACGAGGGATTCGACAATACTCGTTTCTTTGCAGGCGGATTCTGGTGGCGACGTGGGAGCCATGCAGCCCCGACTCTATATTGGTGGGTTGGATTTTATGTCTTGAGGAACGTTGTACCAGTGGCCCGCGTTTATCAATGCACGATGTGCTGAAATCCTCGTTTATTGTTAATTAATGCGTTTAATTGTTATTTCATGCGGAATAAGTATGACGCATGCAGTCCATTACGGGCAAGTTTGTCCAGAGGAAATTGCGGAACAACTGCATAAAAAGTATCTCTCGCCAACTCGTTTGGCGAACACGCCGCCTGAGATGACTTTTTTATCACCTTCGTACCGCATCGTTGAGAACGCCCATCGCGCGATCCTTTCGTTTTTGAAGATGTAAATTTTCTTGCTAGCTAATGCTCGAAGAAACGCGTTACCTAACTGCTCGGTTCGCGAACGAACACCGAAAGTTCGGCTTGCAAACTCGTGCTCGTATTTGCCGAAAGCCAGGCTACAGATCATCGTGCTCTGTTAATTTTTTAACGCTCATGTTTGATTTATATCTGAAGCGAACCGACGTATCCCCATCGATTGAAACTTTTATAGTATTTCGAGATGTACATCGTATTATTTCTGGTATCATTCGAAGGGAAGGGACGTCGATTGTACAACGTCGTTGTAAATTTTTAAAAAGAGCCATCTAGAAAAGAAGGAACGGAGCTGCGTGCTATCCAACCACGGAATATAAAACAAGCCGCACGGCGTACCTTTCTTCGTGGATGTCGTGTCCGGCCATTCGATCCTGCATAAATTTTCGTCAAACCAATTTCTTCCGACTGTTCTCTCTTGAGAGAAACATTTCTTTAAAACGTCGCTGCCTTACCTCGTGTTACGTGCACAATTCGATACCAATCCCATACAGGCCAGAAGACGACGAATACGAATTTTTATCGTTAAATTATTATGTACTATCTCGTCGTTGTATTTTTTATTACTCTAAAAGGGGTTGTACTATACTCGCCAACATTTAATTCAATTTCATCTAGTTTATTTCACGAATGCGACTCTTGCATTTAATCGTAATTAATTTAAACGACGCGTCTTTAAGCACAATGTTGTACATGTAAGGGACAATTTAGAAAGACGCGTAATTTTGGACACGTTAGTCTCCCTTCATCCGGAAAATAAGCGGGTAGTTACACATACACGATGCGTGATTTACAATGTCAGGCATCTTTAAAAGATGGAGTTCTCTCTCCTTAATCCGACACGCGTTATTGCACCTAAGGAGGAAGTACGTATCTTCCAGCGTTCCTCCTTCGTTCGTTCCTTCGCATCCCTGCTGGTAGGTCTTCAACCGCATATATCCTCTCGGTTCTCGAGGCTCCTGTGGGGAACAGGCTTCATTACGCTCCCATAAATCACGGCCAATGTGCCTTATACGGATCGTACCAGCGGTAGGCATCGCACTATTATTAATTATCATCTCCGCGCGATATCAATAAAAACAAGGGTCTGTGCGCTAGAAGAGTCTCGTTTGAGAGGAAAACAGCGAAGTGTGATGAAAGCCGCGTCGACGTATATCACAATATTTTATCCACGGAATTCTACATTCAAATAGTTTCACTCGTGATCGATAGAATTATCGTGTTCTCAGTTTTTACGTTAACTGTCAACGATCTGAAAGGACATTTATTTCGGTGAACGTGATGCGAATTTATCTCGCGTACGGAATTTAGCGAAATAATACTCGTCCCTGAACGGTTTTATCAACGAGAGGACGCGAACTGGACTTCTTTATTTCGCAGGAAATTCTCATTAAATCAATCAATCGATTCGATCGGTTGGCGAATTACGTTGACGAATATTTGTCGGTGTGCATAAATCAGCGGTGCGTTTGACCGTGCACACATTCTTTGTTGCTTCGTCACTTTGACAAAGGGGTTTACATCGGTGAGTGCGATCTGAAAGCACGTGTAGGCCGGTCGCGATCAAAATATCATTATTTCCGTTTTACACCCTTCGAAACTCGATAATGCTTTCCCGTAATTGACTCGCCTCAATGAATGACCGCGGCATAGGTACTATCGTCATTGTGGGTAATGACAGGATTAAAACAACGTTCGGACCAATCCGGCCGGCATTTAATTATTAGCGGTGCCTCCCACCCGCGTGACATCGGCCCCCGTTGCCAGACATATATTCAGAATACAGCATTTTATTGACCAACCGGACAATCGGAGCGCATATTTACACATACGAGCGACGTGGTTCGTGTGAGCTTCCCTCTCGATCTATAATTGGAATTTAAAACGTTCCGAAATCCGGGGATTAAACCACGCTTGCACCGCGTTTCATCCAAGTTCCCCCTGCTTGTTGATGCTTCTTCTCCCTGAATCTGGTTATATAAACGCCAGTGGTTGTGTCGCGTGCTATACATTTGCTCGTTGATTCGTTTAAAGCGATGGATCGGCGAGACTCGTCTTTCAGAATCGAAGCGCCGATAAAATCGTCGAACGAGAACGAACGCCAAGTTTCTCGTATCAAACTAAACTTCTCTTTCGTTGATTAAAGATTTTAGTCGTCTCCCAGGATCTCCGGGCAATTCGGTTACATTAAGGCGAATCACATTCTTACGCGAACAAGGATAACGTAGTCTGCGTTTTCGTGTCCGTGGCACGGCCCAGCAGTGATTATCGCGAGGAAGTGTACGAAAGCATCATTACACCGGTGGTTACATTATGCGAGGCACTTGAAACGGCCAGAACGAGTACAGTGTACCGCAAGGTGGTCTGTAAGCATCTGCATTCGTCAGTTTTCTTTTCAGCTAGCTCCTTAGTACGCGAGAAAGCCGCTCTAAAGGGTCACTACTACTCGGCCATTGCGCAATTAGCGTCACCGTTGGCTTTTCTTTTTTCGTACTTGCTCCAGCGAGTCCATCTCGGTCCGCTCTTTACTGCCACGGTCAACACGCGGAGATGCGCGCATTCACTGGATATATACACACGCAGAGAAGGAAGGCCGCGTGTTAATTGCGGGTCAACCCTCGTTTGTCCAACGCTGGACCGATGTCTCTAATCTTCCAAGCAGAAAAAACGAAAATACGAAAGACAAAACTAGGCCACGGTGACCGAACGTTTTTAAAGACGTAGAACCCTTGCATACGAAAATTTGTTCTAGCGCGACACCCCAATCCGCGCCTGGAGAAGCTTTCGTCCCTGAAAGCCTGCAAAGATACGCTTCAACCGGAGATTTCCCTCTCTGTGTTTTTCTTTTTGCCCTCTCTTCTTCCTCTCGGAGAATCGCGACCACTTAATTTCATCTCCGCTCCCCATCCCGATGGTAATATTTTTCTTTTCTGCCCTTCTTCGTGTCTATCTTACATCGTATCTTTCCAACCTTCCATTCCAGCTTATTTTCGATTCTTCCTCCGTCAACGACTGTTAACAACATCTCCCGCGAATCCTCGCGTTCGTTTTCTTAAAGAAATTATTTCCGCTTTGTTGAAACGGTTCGTGGAATTGTTTTTAGATCTTTTGTATTTACTCGTACAAAGTACCAAGAATTGACCAAGGGGTAAATTTTATCAAGAGAAGAAAATTCTACTTGTAAACGAAGGGAATAAAACGGAACATCGAGGAAACAAAATTGCCACGCTGTTTGTATTCGATATCAGACTCGAAGAGTTTACCGTGTTTAATTTATATAGAAACGTTTCTCAACGAACTACCAACTATTTAATTAAAGAGCAGCTTAGGATAGAACAAAGCGCTCTGGTGTCGTTGGCAAAATTTAATTTAAGCCGAGAAATATCGCGAAGTTATGATTAATCCAAGCGTTGAAAGAAGAAAACAAGGTTTTATGTACAAGTATGTTCACGCTACTCCGCCATCGCGTCTGATTTTCATTAATATCGATCATCGCGACTGCTCAGTCATGCGGTTCTTGTTTGCATCCAGCTGGCCGTTTCTCGCGCCCTGGACGTTTCATTTTCCAAAGCTCCGCGAGATTTCCCGTCATCCGTTGTCTTAAGGAACGATAATTAATTTCTTTCGCTCTTACCTTAATTAATAATGTTTCATTGCTTCAAAGTTGATGGCAAGAAATCTCAATGAAAATTCACAGCGAATTCATTCCCTTTAGAGCTCCTTAAGCGCTTCTTTCTTCAGGCAAATCTCCGCCAAGATTTTTCTCCTACTCGAGAAGCCATTTTCTCTTTTTACATAAAAAACAATATTATTACCCTGGAACACCGAGGTTTTCTAAAAAGCTTCTGCAAGCAACGAGAATCGTTTCGATACGACTGTAATTATTGTGTCCCGTTTGTCGCGATCGCGCGTACACCGACAAACGTTGGGAATTGGGGTGCATCTGCAACTAATTAGCTTCATTTTCGTCGCAATCGTATCTCCTCTTCGACTGTTTTTGAAGAGGAAGAGGGGAGAAAGAGTGGGAGAGGCAGGATGATATGTAGAAACGTATATCTAATTAGATCGCAGTGAATCTTTTTTCCGATGAAAAATCACTCCGCAGCTTTCACGCGTACGCGAAATTTTCGCTCTAGCATTCGACGATTTCGAAACTCGATCTCGAAGCCGATAACAATGTAATTTTGATTGGATTTTCGGTCGCGTGGTTCTCGGCCGAACGTACAATTTTCTATGGTAAATGCGTCGAGGATGATGAAAAGTTTATACCGTGACAAATGATTTCTCAATGAAATTTACATTCACGCTAACCGATGCATGCTTAATGGAAAATATGCGCGCAAAATTGAACTTACGATCGAGTTATCTCTGCCATTCAGTGTTACTATACGTTACATACGCGCGTTTGTTTCCGCCGATCGATTAATATTTAAATATCAGCACCAGGTGTTTCTTACACCTATGTTCAACGATCATTCAATGAAGTTATTCGATACGATACAAAGGATAGGGTGAAATCACATAGACATGGAGTGAAATTGAATAGTAAATCGTTTATTAGTACGAAGGTGTGATAGTGTTTCGAGTTAGCCTTGGCCGACATTCGTGATTAGAGTGAACCTGTGATACCATAAGGTGAACGAGTGTGATAGAGTTTTTTTTATTTTCTTTCTTAAGTGATGTAAGAGATAGATGTTAGAGCTAGTTACCCTGTTCTGCGAGCTGGTGTTCTCCCCATCGATCGGGCCGATTTCGCGTGCTCTTTTACACGATCACGTCACGATTCACCGACTTTCGTGTCTCATCTGCTCTCCCTTCGGACGATCGATCTCTCGCCCTTTTCTATTCACCCGCCGATTCACCCCTCCGAGCTTCCTCCTCGTCGTTAAATTGCAAGGCGGCACGATGGAAAAGGAGAACGTCCGTGCAAGCTAACTTTCAAGAGTGCTACTTGTTATCTTTCGAGGTACTCTAGTGCCTATGATTTTTTTTTCTCTGTCTTCTTCTTCCGTTCTGCCTATATCGCTAAATCGCAGCTAAAATTAGCGAGATTGAAGGGGAGGAACGTGACACCTCCGTTCTCCCGTTCGAACGTAACAATAAATTAATAATCTCGCGACTCGTATACGCGTTCAAAAAGGGAAAGAGATCTTCCGCTCTTTCGTTCGTTCAGCTCCCTTCTTTCTTAGATATCTATAAGTACTTCCGCTTTTATTAGTTCTCGCGTACTAGCTGGCCGGCCAACGAAATTTTCGCAAGGGACGAAAAAACGAAAGAGCGAAGTCAAACTACCCCAGTCCTCACTTTTTCTTATGGTCGCGATACGCAACAGCGATAATAATGCCAATAATAATAATAATAATAATAATAATAATAATAATAATAATAATAATAATAATAATAATAATCAATACGTTCTACACGCTCTTTGTTAATGTCAATACAACAACATTTTCGACTGCGACAAAGTACTTGGTAGCGAATATAGAATTGCAGGGCGGGATAAAACGGCATATCCCTGTCTCGTTAAATAAGAACAATGATAATAAATTAGGTTTCGTCGTACCTACTGTACACGCGCGTGTATATATACTTATATACTGTATATATAAAAAACGGTCTTGAAAAACGTTTGACTAACATGGACGTAAAATCGTACAAAAAGCGTTTGTGTCCTTCTTCTAGTTGTGTGGTGCGCGCCCATTTTTTCCTTTCACGCGAGTTTCCACGTCGAGAACCGATCAAACGTGACTCGCCGTTTCGCGTTTCTTTCCTTCTTTCTTCCTTTCTCTTTTCCCCTGACTCTCTCTCTTTTGCACTCTTTGATTGTACGCATCTTTGATCGTACGTGACTGGTCGCGCGCTTTCGTCCCTCGCGATAAGTACGTGTAACACCACCTACAGTTCACCTTTATTTTCGCCCGTGAACTCGTTCCCTCTCGCGTATCTCTGCTGCTCTCGCGGATCGATATCGTCCAGCGTTTCTCGCGGTTTTGACATCGCGTGGAAAAGAGGGACGGCCGAATACCACCGAATATCAGGTGATTAGAATTTTAAATTTCCTGTTGTTGTTGCGCCAGATTCAAATGGAGATTAATGCACGGAGAAACGAGAATCACGAAAAGTATAGTGGTTGCGAAGTATGTTAGGTGATTAGTGGTTATACAATCTTACAGAATAGACAAGGGAAGATAGATTTCGAGAGTGCAAAGGTAGTCGAGAGGGTAGCTTTCTCCCCGGGCGAACGTGTCCAATAGCGTGCTCGCTAAGCACACACCTCATTTCTCGGCTTGTACATATAAAATTATATTTACAACAGAGTGATCTTTTCTTTTCTTTTTCTTTTTCTTTTTTGTCGTGAGGTATTCGCCCTACATGCATCTAAAGAGTGTACAGTATCAAGAAGCAGAAGGGAGATTGGCGAGAATCTAAAAGAATCGCTTGTTTCCGCCATTGTTTCATCTCGTTCTTTCTCTCTTCGCTCTCGCATTTTGCCGGCTCACTCTTATGTCACCTCGTACTCGTGCAACTTGTCCTCGGCAATATACGACGCACTCCTCGTTATAAATAATTTAAAAATTATATATTTTTATATATTAAATCGATTCTCTCTGCGATCTTCGTTCTTCTTCTTCTATATTTTGCTCGCCGTTCGCCCACACATACACGTCACACACGCACGCACACGCGAGAAAGTTTGATAACGATATGATACAGCTATGCTACACCGGACTGATCCGGACGCTTCTCTCTTTTATTTTCTCTCTCCATCTCCCTTTGCTTCTCGCGTATAGTATTTACACGGGGTCATTCGCGAATAGTTTATTCGTTTGTCTTACACCTATAGTATGTATACCTATGCTTGTTTCTCTGTATATATGCATATGTACCAGCGTGTGCCTGTACAGCTTAATAAGAACACTGTTCCTTGGTTATCCGTCTCACCTTGGTCTGTCTCTCTGTCAGCGTGATCGAGGTGCATCGCGAGCGGAAAATCGTGCGACTACCGGCAGTTAAGAGCCTCGATTCTGATATACGCGTGTATAATGTAGAAGACGCGCGAACGAACGTTAATAAGAAATTACCAAGGGAAAAATAATCGTTTCTTATGACGGGGAAAGAGCAAAAGGAGATCAAGTCTAAGGAGAATATTATTAACGTAGCTCGACGCGTATTCTTTCGTTCCTTCCGCGAGCGCGCTTCCTCAAATACGATTTCGGTTTCACGAAAAGAATCCTTTTACATCTATATGCAAAAGACGACCGGCTACCACAGTTTGATCCGTCGTAGAAGGATACATCGCGACACACGACGAACCGTTGTTTCTGGGCTTGCAGATTATCTTTCGTCGCGGGATTCGGCTTTGAGAATGTAGGACGAGCTAGAAAGGGCTTGTGCAGAAGGAACACTATATATTCTCTTTGCAGAAGCATCAAGGCTTCCGCGAAACCCACCTCTCGTTCTTTCTTTCTATTTCTCTTTCTTTTTCTTCCCAATGGTCCTTCTGATTGAGTACGCGTCGCGACCTCGTTCAGGCATTGCGAAAGTAGGTGCTCCCTTTGATCGTCCGAGTTCAAAAAGCCCACGCGTTCCTGCGTTTCACACTGTCCGGTGTACGACCTATAATCGTAACTTGGTAATTGACGAAGGAAAATTGCAACTCGATTAAGTGTACGCTTAAATGTTTAACGTTACTCTGGTGAATCTACTGTAGTGTGCGTGTATGGCTACGACACTCGTTACGAGTCTTTTGTTTCTCTCTAAGTGCGCGTTTGAAAGTGTTGGTTAGATGCTATTTTACAATCTGATGCGATGTTATGTGTGTGGAGGTGCCCGCGTGGGACGAATTATACTACTAACGCGTCGTATCAAATTAGTCGTATGAAACCAGTTGTGGCTGATCCCTTTAATCGGGGGCAGTGTTCGCGGTATTATATATCGATATTGCGGTTCGGCAGTAAATCGGATCATTCGCCTCGTTTCTTTTCTTCGATTCTAATTTGTAGAATCGTCTGACGCTGAAAAAGAAGATGGTAGTCGCACGTCTCGCACGAAATTCGTCAATGTTAAAAATCATCTCTACTTTCGTATAAATTACAAACTAGAAGGCTAAAAAGTCGAAGTTACTTAGTAGCTTTGGTACCAGCCTGAGTCTCATTACATTACAAATAATTTGTTAAATAGTCTTACTAAATCACTAAGAGATCACTGTTTCCGTTAGTGTTCTGTTTCCTATAATATGATCGTCGCGTTTATATAGTCTCCTGCTATTGCTCTGCTGATATCTCCTCCGTGTTGTTCGAAAGTTCTTCCATGTACTTTCAAAAATCAAAGGACAGACCAACAATAGACCAAAAATATTAAAGTATTCCCTAGGATACTCAACGATACGTTTCTTAAAATATTAAAATACTTCCTATATATCACGCGCAACAACGAAAAAAGAAAAAAAAAAGATGACACGCCGTCTCGTGTATGAAAAATAAAATACTCTCGTTCGTAGTAAAAACAACAAAAAGAAAAAACAATTTACAAAATAAATAGGCGAAAGAAAACACAAGGTCACTACCTTTTAGAGAAGTGTTACAAGCATGTTTCGATCGGACGATCGAACTACCATCTAAGTTTCCTTTTTTTTGTCTCTACTTCCTCTTCTTCGCAGACTTCTTCCTCTTTGCCTTTCGTTTCACGTACATTAAGACACGATGTAGTCCGCGGAATGATGGGAATGATGAGAATTTCGATGCTTGTCCTTCCTATGATTCGTCCTTGAATTACTGCTGCGCGTGCCGGTAGTTCCGGTGGTACCGGAAGTATGATGACTGTAACCACTGTCGCTGCCGAAACTACTGTCCGGTTGACCTTGGTACAGTCTACCGGAAGGTATCTGGTTGCTGTCGCGTGCCGCATAATACACCGGCTGCGTGTACTTATCGTCGTTATACAGACGGTCTGTGGGTTGCGAGTAGGTGTCCGAGTATTCGCCACCTACTTGCGTGTAAACGGCAGCGGTGTCCTGGTTTTGTAGTCCGTAATACTCGGCCCCGTATTGCGCCGAGTACTTGTACTTGTCGTTTGACTTGCGAGACCTCTCCTTGTTGCTTCTGCTTTGGCTCGAATAATGATGGAGAGGGCCGAGCACCGGCACACTCTCGTACGGATTCTCCTCAACCCTGAGGGCCTGCGTCGCTGGCATCGGTGGCACGAAATATGGTAACCTGTGGGCCACCGATGGGACGGACTGTTGTCGTTGATTGCTATTCGATCGGTTGCCAGCTACACCTGAAATTATTTGCAAACGTTAGCTGCGTCTTTGAAGCCTGTACTCAAGTAATACACAATTTGAGTTCGTAAAAGCTCACCCGCGACGCTAGGGTAGAGCTGCAGTAACGCGTCCAGCAGCATCCCCTCGTGGAACTCTCCAACATCGTGATTCTTGTCTCTCCTATGCCTGTCCAGACTTCTGGGGCTCCTTCCTCGTCTTTCTCGCGGTGGCCTGCCACCAGCCGGACAGGTGCCCCAGGTTGGACCCGTCGAAGTGAGCATTCTCGCCTCGGACGGTTCACCCACGGAAAGCTCGTCCTCGGCGAACTCGTCCTCGCTCGCCGGTTTCGACGACGAGGGCCGATGATGATGGCGGTGATGATGATGAAGACGATTCCGTGCGTTCAGCTCGCTCTCCTCGTCCGTTTCCGGATGGTCCCCTGGAACGAATGAATAATTCATAGGTGTCGGTGGCATGAACACGATAATTAATTAGACGCCTCGTTAATTAATTAACAGACAATCTCTTTCGCGTGTCAAAGTTACGATCATCCGGCGTGGAAATCAAGTGGAATTGCCGTGCTTTCGGTACTCAGCTGGGCAATCGGCGTCAGAATTAATTAGTTAGAAAGATCCGCCATTGTCGTAGCCGTTGTTTTATTTAAATGCGAGGACAAGTTTGCCGGGAGAATGGCGGGTTACGGGGCGGTTGTTAAGTGAAAGTCTCCACGGAAAGCAAAGCGTGCTGTCGTCATTAGTCGTCGAAACACAATCTAGCAGGCACGATGCATGCGACGCGATCGACACCTTGCCGTGTTTACAAACGCAAAACGTTGTCCATCTCTGTTTCTTTTCTTATGCCCGTGCTTGACGCACAGTTTTTCTTTCTTCCGTTATTCGATCGATCGCGGTTTCTACTTTTACATTCGATAATTGAACCGCGTTACCTCCGCGATTGTTAACCGATCGTATTGTTGCGGGTACTTGGTATCAGTTCGACGCTAACGAGAATAACCGTCGTTTATATCGGGGTCATTAAAAAATGAAGGAACCAGGGGTAGCTTGGTGGTTAAAAATCAAAACAGCTATTTTAACTAACGAGCTGCTAGAATGCTACGTCGCTATTCGAGTTTGAATTTTCGTCTCTTCAATTATATACGGTCCATCCAATTTCACGTTTCCATTCTCTCTCCACTTTTCGTTCTTTTTTGTTCGATCCAGCGCATTTCGCGCAAAAATGTGAAACAATACAGGAAGGCGCGCAATACGTTCGATAAACTTGACGGTTGACGATTATCAATAAGAAAAGCGAAACGTACAAAGCGAGAATGTTCGATTGGCATGCCGAAGGAACGCGAAGAATCGCGAGATATTTCGGTTCGTAAAAGCAAAGCGCGAGGGGAGCACGAACGAGAAGACGCTTAACGTTAAACGAAAGTTTATCGGTTCGCTCTAATCAACGTTAGAGTTTTCTGTTTGACGATCCCTCGAGACATCGGAGGTGTATCGCCTTCGCTTCGTTCTACACACAACGTCCTTATGTACACAGAGAAAAGAGAGCAAAACGATGAGAAAACGATGGAAAAACTGGAGGACGCTTCACGGATTACTGCGGTTGCACTTTTAATCTCCGTTATTTTATATCTTGGCGTATTTATCATCGGTTTAAGCGATAGCGAGTAAACTAGGATTTTCCCGGGGGATGAAACTTGAATTCCGCGAAGCGAAGTGGTATTCGTTGTCGGGCGAAATCATTTCGAAAGCGTAAAATATATACGTTCCCTTCGAACAACAGCTGCCAGTCGCATTCTGTTCCTCCATCGGCTCGCGCGATTCGAGTGCCGTGCAAAAACAGCCAAGGTCTCCGATGAGATTCGACCTAACTTTTTAATGAAAAAGGATCCGCGTAGATAAGAGACCACCCCGCGTGACGTTAACCAAGACAAATTATTCCGTGGCAGCGCAGGAATACGATCTCGCATAATATCGCGTATGCTCGTGTGTGAGTGTACAATAAGTTAGAAGCGAGGCGCATCGAGTCGCGCAGCATGTAGTGTATTCGATTACTGCGTCCTCGTCAAACGTCGAAAGTCTCATCACCATGCTAATTAGCTATCCGACTAATGGGAAATATAAGTCAGAGGTCGTGTCACGCTTATCTCCTTGCACCGAAGGTCGGGCGGTGAACGGAGGAATAGATGTGGAGTAGTGTGGATCCCTTGCGCGACACCCAGAGGACCAGGCTATCAAGATACTCGCCACGTGAAAGGAGCAAGATACACGGGGAAGAAGATGAACAGCTTCCGATTCCGTTCTGACGGAGATTAGACGCCGACCCGGCTAACTTCATCGCCGACAGTTCGTCGAATTAATTGGGAGATAAGCGAACAGAGAAAAATGATAGCGACGAATAAATCGAGCGTTCTTTCGTCAACCGTGTCACGCGAAGAGAGAAAATTCTCTCGGCAACGAACAGCAACGAGGAAAACTCTGGGAAAGTTAGAGGAATAGAGGGTGAACTTTGTTTTCCCTCGCCAATATTTGGAATCGTGGTTTAGCTTGGAGAGTTAGGAAAGGTAAACAACGCGATTAATCGAGAGGCAAAGAAGAAGAAGAGTTGGAAGAAGCTTGCAATTCAGTGTTAGCCAACAGCAAAGAACACCCAGATTCAACTCTCTATCGTGGATTAATGGCGACACTGTGCACTCGAATTCTACCTACGTTCTGCCTCAGCAGGATCGAGCCCGAAGATCGCGCGCAATTCCTCAAAGTCTTCACAGCTGAGTCTCATCTAGAAGGAGATCGTGTAATTGACGTTTATACGCGGGACGTTAAGACGTTTACCAATAGGAGATGCGGAGATTGGAATATCGCAAACCATTGAAACCGAGGAATTTCATTCGTTGTGTTACTTACCGTTACTGAGCTCCTCGTAAACAGGATTGTAGAGGTCCTGCGACGTGTACGGATCAGGCCCAGGACTGCTACATACGAATACGCCTCTGTTGGTGTCCTTCACGTCCAACATCTGTCGTGAAAAATAGCGAATAAAAATAATTAGAACCTATCGCGTTTCCAGATTTTTCGCTCGCTTTTAAAGCTGTTACGCGCGTGTGTTGGGAGGACGATTCTTCGCGCGACGAAAATCACACGCATGCCACGAAAATTCATGTTGTATCAAGAAACGAGCGATACGTGCACCACCGATGGTCGAGTTAGACCAGTGAAGTTTTTGTATAAAGTTTTGCAAATTTTTTTAACGAATACTTGTCACTTGCTATCGACGTATATACCATTGCGGATTTCCAAGATATTTAGCCAATGTGTTGGGTACATGTTAAAGGTTACTTCAAGTGATAAACTAAATGTTTACTAAAGTGGGCGTAATAATCTCAAGGAGAAACGAGAGTCCCAGGGAGAATAGTAGTAACACGGTTTCATTGCGTTTCCGCTCGACGATTAACTCGTTCTTGTCCTTAAAGACCGTCGAGATCATCCACGCAAGCTGTACCTTCGGGCGAGCCCTGATCGAAGAAACGCTGACTCGGTGCGAACCACGCGGAAGCGAGGGAGTCGTAAGTTAATCCTTAAATCGACGAAGATCCTGGCTTGGGCAAATAATAAAGAACGATCTTGACGTCAGTTTTATTGGACGCTAATTTTATTTCTCCAACTACTTTGTCGGGCAAACATAATCTGATCGCCCTGCCTTGCAACGACGTAGAAAAGTTGCGATGAATTCAAGAAACTTGGAAGCAGTAATTAATTCCTCGAATCATCCGCTCAACTCGACGAAGAATTGAAGGAGTAAGAATGGCGGAGCGACTGTGACGAGCCGATCGATATGGCATCGCATGATTTAATCTTTACTTTCTATTAACGTAGATACTGAAATCCTGAAACAGAGATCTCCGCATAGGTAGCTTCCAGAGATCTGATATTCCTGAATTCTACCTAATGAGGGGATAACTGTACGCGTTAACAGGGATCGAATAACGTATTCGGTCGACAATTTGGGAAAACGTAACTTTGCCAAGTGAAATTTCTCGCTCGCAAAGTTTCCAGCTTCTCTTTACAAGTTTTTGCGAGACACAAGAACGATGTTCCGGTATGAACGAACGTCGAGTGGTTGGAAGAGTTAAATCGCGCTGCTTTGTAACAACGCAACGATGGCGGAAGAAGACAATAGCGTGAAGAGGTTCAAGCACTTTCCAAGTACTTCCTAATAAAATTTGATGGAGCCGATTTTCCGCCACTATATGTACGTAGTCGTCGTCGAGCTGGTTTCTTTGCAATCTACGGAGCCACGTTTCGTGCACGGAACGCGTGGAATATTGCAAATTAGTGGTTGACAACGTTCACGCAGCGCCTGGTTGCTTGTTAGCCCGAAAATTGCTTGGCAATTTCGCGAAGAAAATGGAAGGCGTTGAACGTTCTGCGATCGGGTATCCGGAACGAACTCGTCGTCCCCGTGACCTCGAATCGCCGAAATCGAGTTACTCCGGTAATCTAGGGAATCACGAGGGAGCCAAGGCAAACGAAACCGGCGAGCTTCCCTCGAATGAATTGAAGTCCCGCAGGCGGCGATATCAGCCACAAAAGAGGATCACTCTATTACTTTTGCTTCCTTTTCTGCCGTATACCGCGTACTCGAGGGCGTTTCTCCCTTGGTCCTTCTGTCTGTCTACTCGCATCTCGCCTAATCACGCGTCTTGCCCTTCGTCTTCCAACTTTCTTTCGATTGCCTTTCTGACTACTCGATAACTCGATTATTGGCCTTTTTTCACAAAGGCACGAAAAGTACCTCCGTTGAACGAGATAACAGACTACGTGGAAAGTAGTTCAAGTTCCTTTAAAATACTTCTACCTTCTTTGTTTCATATTCGAAATTCATCCTCGCAGTTGATCTTCATTAACACAGTTTGCAAAGTCATAGCAGAAGGTGCGAAGAATCGGCTCGTGATCTCTTGTGAGATCGCGATTACATTTAACCTGGGCGCGATCGAGATGCAGCCGGATGATAGACGGGCAGAGCAAACGCCCGAAGCTCTTTGCTCTGAATACAGATTCCAGGGGGGCGATATTATCGTCGCCGAAAGAGGATCACTCGATTACCGGCGTCTCGTTTAGAACGGCGGCTCCGGACGAAGGTAATTGTCGCCCTTAGCGAGTCATGGCCCCGGCGCACCATGTACCTCGAGGGTTCTTTCTAATAGCGGCGCATCGTGAATCGACCGATTCCTCCTTGAATCACGTAAATTTTGCGCAACTCTCGCCGTTTCGAATTTACCTAAAGCTGCGAGAATCTTCTGTGGGAAGCAACATACAAAAAAAAAAAAAAAAAAAAAAGAAGAAAGAAAGAAGAAGAGGAAACTCGCGTGGAATCAACGAAAGCGAAAAGATAATCGATTTCAGCCGGCAGCTTTCAATTTCCCCTGTAAGGATAGCCTGTTATTATTTCCAAAGTGGAAACGATTTGGATGTTTCGCCGATCGGCTATGGTATCGGCGCGAACGGTAAACACTTTCGTGGAATAATAGCCATAAATTTGCTTTCCGCATGATTCGCGTAATATAAGGAATCTCGTATATGCCTTTACTATATACGACGAAAGGGAACGAGGAAAAGAGGGAGAGGGGAGAAGAGGACGGAAAAGAGATGAAACGAAAGGGTTACGAAGAGATGAAACATTATAGATAAAGAGTGAAAGCGGAAAGCCTAGATCAAGCTACGGAGGCGCAAAAGAAAACACGAGAAAGAGAAGGACGAACGTTGAGTGAGATTGAGATAGAGGCTTAAGCCATCGTATCCAACAGCAGGAAGCAATATGTCCGTACCGTAATAGCGTGGAGCACGGAGGTTAATGGGTTGTCCCTAACGCGCCTAACCTGCCCCACGTTCTCCGTGTGTCTGCTCATCGCGCGTCTGATCCACCTAGCCGTCACATTGTATCCTGATAACGCGTTCCCCTAATCGACTAATTTACTGCATCTCTTCCAATTACCGGATATACTCGAAGAATACGACGCTATCGGTCAGCCTGCCGATTCTACGAACCGGACCACTTCCATTTCCTGACGTTCCGTCGCGTCGTCCCGATAAACGTAACGAATCTCATAAATTTTGAGACCACACGTCCATTAATTTTGACCGATCTAGCACTATTTCGATGGCCAAACGATCTGATCGTACACGATTTCGCGGACAAGTACGTCGAGTATTCGAACGATTCGAATATACGATGCTTGGATACGATTGAACTTGGTGTATCTCGATCGAACATTCGCGCAAGCGTGTTCCTCGAAATGAAGATCGACCGTCGTTCTGACCAGGTAACGGCAGGACGTACACATGATAGCGATGTCGTGGTCACGGAACGTTACCGTAACCTGCTAATTGTTAGTTACGGTGACAATTGCATTAGCTTCCTAAGTTCAATCCCTCCTTTGCCCGTTGGCCATCGTTATATCGTCATTGCTACGATGCTAGCGCGGTTTCGTGGCCTAACGACGTGCCAGGATATGGATTAGAGCGGCGTAATTGAGCCAACAACAGGTGGGACAGAGAATCGAGGGCCAACAGCCTCAAGATTGGATATTTATTGGCTTATCTGACGCGGTCTAACGAAAAAAGATCGTTCAGTTTCGAGGTGGGCGAACGATCGAAGGTTTCCAGGTTGATTTAAGTTAGCTTCGAGAGCGTGAGAGATTCTTTTATGGAAGAATCGTTCGAAACGAAACGTCCGAGTTTGCGAACATCGAAACATTGCGTTCGATAGCTTCCAACAGCCCTGGCCTCGTTGGTTAACGACGTGGCACGACATCGATCGCGACTAGCGATCCAGACAACAACAGGTGGATATTAAGTCGTTCGACTGTCGGTTGCACAAATTATTTTGTTACTCGACGCTCGGTCTACGTTTGAATCGAAATTTGGAAATTCGAAAAGAAAAGAATTCTTGAAATTTCGACACCGGTTGGACGTAGCGCAGAAACAAGCACAGCTTTCGAAGGTGAACTGTCCAAATTCGGGCGCCACAAGGGCAAACGGAAGATGTATTCGAACAATTAAATTACGTTCGAGGGAGAGATCATGGCGCGGACTCCATTTGCGAAATTAGAGAGGTTCGAGATTGCGCAATCGGTCGGAGAGGCAACGGTGACGCGGCACAATGGTAACTCGTCAATCTTTTCCTTGATTTCTCTTCGGCTTTCCTTTGGCCTCTTTTTTCCTCTCTGCTTCCCGTCTGCTATTTTCTGTCCGTGACGTCTCACTCTTTTTCATTGTGCCTCCTGTTCTCTTTCTTTCTCCATCCTCGTCCTTCACGCGCGTCTTTATCTACGCGGAAAAGCCTTTCACCTCTTACCGGGCCTCCTCTAAAAAAGGGAAACCGGACGTACATTTTTCATTCCCTTTAGAAAAAGTTTGAACACAGAAGTGGTTATTCCGTGTCCACGTGTATTGTGTCGGGAGACGATAGGTCCGCGCGCGAAAATATCTTTTTCATTAGACATAGCCGGCGGTCTCTATTGTCGCGTGGATTACGTTCGCCTCGTTTCGAGTCTGCCACGAGAATCTAGCGTAGATTTTTCGCGTACCGCATCGATTTCCTTCTCTTTTCCCGTAAATTATCGTGCGATTCGCGCCATCGACCAAGATTCAGTGCGCGTTACGAGGGATACGGGGGATGGGATGGGATTGTGGACCGGGTCAATAACCACTCCTCGTCAAATTTTTCAGTAAAGTAATTTTATTTTCTCAAACTCTCCTCCTTTTCTCAGTACTTCAATATATACAGAACTTTCTCTGTTTGTCGTATCTTCTCGCTGTTTTTCTATCTCTCCCTTTAATTCTACTTTCTCGAACCCGTTCCGGAATTTATTTACAAGACACAGCTTACCGTACACCGGCTACGGTAATTGAATAATACGTAACGACAATAAATAATAATAATCTGCGCGACGATAATAATTAATCGCGATAATCGTTTGCCGAACGTCTATACAAACGAGAAACACAAGCGTGTCCGATAACTGCGTTCACACGGGTGCACAGTTACTCACGGACACTCCACCATCTGTTTAATATTTTATATTAATATACGATTTCTCTTTCTCTTTCACGCTGTCGCGTAAGTCTCTGTCTCACTCTGTGTATATTATTTACAATTTGCCAGTTGCACGATCTAATCTATTTACAACCATGGAGTGCATCTAGACGCCGTGCTCACACAACCAAAGGTGGATAGTAAGGCCTTCGGTTCTTATCCCTTAAGCTTTCTTTTCTATCCTTCCCACCCGGCCCCTTACAATTTATACTACCTCACCCCCTTTTTTAATTCACTCTACAGCGTATTTTCAAAGAAGATTGTGCAAGCACGGTCGCGTAACAAAATAAATACTGACTAGTCGGCGCTAGTGTCTTCGCCTCGTCATCGATGATAGCGAGCAAGAGGAACGAGAGCTTGGCCGGCCAATGTGAACGAAACAAATAGGAAAAATGTACGTGAAACGGAATGGCCGGCGGCTCTCTTGCTCGTGGAATGCAAAATAACGGAAGAAAAAGGACGACTGTACTCTGGCGCGAAAACGCGAATGGAAACGAAAGAAAGAACGTCGAGGCGGTGGCTCGTCTAGGAGGAACACGCCTCGTGTCACTTGTATCTGTTCGCTGAACCCGGAAAGACACTAGACTACCTTAAGATGGAACGTACCTACGACGAGTTTATACGGAAAACGCGGCGGCCAATGATCGTGGCCAACGATATCACGGGATATGTAAATCGTCTCTCGTTCCCGTGATCGGGACGTTCGAGAATGCTTGGAACTAGTCGGGGACAGACATCCGAGACAGAGCAGTCTCTATAAGAAGATGTCGCTCGCGAAAGACATGTGTCACGTGGTCTGTACGTTCAAATAGATGTCCTCGGGCTTGCTCAGGAGGTTGTGTATCTGTTGCATCGTGCAAAGCGGGCACACTTCCTCCTCCGTGCCCTCGGCCACGATCCTTCTGGCTGTACCCGGCGCTTTTCTAGATCCAGAGTCCACGATGTACGAGTAACCGTCCGAATCTACCGAGTTCGACCTGGGCGAGGACGAACGGAGCAACTTGGGCACCTTGACTGCGCTTATCGTTTCCGAGTGATTTCTCGAATCGTACCTCGTGGACTCCAGTTCCGTGTCTTTGAAATCGATGTACGAATATCCCTCGGAATCGACGGACGGTCTTCTGCCGTTCGAAGCATCATCCCGAGATACGAGTCTTTGAACAGGTTGCGTCTGACCGGAGGAATTGACGGATGTCTGAGAACGATCCGAGGGTGCTTGGAGTCTGGGTCGGTGGGTCGGTGTGATGGGAAGACGAGAATCTATCGGTCGACTAGGTGATACGCAACTGTTGGCCAGATAATTCTCGTTGGTCAGGTTCGCTTCGATGTCGGAACAAGTTGAGATACAAGGAACACCGGGTGTCGGAGTGGGGGGCAGAGGCTGTTGGCTGGTGATCAGGGCGTTCTGACTGGCCAGTAGCATGTGACTGTTTCGAAGAACGTTACTGCCGTTTTGCAAGAGCGGACTGGTCGCGGTGATGCATCGCGAGGAAGGCGTGTGCGTGGCTATCGAAAGTGGAACACCCTGGGACTTGGCGAGCAGAGCTCGTGGCGTTCGATATCCGCCTAAGACCGCCCTCGAGGGCTTGTCCTGGACGCGAAGTATCGCCCTCGGGTCCCGGTAGTCGAGATAGTCGAGATGATGAGGCGCCGGGGCGCGCGCACGCTGCAACTGCTGCGGCTGTCGTTCCCTTAGGCTGTGTCGCTGATCGGGATTTCGTACCTCGATCGTGGGCGCCTGGCTAGGGTGATGACTGGGCAGGTGATTCTGTCTGTGATGCAGCTGCGAGTGCGTCACCGCTTCCGGCAGGTCCTCGTACAGCACCGCGCCACCCGCGCTGCCGGTTCCACCGTGTGACTGTCCGTCAGCCAGCACTCGACTCCGACCACCGGCCGCGGCTGCGGCTGCGGCCGCTGCAGCTCCTGCTGCGCTCTTGCACGGTAACAGGTTCTGCACTTTCCGCTTGTGTCTGCAACAGAAACCCAATAACCACCGTTAATGTTATGTGATTCGTATACCAATTTATTGCGACGACTAGATGCAACTCGATGACGGGGGCATCTAGTGACACGCGAGATACAGTCTCGAGCAGCTGCAAGAGTAAATAGACGTTGCTTGCAAGTCGTATCGTTAATAGATAGTATAAATCGAGTCGAATGGTGGAGATCATTTGAAGGTAACTGGGCAGTGTCATTGACGGTCACGATCACTCGTAGATCACCGACTAGATAGACGTGTTATAAATGTTCAGGTTAACTCGAATGTTTCATCCTGTTCATGCAAGAGAAAAAGATTTATCAAACGCGAATAGAGGTATCGAATAAACGAAAATCGGAAGCAAGTGAAATATCACGATTTCACTTCGCTTCTAGCAGATTGAAAATCGAGCGACATCGAGGACACCGGCGGCAGTCGACATACTTTGAAAAGCTATGTTGATATTCTACTCGGTTGGCTCTCATCGATTCGCTTTTGCGTTTGCTTCCTTCCCTTGCGTTACGTTTAACCATCGCCGTACCAGATTAATCGGATGTTTGTTGCGACTGTTTTCGGTCGTGAAGCGGTTCGCGTCATTGTAAAATATATAGTTCGAGGGTTTGTCTGATATTTCATTTTATCTGGGCTATATTCGCGGCATAGGTAAACTTTCCACAGACATGTCGCCGACGATGATAAAACGTCCTCGGGATTACAGCGAAATCTCCTTTGCTGGTGAAATAAACCAGAAAGAGGCGAACAAATTTACCAGCGTTCGTAAAAAAAAACAAGATCCAGGAATTCCTCGTTAAGGATACCTCTATTACGGCTCGTGACCAGGTAGATCTTGCTTTCATCTACGTCTCTACGCAAAGTTCTTCGGTGGATGGTGGGACGTGGAAGAAGCTCGATTTGCGGTGCGCCGTCAATCTCGCCTTCCATCTTTCGAGGCGCACCCCTATACGAGCAGAGGATCGTCTCATGGATGGACCCTGGTACGTATACGCTGGCGTGGATACGCCGCATGGCAAAGTAGTTTACCCTTCAAGTTTTAATTATCTAATTAACTCTATCAGTTCGATAATATTTGCCCATGTAATTAAACCACCAACTAAGGTTAACAACTTGTGGCGCACTTTCAATAGTAGGTCGTCGAGGTGAATGGCTCGACCGAACCGAGAACGTAGTATATCTGTATGTATTACGCGAAAATAGGTGGTAAAGGTATAATAAGCGATTTAATTACTGAACTACTCGATCTTTTTTCCTTAAGGCCGAAGGTTGATCGAACGAACAAATATAAGAGACGAAGGAAAGTCGTTCCTTGCTTTCTCTATTGTTCGTAAAGGCTGTAAAGGAGGTATCATTTCTCGAAAAACGACCACGATCTTGGTCTTAATTCAAGGGACAGGATAGTTACCTAGCCGGGTAGTATAATGAAGGTCGCAAAGATGTGGGGGCGGGGGGGAGCAAACAAAATTAGTTCGAGAGGTGGTCGAGCCCTAAAAGATTATTCCAGCCCGGGCAAAGAGCCAGTTACGTCGTAAAACAGCAGGCAAAGGCGGTTTAAATGAGAAACCCAGAGAGCGAGCGAGAGAGACCTCTCTTCCGGTTCCGGAGAGAACTCGTGGTAAGCAGAGGTCGAGCCGCAACAGAGCAGACGTTCCTCGCGGACGTTCGTGGTTTGATGTGCTTCGTGTTTCACGGTCCACGGTCCGGGAGCTGAAACCATCGCGGCAGATTCACGCCGAGCCGGATCTGGACAGAGAGACGAGCGTAAACTAGGTATTCCTCTGCTTCCTCTGCCGGCAAGATTTCAATTTGCCTAATGCCGTCGACTGTCAGCCATAGCGCGACCGCACTTAGCGATGCTCTTAACGCACGCAGACCGCCAACACGCTCCGTGAGCTCTCTCTCCTCGTTGCATCGTTGCACGCTTGTGGCACTTGCTTCGTTTCCCGATGAAAGCTGCGTACTAGATGCACGTGGAAACGATGGCACCCGGTGCACCCTGTGCAGTTTGGTTCTCAATCGTACGTCCTCTTTCTAAATGGATTCATCCACTTACCTCACCTCGCTCTCTATTTTCAGACGTGTGGTTAAATAACGTTCAATAGGCAGCGATTACTTTGTTTCGCGTGTGTAGGACTCGAAGTAAATGCTGGAAATCTCTATGCCGGTAGGATTACTCGAACAATTGTCAAGGATATCGCGTACGTCTGTGGGAATATTACGGCATTTCAAAGACTCTGTCGTTCGACGAGTCACAGAGAAGGCGAGTCGTAAAGCGCATATTGCATGAGAGACACTGGGCCCGTTGAATGCACCTGGAATAGGCTAGTCGTGTTCGTGATTCTGTACCCGTGCTAAACACGGTATCGCGAGCTTGCGGTAGTATAACGGACCATAAAGCGCTTTGTGGAGTGTCGACCCTTCGAGTATACGCGCACGCATTCGTCCAAGAGCTTTCCCTCCATCCCTCGGTGATCGTGTTGGACACGCGCAAGCTCGTGTTTGCGTTTCTCCCCATTTTTTTTACCTATGATGATTTGCGAAAATCCACATACCTCGACGCTATTGTTCGTGATATCAAAGTTACTGGATTTTCACTCTGGAAAATTCTAGGGAACCCGTTAATTAGTAGTCCATATAAAACAGGCGAAGTTCGAATTTGCCCTTTGGGGATGTCGAAGAGCCGCGCAGGAATTCGTCCTGATGAATTTCAAACTGGAGTTGCCCGTTGTGAAACAGCTTCCACAGAAACAGATGAAACTTGCGGCGTTTCTAATCAATTCCGGTGGGCTATGGAGCGGTCAAAATCCAGCCCCTGGCTTTTGTCTTTTAGCTTCTCTCCGCTCTTTATATTTCTCCATAAATAGTGTAACGAGTTTCCATTTAAGCCTGAAATCTGTTTCATTTTCTTTTACCATTTCTTTGTTGCTTTCTCTCAACGACGCTCCATCGGCCATCTCCGAATGGATTTCATTTGGTTCTACCGGAGAAGCTTCTTCGCGATTAGTTTCCTAGGCGCTAGCAGGAAGAAGAAAGCATCGAAGCTCGAGGAAAACGTAGACGGCGCACAAGCGTGAAACAAAGAGGGTTGAAATAAAGGGATTCCGCGTTGCGTAAGGAGGTGGTGCGACGTTGAAACGCGTTTCAATAGCGATCAGCTTCTTTCTCGCCTCGATCCTCGGTCTGTTCCTTCGGAAAGCTGCGCTTCAAGCTCCAACGAATTCTCTGTCGACCGAACAGTGAATAGGTCGTTTAAGCGGAGCTTTTAACTCGAGCTAATTAACTGCCTTTTCTATGTTTCTATCTGGTTCCGACGCGTGCAGCTGGATAGCGCCTTTCGTTTCGTTCTGCCTGCTTTCAAGGCTCGCTCTTTCGCCATATTACGCGTCGCGCGTATCCAGGAACGCGTGGTTATTGTAGACTCGCTCGATAATTCTCTCGTTGCCGTCTCCACGAATGGACAAAGAGATCCTCGCCGTGCAAAGACTCGCTCTATCGCTGATCGAATCAACTAGATTTGGAAATTGAGGCTGATAGGAGCAATGCAACGGAAGAATTTTATTAGAGATGGGTCAACTTACGCTACTTTCGACACTTGCAAAAATAACAGAATATTTAGAACCACGTTTTTACGTAGAAGGGTACTCGATCATTGCTATCCGTTCGAAGGTAAGCGTACATGGTAGCTGGTAACCGGAAGCACGAACCGGTTAAACCCGAGCTCGTGGAGCTCGGTGTAGCGACCCTCGCCGACAAGCGCATAGGATTTTGAAGTTTACTCGCCGCTGCAGTTTCTCGTAAGCTTCTCGAAACTACAAATTTTGCATATCAATGCGCATAGATACATCCAGCCCCAGCCTGTCGACTCGATAAACGACTTACCATACCCCGCCTCTCTCCACCGATATCCTTTTACCTTCCATAACCCGCAGGATTCCTCTTCCCAGTCGGTAATATCGTTGCTTCTCCGCTATTCGTGGATATACAGGGTACCGCCTACCCTTTCCGAGTTAGACTACCGTAGAACGTTTTGTACGAATGACACTACGTCCGTAGGAAATTCAATCAAACCAGACGACCTTTCGTTCCGAGAATTACTTAAAAATCAATGTCCGTACGGTACACGTATCACCGTGCAAAAACTTAATTACACGTGCCAGATCCTTCCGTACGCAAACGATATATCAGACTTCAAAGTTTATGGTCCCTTCAGGAGAGACATAAATCCCGACGATTTATCTCTGGAGGCTCGACGTACGCGTACACCGTCGTGCAAAACCAAATCCGACCCCCATGTCCAAGTTGTACAAGCAGGGATATTGTTTTGCCGCTATCGCGACGGTCGTAGAACGGTACACACGCTTATCAGGAAGGGTTACCATGGTGGAGGCATTATTTCCGTCCGGTCAAGTGACCTCCCACGCGTTGGTTATCGTCCACGAACTGATCCGGGTCCTCGGCGTCTGCGACTGCCCTCCCTGGGATCGTCCATGCATGGACGACCCTTTATGGCTACGGTGTACGTCGTGCAACGACCAGGGCCGCCGTTTTCTCCGACGATCGTAGATAACACGGGGACAAAGGTGGCATCGAAGAGAATCGCGTTCTTTCGTTTCTCGAGCTGTTCGCCTGCATAGGGGCGAAAAATGCTCGAATTCAGTGGAGGAATAGAAGATATGAAAGGGAGGCTGGTTCCGAAGCTATTGCAAAAGTTCTCGAGGGGACGATGGGTTCGCAATGCCATTTAATATTTAACGGCGTAACGCGCCGACACGAAAATCTCTTGACGCTGATACTCGAGCACCGACCAGGAAGGGCGAGCAGGGGGTGAGGAGTCGATGAAAGTCTAAAGGGGCAAGAAAGTAATCTCGAGGGCTGTATACAGAGGCGCGTAGGTGTGTACGCGCACGTGCCGCAACGTGCGGCGCCGCTTGATTGAAACACCGCGGATATTTAAATTGCGAAAGTTTACGAATAAATTTGTGTGCTAAGGTACTTCTCGTCGTGCTGTTCCTCCGCCCGAGTTTACCCTGTTTTTTTGGGATTTACCTAATGAGCTGCTGCCCGCCGCCGAACAAATACAACCGACTCGCGCCTTCCTCACCAGCGTCCGGTGGAAAGCCATTGAAAAACGTGCGGATTGTCCTTCTATCGAGTCGCTTAACGCCTGCATGTTTCCTTCGCTTCTATAGCGACTTTAAGCAAGTCCGATACGCGTCGCGCTTATTCGCAACTCTAAATCTGACTCCAAAGAAAGAGCGTGAACGTTAGAAAATTAGCTCGATAGAACAATTCCTAGAGCGGACTTAGTACCTTCTCGATTTCACCATCGATTCCATCTTTAAAGGATCGTCCGATCTTCAAGCAATAAACGTGGTGGTTTGCGACTAAGCCGATGTGTCTAATAGGTAGGCGGTGGCAGGTGCGAGGGTCATTGAAGATGCGGAGAAGTTAGCAAACGGGAAGGCGAGCGAGAGTTTGCCGCCCAACAGGAAGAGATACTAAGGGAGCGGCGTAGCAAGGGGGTTAGTAAGTGAAATGGAGCTTGATTAACCAACCGTCTGACTATGAGGCTGTAGCTCGAGTGCGGGTCGAAACAGGACGGAGGATAGCGCCGTAATGATCTCAAAGGTACTTGGATTCGCGTGGAAGGTGTGCAGTCACGTCAAACGTCTCTGCAGTTGTAGAATGTCCCTCGAGTGGCACCACTTGGTATAACCAGGCACATTGTGCATTACCAGAAGATAGACACGTAGATAAAGTGGAGACCCCTTTGACGGAAGGCATTAACGTCGTTTCAAGCATCTTCGGACAGATAAGGCTGACCAAGTAGGATGTAGCAACTGTTCTTCCATTGTTCTTTCGAATTCGAAACGATCGACTCTCCGACAGGTCTACGATACCTTTTAAAACTAAAAGAATCTACAGGCTGATCTTTGTTTAGATATTCGAGACAAGATTAACGCCGCTCTAACGAGAGAATCGAAATGTCCATGATGTTCTATAGTCCACAGGGCGGGTTGGGGCGCGTGAAAGGGATGATCGACGAGCACGGTGCACGAGGTCACTGTTTGTCGTGGCTAAAAGCATCGGCAATATTATATGGATGTAGTATCGGATGTCCTGGCGTCTAGCATATACGTTTCCCGGTGTCCGATTACCGTTTACGTCCCGAAGGAGCATCATCCTCCGATTTCGAAGGATAACGCGGATCTCCTACCTCCGAACGGAGATTGCGGTCGGATGAACAGACCGTTTCCTTTTCGGCTTTCCTTTCCTCTCACCCATACTCTTCCTCTCTCGCTTATCTCTTCTCTTGATTTTGTACGGTCGATCGATGAGACACGTTTTACACGAGAGACAGTCCAGTAAGAAACAGAGAGATTTCAGTGGAATCGTGGCAATTTCAAGGGCAGTACGACCGAAGGGAAGTAAATCACGTTAGAGAACGTTACTGGGATAAATCTTTTCTCGTTCGATGCTCGCTTTAATGCTATTCCTCGCGCGATCGCCTGTTTCTTCTGGGAATTCTGACGGCACTGTTGTCAGCTCCGTCATTCTTGTCGCGACAATATTTGACGCGTGGATGGAAATTAATAAAAATCCAGATATCGTATATCAACGAGGCTACGTCGATTTTTATCAGCGGGTGACTTCGATGGATTTTCACGAGAGCGATTCAATCTTCGTGTCTGTGTGAATATGGGTCAAGGGCCGAGCGGTTGGTTGGAAGGGAATTCGCATTTCAGGAGCATCACGTTGACGTGTTGGCAGACTTTAATCGCATCTGCAGCGTACGTTCAGCGGCCTGTCACTCGTCATGCTCGAGCCTCGAATTCGATTTGTTCGTCCCGCACCACCTCGTCCCTCCTCTTCTCTCTCGGTCGGTCGCATCGGCTCTGTCCCTTCGACCAGAGAATATTTCTCTCCTCCTGCCATTCCGGTCTCCGCTGAATATTCAGAAGGCGTTCGTTCGATGGATAGCTTAGCGGCGCGATAAGAGGGAAAAAATCGGGAGAAAGAAGCCGAAAGAAAGAAGAGGAAGAGGGTATTCCGATAGGTGGAGAACGGGTATTATGGTTGGGAAGGCGAGGAAATTAGCTCTCGCCAGTTTTAATATCCGTTTTATTTTATTTCGCGCCAGGATGCTCGACCGGACCCGTTACGTTGCGTGGCTTTCTTCTCTCTTTCTCGGCTCGCAGGATGCCGATACCTCGTGAAGGTATCGTCGCGAGGGATCACGAACATAGAAGGGAGACGCGAAATCGAAAGGGTGCAGAATTCACCAACCAATTTCCTACGTAAGGATTATTTTCCGCCACGTAGAAATTTAATTTTCGTACGCCTTGAATCTATCAATTCTACGCTAAAGCTGGATCTGTCGACGTAACTCGAGACAGCGCTCACATTGTCGATGTAAGCGGCAGAGTGGCGCTGCTTTATCCAGCTTATAGTTTAATTAAAATTTTTAATAATGCGCTGTCATGCTTCGAATCCACTTTCACGTTCATAGAATATGCACGATTCGATCTTCGTGCAGGTACTCTCAACGACGAAATGAAAGTTCCACGAATCGGACGCCACTTCGCAGTCTCCTTCTACCCGCCACTGATGTAAATTCGTGAAATTAATTTAAGTAACAAACGTCGAGGCGAGTCGGTTGTTCCCTCTTAACGTCGTTCCACTCGCTTGTATTTCTTGAGATTACTAAATAGACCGTAACCAGAGGGTAAGTTGGACGCGCCGCAACAGAGGTAAATCACCTCTAAATGATCTTCCATCTCGTTTGTTCTCTCTGGCTTGGTACCCGACGACCGGCCTAAATGACGATCTCCTTTGAACGAGGTCAGGTACGCTGCCACGGCTTCTCATTATTGCTACGTGAGGGAATAATTAAGCGACGAAGAGATTAAGAGGCTCGTCAGTATTGCCGTCCGCGCGGTCTTTAATTCGTCCGGAGGATTTCTATCTTTATGCTTTCCTGCGCGAATCGTCACCCTCTCGAGACCAACCGGAATTGCTTTGTACTCGCAAGTACCTTGGAAAACCCTGTCGTTTCCGACGCTGTTGAAACAAGTTATTAACCCAAAAAGTGAAAACAATTTCAGCCGAGAGTTATCAGCGCAAGGAACTATATTAGATAGGAAAACTAGTTTGCAGCGTTGCCGTAACGATCGTGTTACTTCGACTCGTCGGTCCCTTTCATTTTTCCAAGAGACGAGAGAAATCGAGTAAGCGGCAGCAGCATCGCGATAGCTGGAAGACGAGGAACGCTGCATTAACGAGAACTTGCGAGTGTCTTCTCGAGAAGGTTCAACTCAGTCTGAATTCGATTTTCCGTCTTATCTCGCCTCGCTGCCACGAGTAGTTAGCATAATTCTGTTTATGAAACTCCACCAATTCTCTACCGTTTTTCCTATTTCTTCCCTTTTTCCGCTTTACTCGTCGCTTCCTTCTTCGCCCTCTTTTTTCCCCTTCCCATTATCGTGCACTGCTCGCGTGAAAAATTTTCCCTCGGCAGCGTACGAAAGACCTAGAAACGGTTTCGATCGCGATCAAACCCAGTGTTTTCCACGCCGCAATCACCATCGATGAGGTGCAACTACCGATGTAATCGAATTCCATTCGAAGCCGGCGCACGGTATTAATTCAATCAGTAACTTGCCAAAGAACTACTCCCGTCAAATTTCCATTTGTCGCGCAGTTGTGGTCGCTGTAAACGCGTGCACGCGACAAATGCCAATTTTCCGCGGACTCGTAGCCGGCAACTACCGTTAATCAACGTCCTATATATTACGAATCTAAATCGAATAAACTCGTTACTAGCTACTTGTGTAACGGGAAACATCCATGAACGCGTTCTCTATACTCTTGATGAAGCACCAGGGGGTTCATTCGTTGCTTTTACATATTGTTACAAATTGATTTTCAATCGAAACAATCGGCAAAATACAGGACAATACAAATAAACGTTCGGACGTTTCCGATCCCGGCGTTCCTTTTATGTACGTTGTCCACGAATTCCTTTACGAGAGAATATCAAGAAGACGATATAGTCAGCGTGCCATGGACAATACGAGCCGACGATACGAACCATTCTTGCCTAATTGACAGGGAAGCGAGACCTTCTCGAGGTTTGCTTCGATAACCAAAGGAATTCGGGTCTGGCAGAAGACGGTGGTCCGGCTCGCCTCTGTCTCGACGTTTCCTCCAATGGCCTCGAATTCTGCACAGGGCGTAGAGTGCAGGATCGAAATTGCCGGCGATACGCCAATAATTCGCGAAATGCAATTGCGCAGCCTTCGTGGTGGCCGGACCACCCGATACAGTTTGGTATTGGACGCACGGTGCTTGTCCGCAGCACATAGAGTCTGCGGTGCAGGCAGATCAGGACGCTCTATGGGGCTCCATCTCGGGTGCAGCGTTCCCCTGAGTGCGGTTCGCATACTCGACATAACATAACTGGCGTAACGTCGCATTAGAGCGGCCGCGCGTCGCTGCATGCACCAACTAATCGACGCCGGTGCGACCGGCTTATATTAACGCGCGCTCAGATCCTGTCTCTGTATTAACACAGGGCTACACGCCATCCGAGCATGCACTCCGCGCCAGATATGCAAGCGGACGAATACCATCGACGCGCAGCTGCATCCCAACCGCGCTTCCTGGCCCGTCGACGATCGGCGCCTTCGCGGATATCCCTGGCTCCGTCTATGAATATGGATGTCCCTGTGGTACGGCCTCGAATCTGATCGAAACGCGCGCTGCGTCAATCTGAATTCCACGTTGCTCCACTTGCTGCTACTGGTATACGTACAATTTCGTTCATAAGTAATAGCACACTTGTAGAAAGTGACGTGAACCGTAGAAACGATCAAACGAATATCGAAAGACTCAAGAACGGTTTAGTTTGGAATTTATACAAAGGCTTAAGTACATCGTTCGTATTTATCGTGGTTCATTGACACCTGACATCTCGTACTTTTCGTTCAGTGACGTTTCGCACGTGAGAACAGAGGTTTTTTGAAGCAGCAGTCGCGGTCACGAGACGTCGTAAAATAATAATCTAAAGTATCTAGGCTACATATGTACGATTCCGTGTTCCGCCACGTCATTGCCGTTGCTTTCTCGCAGGAAGAGCTGTTTTCCGCGACACTCGACGCTTTTTTCGTCGGCTGTTCCGCGCGGCGGTTGACGATTTTCTTTCCCCAATTACGAGCTGTGAAAGCCGGGGACAAAAAAAAGTCACCGGGTGAACGACCGTCCGCGCGAAAGCGTCGAGTGCGCGAATGAAAACGTAACGAGCCAGCTACACACATTCAGCCGGTGAATGGAGTGTGTGGAAACGGCTCCGCCGCAAGAGTCACAGGTGCGCGGAATAAACAAGCGAAAGAGAGGACGGAGGTTACAATTTCGGCTGCAACGGGCAGCAACCGTCGAAAACGGGGCTCGCACCGTGGAAATCCGCGCGGCATTTATGCACGTACAGCCTCGCTGGCCCTTGCAAATGAGCCAGACCAGGCCGACAGAGAGAGACAGAGAGAGAGAGGAACAAGGGATCGAAAAGCAGAGAGACGACCTCCTGCGCGAAGGGGTCGGAGCTGGTGGAGAAACGGCTGTCTAGCATTCAATGCCGATGTATGCGAGGAGACAATGACGATGACGTAATTATAGCTAGTTAGGGTAATATTCCAGACTGCGAAGCTGCAATGGAATGGGATTAGAACGATGGTAGTCCGGCGTGTTTCCTCCGCTGCTCCAGGGATTCTCACCCTCCTTCGCTATTCGCGGACCCATTGCCCTCGTTGTTTACGTCGATTAATGCGTTAAAAGCGTATTCCATTGATGGCATCATCGTTGGTGTTTAAACGATACGCGTAGCTACTTCTTAGGGGAGTGTAAGATTATGGATTTTTAACTGTCGTAATTTGCAATCCTTGAAGCGTATGAGAAACCCTGACTGTTCTCTCGAACGCTGCGTTCACGAGCATATCACTGCTAGAATGGAATTATGTCTACTCGCTTAACCAATGGAGGAATCCGACCGTAGGCCAGGGCTACAGTTACAAAGGGAACGGAGGAAGTGCTCGATGCACCACAGCTCGAACAGCTGCTATAAGGTGCATCGTTTCAGGAACAGAATCCGTTCATAACGCGGGCCACGGTTACCTCTCAACACTACCTTCCGTGAATTGGCTCTCCACCATCCAATCTAATCGAATTATCCGTGCATCGTTCAAAGCCTCTGTTTCTCGTCGACAAAGTGGAGCGTAATAGACTTTCGATTCGGGCAATATGAAGATGGATCGCAGGCAAGAAGAGGGGAAGAAACGATGGAAGACAGAGAGAGAGAGAGAGAGAGGACCTCATCAGAGGCGATTACACCGCGAACAGCTCGCGTCTAGAAACTGACAAGCCATTCAGGGATCGTAACCTTCCACGGCACCCGGTTGAATCGACGTCACCCACACATACAGAGAGAAATCCGGCGGGTGTCTCCGACGTCTGGCACGACGCGCTCATCCTCGAGGGCGACACTTTCGTCGCGTTGAATGCTGCCTCTCCTGACGGCCTGTCATCACCAATTATAACCCATTCAGGGCTGGCACGGGTTAAATTACCCATGGACTACCGTTTCCCCCTCACGGGTATCCGCCGCTCTGCATATACAGAAACAACGAGCATGATTCACTGTTCCCTGAACGAGGCATCGTCCAAGTCGAGGAAGGCCCGGCCGAAATTATCGAGTGATGTACGCGTTCCGTGCAGCTACGCGTGTATGCACCGGACTTGGCCGCGTTTCGTACCTTCGTGTAGGTCCGTCTAATGGCCCCGCAGAACACTCACAATGGGCCCTTGATTACGCGCAATATCGGAGACGCGTACCAAAACAAACGCAAGTGAAAAACCGGAGGAAACGTAGAGAAAACACGAGCGGCGGCAGAGAGGACAAGCTTTAAAGCGCGACCCAAAGTAGTGGAACGGCAACTAATTCCCGGGTAAACAGAAGAAAAAACGGCTGAATCGGCGGTGGGTGACGAGGATTTTTGTCTTCGCTTAATTACCAGCCGGTGTTCCATGGAACGACGAGCGAGGTTTTCCGGCAACTCGAATAGCGACGTCCCTCATTTAGCAGAATCTTTGTTAAGCGGTCCTGTTATGAGTAAATCGTCCATCCCTTTAAGTACGTCCTTCTCGATTTCCTCGCTTTCAATTAGCTCGATGTTCCATTTTAATTTACTCTGAATGCCCCTGGGTACCTTCGAGGAGAAAGATTTTCGAGACGTGACGCAGAATCAGCAAAACGCGTCAAGACGATTTACACCGCGAACGCGTACGTTTCCCAGAAGATTTAATTCTTGCCAGCCGGGTCCCTTTAACAACGAGTCTTGCGACGTTCGCCCCGTTTCTTACACCGGCTGCGTTCCCCGGTAATATCCGTAAGTGCATCCCGCGATTTTCTTGCACGTGCACTTCTTACCAATGTCTCTGGCTCGCAACAGAAGCCAGCTCCGTGTCCTTCTGC
Source organism: Bombus flavifrons (assembly GCF_040668555.2). Classification (NCBI taxonomy): domain Eukaryota; kingdom Metazoa; phylum Arthropoda; class Insecta; order Hymenoptera; family Apidae; genus Bombus; species Bombus flavifrons. Next base: position 7,064,519 of record NC_138454.1, read on the forward strand.
CTCTGCGATCGAGAGGGATGAAACGTGAGAGAGAAAAGCGGAAAGGACTGTGCACGTTTCCAAGACACCCGAGGCACAACGTTAACAAGCAACGACGCCATCGTCGGCCATCGACGACAACGAAGACGAGTAAGTGCACGGCGAATGCAGCGGCCAACTAGACCGAGTCGGTTCAGACACCGGCCACTCTACATAATTGCTGACTGTTGTATAGTGTGTGCGTGCTGCATCCCCTCTGCGACTTGGCATCAGCCCCTACAGCGTCTCTGGGGGCAAGCGTATTTTTTTCCTCACATGGGACATTCGTACGGTCGCAGCGACGCAATGTTTGGATTTAGGCGAAAAACAGGCACAAAAAAAAGGGGATGTTTCGCGACCCAAATAGCTAGAAACTAGCCAGCGCAAAACAATCTTTCAACAAGCAAAAGAGGCAATAGATTTCGTTAGGGGATTTTAATAAATTTGCTGTAGTATCGTTTCGGGATACTCGCTTTTTCGATATGGTTCGCGAGAGAATTCCGGCGAGAACGAGCGCGGTACGTCCCGATGGAGCGAGTAATCGGATTTCCCCGAAATAAACGCGCGCGCCACCGAAAACGGGAATGGAAAGGGATTCGGTAACCGCTTGTTTGCCATGCGAAATAACCGGGGCTTGTTTGTCAGGCATCGTGTACAAGCCGAAACTGTGACGACGCCGGCGGGGGTTGGGTGTAGTGGGTCGCAAGAACATCCGAGAGAAGGAGAGAAGAGTTTCTCGCCTCGTCGGAGAAACGAACTGTACAGAGATGGCAGGAGAAAGCGAAGTGCTCATGCAATGCAGATCGTTAAAGCATACCGGCGCGCGTTGCGCCGGTGACCCGAATGTGGCTTACGGAGACAAAGCGAGGGCCAAAAAGGTGTAGGAAGACAGAGGAAAAAGAAAGAGGAAATAGAGGAAAGAGTAGCGAGTAGCCCCCGTCCGTTTCCTCGTTCTCGCGATTCCCTGTTTCTCGTTTACATCGTCTCTCGAATCTGTGTCGTGGCAAGTGGAACGTAAGTAATGCTACCCTCCCACCGCGCAACTGAGAAATATCGTTGAACCGACCGTTCCCTGGACTGTCTTTTTTTGCCCCTTTTTCTCCATTCCGCCGGCTTCCAGCATCGCGTTCGTCGCCACTGGCTCGCGCGACAATTTGACCTCGGAACAACCCTCCGATGTTTATCGTTATTACCACGGGTGCAATTTCTGCCCGGCCAATCGAAGATTCGAATTAACGAGTATGCACGCCGTGAGGAAGCGGGTTTCGTTTCACCGAAAAGCTTTTTCCTGCCTCGTGAACGACCCTCAGAAATCCTATTTTCTTCTAACGATCCGATTTGGCGAAGAAAGCGAACATTAGCCATTGACTGGAAAGGTACGGTGATAGGATTACAGTCGTCTGATTCAAAGCCTCGTCGAAGATCATAACTCGAATCCCATTGGAATCGATTATCATCGATTTACAAAGAAGTCGTTGGAGGAAAGTAACATCGAAAGGCAGCTGAAAAAAAGTTCCATGGGACTCGTATCAGGCAGTTCGATCCGATTTTAAGTGTCGGATCACCCCTTAATGGCTATATAGGGGTGTGTTTCTTTTCTCAGACGGCCGCCCTGTTGGCGCGAGGTTTCACCAGGATTTCGCAGCGAGCATTGAACGCAACGGCGCGTTTACGCGAAATGGAGGCGTTACGAGCAGAGTTCTGTCTAGACGTAGTTTCGTTCCATAAGGGATAGTTACCGCAGAAAAGGTGCGCAAAGGCGGCCGATAGTCGGCTGCTCGGGCGAAACACTGAAAAATATAGGTTAGATTAGGCGAAGAGGTATTGCCAGGAACCTCGTAGCATCGGGAGACTGCCGGTTAAATAAAGACTACGGGATCTCTTCTCCACCCCCTAATCCCCCTTCCCTCGTTCGCTGAGTTCGACGCGACGGAGGCATTTCTTTCAGATTTTAAAGCTTGCCACGCCGTTTCTCTTCCAAGGCTGGGATAAGGAAAATAAACGAGGGAAAGAGGGACTATTCCGTGGCCGCGGGTATCGATATCCTCGAGCGGTCGTCCCCGGCATGCGCTTCCGCGTGAGACGCGACCGATACAGCGGTCGGGACTAGGGGTGGGATCGGTCAACGACATCGGAATAAGAATTATCGCGCGGCCTTGCGTCGGTTACGTAACGCTCTCGTTTCTTCCATCATTGGTACATTTATGTCGCGTGTACAACAACATTTTTATTATTGCGAAATTTCCATCAGCTGCGATTCGTCCAGATATTTATTGCCAAAGCAAATGGAAACGAACTCGTCGTGTCTAGATAGAAACCATTTTTGGATTGTCAGTGGAAGATTTGAATCGGGTGAGACTCATATTTTTGTGCATTGGAATACCAACGTTGTTTTAGTTTGCTAGGTTCAAAGGTAAACGAACGAACAAAATACTATCGCCGTTGTTTGTAATCGTCAACCGGAGTTACATTTGAACTTTTTATAATAACACCGGTCGATAGAAATAGACGAATGTGCTCTCTAGGACAGTCATTATAAGGAGTCATTATAGCGAGTCATACAATCGAATAGCGAGCGTAGAGTCGAACAATAGCATTGAACGAGCGACGATTACGACCCTATCTCTGTACTTGTACTTACAGCGATTTTAATATACACTATTACAATTTTATCACTCGTTTCTTTATTAAACCAACCAACACGTTTAACATCCACCTCAGGATTAACGACAGAGATATGTTCCATTATTACCAGGAAAAGGATATTCGACTTCGGACACGTTTCGTCCTTTGCTATCAGCCTCTGTCCAGTTTGTCGCTATAAATAATACCGACTACTACTGTCTTCGATCCACCGCAAGCTACAACACGATCGAATAATTGCCTCTGCAGTAACTCAGCCGACGCTAACCGACTGATATCGTGGCTCGGTTACATCACTTACAATTTGTCGCGGTGAGCGATTGGAATAGCTTGGATGGTTAAAAGCGGGAGAAAATCGGTTCTCGACGAATCGTCCGGTTCGCGTGGCCGTTTAAAACAACGGCGTCGAATTATCGCGAATCGGCCGAACGACTGCGACGACGCATCGGGTCAGGCAGGAAATAGCATAGCGGCGTAGAGAAAGAGCGACGACGACTACGACGACAGCGAGGACGGAATGAACGTTCATGGGACGAAGAAGGGAGAACGCGGAGATGGGAGTGAACACGGCTCTGATTAGCATACAAACTACGCGTGGTCGTGTTGGTTCTCCGCGTTTGCCTGGAACACGAACAAGCCGAGAGCGTTCCGCTCTCCCGTCCCTGCGCTTCTTACGCTCCTACACTCGTGCACCGGCTATCTAAGATCGTGATTAAAAAGACACGCGCGATTTCGATCAAGGAAACGGTGACCTACTGCGTGGAAAAGTAGGCGAGTTTTACTTTCACGCTGCAGGGAAGAAAAGGCAAAGCAATCTTGTGTTTACAGGTTTATGGACACAGGTTGTCATTACTTTTACTGCAATACGTCCGTACATGGTGAAAGTTCAAGTACGGACAGGGATGCTTTTTATAACGTCGCGCGCCGAATAGAGGTAATGCGAAAAAAGACAGTCTGTAGTTTATCGATGTTAAGGTTAAAGTTATTTAGTACAATCGCTCGAGTGTCTTTTATAAATTTTGTATAAATTTATTCTTGCGTTACGTACATTTACGTACGTTTGGAACGATTAAGAAGTTCCAATGAATTTTTATCGTTTACATATTCGGTAGAAACGAGATGAATAATATACGTTAACTCTGGAGACACCAGGTAGAATAGTAAGGTTTATTACACGAGGAAATGCACGTGTCGTTCGGCGCGTTGGGTGAGCTGAAATGCTGCGAGGCGACAGAACACGCCGTTTGCCGTCAAGTGGAGGAGAAGAAGCTGCTCCAAGCACAATGTAGAAGAAGATACCACCCACAAAGTCCGGCAACTCGACGCCGAGAGTCGGCGAGTTGCGGAGCGGTAACACTCGAGATACCACGCTTGTGGGCTACGATAATGGCCGGCTATTACGATAAATTGAAAAAACGGGATACAACAGAGACGCGGTTGTGCAAACAGACGTTGCTTTCGAATGGCGTGGAAACAAATTATCCACGTGGACGTCCAGTTGATCGAGCGCGAAAACCTTGTGGAATAAAAAGCTGCACCGCTGTACCTACATCGCCGAGTAAGGCCGGGGACACACGAGCGTTGAAACGGCGCGACGTCCGTCGCGTGACGTTCGTTGTAGAAATATACTGTCCTACGATGCAGCCCACACGCTAGGAACGTGCGTCACTTTGATATACGACGATATACACATTTATACAACGGACGTCGTTTCAACGCTCGTGCGAGCCCGCTTTAAAACGCAATGGTTCATCTTGCTCGTAACAAATAATACACTCGCGAGAATCCAGGAAAATTTGACGCGTGAAGAATCTCTTGACCTCTGGAGAAGAGAGGAAAAGGGGAAAATAGGAGCACAAATACCAGAACTATCAGCAGAGATATCACCGAGAGCTAGCGATAACGAATGTGCGTTACGATAACCGCGCGAATAGCGAAGCACACAGGGCCGGCATTGTCACGACCGGTGGACCTTCGAGAGGTTTGTGTCGATAAAAATACAACACGCCACCGGTGAATCCTGAATGCGGGCCTCTGTCCGATCCAAAATCGTCTTGGCCCGCTGCCGATCTCTCGGCCAGAGTTCATCGATCGTGGCATCATCGCCCGCCGCGTCTTTTTACCGGCGACCCTCCTGGTGCACGCGAAATTAGTCGTCGTACCTCTTTGCCAAGCAACTCATTTCGTTCCGGCTTTTTCATCGATCCATACCTCGACTGATTTTATTTTCAATCGCGGGAATGTCTCGAAAACACGCGGAACAAATAAACACCAAGCGTATCTAATTCGAAGGCTTCGGTATGGAATTGGAACGTCTTGAAACTTTCAAAGTGCTCCTCTATTGTCTGAGATAGGGAAAATGTGACGTATCATATTTTTACCTATGATTTTGAAATATAAGAGTCGTGTGAATTTGTAATAAAAGCAAGATCGTTCGAGAAGGTTAAAATAAGAAACGCTGGATCTAAACAAATTTTTATTCCTGAAAATTGCTTTCATACGCGCCGCTAGGAGAGAATGTCCCAATCTCTGTGAGCATTTTTTCCCAGTCGTATTTCATATTTTACTACGTCGAGCGGACGACTTGCCGCATAAAGCAACGAGAGACAATGTCCGAATGGAGGTAAAGTGGGGCCCTGTAAATCTCGCAGCCGCGTTTCTGCGGTGAATGCATATTTCTTCCCTGTACGAGGCTCGATAGTCGCGCGGATCTGCGGCCAACTTGCTTACGCGGGCACAAAAGCGAGGGAGTTCTGTACAACCGCCGCACCGTGTCGGAAATTATCAGTGTAACGTTGTTCTCTCGTTACCGGCGCGTAACACCGTCTCGACGCACGTCATTCCTTCAATGCCCTATTTCTGGCTAATTTCGGACTGCCTGAAGTGCGCTTTACCTTCTTTGGCCCTTTGTCCGCGTCGTCGAGGAAAGGCTTCTTTGTAATCTGACTTTCTCAACATTGTTGCAATTCTAAGATGATTCTTGTCAACGAATATGGTATGGTGTACTTTATCACACGTACCTCGCGTATATTCAAAAATCGCATTCTGTCGTTGTTGACACATGTCGCACGACTTAAGCTGTTCTTACAGTTGCTGTTAAAGTTACCCGACTATCGTATTTATTGTCGCGTTTACACATATTAATTAGATTAAATCTGATTTAGTAGCAGCTTCGTATGAAGATTAAACGTAAAAGCAGTTAAAAAAATTAATGTTTCGTTGTAAAATAAAGGTAGGTACATTTGCGAAAGTATTTGCGAGAAGTATATTTTTTCGTAACCGCTGTAGTTACAACACGATTAAGCAATTCTAACGATGGTAACGAGCTATGGTTCGATAATTCAACGCTCACTGGAATGGCAATTAGCTCCGCTTCCTGCATACATTTTAGATTCTTTTTACTATGCATTCGCGAAGCCTATCTGATTAGCTGTTGGCAAACTTTCTATGACAAACGAGACAAATGACAGGGAGCCTGGAGTAGGTTTGGCAGATTGCTCGTAAACGAAGCAACGATGTCATTTACACGCGAAGGCAGTGAAGCGAAATGACCTATTTTTGGCTAATTTAATGGTCACTCGAATGTCAATGACGCGTTCCTCCTTTTTTCTTCGTGCTATCTACCAGACGTTTTCTTGTCCCTCCTTCACCTTCTGAATGGCCACTCGAACCCTTGAAATATGGTTACAAGCCGAACGACCTCGAACCTCGAACACGTTACGATGCCCAGCCGGAATGAAACCTAGTCTTTATTACTATGGAGTCACAAGCTCCTTCATGACACGACCCTGAAGAGTTTTACGCCGTCAAACATAGCGCTTTGCTATTTTCTATCCTGTCGTACGTCGTTCTATACCGTCATCGGAACTATTTGTAAACTCGTAGAATTTTAGAATTTGTACTCACTTCCAGAAAACGACGGACACGATCGCTGCCATCAGGAGCAGCACCACCGCGCAGGTGATGATTAGGGCAGTGCTTTGTAGCGATGGATTCGTGTGGTAGGATGCATCGATCATCTGGAAACAAAACAGATCGTTCGTTAGGTAAGTCGTGCGATTTATGATTGTCCCGGTATTAATTTATTTCGTAATGAATATTTACGATCTTCGTTCACTGTACTTTAGGATATGTTAGGGAAAAGTGTAGAGTGAATACGAATAATAGCGGTGAAATATTCGTGCCATTAGAAGCATCTTAAAAGCGTGTACCAGCTCTGAAAGCTGTACAACATCGACCGAACCCTTTCAACGAATCATGGATATCGCTAAAAGTTATAGGAACTTCGTTGATAGTAACTTTAGTGATATTGATTTATGCCCACGCTTTCAACAAGATTGTACGCGAACACAGCTTTTTTGGAAGTTGCATTCACTTTCGGCTGGATACGATATTTCAAAGGGTTATTGGGTGCTTTTAAATAGTCGTTCAGATCATTGGCCTCGATGGATTTTTTAATGAGCGTTCAAATTATTAAAAAGCCATTTCTGCGATAGAACTGCAAATAACTATTTCTCGCTACCGATCGATCAACAGGACGTCGTTAGCGTTTCCTCGACAAAGATAGCAACTCGGCCAGTTACGAAACCGGCGTGTAATCACGACACGGTCGAAAGCCGTATGACGAAACACCGTTTCTCGTACTATGCGGATGCGGTAATAGCGGAAAAGGCGTATTAGCAGCCGTGAAACTGGATTTATTCTTCAAACGTTGCACCATTGTTTTTCTCTGTCAAACGCTAGACACACGAATAGCGACAGTCGAATCAACGAGAAAATCTAACGCGCGAGAATCCAGCTCGGAAAACACGAGATTCGCATGTAACGTCGTCTAACATTCTCCGCGAGAGATGCGCCTAGACGAGGGCGGCCCTTGGAAAACACACGCGACACGTGCCTGGTTTGCGCGAAGAGGAGGCAGAGAGCAGGGCGTCGGCTGGCGGCGTTTTACGCGCAGCTCCGATGAAAAGGGAAAGTGATTTTTGCTGGAATTTCCATGGCGGTGGGTCAGATTTCCGGTGCCATTCTATCGGCTTTCTTCGTCGGTTCGTGGCCATTGTCGCGAGATCCGCGCGAATCGATCGTTGCGTATTGTGAGTACGAGACTCATTGACCTGGAGGTGCGAAACGCGTGGCTGGAGAGGGATGCTGGATAAATGGAAAGAACGACCAGTCGCTTTGGGACTGTGGATTTAATGCGTATCGATAAGCTACCCCTGCTATGGCCCCCCGCCCGCCCGGTATTATACTCGAATCGCGCATGTTTCGGGGGTTGGCGACGCGCCAGTGACGCGCTCGATCGTCAGACGATCGCGGGCGAAACGACGTCCTTTTGCGAATCTTTGCAATTGGAAAAATCTATTTCCCTTCTTAAAATCGTTCCAAGAAATTCAAGAGACTCGGAAGCAGTGCGGAGCAAACGGGTCGTTCCCTTTTGTTTTCCATATACATAGGAGCCCGGGAACAGTGGCGATTCGATGTACATCGATAAGTAGACTGCCTCGCTGAGAGTGGGAGTATACGCGCGATGGAATATTGTGCTACGTGTTGTTTGGCAGCGGTCCAAGAGAAGCAGCATTTATCAAAGGTTTCGTTGATGAGTGTATGTGTGAGAGTCTCGATAGGATCGCGGTTTGCCCGTGCGCGCGAGCATGTAAGTTGCTCTTTGTCGAGAATCACCCCATCCCTTCCACGCACTTAGAAGCGACTCGACTACGCGATTCTCTTCCTTCTCGCGGTGGCTCATCGCTCATCATTACGGAGATATTAATGGCGTCAGCTAATGGATTCAGCCGAGAGCTTAGCAGCCGGCTAGAGAATTCCCTACACCCGGTCTCCACCACTCTGCGTCGCGTTTTTCCTCACGCAGAGGAAATAAAGCCAACGGAGATGATGTATCGTCTGACTGAGAACGTGATTTCCTCCCGAGATTTCGGGACGCGCCTCCCTTTCCAGACATTGTCCGTCGAATGCTCGTGTTTTACGCCACGACGTCGAGACGGTACCAAGGGTTCGTACGTCCAGGGACGATAAGAGGAGAAAAGCGAAGGTGGCCAGGCGTTTCCTCCCTCCTCGCGAGCGACTCACATTTATCGGAAACTGACGCAGAATCCGCAGGCAGGCCGCTGTTCGATAAAACCGTAAGACTGCGAACCGCCGGATAGAACGAAGGGCTGCCTCTCTTTTTCTCTTTCTACCCAGAAAACGGGAAACTTGTGGATCGTGCAAAAGATACAAAATAGAATTTCTGTTAACAGATACCAGCGCGCAGCCGCCAAGTTTTCCAGGTCCATGCGATTGGCATACGCGCGTCTCCGCAATATTCGATAAACCCGTGCATCTTTCGTACGACCAGAATACAGTGATAGAAAGCGTTTCACAACCGATCGTCCACGATCTTTCATTCTGTGCAACTACGTGCAAGCCATAGGGAAGAAACAGTAGAGCAAGGGCTATATCAAGTCGGAAGCTGGACGTCCAATTAGTACGGAAAAATGCGGCAAGTAATTACGAGCTTCTGAGAACTAAGAGGAAAAGAGTAATCAAACCGCGGACAAAGGCTACACATAGCGTTGTTAGGCTCGGGATGGAACGTAAGCCGCTGTCAGGCTGTTACGATACCCTCCCCTCAGGGAAACCATACGTTTCCTCCGCGCTGTACACGCTACTTACGATTGCTCTGATTCAGCATCGCCCGGTACAGAAACCCGTAACCCGACTCCAGATCCAATTAATGGAATCCTAGAGCATAGTGGAGCGCGTGTCCCTACGAAATGCAATAACGACCTTACGTTTCCAATGGAATCGTATCGCGGGGGGCTGGGAACGCGTCTCGATTGTCGAACTCGGAAACAGGGCTAAGGGTGACTGGTCCCCGATGATTTCATCTCGGACTAGCCTTCTTGCGAAAGTGAGTCACCAGAGTTCTCATCGATACCCGATAATGTCGATTAATTTCGGTTTAGCTACTTACTATCGTTTGGAAGAAAGAGCAGGACAGATCTGTAACAGGAACAGGACCGTTCCGCTGGACGAGACTTTTAGAAATCTGCGTCTACTCGGCGGTCGAATGGTAAACTCGCTAATCTCCGACATAATCTACTTAAACAACTACTCGGGAGAAGGGTCGCTTCGTCGAATTATACTTCAGAAAATCAAGGCTCTCAGACGGTTCTTGGGTTTAGGCCCGAAAGTTTGCTATCGGATTAACTCCAAGAAATCTCTCGCCGCGGTTTGCAACGCTGTGTGATAGGCTGCACAAACGATAGCCAAGCAGAACACAGCATCACCATTGGGAAACATAACGTTAAGATTTCTCACGTTCTCCAGTCGATCTAGAACACGCGTTAGATTCAGATTTCTCAAAGTTTCGCAATGTTTATGAAAGGAGGAACTGATTAGTCGCTGATTCGTTCGCGCGAACTGTACAAGAAGTAAACGTAACAGCATCGGTCGATCGATTAGAGAATTCCATCATACACACACCGCGATAGACTGACTACGATATAGTTCCATCTTCGTTTATGGACTACTCTAGCTCTTTGTTCTCGAGTTGCTATCGTAGATTTCAACTATCATGGACCTCGACGTCGTCCGTTTCCTCTATCCTCTTCCGAGTCCCTTGAAATTCCTCGTAAATGCGCGAGACGTTTCGGTGCTTCGTGAACAGACAGCAGCGCCTTATCTGCCAACCTATCCTGCCAGTTGAGGAATGCGCCGCGATGATGAGAACGTGACAGAGAGTTACAAACTTGCTGCGTTTACTTGGCCGAATATCGTTCATGGTGACTCTAAGCGCGCTTTGTATGTGTTTCGTTCAGAGGATAAAGCGTGTTTTACGAGTTCTTCGTGGCACTCGTAACTTTCAATGATAATATTTACGCTGAGGCTTTGAAGAATTTACGATTAGAACGGGCAAAGCCTGTTTCGTTGTACGTAGATGCTGAAGAATTCAACGCGTGCACGCACATGTAATTCGCAGATATCGCGGATCAGCGTTGACTGTGATACGGAACGTAGCTTCAAATTAACAGGTAGCACAGCGTGCGAGATGGACATTGAAAATGTCGCAAGCAGATAGCGAAGCAATTAAGCGAACGCTTCCATTTCCACGGCGAAAATTACTTGTAGATTCTTGGAAGTCGGCATATGCCCTGAGCGGGACACGTTCATCCTGCTTTATGACTACCAGTTTATGATGTCCTTCGTCGTCGAGCAGTAAATGCGGTCGTACAACGGCGAGAGCACGTTATTGCTCGGTACGCTTAATTTGCATAGCGACACACGGACGTTGCATCGCGTTGTCGACCGTGGGCCTCGTTGTTTTACGCACGGATTCGTCGTTTCCCACGGATCGAACGCGAAATTCAGATCGAGCAACGGAAACCGGTTGCACGATCGTTTCTCCGACGAACTGCGATGTTTGGCGAACGAGTATAGAGGTCCCACGATAGAAATTAAAAGGTCCGCATACATAACCATTAGACGTGCCTGTTGCAGATTGCCCTGCGGTCGGATCTGCTCGGAAGCTATCAGAGCGACGAACGTATATACGCGAGACGATCAACGCTGGAAATCAAAGCGAGGAGGTATCGTTCGGTCTCGAGCGCGTCGCAGGTAGAGTCAAGGGGAATATCAGATCATTCGGCGACGCAAGGGCGCCTCGGTGGTTTCGTTTCCATCGAAGTTTCGGCCTGTCCCCGCGCCAGCACACAGAGAACAGACACAAACGGTTTCGTGCCATCTTGATTCCGCGGCGGAGTCTCTCGATTAATTAGCGTGCCGTGGTTAATGAAGCCAGGCCGAACAACAGGGCAAAAGGGGCGAGTTTGAGGGTTCGCAAGGGCCATAGAGGAAAGGAGAGAGGGAGAGAGAAGGAGAGGAAGCGTTTCTCGGTTCTCTCGGCCTTGTGGAATCGATATCGCGTAATGCGATCTCTTTGGTTGAGAGCGCGGATATTATGTTCGTCGGACTGTGCACGTATCGTCCACTGTTCGAGGGTGGAAAAAGGGGGCCAGAGATTCGAAAAGCACAGTTCATTCCGGATATAAATAACCGTTCATGGCTGGTGTAACGTATATTTTAATGTCACCTCACGTGACGTATATGCCCGCCGCTTAAAGCGACCGCTACTTTCCAAAAAGCTTCTCCTCATTTATCATGCGAGTGATTCAGCAGCGGGACGCGGCCAGTTTGAATTTCACTTGATTCCGGTTATTAATGGATTCGCGGCGCCCCGTATAATTCGCCGTTCGACGCTACGATGAACGTACATCGTAGTTTCATCGAGCTTTTCCCACCATCGCTAGAAGAGGAAGGACTCGAACGCCAGTCTCGCTCATCGTCGCGACATCGCTTTTCAGATCTCGCGTCGATTTCCAACTGGGAATCGAGGTATCGTACTACGATTGGCAAAAATCGACCCGCGCGTTGTGAAGGTGTCGCATCGACGTAACTGTCGCGGAATTACGCCATCCGCCATCCCTTCGGTCCCTAAATCTCAGCGCCACCAAAATAAATATGCGCATAACAAGGGCGTGGATGTTCCCCTGGCGCGTATGAACATGCATGAGTCTGTAAAACATTCGATTTGCAGGGGAAACATTAGCATGAACGGCACGTTCGTAACAATAGCGAGAGACGAGAGCAGACGCGACAGCACCGGTTGGATCGGTCAATCGAAAATCGTCTCTCGTTGATTTAACAACTATCTGCTGGCCGTATACAGCCCGAATGGGGTCTGGCTTGGTCGCCACTCGTCACCGGAACACGTCTCCATTCGACTGGGACACGCTAATTACGCATTTGTTCAGGAATTTGCATGCGTTACGCCATCGCGTTACCAAGAGTTTACGTGTCCCCGCGATTCGTCGTAACGATTCGTTACGAGCCGCAACGATCGCGCCGAGCGACTCTCGAGCTGGCTCGTCCGATTCCTGTTGTCCCGGAGGGTCACGATCGCCACGTTTACCGTGCATTTGTTGCCGTGTCGCTGGCCGAAATTGTCCCATTGAAAATCGTCTCGTTAGAGCAACGATTCTGTCCAACGCACCCCGCTGAATCGCTGATGTTCCGCTTTTTCCCCTCTGTGAGCTCTTTCTTCGTGACGATGGGCTCGCCTAACCAAGTCTGCGATATTCGCGGCATATTCCACTGATTGCTACCGCTCTCGTCTGCCCACCGACGGGTCTATACTACCGCGCCACGTAGTTCGTAATTCAGAAAGAATAACCGATGTCTTCTGTAAAACCGGGCAAAGCAGAAAACGAGACGAGAGATTCTTGACAGGACGGCGGCAATCCTAGAACAGTCTCGCTCGTATACGCCTCGGGTCTTTTCCAATCAGCTCTACTCTCTTCCAGACGAAGATTGCACGCAAGCACGAGGTTGATTCTCGTTCCGGTGGTCGTCGAGCGTCCCGTACACGGTCGCTCTCCGTTGTTTCGGCCCGCTGCCGACCGACTATTTATCGAGCAAATATTTCCCGGTTATTTTTCCATTCCGTTTCTTCTTTATTGTTTTCCAATCACCGTCCGACATCGATCGCTCCTTTTATCCACGGGGAACGCGGCACGCTCGCGTCTCTATTGTTCCGACTGTGTGTCGTTCCCTTGCGTGTCTCGTCCCTCCGCCGATGAGTAATTTGCAGAGAAAATTGCTTGCGAAACATTTTCAACTGTCTCGATGCTGAGAAAAAATATTTGATAGTTTTTCATGATTTCCTCGCATCGTATCCTACTATCTTCGCGATGCGACATCGCCGTTGCCAAAGAATTATTTATTATAGATAATATCGAAATTGAATCCGATGGAAAAGAACGTCTCCACGGCTTACGCATCCACGGGAAACACCGACCGTTTTTCGTCGACGGATTAGCCGACAAGCAGAAGAAGCAGGGGATCGTTGATGAGGGGAGACGAAGGTCGAGAAGCGAGAGTGGAGTAGCTTCCAGGCGGTCGAATGATCGGAAGAAACCCTTTTTATCTCGGGCCGGAACGAAAGGTCGGTACTTGGAGCGCTCTTGTTTATTTGCCAGCCTCCTTCCATCCCCTGTCGTCCCCTTTTATCTCTGCGGATTCGTCGCGACGAGAAAAAGCCGAACCAACAGACGCGTAAAATCCGTGCGCGCTTTCTTCTCTTCGTCTGCCTCATTGTTTTCTCTCTCTTTCCGTCTTTATTCTCTGTTACACCGCCTTCCACGCTACTCTCTTCGCGTCTCAATAAAACAACGCGCGTTTTACTACCGTTGTTTTCTCCGCCGGCGACGGAAGAAGTTCATAAATATTTGATGCGCGTAATGAAATGTCATACAACTGGCGCGAGCCCGCCGCTTCGATCGGATTCAAACGGGAACGAACGTTAAACGACCACGAGACTCGTTGTTTTCGCCGAGGCGCCGCGCCTCGATTAATTTGCGTCCTCTCGCTCGATTTGCCGCAAACGCCAGCAACTATTTGCACGTCGATCGTCCCGTTGACGGTCGTTGATAAAAACGTATTTATTTCGAGCTGTTCGACGAACATTCGCTGTCGATATGCTCGATGATGAATGGAATCCAGTCGCTGCTGAATATTTCCATAAATATGCCCTCGTTCTTCGCGGTGCTTGTCACTGGACCAGAGTTTCGAGTCGATTCTCGGTACGCGGCCCGCGAGACTCCCAGTTTTATCTTTAAAATATCTGGAGTCGACTCGGGAAACGTATGAATAAATCATCGTGGATACGCGAGGATGAACGACGTTTCCAAGGGATATCGAAGTCGAATCGAGTCTGAGCTTCTTAATTCCTTTTGGAAACAATCGACGACCAAGGAGCTGCCATTTTTTCTTTACCCTCGCCTTCGTCGGGGTTGGAAAACGCCTGGGGCGACAGAGGGAGGCAGATGACAAAGATTATGTGCCGGAGCAGCGCTTAACCGACGCGGATCTCAACATTCCGAACGCGGGTTTAATATCGACGCGTCGATGAGTCTCGTAAATCATTTCGCCGTTAATGAAATTCGAAGACGGCGACTTCACGCAGACTTTACGACGACTTTCCAGTTGATCGTGACGACGTCTACGACATCTTGCCTCTCCATTTCCTTTTCAAAGCCATACTTCACCAGCCTACTTCTACGTTTAGCAGAGAATCTCCTTTATTGGTGGGAAACTTGTTCGAAACGAGAGAACTTTCGCCGATTCTTCGACCCTTCGTCGAATCGAGTAGATGCACGATTAGCAACGAAACAACACTCGAATCGTTCCAGTCTTCGACATTATCGCCCGGATCGTTTCAGCCATTAGATGGCACATTATTTGGAAGAGCTCGCGGAACGGCAATTCCAAGCGTATAATATCTGGTCCCCCGAAATGGCGCAATATCATGGAGGATGAAAGCGCGGGGTGGAGAAGACAAGACAGGGGGATGCTGTGTGTAGGAGTGTTTAACGACACGGAGAGCAACATTCCGGACGTGCTTTAATATCGCCTACCGTTTCATTCAGGACGCGTGACGCTCCAGGATGGCCTACCCTCGCCTTCTACCCTGTTAGATATTTCGGCTAAAACCTACTCACCCTATCTCGTCACAGTTAGGAAGATCCACTAACCCTTCTGCCAGCCACGTGGCACCCGTGGGGCGAATTGTTTTTGATATTCGAAACGGAACGAATTGCGGTGCCGCTTCGGTGAACGCTCCGCGGCAACCCACTCACCCTTTCTGCCTCCTTTTACAATGCTGTCTCTGTTGCCTCTGGCTGACTAGCCGCCGTCCGAAGCAGTCGGAATTATCGCGCACGCCTCCGGGCTTTGGCCGATTTTTCCGCCGGCTGTCTCCACGAGAATGAAAATTTGCTGCTCGACGATGGCGTCTCGAGCAACCAGGTTTTCCTTTCAATTAAGTCACTCCGTTAAGATGGCAACTTAGTTAGCTCTGTGTTCCACCGGTAAACAATGTTTCTCCTTTCTCCATTTCCTCGGAGGTTTCAACCTCTGGAATCCAGGCTGCCAGCATTTCTATCCTATCGCGTGTACGTTCGTGAGTTTCGAAGGGGGTAAAGAAAGTCGACGTTTCGATGCTCATCGTCGGATATCGATAGCGATTTTTATTAGGTTCGACGCGTGCAGAACAGAAGAGCGATAACTTTTTCTTGTATCGTTCAAACGCGTTATTCTCGCAAAGCAAGTTTCGCGTGCTTTCGTAACGCAGAGAATGAGAGCGGAGTCGCGAATTCGGCTCGCTGTTGTGGAAAAATATTATTCGACCGAGATTCCAGGGTAGCTGGAAAAATGTAGCGAAAGATTGAATTCTGCGTCAGCGGCTGCGTACGCAAGACACGGGCTTCCAGTGGGATGAAATTTTCATTTGGAAAAAGCTCGTTATCTCGTACGTCAGCCAGAGCCGAGAATCGGCTAACGTTGCATTAATATTTCCCACTTTATTTCGAGGAATATTTACTCGCTAAGGGAAAATAAGTCCGCCTCTAAGCGAATTAATTATACCTCTGTCTTAACGCAGCCCGTGGTTGTTATCTCGGCCGGCTCGATTAAATCTTCCGTCCTATCGTTACCATCCGTTTCTTACCGCGTCTTTTCCTTCCATTTTCATCCGATGGTCCATTCGTTTTCCCGTCATTGCCCTCGCGTCGCTATAAAAATAATCGTAACAGGCAGAGAATGATAAACTGACGAAACGGTAACGAAGCTGGTCTTTCGTTCGTCGAGTTTCCAGCGAAATTCGTCAAAGGCGATTGCTCGCGAGCAACGAAATTACGGGAAACGCGGTTGCTGCCGTGCGTGGCTGGCTTTCTGTATCGGTAAGCTCTATAACGAGCGGTAAGTCTCTATTCACAGGTGCGTACCGGGAATCGAAGACAAATGAACCTTCTCCATGCAAAGACTCTCTCCCTCTTCGCCTCCGTTTCTTCTCGTAGACTGTTGGAACGAGGTTACCGAGGGAGAGAAAGAACGGAGAAAGAGAGAGAGAGAGAGAGAGAGAGAGAGAGAGAGAGGGAGGGGAAGAAAGCCGAACAGTCTGTAAATTGAACGATGTTATTTGCCAGGAAATGGAAATCTTCGCGAAGATGCACGCTCCTGCAATCTCTCCTCTTTCTGTTAATTTCTCGTTTGTTGTAGACTCACGAAGTAGGAAAAAGAAGAAAGTCGGTGAAGCGGCGACTCGAAAGCCATAGTCTGTAGTCGATGAAAGCTCGGCGAAAGCGTTTAGCCAAACTCGCGTTCTCGAGTGGGGTGGAATATTCGTTCGCGAGATTCGAATATCCTCTTGGTGAAAAATAGAGCGCTTCACCTTTCTCGGTCGCTTCTTTTCTCATCGATCTCGCGGCAACTCTTTCGTGTAATCCATTCGTCGGTTACCAGGTTAACAGAAAGGAACTAGAAGGGAAAAAGGAGGAGGGGCGAGCGCGTTTTTACAGGCTTGTTCGGCTTCTTTGCGAAAGATCGACGCCCATCGATCCCTAGGAAAAGTTCCAATTTCCCTTTTATCGGGGATTCTGTTTCATTTCGGGCGTCGCACATAATATTCCCCCAAACCGCGGGATTAAACGGCGAAGCCGAGAATTTCCTTTCTTCGCCGTGACACCCTCGATCGTGATCGAAAAATGAATCCCACAATGGCGACACCTCGACTTCGTTACCCCTCCGACATATCAAACTATTCGAAAAACCAATCTCCCGTGAAAATTACGCGTGGCTTCCAGGGAATTTTCATTTAATCTCGGGTATCGATTATTCGTTTCGCTAGCTGATCTCTCGTCCTAAGCCGTAAAATACATTCAGAAATTTCCCTTTGCCATCTTACAATCGAGTCGTAATTCATAATGATTTAAAATGTGTCAGTTTTATCGGGAAGATTCGCGCTGCTCACCGTGAACCGCCAGCATACGCGGCCATCATTTTCTCTCACCCTCTCCTTGTCTCGTCAGTCGGCCGCCGGGGTGGCCATTATTTAAATTTCGTCCCCGCTGATTCATCGTTTCAACGTCAATCTCTGCTAGCTCCGTTCACCATGGAAATTTATCTACCGCGGAACGAGAGAAAGAGGAAGAGGACGAGGACGAGGACGAGGACGAGAAGACGAGACTCGTCTCGTCATCCTCGGAAATCGATCCGATGGTTCGTTTCGAGAAGCTGCTCGTCCAGCAACAGAAGAACCAGAGCCACCCAAACTGTTTGCGCGCCATCCTTTCACAAAGGGGTTCGCGTGGTTTTAGCTTTGATCCCTGTGGACAATGTTACAAGCTTTCACGTTCGTTGCTCGCAACACGTAATTTTCTCCCGCCTTGTACCTTGCCAGGACGAACCGTTTCTCGTAGACGGTAGACCAGCGATATCGCCGGATTCGTTTGCTTTCGAGTGCCGAAACGCTTAACCAGACGCGCTCTTTACATCGCTATCGATCCACTAACCCAGTAAACGGTGTATTACCTGTGTCAATATCAGTCAGAAGCTCTGCGGCTTACACAACCGGTTAACCAGTGGCTATTATTGATCTTAACAAGAATCCCGCGCGTTTGCTGATGCATATTGAATCGACGCGTGCACGCGACCGCGAATTCGCGATTTTCAGCTTCCAGAGCAAACGGCGAATCACCATCGATTCGAAGTCTATGGGACAGGGGAAACTCGAACGTTGGAATCTCGCGAGATCCAGAACGAACGATGCGATTTTCCGTTGGAAAGGGGCGGTCGCCGTGTCCAGTTCGAAGAAGAATCGAATATCGGATGAGAAATTCTTGTCGTCGACGGGATTAGAAAGTTTTTTGCTCGGCTGGAACGGGTAGGTGGGCGGCACCCGATAATGAAGTAATCCGAGGAAGGAAACGGTAGCTGTCGCTGCCGGATCCTCCTTTTTCACGAACGGCGACGATTCGAGGGGTGGACTCCGCGTCGTTCACGTCGAGGTTCGCCGTGTGTGACATTCGAGCAGCCGCCAAAGGGATCGTTAGGCCGACCAGGGACACGATTCTCATCGAATGTATACATTCACCCTTTAATCTAGCCCCGACAGACGATGTCGGTGTCTGAACCGGAACGGGGTGAAGCTACGGCTCCGCTGTTCCCCGCGCTTCGCCCCTGCACCGCACATTTCGATTCTTTCTTTTCTCGTTGGATTGGCCGCGTTTAGCAAGCTCATTCCCGACCAGTTCAAAGATAGGAGAAAAAGATTCTTTCTCCTATCCATCATATTCGAACATCAGCCTAGAAGGGCTTCCACTTTATCATCGTTAAAGCAAGAAAAGGAGGTTATCCATTCAAAGACACGGGCCGAAGAAATAGAAAAAAAGGAAAAGAAAAATGTAGTTTGGAAGGGTCGATTTAAATTTATATAGTTGCGAAACAGAATCAACGATATCACCTGTGGTCCCGTTGTTGCCTCGAGTCATGAAGCTTCCCTCCGGAAAAGCCCGGAATAACCCAGCTTTTCGCTAATCGTAGCTCTTTGATACCCTTGCTCTGGGAAACGATCCCTTTTCAAGGAACTCTCGCTTTCCCCGGAGGAAACGCGTTCAGCCGAGAATGGATGACGCGGTCTCGTGCTCGCCGCGGCGGAACTCTCCATGGAGTTTCGAAGTAGCCTCGTTTACGGAGTTCGACGCGACATTAATTCCCGGGCAACCGCGGCCTTTTTCGCACTGTACCGCCGGAGAATCTGTGCCATGGTGACACGAAGGCCAAACCGCGAATGAAAACGGAGCGAGCGCGGTGAATATCAACGGTATTAAAGTTTAAGCCGCCCTTTCGTTTGATGCTCGGCCGGCAGCCGCGAGATTAAAGCGCGAAACCGGGGCGGTCTGCAACGTGGCGAAATTGTGTTTCAAACAAAAAAACTCGGGCCACGACTTTAACGAAGACCCGAGAAATGGGAACATCGCGGCGAGAAAATTGATCGCTGACTAATATTCCACCCTCCTTTTTATAACATTCGATAGAACCGTTCTCTCGTTAACTATCAGTTAATTAGTTAACGCTTACAACGTGTAAAATTCCAAAAATCTAGGGAAATTTATTAAAACATCTGTCATTGTTATTATTCCGTTTGCAGTCGATTTAGATTTCAGCAGACTCGTCTGGAATGTCCTATCTAATTTATTGAATATTTTCGCAGGAAGATTCAAAACGAAGCTCGATTGTATTAATCGTTCGACGTTGGAGAAACGTCGGTACGGTTACCGAGCAGCCCCTCGTTAGTCTCTGCCGCCTGTGACGAAGGAAGTTGGGCGTCGTTCGAGCGTGAACGGAACTTTCGAGGATTTCGAGGGACAAAGCTCCTCCTTATCCTCTTTTCGTCGTCACCCTCGCCACTTGTTTTCGCCGATCGTCTCGTTTACCGCAACCTCTGGGAATTAGATATTAGCAGGGATAGAGAAGACGCTGGCATATTCGATGGGACGCGTTCGTGCTTCCGGTCGGAAAATTAAACACGAACCTCGCTTGTGTGCGCGTCGAAACGATATTGTTCTACGCGGTGTTCTCTGCTATCGGCTAATGAAGATGTGGCCTTTATTCGACCCTGTCATCGATGCTGATTTCGCGTCGTTCCGAATTTCATCGTCCCTTAAACGAAGATTGAGAAGAATTTAACGAAGCTACCGTTCCTATTCCAACGATAAGATTGTTTCTTTTAGTCTAGATTTAACATTCCTGAGGGATATTTCGCATTTGGCTCGGTCGATCGTCACGCCCAAGGAATCCAAGTTTTCTAGAAATTTCTAGGGACAGAGAGGTAGCTCGTTAGTCATTAAAGTTCGCGCAAGTGTTCATTAAGAGTTAATGATGCCATTAGACGTAACCTAGGGCCAGGATCGTTAACGATGCGCTGTAAGTACCGCGGAACCAACCGAGTACAGTCGGCGTGGCGTTAAGCGTAATCAAAGTATTCCAATGCGGTTACTTTCACGAGAAAACGAGGTAATCGTTTTTCACCGACGACGATCCTTCCGGAAAGAAGTTGACTCTGGCGCGCTGCGAATGCTTTTATTTCTCGAGCATTCGGGAAAAAGAAGCAGACGACGTTCGCGCGACGCGATTACCATCGTCATTCTCCACGAGATTCAGGAGATTCCCAGAAACGTCGCCTCTTTTCTAGCCTCTTCTTCTTTCCTTCGAAATGCGTTTCACTCCGTTTGGCACGTTTTGACGCGCGCCACGCTTCCGCGTTGCTCTTGTTTTGTCCGTTTTCTCCCGCTTTTCCCCGCAAGCTGCGATTAAGAGACACGTGTCTAGACAACGAATTTCTTCCATTGCTTTTCTCAAACCTCTATTCTCATACGACTCGTTCTTATTTACGTTATCCTGTAGCGAAGTCCGTCAACGTTTTTGTTTCACGATTATCATTCCAATTAAGGATTTTATTCTTCTCTCATCCTCCTTTCTTCCGCTTGAACAAGATACTTCCTGAAAAATCTCACGTGCAATTCTCTTGCGTGACCTTATTGGCCTTTCTCCCAATTTTACGTAATGGTTACCTTTCGCACTTTCGCCAATAAATAGCAGCGTGAATTTCACCATCGGACCCTGCAAACACTCGTAAACACGGGATGCGTATCAGCAAATCCTAACAAGCACAAGGGCAGAAGGAATCGGTTCGAAACACGAGGTTCCTTAGCACGCGAGCGATTTTAATGGACCGCAGAGCTTCGAAGGGTTGAAGCCCGCAAAATTTTTCCGCATGACCCGGTACGAAGCGACGACTAACGACGCCAGGGATGTGGATCCTGGGTGCAAAGGGTCGTTTGGTTCACGCGAACCGAGTCCATGTCGGTCGGTGGAGCGCACGGCTTAGCGGCTGCGGTTTCGCTACACCCTCGTTACGATCCCCGACCAGCCCTTGATTATTCCGGATACGCGTAAACACGGCTCGTCCCGCGAAACTGGAGAAACCGTAAACCTCGTCAACATTTGGACTGTCAGCGATCCGACGACGACGAACCCCCGTTAACGCCGGAATTCTCTCGCTGACCGCAAATTCTCTCGCTGCACGCCCCGCTGCTTATTTTCCGCTGAATTATGGATACGCGAAACGAGTTCTCGAGGAAATTTCCACGTCGTCCAGAGGACGTGCGTTCAGTCGCGGGGAAATTGTTCGTGTAAAACGTGTAGGAGAAATTTTTCGTTCTGCATTTTATCGGACGAGCGAACGAAGCGGAAGCACGGAACGAAAAGTGATTATTTTTCCCAAGGGTTGGTCGTGACCCGTGTTCGTTCACAAGGTCGAGAAAGTTTTCACGTGCTCGTTTCCACGGAAGCGTGCTGTGTAAACACGCCGCCAGGCGACGACAGGGAGTCGACGCAGGCCTGCACACTTTTCTCGTGTCTGGCGTCTTCTACGATTCTGTCTTGTTTCTTTGATCTAATTATAATCGACTGTTTGGTCCTTATTTGACATGGGAAAACCATGTCCTCTTTTTTTCCCTGAAGCAACGAATGCACAGCAACGTTACCCTTCCGGTCGTAGATGTAGCACGGTGCGCACGAGACCTTAAAGCGTGTAATTTATAAATCCCGTAGATACTCGACACGAGTTTAGAAGGATTTCGCCTCATAGTCTATGCTACGTCGCTTATGGCGATAACTTCTCGTATCTATAGATTATCCGACAATCTAGTGGAAGTTTTACCACGGTGTTTTACTTCCATTACTACTCTTTAGCGTTAAATTGTGCTTCCAATGAACGAAGCTGAGCCCTCGCCATTTGCCTCTTATCTTAATGAAATCAAGAAAGTTATAGATGGTTCGAGCATTCGTGTGAAACACGATCTTTATTGTGAAGCTCCGCGTTTCTATGCCTGGACTGGTAGAACCGTCGAGTTTAAAGCTATACACAGTACACGCAACGAAAGAAATGTTTCTGAAACGACCAGCGTCTTAGACGCAGTTCTCTCTAACTAGCAAGAGAATTTTCATTTCTTTCAACGAGAAATTTTCTTCGTATTCGAGTTCGCTTTTGTTTACATTTCTCATATTCCGAGAGTTAAATATCTCCTAAGCTCTTCTTCGAGTTCCATCGAGATTATCGCGTAACACTTTCCAGAGTCCCTTTACGAGAGTCATTGCCGCAGACTAAACAGTTCCGTAAGAAACGACCACTTGAACCGCATCTTCTTAAGTACAATCTCCTTTATTCTGGAACCGAGACAAGCAAGTTCTATCATGCGACGTTTATTCCGGCGAACTCACCGATCTTTCAAGACGATTCTATCTTGGTGGGAAAAGGGGGTGGTCGCTGTCGCGCTCGATTTATCGCGCCCTTTCAAGGACAAGGGAGCGATGTTATTACGCGGTCGGGACGGTTATTGGTGGCTTTTATGTCGAAGTAAAACCCGTGAACAGCGATGGAATCGGGCGGAACGCGGTTATTCGCGGATATAATAATGGGGCTAACGACGCGAGGCGATATCAGCCGCCGGGAAGAATCTCGGCTAAGGGCTCTCGTCGATCCCCTTCTTCGTCGCCTACGTCTAACGAAAGAATAAGAGGCTCGACACACAGCCTTACCATATATACCGCGTTAAACGTCCTCGACTTACCTCCAGTTCGCACGCTGAAATCGTATTTAGATAGCTCTACCAACATTAAGTTATCTCAAAATCGTTTATACCCATGGATTCCTATATTTCAAGGATATTAACGAGAAAGCTGTGACTGTAAAAAAATTGTTTGTTCGATCGTTAAAAAAAAAAATTGTCACGATTGGTTTCGTCTCGTGCTGGGAAGGTTTATCGGTTCGTTAAGCGTGCCACGATCCTTGCGTGATTCCTACCTAGAGAAATCCCGGAAAGACCAGCTCCTATCGTCGAAAAACAGGTCTTCTCTTCCAACGAGTTAGACAAACAACAACAACGCTATCTAAACACGTTGTCGAGCCAGCTCTCTCGGTACATCTTCCTCGTCTCTCGACAGAAGATTAACTTGACGCGTGACGCTCACATTACAGCAACCTCTCGTCGGTTCTACCTCGATGTTTCTACGGTTCTACCGTGCAAACAGCCGCCCCGGGCTTCCGACGCTTCTTCACCCGCAACTACCGTTCACCTACTCTGCTCGAACGCACCTCCGTTCGTACGTCTTATCGTTTGCAAATCGATCGAAATTTCGAACGCGAAAACCGTCGAACGAGCAAGGAGACCGATAATGCGGTGGGCCGTGGCGGATTAATCGGTGATTTACGCGCAGTATGCAGCGACGTCGATGATTTACCGCGATTTTCCGGCCAAACTTAACGCGCTCACGGGATACGCGTACGTGCGCGCGCATACCGGACGTTTCAGCCGGTACTTTACGCGCTTACACACTCGCTGATTACGTCACGCTCGATCGCAGCCCAAACGGACGCGATACTTGCCATTTAATATCGACTCTAATCCGAGATAACGAACACGTAGTTCGCGCCACGGGTATCTGCTCGCTTTCCGTTTAATAGCCATTTAATAACCAACTGGTTTACACGGGAGCCGGATTTATTGCGCCGAGATATTTCTCCAACTATCGCCTTTCTTCGCTTATCCAACCTTTTGCTTTGCTACGCGACGATCGGAGGATACTCGACGATAAAAATAAATGCTCGGTAGCAGGAGAAAAGTGACTTTTACGTTTGTCCAACGTGGCACAGCGGTCTATTTCCTTGCACGTTGTTCGTGTTTTTGCTTCGTTTGACCATCAGACGTGGAAAAGCTTGCAGGATCACGTGTTTCTCTTTGCGGAGGATTTAGTTGTGACATCTTGATGAGGTACGTTCGTTATTCGCAGAAGAAGCGCAGAGGATGGCGGATGGATTGAAAAGCGGAGAGGAGTATGCTAAAGAATTCCTAGGTACAACGATATGCAGGGGCACACACGAAGCGGGAAAATATTACGTGCGCCGCGGAACGAACAGGATAAATCGCTGCTTTGTATATACACTGGAACAAAGCGCGTAACTGTCTGCCCCGAGGTTTTATCTTCTGTGCGATGGAATCTTCGGACCAGAAGGGAGGACGACCGAAGACGATCAAAGGATTTCGCTTCCTGCTTTATCGACTCCACTCTATCTCCAACGATATTGTGATTTTTCAATGGCCATGTTCATGAGCGTTTCACGTGCTCCAATTTGATGATAGTACAGCGAAACATCTGCTCTTAGACGGCTTCAGGATTTCGATATCATTCTGTAAATAAGAAGGTGAAACAGTCGTCCAGGTGGAGCGAATAAATTCGATAAATAATCGTGGAAATTAACGTGGTGTACAGAGCGTCGGTTATTGCAGTAGCGAAATCGGCCGGACCTCTGGCCACGAGTCGTCGAACAGACTGACAGGAAATCCGGACTATGGACGAAAGAGAAGAGGAAGAGACACAATCGGTTCGAGATAATCCGGACGAGGGTCCTCTGTCGATACCCAGGAGGAGAACGTCGACGTCTGGCATCGATTTGCTATCCGGACGCTCGAAATGACGATACGTTCCATCGAGCTTTGCCCGATAAACGAAACCAATTCCACTCGTGCTGTAATTAACCGTAGCTGCAGCAACGATACAGCGCCAGCCGGAGGATAGCCCACCTTCGCTGCCGCCGCCGCGAAATCGGCAATAACTACCCCTTTTCTTCCCATTTTCCAGGCTGGTTCACTTTTTAGTCCTCTCGGCGTGCTTAGCCGCCGCGCAAACTTCTGCCTAGGGGAACGCGGCCATTCTTCCCCCCCCCCTCTTCTCATCTTTCTTCGCGTCCTTTTTCTCGCTTTTCCGCCTCGCCACTGCCACGCTGTTCTTTGTCATCCCTTCGTCCCCACCTATCGCCCCCAGCACACCGCCAGAAACAAAGCGGATTCCCAGGCGTAATAAAGAGACTCGGTCGATGCAAAAACGCCATCACCCAAGACTTTTTCCCTTTTCCACTCTCCGCCCTCGTTGTGGCCGCTCCTCGATCGAAGGTTAGCCGAAAGGGAAGCGACCCCGATCTCGCCGCGACCTGCGGCTAGCAGTTTCTTCTCGTTCCCTTTTCTTGGTTCAACGGCCGGCTCAACTTTCTCCGTTTGCGCGTTTCGAAGCCGCGCATCCTTAAACGCGTTGCTTTTCGTAGCCAGACGGTGGCGGACGCGATCTCGCGCGACTCGTAACTCAAACGCAGAGTCCAATTGGTTGCACTATACCGCCGCATTGTACCGGAGAGTTAACGTAATTTTTCACGGTGGTTGATAAAGAGGCGGACGCTGGGTAGCTGGTGGTTGCTCGCGTACAGAGAGCCGTCATTGCCACCATTGTCATCCTCGAACACGCGAAAGGAGGAAGATATTAATTCTGAAAATATTCGCTGGAAACTGTCGCTATGTATACGTGGCGATAGAGTAGAAAAGCTTGACGGAGCCATCGATGAAAGATGGCGAAGAAACGCTCGGCTAAAAGCATGAAGTGAAGCTTATTAAATATCGCGTAATAAACTCGAAACGACTTACAGGAGTTGTATTCGCCAACTGCTTTTTAATTACTGTCATCCGGTTCTCGTCCTCCGTCTGTATCCCCATCTTTTCAATTCTCTTACGCTCTTTACGACGATTCCCTGCACGACGACTTCTTTCTCTCCTTTTCTCAAACGAAGCATCTTCGAAGTTTCCCTTACGAGACGCATCCTTTGATATTAAGCGTAGGAAGATGTAATTTCGTTCGCGGGTATCAACCGGGGCAGGCATGAATCGTCGAGAGGGAGAATCGTAATATGATTCTCGGAACAAATCGACGGATCGTTGGTAGCTAAAGACCGAGGACTGAAAAGGCAGCGCCTCCCAGTGCACGCCCGCAGATCGAACGTCTTGGGAGGGGTTGGTACGCGCAGGGGAAGACAAAGACGGTGGCGAAACGAGAGACAAAGGGTTCTCGTCGTTCTAATTTCCAGGTCGCGTCATGGAAGCTGGAGGAGCTCGGTCAAGGAGCGTTGGAGGACAGACAAAATGTTTACTGCAATTTCGGTAGTTACTGCTGGCGCGAGAGGGTGTGCGGGGGGATAGACAGGAGCGAGAGAATTCAATTAAGGACGCCCGATGCGTTTAACACCCCGTAAAGCCAGACGAGAGGTGGCAAAAACCAGAGCGGGGCTTTCCTTCGAAACTCGCGGGATTTGCATGTGCACTGTGAAACGTTGGCAACCCCTTGCCCCTAGCACAGCAGCGGATGTCTCGTTCGGCGCGAGGGCAACCGTAAGCTGGCGTAGCTTACCCGATGGTCGCCTACCTCGTGCCGCTAAATAATTATTTTAGATTAAACTCTCGCTCGCTGCAAGACACTGGCCCGATATTAAAGTGATTTAATAGAACGCGGCCGGCGCGAAATTAGAAATTATAAATGGCCGCTGTTCGCCGCTGTAAATAACGCGAATTTTACGGGCGAACCGATTCGCGATTAAAGCGATCGTACCTCTCCGCCTTTTCCTGGTTCGTCACACCACCAGCGTCCTTTCTCTTCGTCCCATGCCCCGTGCTCTGCTTCGCCGGTTTTTCCCTCTGGAAATTCCCGCGAGATTCCGCAGGCCGTTTAATCGAAACGAAACGGAAGATAAATCTCGAGGCACGGCGCGGCCGGCAGATCCTCCAATTACGCGTAATGATGTAAAATCGTCGGGCGATAATGGGTCCCCGAGTTCACGACGCTGCCGAGACACGTGTTCTCTATTAATAGGCCCGCGCCGTTTTTATCCGGCCAGCGCACCGGTCTTCGCCACGCGGCGAGGAAAAAAGTCGAGAGAGGAAGAGGATGGGGAAGACGATGAAAAAGAGGAGACGCGGTGGCAGACCGATGGCGCCTGACACGGGTAAATACAGTTTTTTAACGGGCCGCTAAAGACAATAACAGAAACAGCGCGTCGTTCTATCGTCCGTCCCTCTTTTGTTGGTGCACCGAGAGAGCAAACCGTGAGCTACCTCTCGATCCGGAGCAACAGACCGGAGGAACCGATTACTCTAACCAACTGGTCTCATTTTTAACATCCGTCCCGATGATCCTACTCTCCTTTCTCTACCCTTGATTCTCCTTTGCGTTCTCTTTTCCCAACGTTCCGTGTCGCCGGCCTGGCCGATTTGCTCGACGATAAAGCTTAACGAGCGAGAGCGACGCGTACACTAAGCTCCGTTAGAGTGTCTCGCATAAATGAAATTTTAGAGAACGTGTGCGGAGATTACGGGAGGTCGTAAAACTTGGGCATATTTTAATAACGAGTTACCTCGTTAAAAAGTATAGAGCTAGAGCCGGAAGAAATCGTTTAATTGGTAGGAACGAACCGCGGTCGGTATCGCTCGTACGCTATCACGTACCGATTCTCCGATTTTCTTCAAGACGGAGGAATCCTTAGGAATGGTCGCGCCACGACGATAATAAAACGAGCGACGAGGATTAATCGAGCCGCCGGCCAAGATTTATTGCTGTGAAAGAGGAAAAATGAAGCCTTTTGGTGTCCACGGGATCCACGGAGAATTGTAAAGACTGGTTGCGGCAAACTACGCGTCGCAACTTATTCGAAAGTTACCTGTACGGTGCACGGGTGGAGAATATTGGCCGAACTACTTTAATTGGAATTCTTTCCTCATCTCCTGAATCGTTTCCAAGCGAACGGAAAGTTAGAACTGCTATACGTGTTCCCGGATCGCTGTTAATAGTTGCCTTTCTTATTTCAACGTTTAAACATCGTACAGTCGGAGTATGGTCGTTTTTCTCTTTTAAGAACTTCTATCGCCGAGAGCCGAATTCCAGAGGGATATTTTGTCAAGAGATGATTTCTCACGAGGAAGAAGTTACACGACGACGAACGAAGAAGAGAGGAGGACAGCGCGAGATCTCGTTTTTGTCCCCGCACGTTCCCGATTCAATTTGCTGGCGTCGGATAAGGAGTTCCGGAATTTATCCCGCCTTAAAATCCCGTCCTTTCGATATGAATCGAGCAACCGTGGCTCCATGCTCTTTCTTCCACCGGTTCTTTTCTGCCACCTGTTCCGCCATTTCGACCGCCCTATTCAGGAATTTCTATTCCACCGGACTCATCAAACTCCCGATTCCGGTGGCCGCCGGTTAGTTCCATCGACTTGGGTTATGGCTTTTCGAGGAGAAGATTACTTTGCCTTGCTCGTGTTTCACGGTTCACCGTTAGGATACAAAATGGAAGTTAAAATGGAATATTCGAGTAGATACTTTCGGATGCGTGGATTACGCCGGGGAGTACTTGGTAGGTGACGAAGGTACGCCAACTTTCTCAAAGATGGATGACCGAAGCAAACCAACGTAAGACTTCAAGATCAAACAGGAGAGTTACGAATGCACGGCGCGGGTTGTATCAAGAATTAACGAACGTGATGATGTGCCACGACGCGGCAGTCCCTTTACAGGTTCAAGTACGAAGTTGTACGAATCCGCAAGAAGCTCGATAAGAATCCTACATCGACGTTTTCGCACGATCGCTCGCCAATGATCGAACAATGGCTTTGGTCAATTGGAGAATTCGCGAGAATTCACGAAACGTTGTAGGAGTAACGGGAGGGATAATCGAAGGAATCGAACTTACCGGAATGGCGACGCAATCTTCGATCTCGGTGAGGGGCTCCTCCGAGCAAAAGGTGCCGTCGGTGAGGAAGGGTGGCCGAGGCGGTGGCGGCAACCGGAACTCGGGGGGTGGCCCGGGGCACTCAGGGCACTCCGTGCTCTCCAGCGTTTCCAGCTCCTCCATCCTCCACCTCAGCGTGCTGAAAACCACATGGAAAATCAACGCTCGATTAATCTTATTGACAGAACTATTAATCGGCACGTGGGAGAAGCTTTATCTCCTCCCCAAGGCTGCGCCGCCTCTCGTAATTTATTCTTCCTCTTTTCCTCTCGCGTGTAGGAGTAGCTTCCAACTAGCGCGGCATCGATCTTTTTTTTTCACTTTTTTCCTCTCCTCCGAGCCCGAGTTGTTCGCGGGTCGAACGTTTTCCCCGGAACCCTGGAAACCGAGTTACCCTCGGTGTTCCACCTGTCTACCCTTGGAATGCCGTGCAAAACGCCTGCACGGAAAACAATCTACGTGCGCTTCGCGGAAATCTCGTTACTCGGCGGAACAGCGATCGTACGTACGTGAACCGGACGTTCTTCTAACGAGAGACAAAGACGGAGAGCAAAGAACGGACGAAGAGGAAAAAAGAAAGCGTCGAAGAGAAGCTGCGGAACGGAAGGGACAACGCTGGGCCGTCGGTCGGATAAACTCGTTAGCAACGGGTATCGTCGAGGGAAAACAGGCGGTGGCTACGGCGGTGGTCTAGGCGAAGCAAGGAGAACCGGAGCACGAGACTGGAGATTCCAGGCTTGGGAGAGAGAGAGAAAAAAAAAGAAAAGAGAAATGCCGGTTGACCGAGAAAGTTCGCGGCCGGGGGTTAAATTGATAACGGGCCAGGCTCCCAACGGCGGCCGGAGAGTGGATTTCGCCGGCTAATTAAGAGATACGCGTCTGGTAGCCGGTTCTAATGGCCGCTGACCAGAGAATAGAGAGAGGGGAAACTCTTGACCGGTGCAACTCGTGCGCCAACGGGGTAAACGTGTTATTTTTTCTACGCACCGCATGCACAAACGCACACACGCGCCTATACAACCGACCCACGGGGGAGGTATCTCGTTAGCATAGGAAGCACCTTTGGGTCAAGTCGTTCCAGCCGCTGCCGACTGGTTGTGGAACGGTCTCCATCTAGTCGGTATGCTAATACAGGGACTTAATTACAGTCTCATAATGAATCAGTCACGCCAGCGGTTCGTCTGCTCGCTACCTCCCATTCCTCCTCCCTCGTCCGGGCACACACGATTGTATTCTCTTGATTAATTGTTTCGGCATCCCCGTAAGCACCGACGCCGCGACGTTCTAGCCGAGGATACACGGCGTATATCATCGAGACGGAATAGACGATCCGCCGATACGACGCCACCTCTATTCGTCATCCAACGCGTGATTTCGCTGATTGATTCCTCCCCTCATGCACTCTGACTTTCTTTAATCGACGTAGCGATACGCTGACGGTGAAAGCCTGCCGGAAACTCCGTGGGTGGGTGGCACGACGCGGCAGTACTTTGTGCGATGAGTTTCGTATTTTTTAACACGCGCTAAGACCAATGTAGCGAGGTTCTCCGTTTCTCGTATAATGAGACTGTTCTTGTTCAAGTGGACACCGGCTGCGGCGTAACTCTACGCTTCTCAAGCCGTTTGCGTATTCGAGGAACACTTGCCCGCTGGTAGCTCGTTCGAGTCGACAAGTGGAATGACTCACGAAAACGAGACGCAAAAAAATACTCCATTAGAGCTTGGCAAAACAGGGGACCTATTAACCTTCGTCCATCATACTGCAACTTTCGACTAACGATCGTTCGAACGTTTAACTCGATCCGTCGCCAGCTTAGGAAAACTGAAAAGGAAACATCCAGCAGCCCTTTCCAAACAAACCCTCGGAAGGTTAGATGATTTGTACGAAAGCAAAGTTGGAGACAACAGCGTGGAAACAGCCGAGGCTCCACGATGTCGTTGACATTCGCTTGGAAACGACTTTGTACGGAAGTTAGGGCTCGTTCGAAGGTGTAACCAGAAGAGCGAGAGAGACGAAAACGGCGAAAAGAAAAAGGCATCGATGATGAAGAGCGTGTCGGGTCAGTATTTTGCACGTGGCGTAGCTAGACTACAGGCAAAAGAATGGGTAGAGAGAGGTGGATCGAATAGAGGGAAGTGGGGGCGAGCGCCGTGTCGGTGGATGAAGTCGAGGAAGCAAAAGAGGAACACGTCCGCGCTCAGTTTAATAAACGCAGCGTTCCTTCCGTTCCGTTTCTTGGCTCGGCCGATATTCCAGCTCGACGCTGGCGACGTTGGAACCCCACGGTGCGTCTCCGTTTCTCCAGTATTCACTTGCTCGCTCTCAACCTCCGTTCTCCTCTCATTCATATGCAGAGCAGAATGCGGACGAGCAGCCAAGCGAGCGCCGTGAAGCGCTCATCTCGTTTCTGGCTCGGTTCCGTGTTCACCAAATCTCCAGTTCGCGTGATTTTTATTTAATTCTGCCCGATACAATCCCTTACGGCGTCGTCACGCTGCTTTTCCAGCGCCCGCTTCTCGCCGTGCTACGGGTCGCATTCTGTTCTCGCGTTTTCACGAACGCCGAAACTCAACCGATGGAATCTCGACGTGAAAATACGATTACGCCGCACAATTTCGAATAATTTCGAATTCCTCCGTTGTATCCGCGCGAGGTTAAAATCGTGGTCGGCGAAATTTGCGCCACCGTAGATTGGAACAAAGAATACCTCGCGCAATTTGCCAAGAAACCGAACGTCGCGAGAGATGTAGTTTACCAGCGCCTGCACGACGAGCTTTTCGCGCAACGAAGGGTCTGCGGATCAAAATATACAAAAGCAAGATAGGGAGTGGTGGTAGATGGGGAAATTGAATGGCTGAGACCGGCACAATACCGTCTCGCGGAGCCTATCGGTATTTTCCAGGCGAACAGGAAACCGCGTCTTCCGCGCGTTAAATATTCGTCGGCCGACGAGGCCCGATGGGATTGCGGCTTTTCGCAGATAGAAAGACACCGTCTGATATTCACCAGCGTAAAAGCCACCAAACACCCTTACCCTACCTTCTTCCCTGTCTCTGTATTCTAAGAAAAAAAGAAGAAAAATATCTGATACCGAGTTTGATAAATTTAAAGACAAGTTACAGGCCGTAGAATTATCGAGAATTTGGCGTCCGAACGATGGAACCGCGAAAAAGAACAATATGTCATCCATTGTATTTCGTTGACGGGGAAAAAGGTGAGGCTGAAGCAAAAATTTATTCGAGGGTTAATTGGAAGTGCGCCGCGCGATTTCGTGCGATAAATCTCGCCGGTCGCGTCTAGGAGCCACGAGGGACAACCTCTTTCTCAAAATAGTCTGGAACAACGACGCGTCCAAGGCTGGACTGGAGCCGGACCGCGGCTGAAAATTCGGCCGGGGCCTGGAATTAGAAATGATGCGCGGAAAACAGGAAAGTGGACGTCGGTCCTAATGAAATTGTGCGCTCGAGAGTGGCCGTTCCTGAAAAAAAGCGCACAGTCCAGCTCACGCCCGCTGTACCGACACCCGCTACGCTAATAAATACGAATATAGCAGCGGCTAGTCTAGCCAGCGGTGGCTAATTTTGACGGAGAGAAACGCGATTTGGAAGTATGGCGATGGCCAGTGAATAAATAATACCGATACATGTGCATAGTAGCAGGAACAGGCCAGAAGTAATTATCACGTTAATTAAGTGTCACTATAAACCGCTGCGTCGAAGCGATAAGAGGATTACGCGGTGAAAAAATTCGAAGCGGAACGATCGTTGAAAGCTAGTGGAGAAAGTTTCTGTAACTAGATTATGTTGGCGTATAAATTAGAATCTGAGCAAAACCGCGTCGTTTGGAATTATACAACGTAACCAAACGATCTCGACCATCTCCCTCTTTTGCAGAGATTTTTTAACGTCTCCGCGATGAAATGACGAGAATTGAGTGACTTTTGCTGGATGGTCTTGGCCATGGCCCAAAACGAGCACGTAAAACCGTGTCTTCGCGCCACTGACACGCGTGGTAATTTCATTATGAAAATCCGACGAACCTTTCGCGTTGGTGAGCGACACGCAGGAAAATATATTCGCGGTGTGACGGGACTGAAACGGTAGCGTGGAAAAAGAACGGCGGTCGCGATACGAAACAGCGGACATTGGGTGGGAAGGGGCGAGATTTCGTGAACCGCGTCGCGCGAAATTTCATAACGTTGCCGCCCTTGCACCGAAATTCACCACGTTCACCATTTTCCCGAAACGAATGTCGCCGTGACTCGTATTTATAGTCGACCGTGGTTTCGTTTAACGTACTTCGTTGCGCAACGAACACCTTTCATTTACGAAACGAATCGCCATCATCGATTAAACGCGAAGCATCTTGAAAGATTCAGAAAATCGATCGTTAAAATTCAACGACGAAACGGAGATTCGATTGGAAATTTGTAGAGAACATAAAAATGTTTGGCTCGTTCCGATGATAATGAGTTCTAGCAATCGCTTAAATAACCAATTACTGTGAATCAAACGCAGCCTTGCAACGTTGCGGAAATTGCGTTAATTTATTTTCGAGACTGTTAACTACCAAAATTTTCGTATAATCGTTTAAAAAAGAGGCTATGGAAAAGACAAATGCCTGCGCGTTCATTGATCCATAATTTAGCCCTTCGCGAACAAGTTTTTGTGAAAAAAGGAAGAAGGAAAGAAGCAGAGAGAGAGAGAGAGAGAGAGAGAGGGAGAGAGAAACGAGGTTTCCCCAGGGACGGCGAAAGTAGACGAGATTAATTTGGAACGTCTCGAGATTTTGACGCGCGATTCGACGCCAGAAACTTTGGGCGTTAATTATTATCGTTGCGCTCTCCGGCTCCGGCACGGTATTTCGTTTCATCGCTGCATCCATCGTTACCAGCGGAGAGAGCAGAGAACTTTGAAACATTTACGAGCAACGTCGATTCGACGAGCTTCAAAGTTCATCGCGACTGCTATAAGCTGCAGGCAATGGGAAAAAAGTACGAGAGCGGACCTTGGAGCGTAAAGTACGGTTTCAGTGACGCGTTTCTTCCTTCGCTCGTGTCTGCTCCAACAGACAATTACAGCGGTCAGGAATCCAATACTTTCCGCTCCGAGAACCGCAGAAACGGCGTTAATCTCGTTCGATGTTCTCCAGCGAAACAACGGTTTGTAAGTGCGTTTGGTCTCCGTGGTAATTGCGCAAATACGCTCGTTAACGAACGAGAATGGAAAAGGTAGAAAAGAGAAAGCCTAACGTTTCTTCTGTCTTGAGCGACGAACGAATAATTTCCTGTCGATGGTTAAAAGGAAAAACAAGCAAACGTTTAATTGCAAACAATAAAGTAACCAAATCGTCGCACGAGTTAGCACGGCTGCCGCTGAAATGGAGAATAAAGAACGTGAAACGTGTACGGTGCGTTGGCCTGACGCTGTGGAAAGCGTCGAAGCGCACGATCGGAAATCGGCTCGCGTAGGCGTGCAGTCTGTCGACAGGGGACTGGCATTTGCGTTTTCGGTTGGCATACGCGCGGCGAACACCGACCAGTGTCGCATTATTTCAGCATTAGCTTCGCTTACCGAGCCCCGTATCCACCGCCAGCGGTTAAGTGATACAAACTCTACCAACGCACGCATTCCCTGTTCCTGATACACGCAGTCCCTAGCTGCACCCGATACACGTCACAAAGATGATTATTGCTGTTTGCAAACAGCCGGCACGCCGCTAATGCCAACGATGGTGTCGACTTTGTCGTCTCGTTCAGCCATCTATATACGCCTTTCTCTCTGCCACGAGAACACTTGCGGGTTTAAAAGTATCTTCTCGACAGCACAAAGAGCCACGGATTCGGAATATCATCGGAGAGACCATAAAGGCCAAAGGTGAACGTTTTTGAACGATATTCTCCACCCACAGCGTTCCCAATTTGTCCGCTTTCTCTCGCGTCCAGAGTCTGCCATCAATTGTTATCCTCGCGAACGACGCGTGGCGTGCTCCACCCACGCTGAAGATCCATTTCGCCGAGCTTCGAGGCACACGGTCCCGATTTACCATTCTTGGCGACTCTTTCGAAACTCTGCTCGACCGATGGGGAATTTCCACCGACTAGCTCCGCGAATCCCAGTCCCGTGAAATCGTTCGAGGAGCTCGCGACTCGCTGCAATTCAGCGCGTAGTATGGATCCGTTTCAACGATTCTTTTCTTCGTTCGCCGGCGGAGCTAATCCGGAGTGGCAATTAATCCCGGAGGACGGTAACCGAGTTATCGGTACGTCTGGCGTTGCTGGCGAGAAACGAGCGAAACATATCATCCCCCGGAGCGCTTCTTCTTAGTCGACGACGATAAAAGGAGCTCCGGTGTTCTATGACGCAATGTTTAATGCAACGTAATTCTGCTACGTCATGCACGCACGAGAAAGGGAGAAAGAAAGAGCAGACTTGCGCATGTAGCCATGGTGCACGGTCACGGGAACATAACTCACGCGGAAAAGACTCAAGACGACCTCATCTCTATGTTAATCTTCCCTTCCCCGTGGCCCGGCGGCGTTGTACCGGCGCGCGTCTCCTTCTTTCTTCCCTTCTTTCTCGCGGCTCGTTTATACGAGGATCGCCGATTACCGGCTTCAACTGGTCGGACCACACCGAACGACGCGACTCGCGGAGACTGAACGTGCAAGCTCGCTGTACCACGCGAATAAAGATCGGAATAGGTGTTCCTTGGCGCGCGACTGGTATGGTTGAAATTGGCGATAATTGCCAAGAGCAAGTTGCCAACGATGAAACCCTTTCGCGCTGGCGCGACCGTGTACCGGCTTATTATCTCGCGCGACATTTTGTGTCGCCAAGGAGCCTCGTCGCGCGTATGATAATGCGATCGCCCATAATGGCTGATGAATTTGCACCTTAAGTGGCTTTATTTTGATCGAACGAGATCGGGCTGGTATAATGAATGGAAATTAAGATGGAGCGACTGGGACGAGTCCAACGAGTAGGTACTTTTCAAGACTGGAAAGAACGAGTGCGACGCCAAGATATACAGTACACGTGGTAACAAGCGAAGAAGTTAATCCGCGCGAAAATTGTTATTTTGCGACTAGAGGCTGGCTACGCCACGAGGCGCCACAAAAAGCTCGATCACACGCTGTAAGGTTCGTTTTATGTCCCCGCAAAACGTTCCCATAGCGAAGTACACCTGGCGTGTAATAAATATTTATCGCGCTATAAACGAAAATCGTATCGATCCACGCTTGGAACGCCTGTCGCGCGAATTCCACATTTTCTGTCCATTTACCAGTGCGCGTTAACGCGCGACTACCGGCGCGTAACGTCCGACTTTCCACCGACGGTTTTTGCTCCTGTCTAACCGCGACTCTGCCGCGATTTCGAAGCTAGAACCGAGGCAGCGCGCGATTCCAGCGTGCCGAGGCCATGTTTAACCGCACGAACGGCTCCTGACAATGCCTATTAGCGAGTTACGAGAGGGCAGACTCTCGCACGAGAGCATTTTTCGTATCATCTGATAACGAGGCAGTCGCGTTCCTTGCGCACCGGCCCGGACGCGCAATTATTCCAGCCGAATTTTCGCCCGGGCCCCGCTCATTATGATTATGCATGCAGCCGGGATCGTTTCCGGCGGTATCTCCGCGAGAAAATTGCTGCAACGTGCGTAAGGGACGTTATTTATAGGTGGACGCGGACGGCAGGAAGGGTGGCGGTGCGCTTACGAAACGAAGGGTCGAGCGAAGGGCGCGGCTACGCCCGCAGCACTCGATTATTTCTGCGATGGCAGCGCGCGTGCAACGACCAACCCTTTCTCTGCTTCTTCTCTTTTTCTCTCTTTGTCTCTTGCTCTTTCCACTTGCTGCTGTCCGCCTAACTTTCGTGCGATTCCGAATCGGCCGTGGTTCGCTTTTAATTAGGGGACACCGACGAATTTAATAATTCCGCCCTTGAATGGCCGCGCGACACCGGCTGCTCTCGATGATCCTCCGGTTCGTTTCTGTCTGGCCTGACCTGCACTATCTTTCCTTTCTTTTCCTTCCTTGTTCTTTTTTTTTTTTTTTTTAATTCAGTGCCACTGTTTCGCGGGATTGTGTCTCTTTTAAGAGGAAGAGAGGGAAGGGAGAAACTGTCGTTGGGAAAGCTGCCAGGCCGAGGCAAGTTTTGTACCGAGGAACTACCGGTTGAAAGGCAGAAACACCGATAATTCCTCTAATCGAATAACTAATCAACCTTTATGCCTCGTTCTTCTTGATGGAACGCTTCCGTCGTTTTCTCCCCCGGCATTAATTCTCCGTTAGAAGATCGTAATCTTTTTACCAGATTACGACGGGGTAGGAGGTTGAATAGGTGCGGACGCGAAATTACCTGCCGCGTGAAAAGGCTTAAAGCGACCCTGACTGCGAGGAGCGTGTCTGGCGTGTAATATTTCACCGCTCCACTTCCTAGACGCGTGTAATACCTGCGGTGCACCGCGCGCGATCTGCCCCGTCTAATAAATAAATAATGGCGACAATTTCTTCTGCAGGGGATACCAGTTTCTTCGGGATTTAGGTCTCCTAGGGGCAGAGGTGGACACACAATGGAGGACGAGATGAGAAAAAAGTAGCATCGGATCGAGGAAAAGAAGAGCCGACAGTCGGATAGGACGCGAGGTACCGAAGTATTTATAAGGCCAATAAGCTATCAGAAAGCTATTAAAAGTTTTTCGCAATCCAGAAATAACCTCTGCGCCCACCGCTATTCCCTGGCGGGTGATCTCTCTCGTTCGTAACATTTCCCAAGATCTGTCGGAGTTACGCGTTGCCGCGATGCGTACCGTCTCACGCACAGTTCTTCCCTTTGTTCCACCAAACGTCTCTCCTTTTCCAGACACGTTACCCGACGTCGAATCGAGGATATCCAGGAAAATCGTACGTTCTCTTGGATACCTCACCTTCCGCTTTCAACCCCATCGAATTGCAGACGATGGGATATTTCGAACTCATCCAGGCAATTTTTCATTGGATTCCTTTGTACCCGAGGATCGTTCCGCCGCGTCGACTCTTCTTTCCCGTCTTGGAAATTTTCCTCTTCCAGTTCGTGGCAGTAAAAACAATAAAAACCCAAGATCCCCGCTTATCTCAAAATGGACGGATTCTATTATATTCTGAATCATGTACGTAGCTAGGAAGAAAGAACTATACCTGCTATTTATTATACCGTCTGTCAGTATTCGAAGATAAGAAATATCATCGATCCTCGACGGGACAGATCGATAGCGGCGCCTGTGAACGAGCACGAACGTAAGCGTGAGCGTAGGCGCCCAGCGTACAATAAAATCTGGGCATGGCCGCAAATAGCGGTCAGGGGGAAAGAAACGTGTAAATTCGTAAGACTTAACGATCCGTAAATCTGTGGGCATCGGGAAATACGCGGGCCGCCTACGCGCTATAATTTTCCCTCGTAACGATCCGCGTTCGCGCGAATTCGCAAGTAGACGACGCGAGTCGTAAATAAAGCGCGTGTAAACGACGTTTGTCACGGTGTCCTATAAGTCTTCGCGATTTAATACCAACGATTTCTTTCTTCGTATCGTCTTCGACCGACACGGCGTAAAAAGCGTGGAGCAAGAAATCGGTAGGAATCTCCACTGCGGAGTCTAGCGGTCGTTCGTTCTCTCGCGCGAGATCGCATCAAGATCATCGATATCGATCGCTCGAGTTTCGGGATAAATTTATGAAACGCATTACGCGTAGTCATCGACGATTCCGCGCGTCGAGTGCTCTTTAAATATTTGTAGTTTGACGAGTCGCCATCGATTTGCCGATGATACAGCGACAGAGAGTGTTTGTAGATACGCGAAGACAGAAGAGAGTGCGCGATGGGGGTTAAAATGACAGTCGGCAATCTCGCAGGATCATCCCGTCTCTCAACCGGTATCGATACTCTCGTCACGAGTGTCGCCAGCGTGGAACGCCGGTGTTCAGCCTCCCAGAAACTCGCAGCCCTCGAAACTGTCGCAAAACTCCCCTGTTCGCGGGCCATAGAAACAAAGTTCGCACCCTCTTCGGTCAGCGGTTATACGAAGCAGCGAAATACGACGAGGGTCGTCGGTTCCCACCTCTCTCGTTTCGTTTCGTTTCCTTCTCGATTGCAGGATTCATTCTACGTCGTCGTGGATATATCGTTTAGCGCTCGCGATCAAACGAATCCGGCGAAGCGAATTTAGAGGCCAAACGGCTGAAAATCATGGCCGTACGCGGTAACTGGAGAAAATCGTTCTACTCTGGCATAAGTTAACTCAATTTTCCAATATCCAAGTTTAGCGAGCGACCAGGGAGTACGGCGTACCCCGGGCCACTTTCGCCAAACTCCGCCGTTAAACCGTTGGCCCCATTACCGATATTGCGCCCCGCGAACCAACGCCATCGTATTTCCATTTGACGCGGATCTATCGGTATAATTTCACCGCTGGAAAATCCGAGCGTGCTGCGCGGCTCGTTCGCCTCGCTCCTTGCGAGTAAAGTATCGCGATAGAAGGGAAGGCAACGGGACATCTAAAACTACTCCCGGCCACCCTCCTCCACTCGTGCGTCCTCGCAACCACTCTCGTAACTTTCTTCCATCCTTCCTTCCTTCCTCTTTCGGCCGTGGAACGTCGTTACACGCTCCATGGGGAGAACTTTTGCACGCACGTGTTTCGCGTTTCTCACCGGCGCGGTGCTTTATTAAACCGAGACCCTCCGCCAAGGGTACCGACTTCCAGAGAGTCCTCCCCCGCTAATCAGGTATTCGGTGACACGAGGGTGCGGGAGCAGGTGTCGCCGGCGTCTGTGCGTTGCATGCCGGTTCGGTAACCCCTGCGAGATTTCGCTTGAAACCGAGTTTACGATCGGAGAACCTTCGTTGCAGCGTTTAGCAACTGGAACGCCAGTTTATCAGCCTTTAACTGGTGGCTCGTTAACGTCTCGTATTTTTTACCAACGCTGTTCTACCGAATCATCGGAAACGAGGAATTCCAGCAGACTCGGCCAGAGCTGTTCGTTCCCTCGCGTTGTCAATTGAGTCGTTTAGTTTCCGACCGTTATCTAGCTAGGTATTTGCTCTAGAAACGAGAAAACATTAACATTCCTGCGTGACGCGTCAGACCGACGAGTTTCAATGGCAATTGGTATTATCGTGAAAAAGAACAATTCAAACGTTACAAAGCGATAACGACTATCATCGTGGTATTTCGGTATTCGTTGTTTGCGTCATCGAAGAGAACGTGTGGCTCTGAGCGGAATGTCGACCCGCGTGGCACGATGGTGCACCGGCCGTGATGTGCTTCCATCTGCCGCCCATCCCGTGGACTATCCATTGCCAAGAGCGCGATCAGCTCGTCTTTTCGAGCGGAGTTCGTCGTGGAATATTTACGCGCAACCGTAGATTTATTCAACGAATTTGACGCTCGATTATGACGCGCCTTCTCTCCGCCAAGCAACGGCAACTTTCCCACGATTTTGCCAGGAAAACGAAGGCGGAGAGATTTAGATGCTGAAGCGGTCATCGAGCTCGTCTCTCTCGGGTGTCTCTCGGATTAACGCTAGAACTACCACACCAGTCAAATTGAATGGTTTTAGAACTCTATTTTAATCTTCCTACTTCATGTTATATTTCTTTTCGCAATGATGCAACGACTTTCGCAACAATAACTAAAAGAATAATGTAATGAATTTTATTTTGTTCTTTATGTAATCAAACTGAAAATAATTTTGTATCAAGGCTACTTATACCAATGCCAGTTAACATGACTGGTACTTGTCAAAGTGTAAAAGGGTCTTGCGATCTGTTTATCGAACCCCAATTGAACAGTTTCCTCGTTCTGTACAATTTCCCCGCACGTTTTTAAAATTTTCACTGCGTATCGTTCAATACGATGATATCAGTTATCAGGAAGGTTCTGGATCTAACACTAGAAATATCACACCAGTCGAAATGACTGGTTCTACAATTTTATAAATTTGTCAACCCTCGTTCAGGGATCATAGTCCCAGATGGATTAATAATACCAAAAATGTATTACATAACATGGAATTCCTTCTGTAAGAAAGTAATAAATCAATAAATATACAAATATTCTATTATTACGTATTTTTTAAAGACCAGACCATTTTCACTGGTTTTGGTAGAAATAGCTTGCTGTTAACTATCGGTAGTTCTAGTGTTAACGCGCTACACGATGCTTTGCAACGAACACAAACGAGTTTATATTTCCAGCTCGATTTTAGCTAACGCGGTATCGTCTGTTCTACTGTATGTATATATGAACCAACAACTTTTCTAACTGCGATCGCCTTTGGAAATCTGATTCCAATCGAGCTACCCTGTCTGCAATTAGAGACCCATTGATGTCCATCAATATTTAAGCTTTGCAACGTTAGAACGATTTTCACGATACATACGCATACGGTTTTCTTTCTGCCTTTAATTATCAGAGCGTGATCGTTTTCGAAAAAGGCATACGTGCAAAGAGGAAGAGAATCGAAATTCGAAGAAGAAACGGGCGCAAAGTGATGGGAAGAAAAAGTGACGTTCGCAGAGGGTCGAGACGCGGTTTGGTGCGCAGTCAAAATAAACCGTGCCACGTCTCGAACAGAAAACGGACTCCCCCGGTGCTGGTCTGACTCGAATTTTCACCGTGAACTCTCGCCCCATAAGTTCCTAATAACTGTCAGCGACAGGCGCGCTCGCTACACCACCCGATTCTGACCGAGTTCGTGGGAGTCTCGAGATTATTTCTAATTTCATCTGCGTTCGTTCGGTGGCATGACCTCGCGCGCATAGAGAGCAACTCGCGTCGTTCGTCGTAACTCGTTTAAATCGTATCGCGGCGGAAACGTTCCTCTTCGAGCGTACCGGCGAGCACGTTTTAACGCTTGCCAGTCCGAAAAGTATCACGATGCTAGTGCTTCGTCCCGACAGACACGGTTCCGGTAATTTCGCAAATGGAACGAGCGCATTTCCGGCGCTGCCTGGCCCCTGGATTCGCTTAATTATCGCGATGAAAATTCTCCATTATGCTGGGTAATCGAGAGTAAACATACCCGTGATTCGATGGAAATTAACCAACAGGTGAACGAACACGAGCCCTCGCCATTGAAAAGGCCGAACAAGCAGAACCGAACCGACGACGGTGCCGATTTAATTCGTCGGAGAAGGAACAAAAACGAAAAAAAAAAGAGAAGAGGACGGCGAAAAAGCGCGAAAGAGTGCGCGGGACCGTCGACGCGTATTTCCGCGGTAGCGTGTGTTAATCTCGCTCGACGTTTCGCTGCGAGTCGCGAATATCGATCTCCGTGGCACGTCGACTCTATTCAATCCCCGTCGGAGATGCTTTATTTGTTTGCTCGCTGCATTAAGTTCTGCCTTTCTCTGCCACCCACGAGACACGCGCTCGCGGAATTTTTCTCTATATCCTCCACCTTTCCGCCTCTCTTTTCACCGTTTCGCTCGTTTTTCCTTTCGTGCGCCATCGTCCGCGCGCGTCTCACGTTGAATTGGATCCGCAGCTCGCAGAGATATCGTTTTACGTTAACCGCGGAAAAATGTCGGTCTTCCGGATCCAAGCGAGATACCACGGTCGCGCTGCGAACTCGTCGAATTCGCGAACGCCAACGAAACTCCGCGTTGCTGTGACGCAATCGTTACAAGAAAGACGCTCGCATAGAAGCGTTTTTAATTGAAATGAAGTACTCGTTGCGTAACGCGCCATGATCCCGACGACGGATAAGTTGGAAAATTGTCACATCGAGCGAATCCGACGGACGCTTGCGAATCCAAAATCGATTTGCCGAACGACTAGTGCCACTCCGTGCTCCGACACGATCGTAAGGCTTTTACGATCCGGATGATATCCGGCGGAACAGCCGGTTTTTAGAATGGTATCCAGGGTAATCCTCTTGCGGGAGAAAAATCTCACGGAACGGTGGCAACTTTGCGGTTTCTGTATCGGTCGAGGTCCACGTGCCGACGCGATATACACCGATCGTAATTTGCACGCACCTCGGAAACCTACGTTTTCAGCGTAACGGGCTTTCAACCTGGACGATACGGCCCATTTCCCGACGCAATTACCGTACCACTCACGCACGTTTTCACGAATAATTGTAGCCCCGTCCGTTCTCATATTCTGTCGTCGCTTTTACCAGCTATTATTTCGAGCTTGCAAAGAGCAATAATGAGAAGGATGCCTACCTCAAAAATTCGGGCGACACCTTGCCGATTTGCTAGCAGCGCATTTCCTTCGAAAATACGGACACCCTTCTTCTCGTAGCTTGCTTCTCCGCGCACCACTCGTATCACAGCAAACACAACGATCTTCCTTTACTCGCAAAATGATATATCCGGTGCGCCAATTTCGATCACTCTGTCGCTTGCTCTCACGAATCACTGAAGCACCGTAAGCGTGTCTCAACGGCAACGATCACTTTCCTCGAAATCACCCGTCGACGACCGTCCCTGCTCGTCGATCGTGCGCTCGTTCCGTTTGCGAAAAAGTCACCGGTCGGCGGCTTTTTGTGCCGAAGCGTTGTTACGAATCTGCACGGTAGACGAAGCAACGGGGTCGAGCGATCGCGAGCCATACGCTGTCAACGAACACGATGATCAACCGGAACCACCGTCGTCGACAACGTTACACTATTATTCCTCGCACTGTCGATCATTCCCTTCTCTCACTCGTAGACACGTCGAGTATGCATACGCACGGAACCCGCCATGGGAAACCTCACACCGTTTCGCACAAGCCGAAGACTTCCACGGGCACGATCGAGCTCGTATCCTCCGGTGTCAGCTGTCCCCTTGCGCTTCCGACGTTGCTGCGGAACATGTGTTCATGGAAGCTCGAACGCACCCGCGTGACCGAACACGAAACGTTCCTGCACGCCAGTCTCACCACCCTGCAACACCTTCCAACTCGTCAAGACACGCGCTATCTCTCGCACTAAACTCTCAACGACTACGCTCGCTTGTCAGCGGCGCGCGGCACACTGTTGCTCGCCGTTTCGCCCGACCGCTCGGAGGCTTCGTTTCGTTTCTGCCCCCACCGTT
This sequence comes from Bombus flavifrons, assembly GCF_040668555.2. Classification (NCBI taxonomy): domain Eukaryota; kingdom Metazoa; phylum Arthropoda; class Insecta; order Hymenoptera; family Apidae; genus Bombus; species Bombus flavifrons. Next base: position 7,108,803 of record NC_138454.1, read on the forward strand.
CCCACCGAAAGCTTCCTCTACCACGTTGCCAGCTACCCCCATCCGATGCCTGGTCTCCCTACTCTCGTCGCGTTGCGCTACCAACCCCCCACTCCTCCGGGTCGCGACTCTTCTTTCTTCGTATTCTGCGTGGCAGACTCCTTTCACGAGGGTGAAAGCGAGATCGCCAAGGGGTGGAGTGGCGATGCTACACCGGACAAGGATGGAAACCGGTGTCGTCCTTTTACAGCGTGAACACAACGGTGACTCGGCCTGGAAAAAAAGAAGCTGCACCACGCAGCCAGGAGGGTGCACGCAACGAGTCCAGCTTCTCTCCGTGGTTTTACGCCCTTCGCTACGAGCCTGTACCGTGGTGCCCTCCACCGTCCCGTGCTGCCTTCACGGGGGTTGTTTCGTGTCGACGGGCTGACACAATACGCCGACGAGCCGCTCACCGGGTTCAATGACAGGACTCTCCGTGTCGGGGTAATTCCGCGGGGGCTGCAACGAAACAAAGTCGCCGAGTAAAGTGACGCGCGTTGTTGCTGTTTGCACTGGCGAGCGTTTAGCTCGAGACAATACGGATGATTTTGCTGTCTGTTCTTTCCACGAGTCTGTATTTAACGTCTATCGCGTGTCGATTCACCGCGCGACACTGTAAGCTCTTTTACTAGTTCGGGTTCGCGTAGGCTTTCGCGAAGGATTTGGGAGGATCAGAAGTTTCTTTGACGAAACATCTGTAGCTTATCGTAACACTGACAACGAGATAGCGAGCGTGGCGTGGCGTGTGGAAGAGGAACGGAACTCACGCGTAAGATATGGGTCAGAAGCACGGCCAACTAAGCGTTTCTCCTATCGCGAACACCTGCAATCTTCCTGCGACCGGACTGCGAGCTCTCGTCGTTGGAATATCAAACTGACGTCATTGGCACAACCACTCGTTCCCCCTGTTGTTGTCAATCGCGATTTACGTCGATTTAAAGGGATAAAGTACAACGCTCTCCAGCGATTCCAAGTTTTCCAGAAACCATCGAGCAAATGCCTAATCATCTCGTAGCGTACGAGCGCGGTTAGAGAGCCGGGGCGGCGGCTCGCTTTGACCAAACACTTAGCCACGCGCTCCTACGCGCATATAAACGCAACAAGGCGGACGTATCGTGAAAACGCAGCCGGAATTGCCGGCTATGTTCCAGCGGTGTACCGGCATATTGGACGGAATTAATTAAACGCTCCTTCTCCAAACCCCCTCCCCTACGCTTGGCCAGCGTAGGCGTATTTACCCGATGGGCTTTGAGGATCGGATTGCAGGCGCCCCGTGAGAGAAGGTCCCGTCGTTTGTTCACTCCTCCTTTTCATCCGACCTCTCTCTTTCCCTCTTTCCCTATCCTCATCGCACCCCCTGTCCTCGTACGCCCTTCGTTACTCTCACGGCGGTTGCATGGTTCCAGGCAGCGGTATTTCGAGGCCTAGCGGGGACTACCGGCGGACATCCGCAAATACCGCCAACGAGTATTTAGAAATCCTTTCGTTCGGGCCGGTGGATTGCGAAAGGGAAGCAGAGTGGCCCCGGCGCCTGGCGTCGGTAACTTCAAACGGGCTTTGCGAAACAGGTTGATGCCGAAATAGTCCATTGTGGTTATCGTATTACTCGCGATATTGTACTCGTCATCGACCTGTTCGTCGGTAAATGGCCCGCGTTTTGCCAGAGGGTTGCGCGCGTTCTCTCTGTACCTAAACCGCCGCGCGTCGACCGCAGACGTTGATGGAAAGAGTCATCGGTCGAAAAAAAGAAGCGAAAGAAACGAATAAGGTCTTTGGAGAGCGGGTAGAGGCGGATAGCGATCGGATTCCGCGGAGCCGGGCCAGACTCGCGCAGATTATTCGTCGACGATGCTCGATGGGCGGACGCCGGCGCCTACGCCGAGCGGCGACAGCTTTTCTGGAAGCGCTCCAACCGAGGCTTGTTTGCCAAACGCCGAGCCGAAAGGTGATGCAGCGAATTTTCCGAGTGTTTGCTAAACATCCTTCTGGAGCTTGTGCACCGTAACGCCGAGTGGATGCTCGTCGACGGGCCTTCGCGTGTCGCTGCAAAGGCGTTAATGCATTCCGTGAGAAAGTGGACACGGCTTGACGGAAACCGTGGTACCGTAAGTGGTCGTTGCCGTGCTCTGTTCCGCGATTTATCGTCGGTAGGAACGTTGCATCGTAGGGAAGGATTCGTCTTGCTTCGTCACGACAATGCTTCTCTCGACACGGCAACGTAACAAGGCGATTCGTGAGGGTAGCGCGTATTTGTATACGAGATCGTTCGCGGAATATTCGTTTTCTTCTGAAAATTAGCGAAAACGACCAGGACAGCGGAATCTTTCGAGCGTTATCAACGTACCTCGACAGACTGACCGAAATCGATGCTTTGGTTAAGAGTTTTAACGCGAACAAATACGGTTCTCGGGCTGGCCGCGCCAGTGGATTCCATAGTGAAGGAAGATTGCGCAGTCTGTTTGCAAGGGATGATGCATCGTTCGACAAACACGGGTAATCTTCGTCGGTTTTCGGGCGTCAGAAGTTTGTTTAACCTTCCTCAAAAACACGCGAGATAGCCGGTGTATCTAACCGGGCAAATAGACCGAGGAACTTGTCGTATCTCTGGAGAGAGGAACCTTTCGACAAAAACACGCGATAACCGCGTCGAGCAACGTGAAGTTCGTTGCTCTCGGAAATTCGTTGGAAAAACCAGCGATAAAGCGCTAATACCTTCGAACGACATTCTTTCGCCGGTGCTGGAAAGCCGAAACAACACCGGTGAGCACGAAACTCTCGAATCACAAAGTATGTATACTCGCTGAGTTCGACTCGACCGCGCTTTTCACCGACTTTCCACGATTTCTTCCGAAACTCGTCGTGAAACTTATCGACGCGTTATCGGTCGACGAACTCCTCGTCCGACCGCGTGCGTTTGCTCGAGCGAGGTGATCAACGTTCTCGATTACCACCGATGATCGTTACCTGCTTTTAAATAAACATGGGACGCGTCGTGGAGAGTCACGACCGATTCCACGTTCACGTTTGAACGCGATTACCACAGCAATGGATACGAACATCGTACCAGATCGTGTAAAGACGATAACGGGAACGTCGATAAGATTAAACAGCACCGGTACAAAGAGCCGTGCTGTCCCGAACCCGTGTCGACGCCGAAACGATTTTCCCCGATGCTGTTCGATCTTCAAAGGCGGCACCGTGTCAACCGGAACGCTGACCCAACTGTTTGTCGTGTTCGTGAACGAGACGAGAAGGGGTCATTAAAATATCGCCGCTATAAACAGCGTGACTCATGACGACTCGCGCACGCGCTACCCTGATCGCGACAATAAAATTGATATTAATGGAGTTACGAGCGGTATACCTCTGGTAATTCTTCCCGGTCATTTACAGAGCGGCTTCTTTAACCCCTTTGTCAACGTCGATGAGAATCGTTTTCTATCTAAAGATCGTATCTCCCCTTCAGATTGTTTCTTTATCTTCTTCGATCGGTAATAGCATTTGTAACTTGAATCGTCGTAAATTTTGTTGCTTAAAAATACTAAATAAACTATTCACTCTTTCCGACATCTGCGATATGGGATCCGTTAGAACAGCGTGCCAGATTCCATGAATTTCCTCTGGTTGACGTGTTAATAAACGGTCATCGCGCGAAACAGTTGCGATTTTTCTTCGTTCCGAGTATTCGCGGTGCTGGCAAAAAGCGGACAGGTTGTGTAACCGATGCACCGGTATCCGCTGTTCCTTCCACGTGTTCTTCGCTCGCCGTGTCTACGCGCATCGTACTTACACGCATCGTGACTACACGCACAGTGGTGGTTACGCGAACGTCTCCGTATGGGTTCCGACGCGCAACTGATTTATGATCCAAAAAGAAATTACGAACGTAGGTGGACGATGATTTATCGCCCGGGAATAAATTGCGTATACCTTCGGCTGGCAGGGGTCGTCAGTCCGCGGAGTGCCGCGCGAACGTAGTCGAACAACGATAAACGCGAAGACTGTCCATCGAGTTCGCAGTGCTCGCTATCTACTCGTTTGGCCTGATAACGGTTTCCACTCGAACGTTCAAGGGAAACGCAATCGGCCGCGACGTAAATTTCTCGACCTTTGCTTATTACCGTGTTTATTGCCTTCGACGATGGAGGTGCGCCGATCTATCTGTGCTTTCACCAGGTCGTCGTAAAGCAATCTCCAGGAACCGAACAATCCATCGTTCGCGTTTTCCAATTCGCTTTTTCGACGACTAAAATCGAAATACGATGACCGAAAACTATTTCAGCGCGTCGAGATACTTAGAATTCAGTTGATAGTGGCGGAAGATTAATTCGCCAACGGTCGAAAGGAAAGTTGGGAATACTGGTGGTTAATCAGTGCGACGCAAAGTGGCTGTTAATATATCCGTGGAACGCGTGAAGCGATCGTGCGCAGGTTTGGTGCGACGTTGGCGAAATTATTTCACGGCGAGATACGCGCCGGCAGCTCGTACGTTCCGCGGTCGCATACTCGAAACGTCGCCGCGAATTTAAACCTCGAATTCAGCGGCACGTGCGCCCGGCCAGGATTACGACCGGAGAAAAACGAAGATACCGCGGCGAGATACGCCGCGACATAATTCATTCCGCCGTGTTATATGAAGTAGCTCTCGTGATGAATTTCAAAACGTCCGGTTGCCACGCGCTCGGGAAATATACCAAGAAAAATGCGATGCACCGCCTCGCGTTTAGATCCGTTCCTTCGCTTTTCCATTGTTCTCGCTCTTGAAAAAAGGAGAAACGGGGCTTGAAAAGGGCTGGATTCGTGATGAACAGGCGGATTTATTTCCAGGATTTCGAGTTACGCTGTGACGTGAACGTGACGTAACCGAAAATTTCCAGCACGTACGCTGAATTTTGCGAAACGCTACTGTCGTTGTACTCTCTCCAATTCTTCCATCTAATCTTTTCTGGGGCATAGAGCTTGGTATCTTGTAACTCTGTTGCCTTCATTTGTACTAAGTGTACTAAGTATTCTAGCGTTTCACGTGACTAAAACGGACGAATTAAAAAATTTACCCGGGGCTAGGTAGGCGAAGGAGCAAAAAACCAGACCAGAATGGACGATAAGTCGGTTTTCGACGAGCGTCGCTATCGGCGGTCCAATAGCCGAAACGGCAGTCGCGTTACGTGGAATGGAAACTTGAAGCGTGTTTACCTCTAACCGTCGTACGTCTCATTAGCTTATCTCGACATGGAAATGCTAGGCGTTGCAACCTAGAAACGGCCCCGTCGCTTTTTCTCCACGCGTTTCCAACGCTACGAACGTCGGCGAGGACCGGTTCTTCCATGTTCGTTCGGTGTGAACGCCGCTTTAACGAGGAGAAACTTACGCATCTCGTTATCCAATCTTTCGAAGGAAGATCTGTCAACGGTTCTCAACTCGTTCGATTAATTCCGAATTCGTAATGGCTAACAACCTCCGAGAAGCATTTCAATCCTCCGATAAATCCGTTTTCCGTGTTAATTTCCCACTGGATCGCGCGCCATCTCTCGCAGAAAGAGATCCGAACGACAACGTTTCTGTCACACTCGGCATGTCCAGATGGCGAAAGATTGGACGAGCAATTATAACTCTGTCTCGGTCAGATCTAATTCTCCGAGCGAAGCCATTCGGACAGAACGAAACGGTTAATGAATCATAATCACGAGTCGTTAAAGGATTACGATGACCCAGCTGGAAGGTCTGCCAGGAAAAGGACGCGAGATGGTGGCATGAAAGGCGAGCCGGTTTCAGCACCGACCTTGACGATGCTTAGGAAATGACGGCAATTATCGCGAGGACCGGTTGCTCGCGAAACGAAAAGAGATTCACGTGCATCACCGCGTCTCCACTTTCCTCTTCTTCTCTGGATTCCGACCTGGTCGCTTCACGCTGCCACCAATTAACCCCCTGTGGATCGGGGTGACCGTAAATTCATAAATCCATCAGTCAGAGTCCGGAGAACGTCTTGGAGAGCTTTGGACGCGATGAGTGCCTCAACGGGGTGCCGGAACACGGAGAACAATGCTTTTGGGTTTCCAGACGAAATCGGGCATCCGCACTCCCGTGAGTTCGTAACGCTTGCCAGTCACTTGCTGGCTCCATATCCGTTTTCGGATATGCGAGCCTTCTGGAAAGTTGGTTGACCGAGTCGAGACGATTTCGTCACAGTTGCACGTCGTATCCGGAGGCCTAATCGATGGTCGACCGTGCAACAATACTTACGGCCCTTGTTACTGCGTACGTATTATAGTTTAGGATAGTCTGAAGGCTGGAAGTTGAAACAGCATTTATTCGAGGCCCGGTTTATTCGGCCACGGTTACAGCGAACGTATGCGACGAATTTGATACGCCAAAGCAGCGAAATATGCGTACACACGGCTCTAAATTTACGCGATAAGAAGAAATATTCTTCCAGGATTATATTTTTATTGAACGTACAGACTATGTTGCCAACAATGACGAGGTTTCCAGTGAACGTTTATATACGTCTGCCAAGGTCCTAAACATTAACGATCAACGAATCGGTAGTAGTAATCTTGAAAATATATCAAGCGATGACGTCGTGCCGAATAAAAAGAGGAAGCTGACAACGACATTGAATAAAATTTAGTTTCAATTTTTCTAGAATTGATCGCGTAATAGATTTCTATGAATGCGTGCTATTCACACGCGTCTTATACGTTAGAACGCGAATTATGCATCCGCTGTAGCCACAGACTAGTCTTTGCAACGAAAGAACGTTTACTGTCGCGCACTTTGTTGGACGCAACGGTGTAACGAAACTCGAAGGTGTAACGATTAAAGCTACGTTTAATTAAAGATGCCAGGCGTCGCGAGGAGATTCTCCCGCGGGTACACGCCGAACGACCGTGGGTAATTCGTGGCTTTCGCGGCTGAGAGGAGAAGCGTTAGAGTTTCGCCGGGCGATGAAACCGGAAAGTTTTCTAGAAGTTAAGAGTTTCGGCCCGGAGATCGCTCTTCACGCGGATTAACCGAAAGTAACCGGCAGCACATCCTTAATTGGACCATCGTTCTTGCACGCCTACCGCGCGCCGCTTCTCGCTCGAATCTTCGCCACGCGTTATTTAGAAAGCTAACAAGCAACTAAATCCTCTCTTAAACGAGCTCCCACGATCGAGCGTTTACGCAGTGCGGAATTTTTCCTTCTGTGTCCTCCCTCCTCGTTCATTCTACCACAGTTCGCAAATATTTTTCGTCAAGAATCATCAGGATGGGAAACGCGCGAGAAGAATCTGTCGATTCGAAAGCTGCGATCAACGTCGAAATTTCCACGAAGCTTTTCGCCGACTCGTTCGATACACGAGCTTCGCTACTTAATCGGCCGTGAAGAAGCCCATCCACTCGGCGAATCCGAGTTCGAGAGCCTGTCTCGTCCCCATGATCGAGGACACCGGAGCCCTGCCACGCAGGAGAAATCCCTGAAGATCGATTCGAGCGTGCGAGGCTTCGCGCCTCGCCGTCAGTGGGATCGGCGTGCTCTCTTAACGCTTTAATCCCTCGGCCGTAGCTCCGGGCTTTGGAACCGGAGGCTCCTGGCAAGTAAAAGAGGCCTCCTGCCTCTCTCGCGCGTTTATCTCGCTCGCCCTCCTTCTCCAGTCGTCCCGAATTCGTCTCGGAATTCCCATTTTCGTACGGAAAACCTGTTTATCTCACGCTCGGTCTCGCACCACGCTCCTCCCTCTTTGTTTTTCCAGCGAGGCTACTGATGCAGTGGTCCTACTCGCACTCGGGGTTGGTCCGCGATCCGCAGTTTATAATCTGGTCCGCTTTGGGAGACGTCAGTTGGCACGCGAGCCCCTAAGGCATCCCCTCGTTCGACCGTCGACGGGTCGATCCTCGTTCACCGGGATTGCCAGATATATCGAAGGGATGATATCTGAATTATCTTCGCAGACCGGTGTTTGACCGTGGAGGTCCGTTAAAACGTCCGAAAAACAACAGGCAGCGAGGCGAACAGTTGGGTGAGACGCGGAGATAATTGGTGGTCAGGTATGCCGGCTCGTTCGATCCACTCCGATGCCTATATTCGCTTCGCTCTAACTCCCTCAGATTTGTATTGTTGAAATACACCGACTCGTTGAAGACGCGCACCTCCTTCAGTCTACACGTACGTGTACTTTGTTTTAACAATACGCTCCTTGTTCCTTTGCGTTCACCGGAGCATTTTTTTCCTCGCTGTCTGATTATTTCACCTTTTAAACTATTCTACGAGAAATTTGCAAAGCGTATCCTTTCCACGTATCGGGATATCGTTCATTTATATGTACACATCTGTTCGTCGTTTTCTCGATCTGCATTTTGATAGCCAAGGAACAGTTGCGTTAGCTTTAAAATGCTACGGCGAATCCTCGTTATCCGTCGAAAGCGATCAAGAATCAGCGATTCGTAACGCGAACAAGAGTGCCGGATTCCGCTCGTAATAAACGGCTTCGCGTCGTCCAGGTCGGATGGAAATAACGCTCTCGCAGGGCCTCTCGTTTATTCGGCTACCACGCGGGCTGTCGTATTTGCATATACAGAAATTCATCGTAAAAGACCACAACAGAGTCTGCGCAAACATTTCGGAGTGCATTTAGGCAGGGTCCTCGTCTACAAACACGTCCCTATACAGCGGCGTCGGTGTAAACGCGTCTTGTACATGGATAAAGCCGTCTCGTTCGAAAATCCTGTGTAAACTGTGAGCGGTAAACGGCTTCCTGGGACGATGACAGGGGCCTGCTTCGATGTCCCCTTTGCGTCGTGTCCGGAGGAAACGTTGAAAACACCTGCATCCAAAACTCGAGTTTCTTCAGCCATAGAACAGATGCAGAGGAAAGATCGAAAGCTAACTATTTTGTAAGTAGTTGCAAGAAAATGCAAATTAATGTCAACCACTATGACAAGCTTTGTTCGAACGTTGATTCGTATTCGAAGAAGCCCGTAGCACGTTACTTGCTCGATTGCATTCGACGTAAACGGTGTAGCTTACCACGTTTGCCGCAGGAGGCCAAGAATTATTAAAGCGTTACGGTCATTAATTATCCGGAGATTAAACGGATTAGCGGTGGAGATCGGAGTTAAGGGAACGGGAGTATGTTCTTTGAAGAGACAGCGCGCGGCTCCGAGAGGAGATTGAGCGGTCTTCATTACTCGCCGGTCGCTCATTATGCTCTCAGCTTGAGGTCCTGGCACCTTCCTGCCGGGCCGTCACCTTTCGTGGCTCGTATCGGATCCTGGCTTTTCGGGTATCTCACCGACACCCTGGCGGCTTCCTTCATCCGAACCTCGCGTCAGCTTGCTAAACGATCGTTTAATCCATCGCTCGTCTATCCTTCTATCCGAAGAAGCAGTGACTCTATTTCGTTGAATTCTTCCTCGAGAGCGAACCGTTTCTATGGTTCTCGTCGAATGACCGTGCGGCTATGTTCCTTCGATAATGAATCGTCGTAACGAGCAATGCAGAGCTGAGCGAAACGCCAGACAATTATCATCGACGAAAGCTCGAACGCGGACACGTTCGATCGAATATCCTCGTATCTGGACGCGGCCTGGAAATGCCGGGATATGCGAATAATCCCGGTCAATTTCGTCGATACATGCCGCTTATGAGCCTGCAGCCAGCTCTTGCCGCGCATAATTATCGTCGGCGTGATATTCGAACCGTTGGCCGAATTACGCTTCCGTTCGTTCGCTCGTTTGCCTGCTGTCAGTCATCTCTAGAATTCGTGCCAGTATTGACAACAAGCGGATTTCTCCAACTGCAGAAGAAGTTATCGTTCGAGCGGCAACGTGAAAGGTGGCTGGCGACCAGCGGGGATGTATAGCGAAGAAAAGAAAGAAAAGTGAGCAAGCGGAAGAACAAAAGGAGAGGACAGACGCGCACCTGACCAAAGAGAAACGGCGAACAAACGAAGTAGCTGGCGTGACAAAACCGTGGACTGGTTCCCAAGGCCGAAGCCGAAACGCACGCGCGTACACGCTGTTACACGATTCCGCTCCGGCCGGCATGGGATTTGCCTCTCTCTTGCTCTCTCTCTCTCTCTCTTTCTCTCTTGCTGTTGTTGCTGTCGGTTCCGCCAACCTAGTTTCCCGGGGTTCGCGGCAAATTTCATAATAGCAACGGGAGAACCGCGGGAACCTCGATGTTGATTGTCCATCCCGGCGATCCAACTTAATTAAAGAGTCCTCGAGTGCTGCTTGACGCTGCGCCGACCAAAGTCACCAGGCTGAACCGGACGGCAAATATTGAGTTTGCGTCGGGCAGAATGTAGCCCGATCTCATGCGGACGTAATACTCTCCCGATCGAACGTTATTATGCGCCCGATACCGTGGTCTCCTGCGTGATAAAACGAATCGCGCGAATATGATATTCACGGGTAATGGGAAGTTGTTGGAAAAAATGGGATATCGTAGTTACGCAACGTAACTCGTCACATATTGTACTTTGGAATACGAAAAAACGCGAAAGGAGAACAGCTTGTTATTGTTTCGCTCGTAAAACTATGTATTTTCCTATATTTTTTCGTGTTGGTTTGATTTCGATTACATTCGCTCTGAGCCAGCCGGTGCGATAGTTCATCTTCCATCGGTTTCCCAGTTTTCATACATTCCAGCAACGAATTCGCTCTGCGAATCGAATCGTCGAATTCCAGCCTCGTCTGAATCTCGACAAACGAGTGTGCGAAGATAAAATCGCATGCACACGGAGCTTGGCGCGACCGTGCAAACGCGAGCAAACGGAAGAAACTCTCGAGTCAAGCCGGTCTATTCGAACGCTTTATGCCACGGTAAAGCCCGTAAAAGGTTCCCTCTTTGGTCGCGTTCGCGCACATCCACGGCCACCGCGTATACCTTATAAGCGAACGCGCGAAGGAGAGGCTCGTGCCAGGACGAGGGTCCGGAGGAAAGGCGGACGCCGAACGGGCCAGGAAACGGAAAACACGAGCAGCCATTGTCGTGGAAGACCGTGGCTGGCCATAATCTGAAACTCGCCGGTCCATTCACCTTCCCGGAAACCTTACGTAAATACTTCGTTATTTATGAAAGGATTACCAGAGGCCAGTCTATTCCGCAATAAATACAACTTTTTCGACTCCTCCCAAGTACCGAGGGATTTTCGGGATATTCGTTCATCGACGGATGCAAAGTAGAAACAAATACGTTGCAAAGGGTAAGTTTGGACACAGAGCCGACGCCGTGTCCCTGTGAAAGAATAAGGAACCGAGCAAGATCCGGTCTACCTGTCTCGGAAGATTCGTGTTTCTAGCAAGTCTACCTTTCCAGCGCCACGTACGACCGCTTTCTTTCGGCGATAACTCGTCCGGTACGTGCGCTACACCCTTCACGGGCCACGCCATTAATATTCTGAACTCTCTTCTTCGAGGGTTTTGGATCAACCTCCTCGACGTTCCTGACGAAAAGAATTGGCCGGTCGCGTACGTGAGGACACGCGCTGCAAGACCAACAGACCGCTTATCCATCGCGAACAATTCCGTTTTTGTCACGTCTGTAATACTCCACGGAGGGAAAGGGACTGAATTACGACGACGCGACTCGCTTGTGATTTATATAATGGAAGATGAAACAAACGCGATCAAACGTTAACTTTATTTTTTTGACCGTACCTCTGCACGGTGTTTCGCGCTGAAATCGCGTCGGATTGCGGCACACCTGGCCCATAAATTCGGTATCATTAGATCCTCTAAATATCATCCGGACTGTTGGAGGATTCACCTCGAACCCTATTATTTTTTATGACCGTTATTATCCCTGGAATAACCTGGATGGTTGGCGAGTGAACGAGGACTGTGGCGGCTCGCCTCTCTTTTAGAACGTCCACCGAAATCACGAGTCCGGATACACCGAATTTCGTTTTCGACCGAATCGATCGGCCGTTCGAGCAACGACGCACAGACTCCATTTGATCGGATTGCGCGCCGTTTTTCGATTTTCCATACGAACCACATCGATACACAGCCACGACACGCAACGAAACTTTCCCCGTTTTTCTCCGCTATCTGGCGCACGTTTTCTCCAACAATCCGCCAACAATAGGTCCGTCATTTCCAGGTCGGAAGCTCCTACTCATCCTACTCATTACCCGAACCAGTTGAAACATCCGAGCGACACAGTGGCTTTATTCGCGTTTAAAATAATGTGACGTCCTATCGTTGGCCGTGTTTGCCAAGCAATTCCCCTCGATCGCATCTGTTTCTTTCATCGCAGGACGCCACGGAATCCAACGATTCCGTTGCGCATTCAGTCTCAAAACGGACGAGACAAGTGCCTGGCGCGAAGCAACTCTCACTAAACAAGAGAAGAACATTCGACCAATGGAAATTTCGTATAATCGGACAAACAACGAGGTCGCAACGTTGAAAGAAACACCGTCGCTGAAACTTACTAATTTTCTCGGCGATGAGATGGTTCGTTTAATTAAATCATATCTAATATCATGTCGATCCACGATAGGTGAAACGCGCGAGGAAGACTGGGACAGCGTAGTAAGAGGAAAAATATAATAAAAGGAATCATCGTCGTCGTCGTCTAAGGCGCACGTGCGAGTACGAATATATGAACATTCTATAGCCGATCCCCCTGTGTGCTTCTCCGTTGTCTCTGGGCGAAACGTGCGAACCACGGCGACCGACCGAGTATACACACCGACAACGATAATGCCACGGCTCGGGCGAGAAGCACGTTCCTGAGTTCCTGCTGGTCAGATATTTGTAATTTTCTTCCTGGTCATTGGCGACCGAGGAGGACTGGCCGCGCGTGCACGTGCGACTCGTTGATTCCCAAAGAATCTTCCATCGAGGACACTCCACCGTGATACTGTCCTTCGCTCTCTTCCGTAGCCAGCCACTTACCAATCGCCATCCTCATACAATATCAACGCCTCACTGTTTCACGCATAATTCGATCAGTGAAGATTTCTTTGAGAAAGAGTACAAAGGAGCGGACAGTTTCTTCTTGCGACATCGTTCCGCGACGAAATACGAACCTTAACCAATATCCTTGATGAAAAAAACGAGAAAAAGATTCAACGACTTACAATGGAATTGGTTGTGTATTTCAGTGGACGTTTGTTCGCTCTGTCTAACTCTGTCTACGTTTTGGGTAGTTTGCCGAAGCGTCACCGGGAGACCTGGCAGTTTTTCACCGGGTATCTTCGAGAAAGTGACAGTCACGGAGTAGTAATCGATCGGCCACGCGTTAAAGACCTGGTGTTCCTCGAGTTGTTCGGCCCGCTAATTACTCGACTGTCCTCGACAGGCTGCGGTTTGAAACCGAGAGAGCGGAGGCGAAACGAGCGACGCGTGGAAAGTTCGTAGCTCCGGCTTCCTTGACAGGAACAGGTGTCGGCTGCACAAATTTCGAACAACAACCAGACCATCTCTTCTCTGCCTGCTCCTGCTAATGAGATGCACCGATAACATCCTGTTCTCGTTAGCCGGCCAGGGAAAGACGCGTCTCGCTCTTTGAAAAGTGTCGTAACCCATAACGGAAGTTAGGGAAGAGGTTTCTTCGTGTTTTCGTATTCTACACGATGCGTATGGTTATCACGAGTTCAGATTTGGCGGCCGAGATTGTAGGAATTGGTTCAACCGGTCCTGGGTCGACGATTCCACGAAGTCTCGTTTATCCCGGCTCGATCTCGTTTTCCTTCGTAATTCGTGGTTCGTGTGAGAATTGTACGGAGCACGATAATTTGTATCGTCGAGGACTATCCTGGAGAATGATGTTGCTGGGAGCTAGAGTTCGGGAGAAAGATACTCAGACGTTCACACGTTGCACGACTTACAGAATGCTTGATATTCGGGTTAGATCGTGTCGTGCGATATCTGTCTAGTATCTAGTGTGTGATACACGACGATTTAATTAGTAGAAAGTCTAAACATCGCAATAGATGGTAAACGATTCGATAAACTAGCAAGTGAAAATTAAAGAATAGAATGTGAATGTGAAGAGGAAGGTTGAAACTTGCGGACACGTTACGAGACAGCGTTCAGATTGAACATATAACACGTGAACTTTATCGATAGAGGACCGTACGTATTTTCACTCCAGAAAGATCGTGTTCTGCGATTTCTTTCCGACGAATTCCTGGACGACTCTCGAGTATCCGAGAGTGTCATCGGGTCGACAGAGCGCCGGGGACTCGTAATTCCGACTAGGAAGCGGTAGTTTCGAAACGGACGGCAACGTTTCCCTTTTCTCGTCAGGCCAAGAGGTAACAGAAGGTAAGGAAGTCTCGTTTCGTTGGTCCGAACCGGTCTGGATTTTATTTCGTGCGCGTTTGTCTTCCGCTCGGATTACTCTCGCGGCCATAAGCGGAAGATAAGATACCGTGCAGGATACCTACGTAAGGACCCCGTGACATATGGCGGGCGTACTAGATCTCGTTTCTCTTTCTCTCTTCGTCCTACTGTCTCTGTCGTCGTTTCTTCCCCGTTGCCTGACTTTTCTCTTCGACCTGCTGTCCTCGCCAGCTCTCTCCTTGTCTGCCGTCGACCAGCGGACGCGTTCGACCTCTCGTTACTCGGATCTCGTTCTATCGTTGACGAGCTGCTGCACACGATCGGAAGGAAGTTCACACGGATACGCCGATTCCTTTCAGGAAGGACGCTCCGAACGGACCGAACATTGACCAGCGAGCGAGCCAGTCACAGCACGCTCGATTAATAACGAACAGATTTAATCGATGAGATTTCCCGCTTCCTGCAAGTTCCGCGCGTTTCGTGTTTCCTACGTTCGGTCTCGCGGTTATTCTTTCCGACAGGTCGGATGCTTTCCGCTTTCTCGGCTAGTTTGGGCAGGTGACGCGCCTAGATGAAAAATATTTTCACTTGCCGTTATTAAAATTGTGGCTAGCTGTTGTGTTCTCTAGGCGCGTCCAAATCAACACAATTTTTCCGAATAAAGAACCGTTAATTTGCAAGTGTTGCGAATAAAATTATATATCATAGTGTACATCCTGTGGAGCGCGTTTATGCGATTTCAAGCGTGTCTGCCACAAGACAATCGACGCAACCTTGCGTTTAGAGCCAATTTCTCAAAAGGAAAAGTGGTGGATATTGAAAGAAGGTAACAGTTAGAAGTAACACGTTACCCCAGAAGTAGGCGTGTCCAGAAGGGTACCGCGGAGAAATGAGAAAATTCTAGTTTCCAGGTTCATCGTCTAGCCGGGACCATGACCGATCGTTTCCGTGACGAGGTAAAAATCGGGGGAATTGCCGTAACGCGATAATGACATTATCAGGTTCGACGTTGACTGTTCCCGGCCTGCAGCTCGGGGCAAGCTGTAATTTGTCGGAGTGTATCTCGGATCGAAAGCAACGGATCGGTAGCACCAGGCCGCGAATAGGCGGAGAAAGTCCCTCGGAAGCGAGATGTCGGAGATAAAGGAGGCGAGAGTAGAACGCCTGTTGTTCCACGCTTCACCTCGTCTTCGATACTGATTTTTCTTTGTCCTACGGACGCCTCGTCATCGGCGTCCGGTCAGAAAAATTTTAATGGGCTTCTCGAGAGCCTACGTTGTCCGAGGTATCGCGCGCTAGAAGACGTATCTCTCGCTTAAACGACACGATATGGCTGCGAGCGATCTCAAGCACGGACTTGCACGCGACCGGTTAACCCACAATCACGGTGAAAACGCGTTTCACATTGTTTTTCGGAAAAAATTCCGATCCTATCTCGTCCGACTTTGTATACATAGCACTGAGCTAGATAGCTATAGGACTGGATGTATTCTTGCGTCGCTCTTCCGCAACGATAAACCACGAGAAATTGTGTTTCGAGCACGGTGGTTAGCGAAAATTTATGCGTCCTGTGTCATATTTTCGAGAATCGCCCGAAGAGGGTTATCCTCTCTCGCCCTTCATCCTCGCCAAAAGTTACAGCGTGTAGAATGCGATAAACATAGGAACGCAGCGTTGCTGCGTTGCTGCCTGTTTACGGACAAGCTGTGTAACATTTTTTACGCGCGTAAATATCGAAATAATACGCTCGCTCGTGCAACGATAATGTTTCCCGCGAATTTTTATTTTCTCGGACAACGAAAAAAAAAAAAAAGAACACTTTACAACGAGGGTGTGGGAATCTCGCGGGCAAAATTGCCAGGAAAGAGTACGCGAAGCAGGGCTACTTTCGCAAATTGCTCTCGAAAACAAACTTTTCGCAGAATATTAATTCTATCGGGAATGTTTACGCACGAAGCGGCGGCGTTTCGGTCGTCGAAGGAAAAATTCGAGAATTTTCGTGGTCCGGGTCCGAGTTTGGTCCGGGGAACGCGTGCGAGCCTAGTAAAATACAATAATAACGTTGGCCGGTAATTGGAATTCCGGCATGGACGTTTCCGCGGCAGAAATAATATTTCTTTCCGGCGTTGTAATTCGTTACAGCCAGCAGCGTGGTCATGGCGTTATCTTCGTCTGCATGGAGGGAGCCGCGTAAAAAAGGAATTAGAATCCGCAGAGAGGTCTAGTTTGAAAGCAGTCGTGCAGGGTAGAAAATAGAAAGGATAAACCGAACGGCAGAAAGAGAGAGGAGATAAGGGCGGAGTGAAACGCGAAGGCGTAGGAGAGAAAAAGAGAAAGAGAGTCGGACGAACGTGGCTAGTAAGCATCGCGTAGGTCGGCACCGGGAGGAACGGCCGGAACAAAAACGTAGCCTTTATTGGTCTTTGTCCGCAATTGGAACGCGATGCTACGGCGCGATGCGTCTACACCGGATGAGATAATCGCTTAATTACTCTCGATACCGTGCTCGTACTCGTACGCACGCGAACCGTCCGCTAACCCAACTATATACAGCGCAACACGAAGAAGATGAAAAGAGACGAACACATAGAGTTTGCTCGGAGACACGATTCAACCGAGTCACGGTTTCCACAGCATGGTATCGAAATTGTTCGCTTTTCGAGGAAACGACGCGACCAGAAGGGGGTGGAGGCTAAGGGTAGCTTTAATAAATACTCGTGTTGCGTGAGTTCCGATCATAGGCACACCCTAGTCGATCGTGGGCCACGCAATGCAACGACCAATGGTATTATCAACGGGAATGTGACGAGTATCGGTGTCGCGTTTGCACGATCCTCCGATTGGTTCTTTCTGTTTCAGCACCGGCTGTCTACTAGTCTGGTAATCACCGGTTTCGCGTGTTAATGTCTTCATGCAGAAGGAGAATAAGTGGGATATCCCGGGGGCCGACCGGTTTACCACATGGCATCGTTTCCTAAAATAAGACGTTTCCTCGTGGCAGGGACAAGGGGAACGTCACGCCGCGTCTTTATTAAAGCATTAGAGAGCTAGCGATCTCGCTACGAATCGCTGGTCGGAATAATTACACGCTTCGTTTCTCCCTTCTATCGTACGATAGATCGCCGTACGGCCGATCGCGTTCTACCAGTTACGCGGTCCATTAATAACCGGTGTCTGTTGCATGATACCCGTTCGGTCCTCCCACGCGAATTTAATACGCTCTCGCGCCTTTTCGCTTGTCGCGTCTTCGACAGTTACTTACTCGACACGTACTTGGCAGCGCAGCTTGTCAGATCTCCGTTTTCGCTTACCTGAAACATAAAAGAACATCGTTGCGTTATTTAGCGTAGCGGTCGTCACGGATTAACGCGAAGCTTATTAATGTTTCGCGAAGATCTGCAAACACTCGAGGCAACGTGGAACGTTACCGTAACAATATTCACGGGAAAATGCACGTGTAAGGGACCCGACCATGAGGAAATCATCGTTCGATCACGACGTCGGCAACGAGTATGTACTCGAGAGTTCCGCAGGCAGGAATATCAGAGGCAACGTTAGTTAATTCAGCATAGTCTGCGGGCGGTTTGCTAGCCACGCTCGACAGGAGCGTGCGAGACTTGGACACACGGTAAACACGAACCGGGGTATATGGTTGTCGCGTGGCTCCGGGCCACGTCTATCTTTCAGTCAGTGACCCCGACCCCGGCCAGTCGGGCAACTTAGTCTTCTTCGAGGCGCACCGATACAGCCAGCACGATAACTACCGTGTCACAACTGGTCTCCATTCGTATCTCTTGGAACGATGATGATCGGATACAGCGGATTCGCAGTTTGATAGCGTTGCGACGCGTTTTCGCCACACGAGCCAGAAATCTTTTCTTCAGAACAGGAAAATTCCGTTTACCGTTCAATCGAGGAAACCGTTGCTTGGTACAGGGTCGAGGACGCGCCTCCCACTCGTCAAAGGAAAGACGAGCCGGGATCCAGGCATTGCATTGCCGAGGAACAAGAAAAAAGCAAACGATCTCGAGGAGACGTAACAGAAAGACGTTGTATCGGCGGCAGAGTCGGTATTTGCAAATGAGAGGTTCTTTCGTAGTCGGCGGAACGCGAAGGGAAATTTAAAGATGCACGTGGAAGAGCCTGTTCTTTCCACCGAGCTTTGACTCCGAGATTTTCTTTCCTCTCCGACCTCGGAGATAGACGTTCCGCGGCAATAACAATCGCGGAGAAGTTTGTTCGGACATAACAGGAGACGAGCAATTAATCGAGTTATTCTTTTGCAATTTTCACTCGTTTCCTTTGGAATTTCAAGTGGCCCGAGAACGCGTGCATAAAATCGCGCGGTCGTTCGATAGACCAAAGGAAGCTTCTTATCGAGCAAAGAGAGAACGAGAGAGACGAAGTTATTCGCATCTCGACGACTTTGTCAGTCTAATCTGCGACATCGAGAAATAACGCCTATCACCTTGGCTATCCCATTTCCAGACTTTCTTCCTATTCTTCGAGGGCTTTGAGTAAGTACCTTGTCAGGAATAAGGAGAGTTTTACGTCGATGGTTCTGGTTCGAATAAAAGTTCCTGGAGCACGCTGAATCTTTTGTCACTTCGTTTTCTTCTATTTTATCGAGGATGCTTCTAATCGAACAAACATGTTTCAATTTTCGCTTGAAACTCTTCCGCCGCGCGCATTCATATTTTCAGACAACCTCGAGACAAATTTGTGGCAAAAATTACGGTTCGCTCGATCCTCCCATCGTTGCCGGTCGATTGGAGAAAAAGTTTCTTGCGACAAAAGCAGCAGAAAGTCGAGGATTTTCCGAACAGGCATCTGGTCCTCCGTTTTTCTTCGGTTTGCTCGCGCCGTAAACCCACCGCGTCGTCGGAATAAATCAAGATATTATTCTTGCGTTGCCGGAGTATGCAGCTGCAGCTAGATTTCGCGACTAAATTTCGCTATAAATAACACCAGCGACTTTTCCATCTTTCGAACTCAAGAAACTTCGCGCGTTCCAACGTCCACCAACCTCCAATTTCCCGTCTAATCATCTTTTTCTGACACTTATCGCGATAAAGGGTCAACGAGTTTCATTCCACCTCCGCTTTTTCTCTAACTTCATCGTTGTTATTTGCCGCGCGGAGCAGATTCCCCGTTCGTAAACACAAAATCTTCTTTCTACTATCTCCAGCTACAACGTATCATCCACTGGAGAAACCACGACAACGAATCCGCAGCTTCCACAGATCCGAGATTGCGTGATAACGAATTACCAGGTACTAGAGATTGTTCCTTCTGTTTTCAAAGGAAACCTCTTGCCTCGGTCGACGTACGTACGCGAACATGGAGCTCGCACCTAGCGTGCATCGAGCCCTAGGGTTGTTTGAAATTCCGCGGAGATATCGGTGTTACGTCGTTGTAATAACCGACGGACCAACGCGTATTGTCGGAGCGTGCGTATGCGTGTCTGCTACGTACGTGGACTACGAACTTGTGACACGAGTGCTCGGATTAATCGCGCTCTATGACCCGGCGCAAGATTTCGTCTGGAAAGTTCGTGAAATAAATGGACCCGAAACCGTAACGATACGTAAATCGTCTGGGGGCGGGGGGAGGGATGATTAATCGACGTGGATAGTTTGTCTTTCAACTCTTTTAACTTTCGTAATAAAAGATCTTAACACAAAGCGACAGAAGTTATTAAGATGCACGCGATTCTTTGTTATGAAAAATTCATTCGGAAGAAGATCCTGAAAGAAGATGAGGTAGGAGACGTTTCTCAAAGAAACACACCGAGAGAGACCTTGGGATACGAGCTCTTGGAAGCGGACGTTCTTGACTTTCTCGAAGGACGGACACGAGAGGTACAGTGCGAACGAACGCTAATCCCATTGTCCTCCTTAGAAGCTGACTGGCGAGAGCCGCTAGGATCTTCTTTCCGCGGAAGGAAGACGTACGCGCTTCACGGTGAATATACGCGCGCGTTACCTGTGGACAGGTAGGCCACGATGTACATACGTCGACGCGAACGCGACTGCGCTCGTACGATATTAGGCCGATGTTTACATTTGTGTCGCGTGCAACAGTCACGGAGGAACAGCATCATGCAGCCTGTTCTAGACAGGATAGAAAAGAGCCACGGCGTTCGTTTCTGTGATATTTCTGGCAAAACGAAAAAGAATCGCCTGTGCAATCACGGTGAAGCGTTCCATTAAAGACGGCGGTTATGATTGGTAGAAAAATGTTATTAAGATGAAGAAGGAAGAACGGCCGTGTCAGAGCGTTTCCGTCTCTCGGTGTTTGATATTTTCACGGATGACGGCGTCGAGCTAAGACCGCTGGCGAAGAACAGGGGCGTCTGCCACTTTCCCGTAGAAAATACTGCAGCGCAAACTAAAACTCCGCCGGAGATCGCTGGCCTCATAGTCCTGTCTCGCTTACTTATGTATGAAAGTTACGTGGCCAGCGTTCAGTTCCGTCCTTTCCTCGATCCCCGTCCGCCTTCCCTCTACACTGAGCAAACTTCTACGTTATTCATACGCCGTGGATGAACGATGAGTATCTGTCCGTCGCGTCTACTTCTGGACAACTCGTCCATCGGGGAAGGTCGTCGGTTGAACTTCGCGGAAACTTGACGGAGTCACGGACTTGGTCTTCAAGGACAGGCTACACGAGACCCCGGGTGGAACAGAGACACCAGTTTAATCCCCTTCCGTGAGGAAAGAGCAGCTCTCGGAACGTAGAACTGGGCACACTTTCCAGCAAGAGCGTTCGTGAACGCGCTTCGTCAGTTATTCCACCGTATTGTTTGGAATGACGTGTTTGCCTAGCGGTGAAGTGTTTCAGAAAATTAAGTTTCCAAGAGGTAGAGACCACTTTGGCTTTTTTAACGACTCAAGGCTGTATTTTTTCACCGTTGCTACCTTTTACAGCGATTCTGAAATTACTTTTATCACATACGCGAGTTGAAGAAGTTTCAACGTTGCGGAAATCGAGTTAACGGCGAAACGATTTAATCCGTGAACCGGTCAAGTGGCGCTTTCGTCATGAGAAGCCACGCGCGGTCAACGTGCTCTGCATTTTCGGCGAGGCTTTACTGGCCGTACGTGGCTCGACGAATTAACGAAAGCAAACAAACTGGTCAATCGGTAGAGTAAGCCGATCGATCGTACGGGTCGTCGGAGAGAAAAGTCGAGTCTGTTGGCACGCCGCGAGAACAGCAGACACGCTTCTCCTTAGATTGTCCGAGGGTGGCTCGGAGGAAGAGGAAGTGGCATTCTGGGTAAGGAAGAGCCTTGTGCGCCACAGTTAGCCGCAAAAGTGCATTAGCGTCGGTCGTCTGGCCAGCTTCACGGAAGTAACGGCTCGTGATAGCGTTTCCGAAGCGAATGGCGAATTTACGGAAAATCTGATGCGCCTGTGGACCGGTGGCCGAAGACTTTGCAGGGTACAAGGTCTTGTTGCACCTCAAGCATTACGGTTTCTAACACCGTATTCGCTTGCAAATTAACGCCTTGAAAACACGTATGTATGTATAGATATTTACACAGATTAATCGTCATCGAGTATCGGATTCGACGAGTATAAAATCGGGTGACTCGAGCGTAGATCCGCGAGAAGAATAATCGGTCTAGACACCGAGCAGGAAACAGAGACGGTCGTGTCTGTGTAGCCGCGGTGCGCGAGGGAAGACAACGAGGCAGAAGCCAAATGTCTGCTGCGTACACGGGGGATGCTGGAATCGAAAGAAAGAACAAGGAAGAAAGAGGAGGCAACAGCAGTAGCGACGAAAAAAGAAGACGAAGGAGGAGCTGAAGAAGAAGAAGAAGAAGGAGATAGAGAAGAAAGGAAAGAAGCAGCGGCGGATAAGCAGAGAGCAACGTTACTGCCGGACAGAGTGAATTATGGGACAATTAGTTCCGGCAGATATATAAGCCTCAGACACAGAACCGGCCTCTCTGTCTTTTTCCTTGCTTTCCTCGTCCACGATTCCGTTGCTTCTCATACCGGCAAGGGGGTAGGTTTCTGGTCTTAAGGGACGCAAAGGGCAGCCCGGGGCTTTCGTTCGGTGTCCACGCGAACAGAAAGCTAAGAAGAGCGACTGGACGACTCATTAACCACCGTGCTACGCTGTTCTTTGTGTCTGCTTGCAGTCTTCGCCGGCCCTTGCCGCGTTTTCCACCTTTTTCCACCCCTCGTGTTCCGTGTCTCGAGAATTCCGTTTAAACTCGTTCGAATTGTCGGCCGCGAGCTTCTTAGTCGCGTTTCCAGCCGCTCTTTTTAACCGCTTTCTTCCATCGAAGCAACCGTAAGAGAAACACCGAGCTGTTCAAACGTTAAAAGACGTATGTTTATCAAGTATGTATTCATACTTCATAGGGGACGTAGCAATAGCTAAAGTAACGAGAGGCAACGTTGAATTTCAAGCTCGAGCGAACGCCGATGCAGTTTCGGACATGTCGAATCGAGTTTTGGCGGCCGCGCCGAGCCGCGGAACGGAGAACGCTGGTGATTTTCACGCTAGCACGAAACCGTGCAGTAGAATTTTCGATTTCTCGTCTGGATGGCGCGACCACCGACGGAAAAAAATTCCGCGCGAACCGCAGCGTCCCGTCGCGCCGACGAGCCGGCGGATTCGAATTCGTTGCGGTCGAATCTTGTGGTGGCTGGTCGAGAATCAGGTCGTGTAAATATAGGGGCTGTCGTTTAACGAGCCGTGCGCGCCGTCTCTGTTCGCAAACGAGCGCCGTAGTTTCGGAAGAAAACGACTCGCTTCCGCCGTCCCCGAAACGGCTAAATTTATGCGTCGAACTGGATTAAAGCCGATCGAATGTTTGCCCGCGCGCTTCAAACTTAATGGAACGCGATTGCTTCCTGACATCTGGAAACGTCGTTCGTTTGGAAACCTCGTGCGTCTCCATTTCCAACGTTTATGGATGCGAGTCGAATAAAAACACGAGGGACGGTTGATTAAACTTTATCGACGATATCGATTTTTAATCGAGACTTGCTCCACTTATAGAGCGTCAGTTATTGTTAGCAGCTATCTACTCTCCTATCCAATCCAATCTTCATCCGCGTATTAATGTATCAGAGAAACGCGATAAATATACCATAAGGGGCGTCTTGCCCCCCATAACGACAACGCGAGACATCACGCGAGCGTAATCGAGAGGAAGCTCGAAACGAAGCACGATTCACGTAAAAAGCATTTTTATATCTGTCTGGCGGGGCCAGGGTAGATTCCACTCGCTTTCCCCTGGTATTCTGGTTGCAATAAGAGAAAGGCAGACGCTCCTATAGCTCGTTAATAGGACGCACCTCCGCTTCAGGGTGGCTCCGGGCTTTCTGATTAATGGCCGTGCTAATCAAATAAACAATCCTACATCTGTCGACCGAATGTGTTACCAAGCTGCGGGTATATAGTATATATCCCTGGCTCTCCCTAATTCTCCCTTCCACCCGAATCGGTCAAAAGAAGCCACGGTTTGTTTTCGTCCCCCATCCTCCTCGACAGCATTCGTCCTCGTCGGTTGCGCGGTTAGAGCGGGTCGAAAGAGACCCGAGCGAAAGAAACCGATAGCGGAGGGAAAAGATAGACCGGAACCGCGAAGAAAAACACGGCGTGGCCCCCGAGTGGCAATTAGAAGGATTAATGATTCCGTCCTGGGGACGACGTCGTTCCACACGGCTGTGTTCCGTTCGACGTGTTTGTCGGTCGGCGTTTGTCATCTTCCAATGGCGCACAGAGGCAACAGCCAGCGGGTATTGTAGCGATTAGACGGGACTTGTACACACTGTGACCGGCTACCGTTCATAAATCAACGTTCCTTCCGTTTCACGCCGTAGTCCACCTTCGCGGATCCATGGCTTGTAGTCGTGTCACCGGGACCAGTGATACTCGCGCTTGGTCCTTGCGACAAGCTTCCGTACTTCCATTGAAAGATGTGCGGAGGATAATGGAGCTCGTGCGGGAAGCGCGGATGTTACGCGCTTTCAACGTTCGCGACTTAATCTTCAAATAAATTACACCTTACGCCAGACGTTTACAATTGCGCGCTTTGTATCGCGCCAACGGATACACCATGGATCCTTCCATTGACCCTTTCGTCGATCAAATCGCGCGACAATATCGCCAGTTCTGTGTCTCTTCCTGCTGCTGCTGCTGCTTCGTCGGACAAAGCGACCACTATAGCAGTCGCGCGTTTATTCGCGTCAAGGCTAGGCGAAGCGCACACGAATCGCGATGCGCGTCTTCCAGCAACACCACGCGCATAAGTCAATGTTACGTTCGTTTAACGTCTCGTCGTTCCGTCGAATGGGACGCGGCGTTCTCGACGCGCTGTGATCTCGTTTTGCGATTCTTTCACGGCGCGCTACACGTCCGGCGACAAGATTCGACGAGTCATGCAGGAACGCGACAACTTGCTACTCTTCGAACGAATCGGGTTCAGATGCTAGGAGATAAACGTCTAATCCCTGGCTGAGAAATATTCCATTCTCGTCTTGCTCTCCGCTATAATTTTCATTTCATTCTTTCGCACAATATAGTTGGTACGTTGCTCCATAGACCGGTGATTTTACGGTGAGCATCAGGTAGAAAATAAAGGAGATCACTGAGAACCATACTCGTAAACGGGGCAATTTTCACGGTTCCGACGAGCGTATCGGGACGTCTCTGTTAGTCGAGCTCATCGTGGAAAGGCTGCCAGGTCGGCGCGGCGGCGTGACGTCTCAGTTCGCGACGACGTACCCGGAACGAAATTACCGCGGGGCACGTTCCTCCGTCGGGCTTAAAGTAGATTTATGAACGCGGAGATCAACGCGGAACGACGATATATGGGTAATCTCGGGAGCTGTTGCAAACTCGTCCAAAAGTGAATACCAGCGAGAGGCGGTCGCCGAATTTCGCAGTGAGCTCTCTACCTCTTAACGTAATTTCTTATCGATCTCATTCTCGATGCGTGGTACAGTGGCAAGTGAAAAGCAAGAGAAGCTTTGATCCGGCGGCGACGTCTCGTTGCCCGAGCATCGAAGATTTCATCTCAGCTGGATCGATGCGTCGGTGGAAAGAAGGATTTCCAGTTGGAATCCGACACGCTGGATTCTTGTTGCTTCTACGTTATCAGAGAGAACAACGTTATCACGAGAAACAGAAAGCTACAGGGAATCGCCGTGTGTGCTCATTTCCTGCGCTTCGCGCGTAAATCACCGACGCCATGGCGACGCAGTCGCCGATCCAAATGTACACATCACCGATCTGTAGGATCGCGTCCCGCTTACACCGACACGCGGGCAAACCGAGGAGCACCGCGACGCGATCTCGGCGAAGATCGATGACGATACGTGGAAACTAGGAGCCGGCTGGTTATACGAGTGTCCAGCTGTCGCGGTCGTGTCACGGGTAGCTACATCTACACGAATTTAGATATTCGAGACGATCGACTTAAATAACTTGTTCCGTGCGAGCACATTTTACACGAATTCTTTTGTCACTGTGACAATAATTTTGAAATGGAATTCTTTAGAATTATTCGGAATATTCGACGGTCGCTCCATTTGCTTTCGTAATTGTAATAATGGTTTCTGTGTTAATAATAGTCCTCGTCTTACGATCCAATTAATTATCCACGAAATTATTCTTGTCTCGTTCGATATCAAAGATCAAGATCAAACAGAGTTTCAAATCTATTAAACGCGACACTGAACGTTCTTTCCGCGATAGGTTTTTCCATTCTACGCGTGTATCTCGCAGAAGCTTCACTTTATCTCGCCTTCATCGTGCTATTTCGGTGACTGGCAAGGTTCGACGATGGGCGGGCGCGTGGACGCGAGCGTGAGCTCCGCTCGCCTAACCGTGTCGTACAATTTAGTAATGAACGTTGTAACGACTGGTCCAGCGGCGTAGCTATTTGCGTGGGTGCCGCGAGATCGACGACAGTCGGCCGGGAATCGGGAATAATGTATTACCGCTGTTCCGTGCGACGGGGCGATTTGTAAACGTATCTGCTTTCCGACTGCCAGCTGAACGATCTATTAAGTAATAGTCCCGAGGAACACGACGCTGTCCATCCGTCTGTTTCCTGACTCTCGTGATCCCTTGCTGTCGCGTCGGCGGATCAGTAAACGGGTGAAACGATGAAACGACGAAACATCGGACGAGTCTAAACAAGCACGATCGAATTAACTACAACGAGGATTCGGAGTCGACGAAAGCGAGAAGCTCGCTGGAGCGTACGCGTTCTCGGAGACAAGCCAACAACGTCGCGAGTTGTCTCCCAAAGCGGGATCAGGCGCACACCGTCGTTTGCCAGTGACAGTGCCGGCTAAATATACTTCGTGAGGCGTTTAAAACTGGAGACAACGTTTTGTGCGCCTCCTCTTTGCTCCGTCCCCTACGACAAAGTATCAACGCCTCGTGTACACCGCCACGCGAACACGCGCGAGTCACGCGCACACCGCGTATTTCCGCGAGTTCTCGCGATCGAACAGAGCGTCTGGAAGGACCAGGTACCGTACATCGCTCGCAGTTCCCACTCGTTCCTGGCTTTGTTCCGCTCCAACTCTCGCGCCATTAGTCCATCCTACAGTTTCCACGACTTTCACGGTAAGCACACGCGACGTTTGTCTTGGAATCGGAGGAGGATCTGTTAATTAACGGCAGGGTTGGATTGGAAACTTTGGATTGGGAAGTTGGCGCTGCGGCTGAAGCGAGTATGTCGGTCTGTGACCCGGTTAAACCAGTCCACTCGGCCCTTTTTCAGACTTCTTCTGGGTCGACTTCTGTTTGACCAACGACCATTTCGCCGAGTGGTTCCTCTGAGTCGGTACCTTTGAGCGTCACGGGGCCGATCTTGATAAGATTCACCGATGCCTGGCCGTACACACGCCGACGAAAGGCGCTTTTTTTCGAGCCTATTGACTCGTCAGGATTGGCGCGACTTCGAAAGAAACTTTCGCAAGCCTGGAAACTGGCAAAGTGTGTCACGCCCCGTTCCACCGTTTTGTAACGAGCGTTCGAAACCATAAACGGCCGCGCATGGAAGATTGGTTGCGTCATTCTCGTGAATCTCGCTGGTCTCACGGAATTCGACGCTATCGTCGCCGCGAATTGATCGCTCGTACGCGGATCCAGCACAGCGGCCAAGTGCCGATTAATTCGTGCGTCGCCCTTCTAGTAATCGTAATAATAATAAGCATTTTGACGGACGCGATGTTCATCGCGAGAGCGCCACGTCAATCGCAGATCGTTGGCGCAATGACGGGAGAGCCATGCGTGTCGCGCGTTGGAACAACGGCTCGTACGCGGTGGCCCGCCTATAATTAAGCTGACAAGCTTTGACGACGTACGAGGGCAGGAACAATGGCCGCGCTAGGCTCCGGCCTGACCGCAGAACGCGTCGAGTAAAGCGCGTCACACGACACGATGCGGCCGTGTCGCGGCCAAATGTACTCCGCGGAGGCTGGCCGCGACGTCGTTATTTCGAATATCCGTCAGCGATAGCCCTGACGCGACGCTCTCAAAAATACGCGCGACCTCTCGTCTCTCAACGACCAATTCCGACCTGTTCCCGGTATTTGCTGTCGTTTCGTCGCGCTCCCGTACGCTCCATCGTACGTTTTATCGATTTCGAGGTAGCGGAAAATGGAATTGCCAGGCGACGGCTGACAGAGCATTCCTCGTATACTGGAGGAATCGATCACAGCCTGGTTTTCCGTATCCAAGTGTCGTTAATGTTTCTTTAAACAGTGACCAGGTCAGAAATAAATAAGCGACGAGACGCGAATACATTGATCTTCCGCATCGCGCGTAGGTGGTCCCGGGGGCTCTCGCCTGGATATAGCGTTGTCGGTCGTCGATCGATCGCGTGCTCGCTTGGATTCCCGAAATGGCATTGCTCGCGACCGTAACGAAACGTGTCATCTTGCAAGATTGGCGGACAACTCGTTCGACTCGCCTGACGTTTCCGGTATGAATACGACTTTATTTCGAGCTGGTTGGTATTTTAGAAGAGAATCGCATCGATCCGATGAGAATACGGCGGGTGATAGATAACCTTTCCACGTATCGCGATTCATGCATCCGTAATCAGCAGCGATTAAGAACGGAAACGAATCGACAACAGTAATGAAACTTTAATATTCCAACCGACCTTTCGTCCAGAACTTTCTACGAAGATCGATCGTTTACCGAGAATATTCTTAATACCTGGCGCATAGAAAGCAGGCGAGAATACGACTACCGGCAACATCTAAGAATATACAAGAATATATTCAGTCGTAATCGGATTTTGCGTAAATATCGCAACACGAGAATTGCCGACATACGTATAGCCGCACAAAGGTATCTCGGGAGACACGATGCATTTTTCAAAGACTTTAAATATACGTTGGTTTGTTCGCGAGTGACGACGGTGAATCGCGCTCTGTGCAAGATTAACCCCTTTCTTGTTATAATATTGCGAGCGATGGAACTTTCGTCGCCACGAGTCGCGAATATTCTCAAAACACAGGTGCTTTCATCTGGCCGCTATCGTTCGATTTTGCACGCGTTTGATCGAGCCACGTGTAAAGAAAATCGCAGGCAACGCGTGAAGACACTTTTATGGTTGAAAGTAATTGATACGACATACGACGAGAAAACGACGCGGGGATAAATGGAAAAGTAATGGCAACTAATTCTCAGCATCTCGGAGAGCGAAAGTTGATGTTTCTTTGCGTGGAAGTACTTCGCGATGTTGGTGAACTTTTTCTCGGCAAAGCGGAGCCAAAAAGTCGATGAAAAAGCGATATTACAGGAAAACAGGAAGCCGATGTCGATGATTAATTGCTTCTCATTTACGCAAGCTCGTTTCCGTTAACATCAAAAACCAATCAGCTAGAACTTTCGTTCTGACCTAATAACTTGCCACACTATCAATCCTCCCTTGCTGCTCGATCAGCTTCCGATCAGTCAGAAGGAGTCAGAAATAATTGATTAGAACCTCCTTCTATTATGTCCACAAAGTTTCCTTAAATCTTTGTTCCGCTTCTCTCTTAAGTTATTATCATTTATCCAGCGAACGAAATCCAAGGACGAGTAAAGTTAAAGAACCTTCGATGTTCATTTTCTGCTTGACAAAATTACCGCGACACAGAACCACGGTTTCTCTCGGTTTCACCGACCGGATTGCATCGGTGGAAACAAAGAAACACAGAGAAGGGAAGGGAAAGATTCTGGAACGCGACGAAACGGGAGCAGATTTTGAAAGAGTGCGACGTGGACCGTCTACATCGAAGAAACGGTCTAGCGGTCGCGACCTCGCGCGATTTCTATTGTCGAAGCGTCGGGCACTGTCGGAAAAAGAATCTTCGGGAATGAGGAACAAAAGAGGTGTCTGCCAGGAGTCGGAGACTGGGTAAAAGCGCTGGCTCTTGGCAGTTAAGACGAGCCAAGTTTTCCGCGCGTGGCACTCGATTGTTTTTCCGCGTGGAACACGCTGCCACCGAGCCAATAAAACCGCGTCGTAGCTCCGAAGCTTGGACACGAACGTTGGTTTCTGTGGCAAGT
This sequence comes from Bombus flavifrons, assembly GCF_040668555.2. Classification (NCBI taxonomy): domain Eukaryota; kingdom Metazoa; phylum Arthropoda; class Insecta; order Hymenoptera; family Apidae; genus Bombus; species Bombus flavifrons. The sequence continues at coordinate 7,138,654 of NC_138454.1, forward strand.
ATAAAACCGTAAGAAAGACCGGCTAATCCTCGTTCTACGACGTGGTGCGACGAGCCAGACAATGTCTCGGATTCTTGATATCGCGCGGAAAAAAGACACGCGCGATTGTCCGGATAAAACGTATAGACAAACGCCTTTAGTTTCGTGTCTTTCGACCTGTCATCGTGGCAGCAGGAACACGGAGTGCCATTGTTCCACGTGCAATCGAGAATTCCTGACGCGTGTCAATAAGAAAGATGTTTCGACCTAAGAATGTTACTTCCACGTCTACTAACGAGAAACACTTGGTCAAGCGTTTAGGCGTTTGTACGTTCTTTCCTTTGGCCGATTAGTGGAACACGGCAAAATTCGGACGAATCTCTCGAAAGCATCTCGTTCGACGAGGATCCTCGAAGCGATAGAGTCGCTGCGAAGAGGATTCCGAGGAACACGACGAACGCACGAGCGTAGACAAAAGGTACTTTGTCGAATCTACCTGCTGAGTCAGTGTTGCCAAGCGTTCGTCGTTCTAGGACCACTGGTTCGAGCCACTACGCTCGTTCCTGGCCCACCTACGTGGATCTTAGGAACTGGTTCTGACAACTTGTTCTAACGATATCTAAATACGGAGTGTAACGTGTCGCGCGGAAGGTATCGTCTCGTCTCTCGTCGCGTTCCTGCTCTGTTTGCCCGGAGCGGCGTGCAAATAAACGCCACGTGCAAATAAATGCGACGCCTCGCTAACCCAGTAACATCGACATTCTCTCATTGTCGTCGCCCTTAATCCTCGCAAAACGCTGATAACCGCAATAACTTCGATTCTATGGTTCGGAGCCGGGTTTATCGGCGATTCGCGGTAATAGCTGGCAATTATTCCAGCGGCGGTAGCTCCGACTGAAACCAAAGAGGCGAAACGGTGAACGTCGATTTCAGAGAGATAGGCGATTCGAGGAAAAGGAATCGCGTGCAGTTAACGAGAACACAGCCCGCTGTTACGTCGAGGAACCGACGGTTCGTCCCTTCCAGCGACACGAAGTTTCTCGGTTTTCCTCCTCTCCGCGCCCTTTTTCCCTCGTCTAAGCTAAGAGTCGTTAAGCCCTCAGCGATCATGCGACTTCTTAGTTCTTTCTTGATAAGTTCTTCCCCGTTTCCCTTGTACGTTCCCTCGATTCGTGTTCGTCGATTCGAAATATGCCACTACGTTACATCGAAATGGCCGAAAACTTTGGAACGAGGCAACCCGCGCAAATAAACCTTCGAAATCTCGTTAACCATATCTGGCCTCTACTTTGTCATCAAGGGAAGCTCCCTTTGATCCTCGTTTAAGGACGTTTAAGTTGCTCGCTTCGTCAGGACAGCGTGATTTTCTCCCGTGATCTTTCATCTGTATTTCCAGTTCGCTCATCGCAAGCGTAAATGTCGAACTTCTAAAGATTCGTATTTCTATCCGCTTGAACTTTGATATTCGTTCGATGCTGTTCGTTTCGTGGAAAGGTAAAGGTTCGTTCGAACCCAGCCTCGACTTTATCGTGTTCGACGTAAATCACGTCTAAGTTCACGCGAAAAACATCGCTCGAACCGCGTTTGTTCCACGACTCGACCATTTATGCCCTGCATTGATCCGGTGCGTCATAAGCCGTGACCAACACGGCGTCTATGACGTTCCCACTCGATTGAATATTCTACGAGCGAAGAAAAGACGTCATAATGCATTGGCCATCGGAGACGTTCGCTGGATGGCCGGCTATTTCTGCACCCGCAGACATTTCAAGCTCGTCCTGCTTTTCCACGCGATCTTTTGACACGCTCGCGCGTCACTCTATGTGTCCCAAGTAATTTCTCGGAAATTATATCTCTTGGAATAGAGCGTCGTTGCCCGCGGGATTGCGACACGTATCTTTTTGCCCGACTGGCCAAGGAAATTGGGTCATGATTCTTTGCCGCGGATCTGGGCCAATTAGCCCACTTTTCGATCCATTCCTCTTTATTAGCCGCCGTTATTTGCATTAGATGAGCATAATTTATGCCCGAATTCGTCGCACTCGTGGCAATTTTCGAGTGCACCACCGGCCGTGGTTTATTATCGTCCCAAATAATACGCTGAATGCACTGAATCTTTTCGTCATTTTGGAAAATTTCTCATTTCTCTTCGTTGGAACAAGTACGCACGAATGGAAATTTCATCATTTCTCAAACGTAGAGTCTTCGTTCCAGTGTATCGTCGTGTTGACTTTAACTTTGCCACGCGCGATCCAACGTGTTAAAATACGTAGCCGAACGAACGCTATTCGCTTGTTCTTCAAGCAGACGGCATACGACCGCTCTTCAACGCCTTCGCCAAAATTTAAGAACCGCCATCACGAAGTTGGCAAACTCTGACAAATCGATTAAGAGAAGTGGCGATTCGAGGATCAGTTCGATTAAAAACGCGGGACGATAATAGCGTGCGGGAAGATAGAGCGGCGTTCGTCGAGATTCCTTCGTCGGGATCCGTGGCGGAAAGTTTCCTCGCGCGACCGCAATGCGGACTCGCATTACTATTAATATTCCGCTCATCGATTCCTCTCCCATTCATCATTGTCTTCGCTTAGTTACCTATAATCCAACTTTCCGCCGGTGGCGGCGGGCTCGTTAAAAATTTCATAAGAGCGTAACTCGCCGCTTTGCTTCCTTTATTTTTCGTCTTGGCCATGGACGGACCTTCGTCTAGCTAACTCCACGCTCCGTGAAATATGTACGCGCCCAAGCGGGATAAAAAACGAGCGAACGGACGCGGACGAGCGGGCAACCGTGCCGCGATAATGTATTAATAACGAGCTCGTTCCACGAGGACCCCGTTTCTTTCCTTTTCTCCCCTCCATTCCGTTGGATCGGCGTTGGCAATATATTTCTCGTTTCACGGGACACACCCCCGTACATAGACGCGGCTATTCTCTAGGAGGCATCGAGGAAGCGACCGCCGCAATCCGAACAGGAACATTAAGCGAAATCAATGAACGCGCGTTCCGGCCGTTCTGAATGGCCGATCAATTATTCAAATGATCGACCCGCACGTGATTTCCGCGGAGTAGAACGGCAGGTGACGCGAAGCGGTCGCCATATGCGAGTAATGTTCTCGCGGAGAGACGAGACTCACCCTCGACGAACATGCCAGTATCCAGCTGTCGAAACGATACTTGCCTTTACGGCGCTGCGACATAGCTGTCAGGACGTTCCACCGGACTGACGCGGTTACAAATTGCTGTAGAGCTTTTTTTAGAGTCAACCTGCTACCCTTCGCTGAGGGGTGAGGCGGTCGTTTAAACACAGCGGAAAATCTTCTGAACGCTTCTCCGTCGATGCAGCGTTAATTGTAACGACGATTTTTTTTAGAGCGTAGTATTATTTGGTTACACCACTGGATTCGAAATAAGTGGAAGCTGTACCTTTTTCTCGATTTCAGATTATCCCATCCCCTCGCCGGCTTATCCTATTGCCGCTCGAACGATCGCTGCTCGTTGTTCTGATGCCGACCCCGGGCTCCGTGGCCGCCAGCAATTAATTATGCCAATTGATCGAGTGGGGTATCGGTCCGGCACGGTCATGCATGTTAATGTGCGAAAGGACATCTGTTTCCCCTTTCCGTGCACACGCACGCTGCTCTCCATACTCGCTGTGCACCCAGACCGGTCGCAAAAACGTAACTGCGTTCGCTTAGGAAGAAAAGTCTAGCCTTTTTTATTCTCTAAGTAACTCTGATTTTTTACCAGTCACTGATATACGAGACACTTTTCTGCTGTTATAATTTACAAGCACGTTAAGAGAATGCTTGGGGTTTGGATCATTTTATATCGTGTGGCCACCAAATGGTTTATTAAGCAAACAGTGGAAAGTTCAATGAATAATTTGAAAAAGGTATCGCGTACGCATTATTAGCGACAAATTTCGTGTCATACATTGGCAAAAAGTCAAGATCTGTTTTTGTCGCGTCGTATGGTAAAACGCGCGCATAATAATGGGAGCTGGCCTTTGGAGAGGTGCCTCGATGATACCAGTCGGATCGTCGGACGATATTTTTTCGTATTTTCCCGTATCGTAGTGGAAACGCCATTCGCCGTGGTAATTTCACGCAACGTGTGCGAAAAATATCATGGCCGATTCGAGCTCGTTTCCGCTTTTAATCGGCCACTCGACGGACCGCTCTTCACAGGACGATCCGGTTATTTTGTCGGTTTAATCGCGGCCGATGAAAACAAAAATTCCTCCATTCCGGCCAATTGATTTCCCAATTGTCATACGGCGACCGGTAATTGGAAACTCGGAGTTGCCCCCGCGGACGTGGCGCGTGTACATACGTCGCACGATGCGCACGGTACACACACGCCTATGCGCGCATAATGCGAGCACATGTGCACGTATCTGGCCGTATTTGTAGTGACAATGCCCGGGGAGAGAGAGGAAGAGAGATAAAGGGGGAGAGGGAGCAGTTAGGAGGCAACGTATGGTCGGTGCAATCCCGGAGATCAGGTGGATTCACAATGGTTTCATGGGGCTGGCTAGGAAGTCCTCGAGCCTAGGGACATATGCTGCGGATTTTTATGGGGGTCTGGCTGGCCGTGGCGTTGCCATCCCCCGATTTCAACCCTCGCCAGACCCTTGCCACGCGAGCGAACCCATGCCACTAAGGTCGTTTCCATTGTGCCAGGACAATTCGCGTCGAGACGCGGGATCATCAGCGCTCATTGTCACCGACTAATCGAATCTGGCACCGACCGAATCGTTCGCGCCAATCGCTCGAACGTGCTCAAACGCCATGCACGCCGTCGCGTCCACGTTCCGCCCATTGGGAGAGGCTTGGCAAATATTTCCTGACGTTTTTTTTCCGTCCGCCATTCATCGACATCCTGGGAATCGTTTGTCGATAATTTGACGTCGTACACAAGCTTTTATACGGATATTATACGTCGACGGTTGCCACCGCTTCAATTGCTTCTTTATTTCTTGTTAAATAGTTGTAGCTTTCTTCGACTGTCGCTCGTACTCCACCAAAATGGTATTGTACGATCATGGTGCGAGCATTCGTCACACACTTTTCGGTTGAAACCCTCCAACGAGAGTTTGAAGAGCGTGCTACGCGATTCGCTGCGCTCTTGAGGCCACGCGACACCATAGCCGAAAAATATCCGCATGGCCTCTTGATTCGTTGAAATAACATGGTGAACGCGTGCCACGCTGTGCTGATCGTGTTACTTGGCGTGGGAGAAGTCAACGAGACGGTCAGTTTACCAACGCGTATGCCAGGGACACGCTTGTCGACACGATGCCACGCTTCCGTTCGCAGCCGGTGAAGATCAAACGAGTGGAAGCCGGCTGTCTGTCCTGTGGGCGCGACGCCTGGCGTCTTTGATCCGATCGGTAGCGACCGCTGCTCCGTACGACGTGCGTCGTGACAAACCTAATAATCAGCCTACAAGTCTGTGCTCTGTTCAAGGAAATGGCCGGTAGTCTGAGGAGCGTTGGAACGGCGCCTTCGTGGCCGGCGTTTCATTTGAAATTTCTATGCAAATAAACTTTCTAACGCGAAGGCTAACCATTACATTAGAATATTCCGTGGTCGTAAACTAGAAGATTCATGGCGAATGAGAAAGAAATGGTAGAAAGGAAACAGGAATCGTGAGACAGGTAAGCGGATGGGTAAACCTGATAGGCTAATGCGTCCCTTTCCACGTCCATTTTATTCCCATTGACCGTAGAATAAGGTGCACCGTTCGTTACAGACACCTGGTGCAATTTTTCCGATAGTTAACCAATCGATCGAAGATGATGTAGCCGGATGAGCGAATCGACAATGCCCATCGGGACAAAGGGTAGAAAAATTGCCCTGGTAAAAAAATCTGGCCATTTGGAAGCTCTGCGTACCTCCATGACGGAAATGACGTTAGCCAAGTTATTCGGGCGGCAAAGTTGTCTTTGTGCGGACTAACGAGCGCAAAGAAAGAATGAAAAACGCACGTAGCGTTGCACAAAAGCGCCAAAGCGTACGGGTAACGATGGAACGTTGGCTTGTAAATAACAGCAGAAACGACGATGTGAAAGCCGCGATTCGGCCGACAAATCGAACTTTAAAACGTTTGGCGTGCGACATTTTTGTGGCCTTCGAGGCCGCAGCGTACTCTCCAGCCTCCGGTCAGTGGAATTCCGTCGCATTCCACGCAGCGTACACGCCGCCATATTTAGCGGCAGGTGCGCGGGGTAGGCGACCAAAAAATCTACCATTCGCGTTCGTGCGAATGTAAAATGCGCGCGTGTACTAATCGCGACAGAGTCGACGATTCTAAGGGGAATACGTCTGGACGCGCGCTCAGCAGCGAAAGATAAACGCGTCGACTATCGTGCGCTCGTTAATAAGCCCTCAACAGATTCCGCGGAAGTGGCTCGTTACGATTTTTACGCGGTTTCGCGACAGAATGGATTTCTATGGGGGTGCAAGACGCTGGTCTTGCGGTGTACAGGCATGGAACATCGGCAGGGAGCCGATACGCCGCGCTCCTTTATGGAATATCCATGGAAGAATGTTATGGAAGTCGGTGGTGCTTAACGAGCTCGGGCTCTACATATACGTACTTCCTCGCGAGCGTGCAGATCTTTCTCCCTTTCTTTTCCCCCGCCGTTCCTCTTCCTGCTTCTTCGATCGCCCACCCTCCGCGTGCTCGCCGGTTCGGTCAGGCGCGCGGCGTACACGCGCATACACGCTCCTCGTGCAGGAATTCTGAATGCTTAAAGGCTGGCGTATTCTGCGCTGGACCTTCTCGCATAATACACAACAACGCTGTATAATACGCTTCCGCGTGCGGTAGCTATTAAACGACTGGTTACACGGCCCGATAGGCGGGCCATCGTTACTTCCTGGACAGAGAACAGACCGGGGTGTTCTTATTTCTCCTCTATTCTCTTTCACGCGTTTTCCAGCTCCGATTAATCGGTCTATTCAATTTCCACTGTCTCTCTTTCGTTGTCCACTGTACGTAATGCATAATCTGAGAGATTCAAATTCGCGATTGAAAATTCAACGCTTCGACGGTGCACCAGCAATTAGTCGTGTATAATCCAAAACGTATCCGAAATAATTCGGTGCGGTTGGTGGTGGTTCGGTGGCCGCGAGCCGGCATTCCATTTATTGAATAATTGGTTACGTGACCGGACGCGGCGCGGTCGCAGCCGTGAATCGGAGATGTTCCCGTGGGAGTAGAGGCGGTAACGGGGACTCTGGCCACTGGTTCCATCGCTCCGGCCGCTTGCCCGTCCCCTCGCAGCGTATCTGTCCGTAACATCTCCGTCTCGGCGAAGAAGCGTTTCCGAATCTCGAGAGCGAGTCGCCGGCCCAGGGGTAACGAGATCCTCGAGCCCTTCTTCGTTCCTGCCGTGGAACGTGCCGATTTTATCTGAGAAACTCCTTTCATCCCCTTCATCCGGTGATTCGACTCACGTATAGTATTCCTAGGTCGTCTCTTGGTTAACGGGCTCTCACCGGTCCGCGTCACCCTTCCTCGCCATCCTTCCTCGCCCTTTCGAGCTTTCACTATTTACTCCTGAAGTCAGAGATCCTGTAGATTCCGGCCGGCGATTATATTCGACGCGCGGACCGTCGAATCCGGCCGTGTGTCGACTAACCGATATACCCTGGAACCTTGACCAGGGAACCCTTCTGCCGAGGGATCGCCTATTGATCGCGAATAAATATCTCGATCCTCTTCGATCCCAAGGGAAGCAGGTAGGCTCGTACGCCGATGGCGAGCCCTTTCTGCCGCGCACAATGGGCCGCGACGCGAGAAGAAGATGGAAAGCGTGATTTTCGTCGATGGAACCGTGGACTCGATCGCTCCTGCTTTGCCGCTTTGACGCTTTGACGCTGGTCCTCGCTTGACACGAAAGGTGCATTACGGAACGCGTAGAACGAAGGGTGATGGTAATGGCGCGTCGAGAAAGAAAAGGAAAAAAACTATCGTTGTAGAGCTGCGAGAATTTTATTTGCCCGGTCAGATCGGTTTGATCGAGAGCGCGGACAACGGTGGTTCGTGTATATAGTATATACACGCGTGGTTCGTCTATTCTACGCGATTCTACGGAGACACGAGGAGTCGTTGGAGGATCGATCGTCACCGTATTTCGACCCCCAGCAGCTATCTGTTCGCTTGCGGTTTCCATCCGCGGAGGGTAACCCTAGGCGTAATCGACCTTCGACACCGAAGCTAGGATCATTTTGTCCTCGATATCTAATTTCCTAGGATCCCCTATCAGCCAAGTATCCCTCCACGCCCGTTTCCTATTTCCCAGGAATTTTCACCTGTTTGCGCTCTCTCAGTTCGGTCTATTCTGTTTTACAACCTCGTACGAGTGCCTCTTCCGTATTCCATAGAAATGTTCCCTCTCGCGATTGCAAAGGCACGTCTATTCACAGTCGAAGTTAATAGGTTATCAAAGTGGAAAGTTAGATGCATCGATCCCAACTGCAATCTTCCTGTCGGTGTTCGAAGCGAGCGTATCTTTTATTCCGTGATTCTTCCACGTTGAAGGGTTTATTCCACTGGACGATAAAGCATCGTCCGAAGCTGTACGGCGCCACGACACGAACTACGTCGTAACAACGATTCGAAGCGATTCGATGTTTCCCGGGAACGTCACGGTTCTCGCATTCGGAAGCATTATTCATCGTTAGCTAGCTTCGCCGAGACTCGGTCGGCTAGCCGAGCACCACGCGGTGAGCGCTTCTCCGAGGTCTCGTCATCGAATTATGGAAATGCGCTTGGCACCCATTCTAATTCTTTTTTATTATTTCCCAGCTGAATTTTCCCGCTATCTCTATGATAATGCGGGGCCAAGAAATTTTTCCATTCTCCGCCCGTCCCGGACAACCCTCCGCTTCCCAGTTGTCGTCGTCGCTGTTCTATCACGCCATCGTTGCATTATTCTCTCGCCACGACGCTCTATCACGCTCTTCCTGCGTCCGTCCTCTCGTGGATGCCCGCCGCGCGATCTCCCGATGCGAGCAGAGTCCCATTGTCTCCGCTCGATATATCGTATCGCGTCGAACCCAGCGGTCGTTCTCGTTTCTCGCTTTCCGATGAAATTTCTTCGCCGTGCAACCAATCACCGAAACAGATGACACGGTCGTGCCGCGTTAGCCGCCGCGCCATCGATCTTCGACTCGCCTTTCGGATATCCGGGTATTTTTATCGATGCTGCACCGGCTAGGCCGTGCACGCCCGTACTCCATATCTGTGCGTTCATCTTCCGCCCTGTTGTTTCCACGCCGGATTTATGAAGATCGCAAATCTCACCGGTGTACGCAAAAGTCGCCGATAAATTACGGATATCCTTGTTGCGCGGTAACTCTCAGCGAGTAAAGAGAGCCGGAGTTTATTACCGATCGAGCCGACGGAAAACCGGCATCTGTCTGCCGTGATCTACTCCCATTCGCCGGAATTTGATAAACCGAGATTCAAAGCCGATGTTCCTTCGGTTTGCTCTTTACGTCGTATCGTAGCGCCGAGGCTTCGTATCCTTGTCGCGAGATTTATCAACGCAGTTTACGTTACCGCATGTGCGAGATCGTCGAACCACGTGGACGTTTCGGTGACGAAAGCGCCAGATAATAAGAACAATTATAGAAATATGATTCAAGAATAAGTTTCCAAAAATATGTAACAATGCGCGTGATCGATCGACCGACAATATTTCCTGTCGCGCTATGTCGTCGGTATCGAATCGTTGAAGTGGTCACCACTTCTAAGAAAACCTTACATTTGGTCTTTTTTAGTTTTCTCAAGCACTGAAGCCATCGACAGCGTGTAGACAAAAGACTGCGACGAAGACAGACCATAAACAGTAGACAGGCGACGTTGGCTTCGGGGTTTTCAGTTGCTGGGTAACACAGTAAGCGTGTGGATCTGGACCAGCTGAAATTGTATTCTTACTTATAATTACACTTCTAATTAAATATATTTTCTACCCTACAATTTATCCACGAGTTTTCTCTGTTTACACATCGAATAACCTCAATAGGAATAATCGTTGTTACGCAATGAGCGCATCGGTGTCACGGAGCAACGACGTAATTGCATAATGCGACGTTATCCTAACGTCGAGGATTCATCGAGCCGTGATATCGACCTTCTCTCGCACCGATTCCTAGCGACGACTTCTTTGGATAGTCCGCTGCCGTACGACCACCGCGAAACAATTTTCCGGCAATAATATCGTATCGGTGCCGCGTGATTAAGCGCTTTATTAATCGTGCAGATAAATTCGGCAACAGTCGGAGCAGCCTGTTTGCGCGTAATATTGATGCGGTACCGATCGATATCGAGCAATCGAGTCGACCGTCTGTTAGCGGTTAAGGGGGATGGCGCGCGTAGAATCGGAAGCTCTGGCCACCCCTGGGGGATACGCCAATGGTGATATATCAAATTATTGTCAAACCGGTAATGTTATTGCCACGCTAACGATAATCGATGGATTAGCGACGACTATTATCGCAATAACCGATATCGCTGGAAAATCGACCGAGGTGTCTGCCGACCGCCACTGGTAATCGCTTCGTTCGCCTTCCATTCCTTTGGTTCTTGCTTATCGAGATATACCGCACTAATACCGCGTAATTTCCGTTTCCACGGCTGATCGAAAGCGCGACGAAAACAACGCGAGTAGAATTCGCTGAATTTCCAGAGTTGCCAAGCATCTGAACACCATCCCTTGCAATAATTCGGATACATCATCGCGAAATACCGAGCGCGTAACTTGCAACGAGACAGAAGATGATCGACGTTTCCATCGATACGTATTCGGCTGCAGGCAGCCGTCGGAAGTGCAGCGAGTGCACGGGTTGCTCGACTCTGACGTTAATCCAGTCCCGAAGCGGAGAACACAACATGCGTTCGATGGATGGAAACTCGGGCCAACCCAATTTTCCATGATTCGTCGAAAAGCTCGTCCGACCGAGGAACGGACAGGGTCCGAACGGTCACGTCAAAAGTTCGAAACAAGTTGGCCGATATCGCTTCGCCAGATCCTTGTTATATCCGGACAGACGCATTCCGCCTCGGAAAGTTTCTTTCTTCACGGTACAAATGTCCAGTCGTGTACAACTTCCAACGTGTAAATATCCAGATCCAGTATCGCGCGCGTTTCCGACAACTTATTGGAAACGACATAAGAGCCGAGTTTCCCTGTTCGTACCGTCGATCAGGGTTTTACGAGCGTCCCGGATTCGACGAATGCGTGCACGTTCACGGAATCGAGCTATCGAGTCGGTCGCGTGACACGGGCGCGGACGTTGCCTGCCAGCGTCCACGAGATTGTGGAAAATTATTGGAAATCCGTTTCTCAGGCCGCGCGACGCTATCTGCGTGGTAATAAATTTCCTCGGCCTTCCTCCAAAGTTCGATCCATCGATACCGTGACCGATCGACCGTGTTCCATCTTTGCTTCCATTGGGACGAATCGTAGCCCCAAAAACGTTTCCTGTTTCCTTTTCCTCCGATTATTTTTCAAAATCGTCTCGTTTTCATACGGTTTGGCCTGATAATGGAATTAGTTAACCAAAGGTACGGCAGCTACGTTAAAAGGAGATAAGTCACGAGGCGAATCGCGTCGGTTTTCGAGGATCGAACGTATCGACGACGTAAAAGAAAACGAAGCAGCGTGGAACGACTTGCTGTCGCGGCTCGATAACGTACAGGGAACGAGATGTTTGCGGATCGTGTCAACTGCACGCTATTTCCAGATGTTATCCAATCGATGGCAACTGAGAAAAGTGCTGAGAAATTAGACGAGGGCAGAAAATCGCACAGGTGAGATGGAAGATTGGTTCCTCCTTTTCATCCATACAATTTATGCCAAGAATTTTCGAAACGACGTGCAGTTTTAGCAGCAACTGAGAGAATATTGAACTCCCTTGCGAGTTGCCTTCCGATTTGCCCAATAACGAACTGAGAACGTCTGACGCGATCAGTCGCTTATTCGAAACACTTTGGAACGAGGTCAGAGAACCTGTCGTTCCGATCGTGCCGCCAGAGTTTATCGAACATTGTACCAAGTAGTACGATTTACAATAAAACGTCCAATAGTTACGTTTCTCTTACGCTCCATATACTTTCTCAGCAATGGTTGGCGAGCGTGCCACCATCGATCGCTCTGTCCTCTGTTCTCCAACGCACGAACGAGAGACAATGGCTTTCAGCAGCACGTTCCTCGCGCGGTGGGACTCGAACGGCCGAAAGAAACGAGCTGGTTCGGGGCTGTTGGTGATTTATCCGCGGGAATTAAACGAGCCGGCTTTGTAATAGCCCGCGTTCCAAGGCGAGCTCGTAATTGCGCGGAAGAAAGACGAATTCTCCGGAACTAACGAGGCCCGGGTCGCGCGCGCCGCTTGCCTAAACGATCGGATCGGTTCGCTGGAAACGTATTTTCGAGCGGCAGCGTACGAAACCGCGGCGACGCGCTCCACCGACCGACTCTCCGTAGACTAATAGGACCTCGAATATTTTCACGGACCCCTCTCGTCTCTTGTCAACCAACTGCAGCCAATTTACACTGCTCCTTCGACGCTTGTTTGTCGCGAGGATCGTGGGTTGGATGCTTTCGAGGCTTCCGCCCCGTCGCTGAACTTTCGGCAAATGCCAACCTCGAGGTCTATACGATCCTAGTTAATGGCCCGAAACCTTCTAATATAAGTTTTAATAACGACAGACATCGTACGAAATGCGTATCGCGTCTGACATTATCTCGTAGCGAGAAACTGTAACGTTAGACAATTCTTAATGTGATTATAATATGGCTAACTTCTCCGAGCTGTTACCGCGGGTTGATCGACAGGAACGCGATACCGTGTTCCGCTGTATCTTCTCTTGTTGTCGGTGTAGGAAAAATTGAAAGTCGAAAGATTGGTTTAGCTCGATGAGAAAAACTGGTACGGTTAGGGCACAGGCCGATGAAAAGTAGATTTTCGTTGTTGCCGCGTCATCCACTCGGAAACGAGTTTTGTTTAGTAGACGTTTAGACCGCCTGGGCTCGGAATATGCGGCTTTGAAATCGGGTTAATTCCTTTCTCAAACTTCCATTAAACGAGATCGTGACAAAATATTAGGCGGCTTAACGGGATGCCACTGTAGATGCCGTTTCTTCGATGCTTCGCGTAAAATTCCCGCGAGCTCTTCCCAAGAAACGATATCGGGATTTCTAAATTGGCGGTGCAAGAAGCTTCCCAGGATAAAATAGAGGAAAATGTACGTTTAGCTTTCTCTTGAAAGGTCTTGTATCTTCGGGTTTGTTCTCGGTTGAAATAAACAGGGCAAAGTAAAAGCTGCACTCACGCCAGCGTTTCAGAAACGAAGAAATTTCCGAGCTTCGGCGAAAACTTGTCAAAGCTAAGCTTTAGAAGAAACACTGGTGCTTGTTTGGAAGGGGAAAAGTAGCGAGAAGCCTGTCAATGAACGACTCCCGATCACCGCGTATTGGCTTTCAAGCGTCGTGATATCGTTTTTATCGCGCCTGAAACTCCTGCGAAATGAACGCGTGGCTGTGAAGAACCTTAATGGAATTACTTTCTTTCTTTACATCAAAACGAGAGCGATATAATCGATTTGCGATAGGCTTTTTGCAAAATTCAAAGACTGCGTTCGACGTGCGTCGAATCTCACCGTACAATTTAGCGAAAGCGAATCGAGAATGAACGCGTTACGTTCATCATCGGGGCTCACGTAATGGCATCTTTGCAGCTTTCGAGGACAGGTGTTTCGCGAGTGAAAGAAGTCCGAGTTGTCGAGGCTACCTCGCAGCCGTGTCGGTGTGCGTCGTGAAATTAATTGGTCGATCGAGATCGTAGCTCCGTCTCGCTAGTTGCCACGATTATTCGGTTTCTCGAAGATGGTGAAATTAAAGCGAATCTTAGCCGCTTTTTTCGCTCGACCTCTCCCTTCGAATCTATAAATCGAGTCACGACCCGCTTCCTTTTTCGTCTCGTTCGAATCACCGCGTCGCTTCATCGACCTTTCCATTCATTCCAATTACCGCGAAAAGTACCAGCTTTGTTCCGACAAAAAGTGGCCCGCTCGCTCGCACCACGCTGTCGTTAAAACGTCAACGATCGTTCGTCATCGACCGTTTACCTGGTCCAGTTGGCATCACGGTTCTCCATAATCATATACAACATGGACATAAAACTTTTCAATCGGCAAGTGTTGAAATACTTTTTGCGAATCGGTGGATATTCCGATTTAAAGACCCATAATTTTCTGAAGCGCAGCTTCGTAAAGTAGAAACCCGCTTCTTAATTACCACAATCTGCTGCTGTTTCATTATTGTTATTATCGCGAGTTGCTTGGAAAAACAATACGAACGACGCAGGACGGACGTGGGTTTTTACCGCGATGGATCGCTGTCGCGGCGACGAGATACACTCGATGCGGCGCGACGATATCTCGAGGTTGTACTCGACGATCTGCAACGTGGTGAATTCAGGCCGGTCGCGCTAACAGGAGCGGTGCTCACGCGGCGAGAGTGCAGATGCTGCCTCAGCAGGATCAGCTCTGCCAGTTTCTCGCGTGGTTTCTTCTCCGTTCGGTGTATGGATACGCCGCGAGTGGAAAAAAGCTGCGAACATCATGGCACACAGCGAGAACACGGAAAAGTGCGAACAGGGTAGCAACGAGGGCATCGATCGCTTCTTCTCGACACGTCGTCTTCGCTTCGCCTGTCGATAACGTACTGCATCTGATCTCATCGCGAGATCAATAGATGGATCGATGATGATTTAATTAATACGTCACGCGCCAAATTCGAAGTATCTTCAACTTCGTAGTTGGAAGAAATAGGTAACATACGGCGATACTATATTCACTGTATGCTTTAGATATTTATTTTGTATTTCGTCTGTTTGTATTTTTCATCTCTTGTTTATTTGTTGATATTTTCTATTTGTTTGTTAATACCGGATTTACTCGGTTTCACAACATTCCTGAGAATTTGCCAAACAATGGAAACTTCGGTGGTTTCGCGGCAACACTACAGGTGGTACACGGTACACGCAGTTCCGTGTTAGCGTATGGAGGATTCGAGGTTGATGGAAAGAGCGCACCTCCACTTGTCCGTTTCAATAAATAATCGACGAATCGGGTATGAAATTTGCAAGAGACAATGGCACGATCGGAAGAAACGTCTAGACGGATTAATCCGCGGAAATGCGTAGTCCGATCCAGCTGTCCCTCGGCCGGTCTCCGGCCGAAACGAACTGCGGGATTAGCGAGGCGTTGAACGAGCGCAGGCTGGACAAATAAAAAGAACCGAGAATCTCTATTCGGAGAACGAATCGACGAGCGTCGATGTATCGGCGTAATCTATCAGGGAAACTCTTTCTCTATTTTCCCTTCGGTACGTTTCTCTTTCCGGATCCGGCTTTCGGTGGTCGCTGCCCCGAACGCGAGTGCCCAACGAACGTTCACGTTTCAGAATCTCCGAGCCACTTTTCGTCCACTTGGTTCGTTGGTTGGTGCGAGCGAGTAGGTGTCGACGGTGGATCACTGGTTTCTCGACTGGTCAGCTCGTTCCTTTTCACCCTTTCCACCGCGCTACCACGTTTCGTCTAGACGGGCCGAAGCGAAGGTGGGAAGGTGGAGGCGAACATCCCACGGGACTCAACGGAGGACTTTGGATAATCCTCGTTTCGCTTCGCCTAAGCGTCTCTCACTTATCGGACTTGCATCTCGCCGCCTTCCGTGGACATCGGATCTCTCTCGACTCCGCTGTCTGTTCCCTATCGGATCTTTACAGCCGCTGCTACCGCGCCGATTTGAATGGATCGAGCTCTGCAACCGGCGAAAAGCTCTCGCGTCGAGCTATTTTTATCAACTATTCCCGAATCAATTATTCCCCCGCCTCTTATCCCGAGACTTCATACAAGCGGCGAGGCTCGCTCTGAAAGAAGAGATTTCGCGAAAGGAATCTCTTCTCAATGGAACCAAAATCTCGCAGCCGAGGCGTGTAAAAGTAGAATGAAAATCCTCGCGATACTGGCCTTTAGCTTTCGCGAATCAATTACCCGTCGATTTCATCTGGCGTCGTAAAGCGACGCGAGCCTGGGATTCCGTGCCATTCAATTTTTGTGCCGATCGACTTTTGGCTTGGTGACAAAACCGTGCACGCGTAATTGCGCCAGTGCCTGACGGCAGAGGGCCGTGTCGTAAAACGTTTGATAGGCTGTTTCACGGCGGGCGAGTGTCATGCAACGAAATGGCCTCGCAAAGAATGGTACTCGCTCGTTTCTGTTAGGCACCTCAGCCCGACAACGTGTAACGTGTAACTTCGTCTCGACCAAGACGAGCCGCGTTTACTGTCTGAACGTAAACCAACACTTTGCTTTGCTTTTACAGCGCATCTCGTTGTTCCTCTCTTGATCACGTCACGGTTCGACAAGGATACGAAACGCGCAACGACGTCTCCGCGGGATAAACTAGCCAACGACGTAAAACTAAGCAAGAAATGAGTTTATCGTTACTCGAAATGAAATTTCGTCTCCATTTCGTTTCCATTTCTTCTCTCGCGTACACCGGAGACTGTATTCAAAGCGAGCGACCTCCTGGGCAGACAGGCAAACAGGTCACGCGGAAATTCTGCGACGAGAAAACGTTTGACGAGTCTGTGAACACGCTCGACGTCAGAATCTGCGAGTTCCTCTTATTCTCGCGGCTCAAAGCCGCTGCTTCCAAACGCTCCTCTTCTGCTCGAACCGTCAAAGACGCTGCGATATATTTGCAGGATGCTTCGGATTTTATAGCAAGACGTTGCTATCGTTCGGAAGAGACACCTCGCGTTGGACTACGACGGTTCCTTCGGTTGCCGCTTTGTGAGATTTAGAAGCGCGCGCGTTTGACGCGCGTGTAAAAACAGCTTCGATCCTCTTTTCCTATCGAACTAAGAAACCGGAATGCACATACACACGCATACACACGATGACTCATTTGGAAAGCACCGCGCGGAAGGGAACAAAATTTCTCAGGACTTGGATCTTCCGCAATCGTAAACGCGACGTTCGCATAATCGAGCACGGAACGTGAAACAGGGCGTTGCAGAGGAACGCGATTAGAGTACCCGGCAGTTTCTCGGAGGGCTGAGGCAGCTGCAGGAAAAACACAATCGAGTCTGTGCCGCGCGAACGAGAAACGGGGCGGTGGTGAAAAAGGGAAAAGCCGCGGGGATAACGAGAAAAGGAGAAGGTGGATCGTAAAGCGGAACCTTCTGGGATTCGTATTATTCTTTCGCTGAACATCGTTAAGAGAAGTAGAAAAAGAGGAAGAAGAAGGTGGCCGTGGCGTGGTTCCGCTGCCGAAGATACCTACATTTCATGGATACGTCGTGTTTATCGTAGTATAGACCGACGATGATCGGTCAACGATGGAAAGTTGCGGTTAAGAGAACACCATAACCACGCCTCGATTCGTAACGCGATAAAAATCGAAGAACGAATGGACGAAGAAAAAGATCGATCCACGATACGTTGCCCTGTCGAAGAATGGAAGCTACCGAGCCGACTAATCGAAATTAATAGGCGAACCAGCGTGAAACCAAGGATAATAGCCCCGGGTTCTTTCAGCGCCCGTGCACCACCGTGCCACTTTCAACGAAACTTGGTGAATTTATCTTCGACACGCGCCTCGTTAAAACGATGCATCGCGGAAGCGTTAATTAATTAAGTTCGCCGAGCTTTTCGTTTTCGACAGAGTGTCCGCTTGTGCGCCGGACAAGATCGTCGAAGGGTAACCGAGCGTGAGACCGGAATGTCGTTGGCAAACTATCCTCGTCCCTGAAATATCCTGCTGACTCACACCGGCTGGTCTCGCGAGAATGAATCTTCTAATAACGCTCGTCCACTTCCAATTTCGGTGGCGGGCTTCCCTTTGAATCTTCGGAACGATTAGTTGCTCTCGCTCTGTAATTAATAAGTAATCACGAGGTCGATTGGAAGGGTGACGCGGCCGTTCTAACTCGCGCGGCATTCAACGCCGAGAAAAGCCAGCCGCGTTCCTTTCACCTCTTTTCACCTTCTCTTTCCTCGGCCGTCGCTAATGAGCGAAACTCTCTCGGTGCTTTTCCTCCGGAGTCAATGCCGACACCCCTTTTCGCGCTGGTCCGCTTGTTGTATAACCTTTTATCGCGCCAATGAAAGCAACACGTTTACTCGGTGGTTTACAGTCGCGCGAGTAAAGCGGAAGTAACCGCGACCACTTCTCTTTATCTCGACACAGCTGCGAGTGGGTGGCCGCGACTCCTTTCGCGCCGCTCTCGACAAATCGCCACCCCTTGAGACATTCAATAATCTTGCAGGGTTTCAAAGGGTTTCTCGACTGTCTCTTTTCAATACTTTGAGATCCTTTCGTAAGCTAGCTTCGAGGCTCTGTACACGCATGGGGAAGATCGAACGAAGAGAAACGATAGCCGTAGACACTCTTCCATCGATCTTCGCTTCTACGCGAAGGCGACATCGAAAAGAAATTTGAGGAAATTGTTTCTGCACGAACGTCGCACGCGACGAAAGTGAGACGTAGTCTTTCACTGTACTCGCTGGCCTATTCCGTTTCAGGCTTCACGATTTTCCACGAACAATACCAACCACCCTCTTTCAGACAGTTCCACCGAATATCTTAACTAATCCCACGTTCCTCCAGGGAAGATGGTAATCCTAGTACGTTTTCGAGTACGATTGTAAATTGCACCGATCACGAGGCCAACCACGCCTGACGGAGAACAGGGAACTCCTCTATTCGCCGCGGTCTGGTCGCGCAAGTTCGCCAGCCAGGGGGAGGAAAAGTGAGGATCGTCGATCTTCGTTATACGACGGTTCCGGCGAACGACGATTTCATTCATCGATCGTGGGAGTTCGCTTCCTCCTTCCTCGCTCCATCCTGCCCGTAAATGGCAATGTGATTTAGGCAAGCACGGGTCCAAGGGTGGAGTCCGAAGTTGCCGGTGGTCGGAATTCAATTAAGCCTTAAGTGTATCTCGAAGCTATCGCTCGGCGAGGCTGTTGGATGACCGGAGACATTCCGGTTGAATTCGCGAGTCTAGCTTCTCCATTAGCGTGCGTAACGTGGTTACGCTTTCACCTAGGAAAACGCGCGTACGTCGAGAGCGACGTTTCGTTATCGACTCGCACGACCACCGAGTTCCCTCTGCTTCTGCCTCGGGTAATCTACCCTTCGTCGAGGAAGATTCGCCTTATCGGTGATGGTCGAAAAACGGCCGCATATAAGCTGCAGGATAGAAATGCCTTATCGATTCGGAGGAGTATTATCGATACGAGTGGCCGCGATAGCTTTAGAAAAATGTTCTTCATCAGCTGTCTTCGGGCACCGCTGCCAAATTCCTGTAAGTTTCAAGCTTTTCGAAAGTCACGACTATTGCCCCGTATAGAATACAAGCTAATGGTACCACGAGCTTATCGAGAAGCTCTAGATGCAACGATACAAAGTTGGAGACTTGCGGCGTTGTTTCTAATTAACTTGTTACTCGGCCAAGTAAAACACGGTGAGGTTTGTCGTGATCTATGCGCTGGTAATTAGCGCGACCATCTCATGTGTGTCTCTTTATGCATGGTAAACGGGGAATGGAGTAGGTGGATTCGTAGACTCTCGGTAGCTCGCTAACAAGCGTTCAAACACTACTCTATCAATCTTTTCCTTCACTTCCATTGCACCTACGCTGTACAGGCAATTCACGCAACACGCCCATAAATATTTTTCCACGTCCCGTTGGGTGAAAATTCTCTAACCTTGAATTCTCGCATTCTCTCACGTTCTGCTTCGCATCTTACAAAATTCTCGCTCGACGTGCTAAGAAAGTTTCATTAACTCGACACCCAGGTAACACCTGAGACCCTCGAATTACGACAGCTTCGTCAAACACCTTCGTAGACTCCATTCGATAGATCCAGCTTCCATCGAGCCGTCAGATAGCAGCGGATGGGCCTGACGTCTACATCGGAGAACGGAGGTAGGTCCAGTAGGCGGATCAGATAGCCAGTACGGTGTACGGGCGATAAGCACGTGAGAACACGCGAGACCAGCAGGTAGAACGAGCTAACCTGTACCTGCGACTGGTAGCTCGCGTTTCAGTCGGGCCGGGTTATTAGCGGCGGCAAATGGGTTGACTCCGCCGCGCTAACTACGAGCTGTTTTGCGAGGATCGCGTTACTCTGTTTTGCAGCGACCTTCGGGACGCATCCACGAGTATTCAAGTTCGACGGCGAATCGTCTACGTGATTCTATTACATCCGTTACAGATCGTATCTAAACGCTGACCATGCTGCAATTCTCGATCCTCGAGCGGAAGTAGCTACCGTGTGACTGAGTCACCTGCTCCTTTCTACAGGTACAATTCCAGGTAAACGATGCAAGTTGATTTTGCTACGCAAAACAGGCTACAATTTATAATACGCAGGTTATAGGAAGGTTGCGAGGTGTAGAAAGTAAAAATTAAATCGAAAGTAAATACTCGAACCAGATGGTTCGAAGCGGACGAAATACCTGATAAAGCGGAGGAGGGGCAGTAGCAACAGCCGTATACCGGTGCTTTTTCTCAAACTTTTCATCTCATTCGAGATTTTCGTACAGAGAGAGGAGAGAAGTGTTCGGAGCTTCGAGAGTGACACAGTCGATAATTACTTTTTATTTCGTGTCTCCGTCAGCGCTATTTTTTCTCCGTTCACGCGGTTCGATCAGCATCGCGGTAAATGATTTTGTTCTCGGGTATCTCCACCGATTAAAACGTTCGCGCTTACGCGAATCGGTCGATTAATCTTCCTTGCCCTGCTCGTACGTAATTAGTTGGCTTTTTTGCGCGTCGTACGAACTCGACTGCGCCATCTTGCGCTATCAACGTGGTGAAAGGAACGAGATCTAACGAGGATCTGATCCTCAAAGGATCGAAATGGAGACACGGGACAAAGCGTGGAGCATTTTCGAGCTTCGTTACTCGCACAATCGACCCGTTGCGCCTTATCAATCGAATTACCGGGGATACAGATACCATAACCTTCGGCTTAGCTCGCGCGCACACTTGAAAGCTCGCTCGAGTAAGCATTCGAGTGGTGAAATGGATTAGTGCGATTGGTCTCCTCGAACGTTCCGCTAGGATAGTGGAAGCTCGATACGGATAGCGAAACGAAATTCGATGTCGCCGTTGAAACGAGAAAATAGTCAACGAAATGTAAAAAAATAGAAAGATATTAAGGAGAAGCTCTCGTTCTCCGGTATATTTTTTTCTCCATATAAAAGTTCTTCGACGTGTCGCTTGTATGTTCGTATACGAATTACGTATAAACGAAAAATAATAACAGTAATCCGGAACGAGCCCCATTCAACGAAAACCTTCGGAGCTAAGGGGCTGAAAGGCCTCTTGATGAAATTCAATCCGCGATGTTCAACAGTTTCCACGCTCGTTTCCGCGGCAATGCGTCGTAGCCCGTGTTTCGTCCCGCTATTAAAAAATAGCAGCTCGTTACGAATCCGAGACGCGGCCGGCGAACATTTAATTTCGCTGTTCTCCCCGTGCGAGCGAACCGGCACGGCGTTACTCTTATCTTTATTAACGCGGATCATCCCCGTCGAGGCGCTCCTTCGCTCGTGGAATATTCCGTGCTCGTTCCGCCCGCTCGTACGCTCGATGGCTCGCGCCTCTACTGCAGCTTCTTTGAGTTTCTACCTATGTAACGAGAGATCCTGGACCGTTCCTCCGGTGCTGCTCCACCTCCGACTCTTCCTACTCGTAATACTTAGTCGCAAAAAAAAAAAAAAAAATAAAACACAGAAGATAGAAAAATAACGTCGGGACGTCGCGTAGAAAGGAACGAAGAGGAAACGAAGGGGAAACGAAGAGAACGGGGGCGTGTGGGTTGGAGGCGTAGCCAGGGTTGAGGCACGCGAATTGCACAAAGAGCATCCACGTAACACGGCTCGCGCTGAGCTTCTTTCAGGTACATCCGATGAATTCTACGCAAGTGGTAAGCTCACCGCTGTCGACCGGCAGATGCTTTGTATTTAAATGCATGCAGTAATAAAAGACTCGTCCGCATCGGCACGTCGAGTTTTTCCGCTTTTCCCTCGTCTTCTACTTGCACTGTGCTGTCGGGATTGAACAATTTCGCATAACGAATTAATAGAATCGTTTGTATTTTCGGTGGTCTGGTCCGGTTCCCAGGACCATCCCGGCCGTGTATTATTTCGAAATTTCGATTTATCTTGGCAAGGGAAAATTCAATTTTGCTCGGCGTGGTCGCTGCCTAAAATCACGTAAACGTTTACGAAGCCCGTGAACCGATTTGATCGGATCTAGAACGAAGACAGGGTCGGTTTGATTTTAATTAATAAAAACAAACAAAGCGGCCTGGAGAATTCTGGCTACAGCAACCTGGAGTAATGGAATTTTTAAGCAAACGAGCAGAAATTCCTCAGAGCGACGACCGCGAAGCAACCGCGCGTCAAACCGCTCGCGGTGCAGCGCGAATTTTCGAGCAAACATCGCTGTAAATTAGCTCGCGTATTTGCTCTGTTCATCCGGTGGCCGAGCAGGAAACAATGGTCGAAAGCTTATCCTATCGCGGGAACGCGTTTTCCTTCTGCTGTTTCTCCAAGTAAGCTGATCAGCCGGGCCAAAGGAATTCAATTTTCGCCAAACAATCTCTTTCGTTCGATTCTCACGGTGGAAAAAGATTCAGCAAGTTATTGACCTACCTATAGCAAGGCCGACCTTTCTCTTTCAACTACTGACGTTTCGACTCGAGAAATGGGACTGGGTTGCAGCGTTTAATTTTTAACGGGACGTCTTAACAGGTGTTTCTTGCATTCTAAATCAAGCACTCGCTCAGTTGCACGGTAGGAAACTTTCTCCGCCGGTTTCCCGAGGGAACCAGTGGCAGCAAAAACGTTTCTTCTAACGTAAAGGCTAAGGCGAGCCTCTGCGAGCCGGTTCGTAAGCGGACAGTGGTGCCGTGTTAAAATCCGACCTGTCTCGAGTAAAAACGTTTCACGCGTGCTCGAGATCGTTATCGAGCTTCTGGCGACCGACGAATTCACGGTCGCGTCGCGGAAATTGCTAAGCATAGCTCAGATCTTATCCGACAATAAGAATGCTATCAAGTTCCGTTTCGTTAATTCTCTCTGCACGAGAATCCAATTCGTAGAAGCGGAAGGTGTACTGTTACGGCTGATGGTGGATTAACGTTCGGTTAAAACGTCCTGTTTACTCGGGCAGAAGACAAGTAGCGTAAAATGTCGAAAGGTGGGTATCTGTAGGTTTTTTTGTCTGTTTAAAATCGTTTAGAGGCGTCGCAGGAAGCGGGACTAGTAGACAGTAAACTTTCGTTCGTCGGAAAATGTCAGCGTGGATGGAGAAGAAGTTTCGCCGTCTACTTTGCAGAACCTCGACTTTGAGTTCGAGTAATTTTATTCCTCCTTTTTCCCTCTTTCTTTCTCTCTTCGTTCTTGTTGGACGCAAAGAAAAGTAGAACGACGGCGTTGCCATACCGGGGGTATTATCGACGTTTTGTACTTAAAGCCGCGATTCACGTTCCACGAAAAATCCCCGGGAATTCTCGAAACGTTTCCGCCAGAAACCCGGCTAAACTACGACCACTGCTGAAAGCTACGGGTAGGAAGGGAGTTGTAACAGTCGCGAGGAAACTTCGCCTGCCACCGAAGACAATGGAATTCGACGAGGCGTGCCAATTGACCATATCGACGTGATATACGTGACCATCCACCGAGAGGAGCTACGGAATCTAGGTCAAAGGAATCCCTGGATTATTTCTTCTTAGAAGATTTCGCCGAGTTGGCCGAAATTCGCTCGCGGTTCACGCGAATACCAAGGTCCGCAAGCACTCGTTGCAACGGACGCGAAACTCGAAAATTTTCGTGCGCTAAAACCGGATGCGCGGTATATTAAAGCGGAACATGAAGCAGCACGCTTTCGATGATTGGAATTCCAAGGCAGTCGTATAAACGTTCACCACGGTACTGGCAAACAGTTAGCGAAATGGAATTACGAGATGAATATAACGACTTCAATTTCCCTGGATAAACCGGAGTTATCCCGATGTTAGGAAACCTGCAGCCAAGGAATGTGTTTCAGAGTCGAAGCTAACTGGGGAAATAGTTGGACGGATGCAATAAGATGTGACTATAGATGTTTGCAAGGATCACGGTAAAAGGGTGAAGGGGTGGTGGTTTGAAGAGGACTAAAACTTGGGATAAACGCGTCTATCGGAAATCGGTAATTTACTTGCAGCCAGTCACTTTAATGCACTTATCGAGATCGCGCGAATACTCGGTAAAATAGTAACTGCGAGCGATTTACTAGTTGTAATCGTTAGGCGGGACAAGTGAGGCGAATAAACACGCAAACTTTCCCATTTCGTCTCCGTTTCTGCCTCGACGTCGCAACTTCGGCAAACAGTGACGTGTATAGAATGAGAGAGAGAGAGAGCAAGAGTCGGTGAAGGGTAAACACATCGAAGAAGTACGATTCGAGAAATACGAGGAAATTGAAAAATCGCGAAAGAAGAAGATGCGAGTACAGCGAGCGGGCGAGCGACTTGGCTCCGAGCGGAGCGAATTCTACAACCGTTTGGCTTCTTTTCGAAAGCTCTTCCAATTTTCCTTGTACACATCCAGCAGCGCATGACCGGACAGGAGCTTGGAGCGAGATGGCTCGGAAATAACGCAGCCAATCACGTATAAGACACTTCTAGTCGGAACCAGCGAATAAAGAGAGAAAGAGAGAAAGGTCATGGCCCCCTTAGCAAAGTCGCCTTCCTACGGCATTACTTTTCTTCCCTTGCTGCGGAATCGATCTCGCCAGGGTTGACCGACAAATCGGCTTTTCCGTGCCGCGTAGCCAGACGACTATGAACGCGGCAGGCCACCTTTAAGCGCTAAACTCTCGGCCAATTACGATTGATGCGATTACCAAGAGCACCAACGGAAACCGTGCTTTGCCTTCCTTCTCTTTCTCCGAACGGTTCCAGAAGTCGAGCCTTAATTACATCTTCAACTGATTACCGGCAAACTCGTGCGTAACGTGCTTTCGAAACGCTCAAATTTATCCGACCGCAAAATTTATCCAAGATATTCGTTCGTTCATTCGTTCGTTTGTTCGTTCCGCGCGTGTTTTCTCGCTACCTACTTCCTTCTCGAGGATAAAAACTCTATCCAACGAGACTATTTGTTCCGTAAAACGCTAACGTTCCCGGATAGTTTCTCCGATTCTTCTCGTTACAGCGACGCGAAGCCTTTTTCCGTGAAAATTCCGCTGCCGAATAGTAGAGAATAAGGTTAGAGCGACGAGGAGGAGACGCTCGTTGACAAATAGCCAACGATTATTGCCAACTCAAGTCTTCGAATGACGAGACGCGATGAAATTATAGTATCGCCACGACTCTGACAAATTATTCGAGGATGACGCGTCCCGTTGCTTCGTTCGACGTCACGACGCCCGTCTTGTCAATCGCCGCGATCATCTACCGAGCATAAATCTCGTACGAGCCGCGGATAACGGGTTCGTAGCCCCGTCGTCGTTTCTTCGTTGACACAAGGCTGCGGAAATTAATTCGAGAGTCAGAAGCATCTGTCGGGAATCAATTTCCAAGCCACGAGGGGCTATTCTTCCTCCATAATCGGTGGCATTAATCGCGCGCCACCGGCAGAAAAAATGGACGCGGCGAGAGGAATGGCAGGAGCGTAGGCGCATGCAACATCTGACAACGCATTAGCCCGACCATCGGCTCCGCAGACGTTAGCCTCCGTCTCCCTTAGCTTTCGACTCTATCTACAGCGAGCGTGTCACTGAGCTGTCAGAACGTTCGCGGCGACATTATATTTAGATGGTGAAGCACCCTCTGAAACGCCTCGTCAACCAGCTGTCAATGGACCGATGAAACTGAAAGCGGGTCTCGAAACTCGGCTGGCTCAGCCGGATCGCTAATGTAGCCGCATCCACTAAATCCGTGCTAAAAATACAGGCTCTCTCTGGCGCGCGAATTCGCGCCAGTTCCCCATCTAGAACCAAAGGATATTAAAGAACGACCGGTGGAATCCATTTCGGTTTGTGAATATTTCAATTCGGTGAATCGAAGTGAGCCAGATGTATCGGGCAGCCGACACGCCGGATAATACGATTTCGGTGAACGAACCGCAAGAACCGAAGCGCGAGTGGAGGCGGCTATCGGTTCGGATGCTGGCCGAAACGAAGCGGATCGAGGCCGACGGAATAAAAATTTCACGCTCAAGTTTATTTTCCTTTGCCGGACGATGTAACTCCGACCGTGTACGGAATACGAATCCAGATGTAATTCCGATCTACATATAGCAACGAAATTATTCGCCCTGCGATAAAGGGATGCGTATAAAACTTCCATGTCCCATAAAACGCGGTTTAAGCGCGGAGGATTCTATTTCGCCAAGATCTTACGAGCCGATCGACCTCGGTATACGATTTCTGCTTGGTAATATGCACGCGATCCCGTAAGTCGCGCGCTATTTATTTACGACTGGTCGAATATTTCCCGCGATGAGTTTGTAATGGGCCGCGATTTATTACGAGGACCTGGTTCTCGTTTACGCACCCCTGAACGTTCATTGCGTACGACCCTGATGAAATTACTCGTGCGAGCTCCTGTTCGTTGCTGTATCTTCCATCCGATTCGCTGTTCGCTGTGACGCAAAATTTTTCCCTGGGTCGTTTATTCGCCCCGCGTTGGGCCAAGCTTCGACCAGGGAAAAAATAGAAAGCTTTTAGCCAACCTGGCTGGAACTCGAATAGCTCGTGTTCATCATTAATTCAAGGACGCGACGATCCGCCACTTCTCGTAGCTTTTACGCTCGCGGAAGCCGATTTTTGACAGACAGCTGACCGCTTCTTCCGCCACGACAGCCACGGTCACGAGGACTTCGTTACTCAGCCGAGCACGACACGAGGCGACGGATTTCGTCGTATCATCGTGGCGCTCGTGAGCTCGTGCTCACCTTTTCTCTACGAGGTGCTGACAGACGGACGCGACGATTAGAGCCGGCTGGTTAAAATACCGACACCCGGCCAATAGCATGGAATGGAAAAGAAAGCGGAGCTCGTGAACGAGATCCGTCGTGCGCCAGATCTTCTTTCTTCCGAGAATTCTCGCTTCCCGTCCGACCAGCATTCGTTCCCGAGCGAATTGAAGTAATCTGCGCTCGTCCACGCCTTTGTTCCTGCTCGAAACACGTCAGGTATAAAGCAGAATATCCGGTTAACCGTTGCCAGAACGTTTCCAAGAGAAATTCAGAGTATTCGTCGTATTAAAAAATTATTCTTAATTTTTTGAATTAAAATTACTCTCAATCGTGCTACACGTTCGTCGGGAAGTTTCGCGAAATTAAACAAGAAAACGCTTAGTTGGTGTTTAGACGAGGAATAAAGGCAGAGGGGACCGGCTGGCAAAGCACGTTCTCGAACGTTCTCGAGTTGGTGCGTTGCAGCGCGCGTTTACTTTAAACTATTTGCGAGAAAACACGGTTCACTCGTCGCGTAATAGCGCTCGTAGCTCGAGAAACAAATCCCACAGCAAGGCGAAACCGTGACCAACGCGGCATGAACGCGGCGCGCAAATGCAAATACCGAAAATCAAATTTCTGTCGAAAGCTCTCGCGCTCCCCTTTCGATCTGTGCGGCCACCATCTTGCATCCGCTAAGAGGTTTAGGATTTTACGCGTATCGTTGCCTCCTCGCCGTTCAGCGAAGGACTCGTCGTTTTACGTAAACCAATATGCCGAGGCCGTAGCGTTTGGCTCGAGATTACGCTCCAACCGGCAACGCCGGGAAATTGATTTTTCGTCCTCCCTTGTTTCCCGCTTTGTTCATCATCTCGACAAAGAAACGAATTTCGTCGCGCACCGGATTCGAGATTTAGCGCGATAGTCGAGCCTACGGGAACCATGAAGGATATTAAGTTTTCTTTCTTTTACGACGACGCAGCCCCGCCTCCGCGGCAACCACCTTTCCTTGCCTCGCCTCTTTTACGACTCTGCTTGTCTTTACCGTAAATCCCTCAATCCCGCGGGAGTCAATTGACTTTCTCGCGGGTTACGAGGTGCCGAGACCTTCATCCTACAACTACCCTCCCCCGAGTCTTCAAATCCTCCGCGCTTGTCTGTTCGTCCATGTGCCGCTTTTTCGGCTCAGCCTGGTGAACACGTCGTAAAATCGTAAAATCGGTTTGTTGCAAGGCAATGGTACGATAATTACAGGAACAAAGAATTTACTTTGATTCGTTACGTTATACATACGCTAGGACCAGCCACAAACGTAAATAGGACAAATGGAAATGCAAATAAACAAATCACGTAAACGATAGATGTACAAGAGGTGCGAGGACGTAGCAGTGACGTTAAGCGATCGTAATGAAAAATGAATAGACGCGTTAGCTCTGTGGAGATTTCCCATTGCTATTTCGCATTTCAAATGAGCGTCGACCACGGCAACTGGGCGCGGAAGGATCATTTGTACCGCTTGAACTCGCGCCTCCGATGTCACTGAGGAATCAGCATTTTAAAGCCGACTGCTTGAAAAATTCAGTTGGAGAACTGCGAAGAATAAATACAGACAACACATTGCGAAAACACGAAAGTTGCGAAAGCGAACAGTACAATCCCCGACGGTACGATCAATGACTGGCAAACGACTATCGCGCAATTGTAATTTGGCAAACGTACGCTTGGAACGCGAGATTTTATGCTACAGCAAAATATAAAATTATCCAAAGGTCCAGTTATGTACAATTCGCGGTAGACAGGTTCCTTCCGCTCCAATTTTCGACGTTTTCTTGACGATCGTGTGCGTGGCAGTGGAGAAATATCCCGCAGATGTGACGTCGTCGCCGGGCACGTTGCCGGAGACAAGAGAAGGAAAGATACGGAATCGGAGAATGGAATGTAAGGAGAGAAGTCGGGGCGAAGAGAGGCGGAGGAGAAACGTCGGAACGGTTGTAGGCTCGGGTCTGGCTGACTGAAGCGAGGGTGGTGGCCGGGGGCGCATTTCCTGCGTTATAGTGGCTGTAAATTTCATATGCGCATTCCGCTTCAGCCGGTTCGAGCTTCGCCCGCTTGCATATACATATCTACGTGCAATCCGACGCGGTAACGGCCACTGGCTGGCTCACCTCAATGAAAGTCTCCTTCCGCGAGTGGCTGAATTTAACCAGCTCCCTCGAGAATCCACCGGTTTCCTAAAGAGATCGCCTCCTCCCACGTCTGGCTGGATGGAAAGAAAATTTTAGGTAACGCTGCTGGCCTATCGTTCGCTTTATTCACAGCCCTTAAAGGCGGGAAACGACTAACGAACCGCGCCACGCAGCATAAAAAGCCCGGCCGCGCATTTTTCCACCGCGATAATCGTACGTTCTGCCGAACCATTCCACCGACTACCCTTTTAAGGCTGTTCCGTAAATTGGCTGTCTTAATTGGCCTCGTAGGTGTATCGTTCGATTGGCGCGGCGAAAGGCCGCTCTTTCGCGCTTCCGATGCAGATGTTTCGGTCGTTCGGCAGGTAAAGATCGTCCGCGTTCGAACAAAGGGAAGGGGAAGGAATAGGAAAGGACCGGGGAAGAACGATTTATTTTAGGGGTTGGACACGGTACGAGGCGTTGCACAGGGCAACCCCTGTTCTCTCTTCGCCGGTAGAATGGAAGGCAATTTAATTCGCAGGATTCCTTCGATGCGTGACGTACAGCCGATCGTTAATTTTTAATTCAGCCGTTCTTTATTTCCGCGTTATTCTCGGGCAGATTCGGCACGCGCGGCGTTATTTTAATCCCCAGGGCGACGGAACTGCCACCACGGGAGCAGTCTCGTGCCGGAGTACACGAGGGGGTGGCGACGACAAAAGGGAACCGGGTTAGACCCATAAATTAGGGGTACGAAAATTTCGACGGGAATGCCGTGTGTCTGCGTGCGCATGTGTTTTTTTGCCTAGCCACGTTCAGGTTGCACCGTCACGTCTTTCCGTTCCGCGGACAGCGAAAAATGTTGCTCTTTGCGCTTCCGTGACTCCGTCACGATGAACTGCCGCGTGCCTTTTTTTCCAAAAACAAACGAATCCGGTTTCCTACGTTCGCACGTTCTCCACGCGCTATTTTCCCGATAGCCATTTCAGTTTGCATACAAAAGAGCAAGAGCACACAGGGTCTGTAATTTCAATACACCTTTTT
Organism: Bombus flavifrons; assembly: GCF_040668555.2. Lineage (NCBI taxonomy): Eukaryota > Metazoa > Arthropoda > Insecta > Hymenoptera > Apidae > Bombus > Bombus flavifrons. Next base: position 7,168,892 of record NC_138454.1, read on the forward strand.
AATTCAGCTGTGCGACTTTAGAAAGTATCTGCAAGTTGCTTGGTGCTGAGAACTAGGCGAAATCCTCCTAACATCTCCGCGATCGGTCGTCGATGCACGGATCGACCGAGAAGCGAAAAGAATTTCCTGAATATTTCATCGTTCTGGATCGCATCCCACGTGGAGACGGTACGCGTCCACCTAGAACCGAGATCTCCACCTTTTTTCGCGCGAACAAGTCGATCCCTTATTCAGAATATCTTGCCTGCGCAGTTACGGAGGTGTCTAGATCGCATGCAAATTTCGTGAAAAAACTGCAAAACCCCGACTCCACGCCCTAAGAAAGTATCTCGGATACCCTTTTCAGACCGTTTTCGAGGTTCTTTCACCCCAGGACCTAACCCCTCGAATCGGGATCTTTTCTTTTCACCTTTATCATCGCATCATCCGCTTTACGAACTTCTCTCGTTTCGCGCACTCCCCTTTCGATATCGCTATATACGCCACTCCCACGCCTTACCATTACGAGATATTATGGTTTACGGTAACCGAGTAGTATCGGCCGCAACCCGACCGGCATTATACGAGATCTATTCAGGATACAGATAGGTGAACGGCAACTAGTATCTATTATGCCAGCCGTTATTACCGACGCGAAGTAAGTATCTTCCTCCTGACGTAAGCCGACATCGTAACAGTACGAATCCGGTTATCCGGTTATGGAGCGTACGCGCCGTTAACAAACGATCTCCCTGCCAACGAATGTCAGAGAGAGAGAGAGAGAGAGAGAGAGAGAGAGAGAGAGAGAGAGAACGCACACGACCGCGAAGAGCAGTTTCACCGGTGTTATTCTTCAAGGGCTATTCGAGTTCGCGTAAAACCGCGATTAACGGTGTAAACCGGCGAGTTTTACGCGCCTGTGCACGAGCTCGAGTATGATCTTCAAGCGCCACTCAGACCGTGTATCGCCATTAAAGATCCGACTAATCGAGGAAACTAAGACTTCCGTGTCATGGTTAGCTTCTTGAAGATAAAGATTAGACGTAAGCGTTAAAATCCGATCTAGGCTGTCGCGTTCTCTTGCAACCAAAAAGCTTCTGAAAAGTTTCTAGAATGAAGAGCGAGTTGGAGTGTCCTCGAACGCGTATGGAACCAATCCCACGCGAACTATAACCGGTGCCGATATGCCGTTGTTAGCTTTCCCGTAACGACTTCGATCGAATTGACTTCTGTTCTCCACGTTATTCCGTTTTCCACGAGAATAGACAGCGCGACGCCATAAAAACGGAAAGACAGGGGAAAGTATCGCCGCTGTGAATCCACCGTAGTCAGTCAGGATTACCCGGAGTGCAGTAGAAGAGAAGAACGACCCGAAACACGATTCGGTGAAATGAACTTTGAGTCGGATCTAGTCGATAAACGGAACGGATTCTAATTCTCGTAAGATGGACGTGGAACGGTGGCTGTTGAAAATCCGCAGAAGATTTCTCTTCGATGGTCTCACGCTAGTATCTATACTCGTTTACAGGGACGTTTAAGTAGCGCGCGCAAACAGATCACGATCGAACGATAATTCTCGTAAATCGAACAACGCGGTACCCTTAAGTACGATTCCGCTTTTCAACTTCATGCATATGCATGGAAGGGAGCCTTCTGCCGCAGGATCCACGTTATCGTGCCATAAAAATGGTAATTCGAAAATAGGAGATATCAGGGAATCCTAGGTGTGGCGCGTTTCACCATCCAAGACACGATTATAATCGAGTTTTCCGTGGCTGACGGCAGTTCAGCGAACATCGGACTAGAAGAAATTAACGACGTCAGGTAAGAGAGACGGAGGAGATCGATAGCGTACAACTACGGTCTGATGTCTCGTACGGAGAAGAATCGCGGCTGTCTGCAGCTCGATGGAACGGTCGTTACCTCATCGACAGTGTCCATTACGAAGGTCGTAATAGCCGAAAGTGTGCCGGTAGATCGTGCGTTAGCCCGTGGCTTGTTCTCCAACTTAGCCGCATAAAGGAACACGTATAACCACCACGTACGAATTATATTCGAGGACGATCGCGCGACAGCGATAATTCCTGCCGTCTGAGAAGTTTAATCGAAACGTACACTCTCGACGGCTATGTCTTTACGATGTGCCCGGCACGAGTAGTCGTATCTTGCGCCGCGCCAGAGCATCGAACGCCAGCGTCTGCACGCACTGTTTTAACTGCAATTTCAACCATCTACCATCCCCTTCTACTCTCATTCCCTGTTCCTTAACTTCCCCATCCTCGTTCGTTCCTCGTTGTTCCCCGCGTCGATCCAACCCTTCCCCTTTTTGTCTCTGGTTCTCGCATCTCGGGGTTCGGTCGATCGGCCAATTATAACGGCACGGAAACTTCTTAGTTCGAGGCTGTTTTCGCAATTACGTAAACGCAGAGGCAGACTCGCACCTTTCTTTCGCGAGTCGGTCGGCGCGGAGCACGGAAGGGCATACAGGCACAGAGAGCGGAATAGACGGACGGAAAGAGGAAAGTTTTGTCTTCGGGCTAAGGAGCAGCTCCTTTTGTCGAAGGAATCAAGAGAGCTCGTTACCGATCTTCGCTGTACGGAACGATGGAAGTCACTTTGCCGAGAATCGGTCGTCTTACGGCACAATTCGCGACAATAGAGCCGACTGTAGCCCGGAACAAGTTTCTTCCTTGCCGCTCGACTCCTCTCGGAATAAGAGTCTGTCTCTCGATTTGCCTCCCTTCGTGATTCTCTGTGTGTACGTTAACTTCGTTACGCCGGGCACGCTTCTCTCCCCGATTCTATCGAGCGTGTCTCTGTCGCGCTCCGCCTAGCACGAATCCAGAAATTATTCGATCTTATTTATCCCGGTGCTCGAGAGTCGACTGGAGACGAGGCGCGACGGCTTCTCCGCTCGTTCGTCGCACGAACCCTGGCTGTCGATTATTACGAAAGTTGCTTCCTGATTTCTTCGACGCGAAGGCAAAGCGACACGGTGTACGGTTTTTCGAAACTCGTTCGAAAGAAAGCGTACATACACAAACGAGCGAATTCGAGTAAATTCAAAGGGAACTCGCGACAAATTATTCGTATTTCTCTCGATATAAATTTCATTCGAGCATTCCCCGGGGCTTCGTATACACGCGCGCAACGTACGGTTACAAGGCAACAAAACTTCCCCCGCGACTCGCCGTGCCTATCGTCGTGGCTCTTGCGTCGTCTCTGTCCTCCTCTCGCCGCTTCGCTTCGCGGTAGTGATCTATTCCTTAATGCATGTAAATGAGATGCGATGCTTGCCAGGGGTACTCGTTGAAATACCAGAGGCCGTCTCTTGCTCTGGCAACTGCCGCGAGACAACGGGCAACGAGACGGAGAAGATGGGGCTTGTCAGCGAACGTAAAAGGGGGATAAACGAGGAAAACCGAGGGAATTTCCAGAAGAGAAAGACACCGTCGGTGGTTAACGTTCCCGTTCGTCGACCAGGAGGCGGGCTACATATCTACGCGGAGAATGTATCACGAGGGATATGGATCACGGTAAATTCGCGGACCACTGCGACGTGGTCGTCCTCGTTCTCTTCGACTACAATGCGAGGGCGGTCGGCACGTGTCCATCTGGACGTAAACTCGTTGCCGAATCTGCGACAGTTGGCGAACGCAAAGAGTGTACGACCAAACCCCGAATCGAGCTCGGTCTTCTCATCGAGTAAAACGACCGTTCCGAGAATTCGTAATTTACATCCACCGTCCTTGAATAACGTGTCCTACGCTCTTACCCATTTTGGCGCAGATTTCCCGATCGTACAAATGAATTTCCGTCCTTGTTCGTTAGAGAAACGGAGAGTACTATAACCAATGCGGTGCAGTCTATACGATTTCTTCACCTTTATTTGGTTTTTGTTTCGTTGCGATTTACGCGTAGCCGGGATCCTTATCGCGGCCAGTTTTCAAGAGTTACAATCGCCGTTGCACGATCGATTCACGGTGTTGCGAGTTTTTTAAATCCAGGTTTGCCGATTTGTCACGCTATCTGATACTTTGCATCGAAATACTTCAATGCGGCTCGCGTGTTTTGCCACTCGTAAATCGCGAGAACCGGCGAGTATCGCGCGCCTATCGCGATTTCGCGTTGCCGAGAATGTAACAACAAACAATACCGCGGACAGAGGGTAGAAGGACGATCCCACGTGGACCGACCCAGATTATTCGCAACCAGAAGCCCGCTACGTGTCGGAGGAATTTTAATCGAAAATCAACCGCGAATAACGGCCGCGATACGCGAAATATCCCGACTTCGCCGGTCGGAGAATCGAACTGGCTGGATTCCCGCCTCCGGGTTGAAATAGCGTACAAAAAAAAAAAAAAAAAACTAGAAAAAATAAAAAAAGACTAGAAAAAAGTGGGGTACTTTTTTCTTCGCCCTTTGCAGCTGAAATTCCCGTGGAATTAATTTTTACCCGGGGCTCGCGTAATTCTCGCACAACGGCCGGGGCAAATTAAATTTGAATTTTTTCTCGGCGCCGTTATCATGAAATGTGTCTCCCAAAAGGTGAAGCGGCCCGCGTATGAACTTTTGCGGCGGAGTTAATCGTAACTGTTGCTTTAGCGAGAACGGACCGCGGATAAAAAATTCACCACTCACCCCGCACCGTTTAAAGGAAACTTTTGCTCCGCCGCGGAAAGGCTGAGTGGCCTACGCGAGACGCGGATAATAATTACAATTCTGTTATATTCTCCTTGTTAACGATGATCTTGATTCGTCCATTTTTTAAAAACTTTCCACCGTTAACACTCGCGTTAATCACGGAGTATCGTGAAACCAACGAAAGAAATCAGCCTTTCATAACTGTTACGACTTACGACTTGGATTTCTCGCAATACCGTTCTCCCCGATACCGTTTCCCGGTTTGAAAAACGGCCACGGGAAGCTGCCATCGTAAATCCATCCTCGTTAATTTTATTTCGTTCCGCCGTTTCACGAGGCCGGTCCGTAGCAAGTGAAACGTGGCGCTTGGTCGCACCGGAGAGTGGGGCTACGACCACGCAGAGAAATCATTCGCGCGAACTGCGCGTAAACGCGGACACGAGTGTCACGCACCACGTGTAAAACCGACCATTAACTGCCAGGTAAAGTTGTTACGGTTCGCGTTTCGTTGCCCCATAATTCATGGTTTCGTCGAAAAGGCCACCTGTCTCTTCGCGGCGCTCGATCCCACGGAAACGGCGATGTTTACCGTGCAGCCACTTTTTATCCAATCATCTAGAGGGCGAAAGGTAAAAAAGAGACGGGGCTGGAGCGACGAAGAAACGCGAATCAATTTCGATCGTGGCAAGGGGTGAATTTCATCGAACAAAACCACAAGGCGAGCGCGAAATTACGCGGCGAGTGCATTAACGACGAATGCATCAAAAAGCGATAAACGCTTTTCTATTCCGCGGCCGAGACCCATTGTTTCGGCGACGCGTAAATACGAGCCGTAGCTCGCCCATCGAACATTATAGAAACGTGGAAAAAGAGAAAGGCCGGCTTCATAACGTTATTCAGGGCTTGTTTATCGACAGACACTGCATACGGATGGTGATGGATGTGTTTTATTTCGAGCCACGCGACCCTTCTTCCCCCGAGAGAAAGAAAGAACGGGAAGAAGAAAAGGGGCAGGAGACGGGGAACGGAGGAGGGATAAAGCAAGAACGAGCAGAAGCAAGCAGAGGGTGCGAAGGGGAAAAAGTTGAGCGGAACGAGGAGGCACGCGGTGATGGATTGGCTGGGGCCAATCACCTCGTTTGTATCCATTTGCGCCGAATATTGTTCCTAACATCTCTTGGCTTGTGCCTTTTTTCCATCCGACGAACGAGACCTCGTGTGATTCATCTTGGCGAAAACAGACGAGAAGCGGGGTAAACAGAGGAAAAAAAAATCATTATGGACCGTTGCTTGGTGGAACAATGAACGATGACAACGGTAAAAGAATCTGCGGCGTCACGACGGCGTATTATCGTCTAATCACGATTAATTGCTATCGTCGGATCGTCTGCCGGTTCGATGGTAAATCTATCACCGTGAAACTGGACGTTTCGTTAAGAAAATCAGGAGGAAAATTAGAACGTGAAAGCTTGCCTCTGTAAATCTTTCGGTCTGTAGAAGCGGGAAAGATCGATAGGGAATACGGTACACGACTGCACTGCAACAACTAGACACCCCGTTTTATATCTCGTCGACTCGGAATAGAATTTTTCGCTTGTTTGTTTCGCATAGTTGTCGCGGTATGGTAATTCCGAGACATTAGCATAGCCGACAAGGTTGCAAAGTTGGATGGAAGTTTCGTGCGCGGAACATCGGAGAGGGTTGCCCTCACGGGACAAGGGGAGCGTCAAATAGGCCGAGAATGGCCTGTCTAACGTCTGCAAGACGGGGGTGGAGGGAGGCGGAGAGTGGCAGCAGGAGGCGAATGGAAATAACACGGTGGAACGCAGCCGGAAAGGGGTCTCGTAGTTACCAGTTAACGAGTCGACTGATTGTCTATAAAACTTACTAACAAACTCTCTTCCTCTTTCCTCGCTCGCTCGAGCGTGTCTCTCGTTCACTCTCGCTTTCTATTCGCGGCTCTAACTACCATTCCCGGTGCGACCGTTATCGCGATCTTGGGATAAGGCGGAGAGGACAGGAAAGGCCGTCTTCTCGAACGACCCAGACAACTAGCTGCAAATTGGAAAATATAAAATGCAAAGTCGCCCTCGATTACACCATCCTTCCGACCGTGTCTTTCCGAGGGTCCTTCCTCGATCAGAGTTCTCACTCCCGTCGCATTATCCTCGCAGTCGACCCACGAGATCCTTCGGCAATCTATCCGTGACATTATCTCGAACATGTTTGCGAATTCGACTTTCGATATGGGCGCAACTCGAACGACGTTTCGCAATACCTTTATTTGCCAGCTGGAAAATGGTGACGGGGAGAGGGACGCGGCTGCGATTGGCAGGACAAACATCGGCTCGGAGAGCAAACAGCCGAGCAGAAAACATTTATATCGGCGCGATCCTGAGGGAACAAAGAGGAAAGGCAGACGTCTGGTGTTCGATGGTAACGAGAGGAGACAACGTCGACCTGTGCCGCATCCTGTGTCTCTTGAAAAAGTCTAAAGTATGCGAAAATTCACTTATTCGACGCCAACGGAACTAGAATGGCCAGGGACAGGCGAAGGGGAGAGAAAAGGGACGAAGAAAACCGACGATGTTGTCGCATCGTCTTCCCTTTCTTCTCTGCTCTTTCGTCTGCGATCCTCTCTCTTCCTCCGATTTCATGCAAAGCACTGCTTTCATGGTGCGGTAATTTCATTTTCGCAACGAACTTACAGCCCCTCTTGCTCCCCCGTCTTTCACTGTTATTTCCCCCTTTGGTAAAGCCGCCCCTTTCCTTGTCGAGGCTCGAGTTAAGCGTACACTTTCATTTACATGACCTTCGACCAATCGGCAGACATTGCGTCGCGCGTGGACTGATGCGTCCCGAGAGGTCCTTTCACGACGTCGCGACGCGCAGACATCCACCTTCCAGACAGGCTGCTCGCAGCGCTTTCACCGATGCGATCCAATACATAAACGCAGCTCGATGCTTCCGCGTAGCGTCACGATTTTTCATTTCGTCCATTTTGTCGTTACGAGGTCCACGCCATTTCGTAGGTGGTGTAGCTCTCATTCGTAACGTCTCGTCGTCACGCTGCTCTACTGTTTCAACGTTTTCTTCTCGTAGATTTCTTACGAACGCTACCTGCCCGAACGCTATGAAAGACGGTGGTAGAAAATGATGGGATGCACATGGTGGAAACCTGTTCCCGCGTCAAATTACGGCATCGAATTAATGTAAATTCGCGTAATCGTCTGGACGCAAAGCTGATGTTTTGTTTATGGACGATTACGCGCGTGGATCCTCCGCATCGTGGATAATCGATTTCGCATAATTTAGTGCGCACGGCATAGCAAAGTAATAATTTACCTTTAGGATACCGCGATACTTTGTTATACCTGTTTCATCCCTCTTCGGTTTAATTTAGTCATTCGTTACACGAACGAGAGATTTCTTCGAAGCAAACATAAAAACGCCGCTCCTCGCGTTTATAACGCCTCGGCGTGTTAAAACGTAACAACCTCAAAACACGATAGATGGTGATTTTCCTTTCCACGAACTTACCATACGGAGTTATAATGCATATATTCAACAGAGTCTTTGCTACGTTTGTGGCGCGGAGTGCGTCACGCGTGTAACGATCTATCACACATTTTTCGTCCCTCTTGCTTCCCATTCGCAGACATTGTTTATCGGGCCGAAGAACTCCGAAACAGAGCGGCAACGACACAAAGGCGTTATCAGAGACGTAGTGGAGAAAGAGAACCGATGACTCTTTGTCGAATGCAATCGCGATGCAACACGTCTCTTGTCGAACGGCTAGCAAACGAGCCACGAAACACACACGGGCCACGGCCAGAGAAAATTGACCAGTGGCAAAACAAAACGGCGTGGATGTAGGGAAAACAGGAAAAAGAAACAGGGAATCTAAACTACGAGCCTCAAAGGTTTCGCAGCCGGCGAGGCTGGCGGGTTGTTTTACATGATAATTTTTTACCGCTTCGTCCGAGATAACTTCTAGCGAGTTAGCTGGAGATATCCGGCCCGACTGATGCACTCGCGGCCAGACGGTTATCATGCAAAATTATGTTAACGAATAGGATTAATTATGCGCCGGTATCACGTGCCTGGCCATTACCATTACTAATTGCTATCACGAGGGGTTCGCATAAATGAAAGGAAGCCTCGCTTTTCCTTTGCCCTTTCAAACAACTATATTTTACGAGCGTCTAGTGCAGCAACTTCGGCGCGCAGCTCCTCCTCTTTTTCGCGAAGGAGATTGTTAGAGGGGAACCAGCTCGGTGACGATCATCTCCAAACTCGATTTATTAAATCCGACATTCAGCGATCTCTGTCGGAGAAGCTACGTCAGTTAATGGAAATTACGAATTTTATCAAAATCTACGGGATAGAAGTGTGTGGGAGAGAATGAAGAAGACAGTGTAACGCGGCGAGTAGGTTCTCCGCGCGGCAATGTCGCGCGAAAGTGCGAAGTTGTCTGTTACTCATCGATTATGCACCATCTCGCACGACTGACACCGCAACGGAAGGCGGTAGGGAGTTAGATGGCGGACAAAGGGGGTTGGAGAAAGAGAGAACCGGCCTCGCTCGTTCGATAGATACGCGGAGAAGGACGTGTCGGTCGATTAGTTTGGCGCCGCGCGACTACAATTCGAAGCTCGAACTCGTTCGAGGATCAGACCGTAAATTAACTTGCACGCCGTCCGACGCAATTTTTCTCGAGAACGCGTTTCCACCTTACCACGTGAATTCAATATTCGTACCCGTTTGACAGGCTACAGTTCCGGATACGTCCTTCGTGGCGCACGAAGCCGGCTAACGTTTCCGTGTAGTCTAAAACATACGGCTTTCTCTCCTCGCCTAATTTATATTCGCAGCCCTCGCGCGAGCTCAGGGGATAGAGCGTAGGGGAAGAGAGTCGTTGAACTTCGGGGCTGGAAATATCCTGCACCGTTCAACTTTCGTATAAGATACATCGCAACTGGGAAAAAATGCGTATCATTTGCAGAAAAGTGGGGATCCTGAATAGACTTTGATTCGATGCGGAATAGTCTGTATAAATAATTCCACGCGCTCTATATATCACGAGCTTTGTTCTATCGCGATCCATCGTGACCCTCACCCTCCTGCGTACTTCTGCCGGCAAGGGTGACGCGGAAGTTTTTGAGCAGCATGACTTATGCACGCAGTGATTTTGAAAGCCCACGGCAGAGCGAGAAGAGGAAACGCGAGGCTGAGAAGTTGACGGTGCCAAAGTTTATACGCGTCGACCCTGCGTAAAGTCTCGTTTTCCAGACTTTACCAACCTCCACCGGCCAGAACATAATGCACGCCGATTAAAAATTGCCGCACTGGGTACATTTGTACTAATTAAAGGAGGCACGTTAAATGACGTAAGCCTATTCGGGGACGGATGAATCGCGGGTATTTCGGGACACCGTCCTTCGATAAGTCGATCTAAACTAGCATTTGGACGTCGTGGTGGATGAAACTTTAAATGATTTGTGGCGAGCGACCAAGAACTTTGTACGAGAATAATATAGTTCGCAGATCGGATGATGATCGAAGCGGTACACGTCGGTACCGCTTGAAAATGCCAGTCAGGCGAACGTGTTCCCTGCCTGCAGGCGACATTGATTATTCGATAAGAGGAAAAAAGGCGCCACGGTTTATGAGATAATCCTATCCAGTCGACGATAGAAAGAGAACAGAAGCTCGGGGCAGACTTTGCGACGGAGAAGAAGGCGAAACGAACGGAACTACGGGGTTGGAGGAACAATATCATAAGCGATTCGAGGCACGCTCGCCAGTCCCATCCTCCCTACGACTCACCCACCCCTTGCCACCTCGCACCTCCGTCAGACTTTCATCCTTGGTCCGACCGCTCTTAATTCCTCGAACGTTTATCGAAGACGTTCCGTCGAAATGACACCTCTGTTTCTGCACCTCTTAACAGAGATCCAAACTTACCCTTCGCAATCGACTTCGAACCACTTCGCCGAATTTAAGGCCGTCGTTCGAATCCCCCGCATAGCAAGGGAATTCCGTGAAGCTGGTGGTTTTATGCCGATCATCGACCATTCCTTCTCGATGCTTATTCGTAATACCACGGCCCGGCGAAGCTGGAATTCGAGCTGAGAAAAATGCCACCGCGAGAGCGAATGTACGCGATGGAGATCGTAATTTTCGAACGAACGGGTTTTTCCAATAGCTCGCTGATTCGAGTTTCAAGTTCGAAGAGACAGCCGAGTGGTAAAGGGAAATAAAACTCAGACTCGAAAGCGATCGAACCTTAGAGGGATCGTACGAAAGAGAACATGTGAATTCATCGAGTTCCATCCGAATATTCCTAGCGTTAAAGATAATTCCGGCCAGACGAGAACGATATGCATTCCTTTCCTCTGCATCTTTGGATATTCCAAGTCTGTCGTTCTCGCATCGAAGCTGCGACTTTCATTCGCGCGAAACAACTTTCAACCTGGAATTCTCCGAGAACCAAGACACGTATCGTATTTCCGATATCGGCTGCCGCTACTACGCCGACGGAAAACGTCCGAACGATAATCCTGGCGCAACCGGTGCAAGCCGAGCATATCCTGCTTCTTTGAACGAAAAATACGGCTGAGACTTATATGCTATAACTCTTTATTCTCGACCGTGTCGTGGCCCTGATATCATTGCGTGGAAATGTATCCGCGGAAAAAGGTGGCGAACTCGTAAACGTTTGCTATGCGAAGAGAAGCGTGCGCGCGCAAGAACCCGTCCGTGTCCATTTGTAACCCGCTATTTCGCCGAGGAAAGTTGGAAAATACGGTTGAAATTCTTGTCGACGACGCGAGATAAAACACTCGTCGATCGAACGTACGGTTAGAAAGTAGCATGAAAAGCGGTCGCTTGGTTTTACTCGAAGGAACACCGCGAGCTTCTATCCGCGTAGCGCTTTGAAAACTTTCTATCGAGAGACGAATTCACGTCGTTTTTGTTCCACGGTTCGCGAGTCACGTCGCGTTTCGCGGAGGTTAAAAAACGCGAAATTACGATTACGACGTAGGCGGAATTGAGATTCTCGCGTGGGTTACATCGCGACGCACGGAACAAGCGTGACTCGATAAGCCAGATGAGATTTTAGTAAACTACTTCGCTCGTGGATGCTGTGTGTATATACAAACGACTTTGCACGGGGTACGGTACAAAAGGGTGGGTATTTTACGCGCGCAAGCTGACAAGTTGTGGGGTGCGGTTGCTCGTTGAAAAACATCTCTTAAAAAATATCTCGTTAATGTGTCAGAGGGACTGTAATATGAACGCACCTCTCAAATATTTGCCGTGTATAATTTTCATTAAAACACGCTGATGGAAGCGAGGGCAAACATCGTTAAACAATGAATTATTTCACGAGGCCAGTGAGCGCGATCGAATTTCCTCGAAAATTAAAGGGTCGATGTACACGTTCCCACGTATTAACGTTCCTTTCAGGCCCATCTTCAAAGCGTAGCAACATAGCAGCACTCACCGCCCCAGAGATCGATTACTTAAGTTCTTAAGTTGAACCGTGTTCGTCGAATGGTCTCTACCAGCCATCCTCCACATCTATGGAAAAGCCAACATTTGCCTTTCTACTTTCCACGTATTTTGTCCATTACCTGGAAAATTCGACAGGCATCGTGAAGTTGCGCGAGCCGATCATGCGAGACGGAATGGTGAAAAATGTGCGAAAGCTCGAAAAGCTAACGGCGTTAAAATGTTCTGCTTGATTTCAGAGATCCTGCGAGAGGAAAGGCGTAAACGGACTAAGGGCTGGCGCTTGCTTCCAGTCAGCCGAAAAAGACGAGAACGAGGGGTTAGAAAAAAGGAAGAGGACGCGTAAAGCACCTCTTCGGGATACAATACATCGGAGCGTGAAGCTTCAAACTTCCAGTAGCAACGTAGTCGGGTGTACGTAAGAAGATGCAAGCGGGAGAAAGAAGGTTGGAGAAGGGTGATAATAGCATCGGAACGGCGAAGGCTTTGGGCGGCAGAGACGCAAGGGTGTGAACGACCAACATGCATGAGCAACCCAAGAATCCTGAAAGAGCGTGCAGGCAGGGTGAAAGAGGGTGAGGAAGTGGAATCGGTCGGAGAGCCGGAACGCGCTATCTATCGGGATACGGTAGTCAATCGATATTCTAGCCGTCGGTCTGTACGCCCCGCTGGAGATGGAGTAGGTACACGTAGGTATGCCATCGAGGTGGCCTCCGTCTCCATTTTCCACCCTTTTCTATCGCCGCCCTTCTCCGGGCTGCGCCAGCTGTCTTCACGGTATCCGAACATGCTCTATGTTGCTCGCGTAATATCAGCAGGAAAATCGATAAGAACGAGGCGAGAAATGTTTTATTTCGCGTTCGGGAAACTCAGTTTCGTTGAAATTAAATTAAACGAAATGTTGGCGATTCGTCAGCATGAGTTTCTATCGTTCGCGCGATCGAACGTTCCCGAAATGCGCGCAACGAGACTCGTACGGATGCAGGTTCGTGACGCCTGTGTTTCGTGCGTCGCTCGATAAAAGGCCTGGTAATCGGCGCGTGCGTTCGAACGAGCTGATTAATCGCAACGTTAATCACCGTCTCCAGTTAACCTGTCGTGTTATTGCTTTATAAAGCCGCTGGCGAACGTGTATTTAGCTTTAGTTGCACAGACAATATTCTTTAAAAGTCGGATGAAGAATCTACAGCGAGATCCTTGCTGGTAACGCGGCGTTCTTACGTCTTGGAAATTATTAATACCGTCCGGGGTCGGAAGAATTTTTAATTTCAACATCGCTTCAACTTCTTGCCTGCAGGAGAACGTAAAAGCCGCCGCGCGTTCTACTCGTAAGCCTCCGGTACAGAGTGAATCGTTCCGAGGTTCTCGCATAAAACCATGCCGCTTTGATGACACCGAGAGCCGCTCACCTAGGGGAGTAGTCCTAAAGATCGGGCTTTACGTTGTCGCGGTTACGAGAACCCCCTTGCTTCGCGAGGGCCAGAAGAAGGATCGTCTTAAACATCGAAGCGTATCGCCGACATAATCCGGCAAGACAAAGGATCAAGCATTCGTACTCCCGCGAGAGACGAGCGAGTGCGAAGGAAGAAAGAACGCAAACACCACAACGTATAGCGAGAAGACAGAGACGGTACGGGGAAAACGAGATGGAAGAAAAACGCGGGGAAGAAGCAAGGCGGTGTACGAGTTGTTCGGGGGAAGTGGGGTCTCGGGTAAGATAGGGGAGAGGCTTTCCCGTGGGTCGCCAACAAAGTGGGAGTACTCATAAAACCTGGAAGCATGTGATTTCCCCCAGGAGGGGCAGAGGTGGAATGCTGTTCTGTTCTTCCACCCTTATTCTTCTTCCCTTTTCTTCTTCGCTCGCATCATCCTACCGTTTTCTTGGCACCACACGTGGTTCGATTTACGTTTTACAGTATCTCGTATAAGTAGACTAAATCGAGACAAACGTTCGTTGCGTTATTCTTCCAAGAAAATGCTCCTACTCGCGTTTTCGCTGACGAATTTGACCTCCCGTCTCGGTTCTCTGTCATGCAAAGTACAGAATTTCTTTCCTATCTTCCTCTCTCTAAGTCGAGTCTCGATTCGAAGAAATTTCCAGGTTTTTTCACTGGTTTACGCGTTGCTACGTACGAATGTATTCTTCTTACAAACTCTATTCCCCAATTCGATCGTCGAAATTTAGGCTAAAAGGTTCGAATCGAATAAAAGTGTTTTATCACGAGCACATTTCGGTCGTGAAAACGCTTAGGCACTCGTAAACTACGTTTCAACGTTAATGAAACTTTCTCGGTTCCCGTTCCACGATGCACGAGATTTTCGTACGTTTTCTCCATTTTATCGCTACGTGAAGTTTACAGCTGTAACAAGCAGCGGTACGTTAAAATAATTATTTGTAAGATATTTCGCGAAGCTCTCGTCGATGCACGAGCGCTCGGACACGCGTGCCACGATGAATTTTGAATTCCGCGTAATTCAAGCAGCTTTTTTCTTCGATAGCCGTGTCGGTCGATGCTCTTCTGATTAAATTTCATCCTCGTGCGTCCCTTGACGTACGAATAAATTAATACGAATCGCGGATGAGTTTAAACATCGCGCGACAATTCGTCTGCCTGCTCGTCTGTTGGAAAACGAAAAGAAAGAAAAATCGAGAGGAGAAAGAATGGCGCGGCAGGTAGACGTCGCTCGGATCGCGGCTGTCGAACGAATAAAACAGCAGCATGAAAAAAAGAGGAAGGAGACACGAGGGTTAGCTAGAGCGTGGCGCAACGATTCAAAACCGTGAAATGCTCGCGGGAATCTGAAACGCCGCGATGTTTGCAATTAAAGCCGATTAAGCGCTCCCTCTTTTCTACTCAATTCCCCGAGTAGTCTCCCCTTAAAAGGCGGGAGGTTTCGCGCGCTATCCACCGACACCCTTTCCTCTCCCCCATTCGTCCCTTTCGAACCGACAGACCGACATGTATTTCGAAATGGATGCAAATTTACTGTTGCGTACCTCTTGCTCTCTCGAGGGCGAAAGCTTCACGCTTTAACGATCCTTTTCCCTCCGCGTACCTGCGGAACGCATTAATTGTCCGTTGGTTTCGAGTCCGCGGGATTTTCGTCTCGCATTAAATGTAAATCGGATTTCCTACTAACCTTCGCAAATTACTTTCCTCGACCCCCAGTTTCTCTCTCTCTCTCTCTCTCTCACACACACTCACTCTTTGTGATATGCTTTAACTGAACGTTCATCTTTACGTAAATTACCGACTCTCTTCTAGCTTTATCTCGTTTCTTTCTCCCTCTTATCAAGCGAATCTGTACGCGGAACGTGAAAAAACGTTTGCCCGAGGATCCCCTGGTGAAACGTTCGTTGAGTTCGAAAACGGATCGGGTCATCGAGAAGGAAAACGGATGTGTTACAGAGCAAACGTCGATCCATCGCAACCGGTGTTCATCGTTTCGGGAATTTAAAGCGCTGGCTGTCGATATCGCGATAACACGATGCTCGATAGGGTGTACGATGAAAAGCTGGCTCTGTTCGAAACTTTCTCTGCGATATCCACGATAAGCTCGCTTCTGTTTGAACGTCCACCCGATGAGAAAAGTCGGCAAGTTTCAATCGGTTGCGCGACTTCCATGCACATAGCACTTACACGCGACAGACCGTTATATCTGGCATGTACACACGGGCTCTGTGGCACGTATATACGAGACGACAATAGTAGATGGTGAACGACGGTAAAATACTTTTAAAGAGCGTCGTGCACAATGGCGCGAAAGGAAGAAGTTAAAGCGTTCGTACTTGGCCGATGATAGAGAAATCAATGGAAGTGGATGGTCGTTTTTCGTGGCTCTATCTCGAGATTTTTGTCAACCTCGTTCGTCCTATCTACGAGCCGTTCCTCAGATACAATGCGTTCTACGGACGAGGGTCCTTGTCTCGCGGAATGGTATCGAGCTCGCGGTCGTCGTTAGCTTTTTAACGAAGCGATTGATTTCGCGTGTCTTCCGAACTGTGTCGCGGTCGTTCGCGTTTCATTGAAACGGCGTGTTCTTCCGTTTAAACGGCTATCAAGGAAGGGCCCAACATAGATAAGTACTCAAAGATATCGACGCCACGACGGTTATCGGTAAAATTCGGAATACCAGGGTTGACTCAATTTCGCGGAACTTCCAGTAGTTCCGTAACACTTCCTTGACTCGATCTACAATTTATCGTCTTCCTAATACACTTGCGCATGCACTTAGCAAGTTCGCAGACAGGATTTGCATACATCGGCAATGAGAGAGAGAGAGAGAGAGAGAGAGAGTGAGAGAGAGAGAGAGAGGGCGAGAATGGAAGAGCCAGAGAATGGTACGATGATTCACGTACACCGAGAAACGCGTTCTGCGTACGTGTACACGTGCAGAACACTGGCTCCGTCTTCAGTTTGGCCCTCGCTGACGGAAATGACTGACCGTACGCGAGAAAACAGATCAGAAAAACTAACAAGGCCAGCGTGCAAATAAACCCCGGTCCCAGCAGGAGAATATAACGCGTATTGTGTCGCACATTGTGACCGCATGCACCAGCTTCGGCACAGCCGGCTACCTCCGGCCGCACGAAATCTTACTGGAATATCGAAACATTCGCGTATATTACGATTTTCATTAATTAATTCGACTATCGATATTCAGAGGTTTGACGAAGCCTTGAAAAAGTTTCGACTTGATGAATTTACGAGAAACGGATAATGCGTTGGTACGACCAAACTGCGACGATTTATAAACGTTACGTTCTGCTATATTTACACCGCCATTTGCCTCCAGTTGAGGCTCCGAATATCTCCGCATATAATATATTACGTCCAAAGTAATTTCGCGACTATGTACGTAATCCGGGTCAGCTGGTCGCTGGCCACCGTCTGGTGTAATTAATAATGGCTGTTGGCGTGACCGAGACCCGGCTATAACCACAGAACACGTCGGAAACGTTTACTATAGTTAGACGTTACTTAAGCTTCTTCCCTTTCACGAGAATTGCTCCTCGAATCGAGAGGACCTCATCGTCAGACCGCTGAGGAGCCGGCGCATACCTTTGTGCCGGCCACTCCAGCAACTTGATTCTTCCACTGTAACTTTCTCAAGCAGTTCACCACCTTCTTGGCTCGTAGACTTCCAAAATTGCGGAATTCACCCTTTCGTCTGCCCTTTCCGAGCTTCCGGCTTTCGGAATTGTTAAGGAACCGTTCTTCGTTCTCTCACTATACCGAGCCACGATCACTCGTCAGAATATTAAACTTCCAGCTTCCAATCCCTTTATTCGCTGCCTATAAGATATTCCAAGGATACCGAATCCAACGAAACCGGGATAGCCGCATCCCCCGGTGGCGGGAGTCATCGATAACTCCATATCGAATAAATACGCCGTGTCCCTTGATATTTCTTCGTGTATTCCTATGCGCGCCTACAGCCGTATGCTTACAGACAGTGCAGAGAGTAGACCAGCGAGTGTAACCGCGTACTACTTCGGGGTGGTGTTCGGTGAGTGTCTACGCCAGTGTGTGCAGTTTGCACGGTCGACGATGTGGCAAGTCTCAACGCAAGATACACGAGCTATAAGACGCTCCGTGGAGACTTGTACGTGGTCGGTGAGCTCGCGAGTATGTGCACGCTGGGATATACATGAGGAAGGCTCACGGACCATTTCCCAGGAAGCCGTGCTCGGGTTACGGAGCTACCTACGTCCCGTGCCGATGTTTCCGCATCTTCCGCTTTCCCTCCGGTCTCTCGCCAACACGAGAGACGAACGTTCCCCGTGCTCTCTTTTTTCGCATCACGCGACGATGGATAAACTTGCGCTTAATGCTTCGATCTTCGCCAAGATACCGTGCTGTTCGATGTAATTAACGTCAACGTTCGCACGACGCCGGCCGGATGAAAGTATTTGGCTCGCGATCAACGGTTTAAGCTGGATCCTGGTGTCAAAGGCTCGTGGAACGGGGCGAAGCTTCGGGAAACAGGTTATATATTGGCTTGGCCGGATAAATAAGCGAGAGGAGGATATTCACATCGCTTCCATCGTGATGAGCGCAGTTAGATGCACGTTAAACGAAGATAATTTCCTTAAATTCGCGGAGGTTAATGGCGACGTAACTGTTTTATGATCCTCCTCCGAGATTTAGGAGACTCGATTAAAACGCGATATCTCGCAGCGCTCGCGGAAATACATAGGATCGCGATAAAGTGGTTTACGTTCCTCGGGAGTAGACGCCCTTTGGTCGTTCACCGTCGTAAATGAACGACCAATTGGGGCCGATGTAAAACGTAACGCTTCGGCATGATCTCGAAACATCTCGAATCGATGGTTTCATTGCTTCCTTAATACCAGAACGAACGAACTTCGTAATTCTATTTTGAATCGTTGGCTAAGATACGATCGAAGTGAATGGCTTCTTTACTTTGCTACAGCGTTGCGACTATGCTCGTTCGTTTCTAGCAAGCGGCAACAGAGTTTCTCCGTAAATGGAAGGAAAATGGAGTAACTTATGGTTCACTGAATTCACACGTAATGGATTTAATTGGCATGAATGCTCGTGTCTTGCCACTTAGCGCGTAAGTGAACATCCGCGCGAACGTAAACCTAGGTAAACGCGCACTTTATACGTGCGAAAGACAGAGTCGCGCGGCGTACAATTATATGCGAATGTTTGTACACGGTGACGAAGGTAAATACGCTTTCGTGCGTGTATCTTACACTTCAAAGTTATAAGCGTGGCCTGTACGCTTTCTACAATCCTCTCTCCGACAGTCCATCGCTGAGCCATCGATCTTACCGAACGACCTCCCCGCCTACGAGTCTTCAAACGCGTTAAATTATCCCCTGATCGACGATCCTCGAGACAGCGAAATTAAATTTAGCTCCGGGACGAAGATCGACGGTTGTGATTCGGATGTCGCGAATAATTCCACGCTTCTAAAATTTAGCTTCAATTAATGTCGTCATCTTTTCAACGATAAGATTTTACCTACAGATGGCCGATACAAATGTCGATGATTGAAACCGGCCTTAATAGTTGCAATCACTTCGTTAAGGCGTTTTAAACGAATTATCCCTACTGTAGCACAGTGGCAACGCGAACGTCTCGTTTTTCAACGTTGCAACCAGATACGACTGCCGGAATTTGCCTGGCATTAACGAACACCGAAGCGCTTTTGGAGGCCAGGAATATCGTAAACGCGGAAGATAAAATTCAGTCGAACGAATCGCGGTGGCTGGATAAATCGATCGATCGGCGAGTAATCAGTCACGTTGCGGAATAATCTGCCTCGATCGGGCGATCGAGCGTTTGGACCTCCGACCTCTGTTGCTTCGTACGACAAGTTACTAGCCACGTATTACCGGAGTATCGGAAGATCGTAATATGCCTTTCGAGGTAAAACAAGCGGTTCAAATACTCGAACACGATCGGAGCGCCGTGAAACGAGCCGTGCTTCGACTTGTAGCCGCTTGTCTATTATGCGCCGCTACGATTTACAAGCAAAGACTCTCGAGAACGCCTCTCTGGATTCCAGCGCAGTCTTTAAGTCGCTTTCAGCGGGAAAAGAGAGAAATCGAAGTAGAAGAAGAGTCAAAGGATCGAGTTCGCGCGAGACAGAATGGAAGTGGCCGCGGCTCGATTTAAGCCGACACCGTGAAGAACATTCGAAAGCGAAAAAGAGGCAGAAGCAAAGGGTGAAAATTCAAGAGAAACGAGTTCCGCGAGAATTTTCCGCGAGAGTTCCGATATCTTTCGGTAGAGGCTGTTCGTCGCGAAACATCGTCGAGGAGCGTTATGCAGTCCGGTTATTTGGAAAACCTTACGAGTATAGAAAATGGAAGAGCTAAAACGAGGAGAGCAGGGAAAAAATATTCGAGTGTGCATGTTAATTCGAATTGGTATATGGATACTCGAGAAGGGTCCCCTAGAGCACCAAATACAAACGAAATAAAAGGGAGAAAAGAGGAAGAGGTAAAGAAGAAAGTCTATAAAGACGTTCGTCCAGGACCACTTGACTTCAGACAGCGTGGAACACCGGAACTCCGATTCCCAATCGTAAAAGCGGAGGATGCGAGGGTTAACCCATTCCGAGGGGAATCTATTCCGAGCCTACCGGAGCGAAAGAAGTAGGTACATTGGTAGGAATGAACAGAGGCAAGCAGAAGCAGAGGCAGCCGTGCCAGATGCCAAATTTTACGAGTTCTCCGGTTCCATCTCTCGGCGAAGCCACGATCCCTATCCGCGCTGGTCTCTCCTTCATCCTTCCTTTTCATTCTCTTTACCTCCTACCATTTACCGCGGTCAAGCGGAGTTTCACTCATAAATCCTAACGTAGTCTGGCCCTGTACGTCGCTAATCCCGATGCGTGCGATGCCAGGATGCCAGAAGAGCAGAGGGCGAGAGTCTGACTCTTGGCAGAGAGTCAAAAGCCTCCCCTGCTGGCCCACGACACCACCCCCACGCCATCACCCCTCAGGCTAGACAGCACGAGGACTCGGTTTCGCGCGCCAGGAAATCCTCGTCCCAGGAGCACCGAGGGTCATCTTTCACCAGGATTTATCACTAGGGCCGCGACACCGCACCGAAATTCCCATTCTCTTTCGTTGCGTGGCTCTCTTGAAAAATTTGTAACCATCGGGACATCCTGACTTTGCCTTCGTTGTTCCGTTACTCTCGAAACCAACCATTTAGATCTCACCGTCCCTTGGGAAAATCCGACATTATTTTCGAACATCTCCACGGCTACGGGAATTGTCAGCGCTCCGTGTAACAAGCACCAATTAAACGTCGGTACATCCAAGTTTTGTCGCTTTAATTCCATAGCAATTCATTTGTAAATCGGAGATTCTAGATTATTCGAAGGAGTCAGGAGTTGGTTGAAAGTTCTCGCGTTCGCTGTGATCGTACTTCACGCTAACAGACATCCACGAGAAAAGCTAGCACGTGTACGCTGTCAAACGCAGAACTGACAAGCCACCAACCACGTGTGGTAGGTGCACGTGACACGGTACAACGACAGGGGTCACGGTGCACGGTAACCAAGCTGCTTCTGTATCGCGGTCTGCTTCATAGTTGATATCCCGGTGACCACTGGCACCACCATGGCCGCAACCACCGATCGAAACTCGGGAGGTCAATGTTAATCCTGAATTAATTTTGCGAAAGGAGTTTCTCGTCCTCCTTGTTCCTCTTGCATCTTGATTGCCGCAGAGCTGTACTACATCGTGTATATCCGTAGCTCGTATAAAGTAATTATTTTGTAACTTCGATAATACGTTTTTGGCAGTAAAATCACTGGTCAAGAGCGTAGAGGTATGGACGCGTACGTTTATTTCGTCGAACGATAATCAAATTAGCAGAGAGATTTTAATTTTCCTTTCAGCGCTTGAATTTCGAACGGAATGAGTTTAGCTGGATTGGGTAGCGATCTAATCCATCAGGTTGATCGTATTTCCGTTCAGTGGTCCTGGACGTGTTGGCGTGCATTTTAATCGACGGAAATCGTTGCAGATCGAAAGGGAAATCGAAAATTGCCACGAAAATGGAAACGATAACTACGAGGACATTTTGTTTTTTATCGTATCGTGGCTTGGAGAGTTTGAGAGAGGATATCAATACCCAACACGTAGAATTTTCAACGCAAATCGCAGTAACGAGAGCCTATAAATATTGTTTCACTCGTGCAATTGTATTAACAATTATGTAATTGCAGTGTCAATTGCATCGGGAACGATTCTCAGCTCCGTTGGGAAGTTTTTAGTTCAATTTCATCCTATCATAAATGTGCTTTAATCATTGTACATGCTGTATCGTATGATCATTAAATGAATTAATAAAAGTATCGTGAAAGTAGGTCGGTTAGCTGTCAAACTTTGTACTTTCTAACATTTTAATCGGCGACTTAACAGAATTTTGAGAGGATAAGAGCTTGGAAGCATGGCCAGGATATGGTCTAGACCTTATCCAGGGTAGCAGAATGTCTCGTTAATACTCCAACATGTCTCGGTATATCGCACAGGCTACGTATGTCAGCCGAGTCGAGATGGTCAAAAATTTATCGACCGACGATGCGCCTTATCGAAGCGTCGTCGTCGTGTTCAACGTCGAAGAACGTTCCAATCGAATTCCTAACGAAGTAAATTTCCGTCGGCCGTACCGTCCAAACCACCGCGACAAGTACTTGTTCCAAGCCTCGCGAAACTTGAGTGGAAGCTAACGTGAAAGTCGAGCCACACAGTTCCCGGCGCTGAATTATCGATACAAGTTTAGCCGGTGGCAAAAGCATCGAGTTCCTGTTGGATGCCAACGGCATCCGTTCTCCACCTGGGAAGGTATAGCGGCTCGTTTAGGGGTGCTAGGACGATCGATCGTACGACAAAATAGCGGTCGAGGCAATCGGTCCGCTGACACACCTGACAGGTAATACCGGCTGACGAAACTTATTGCTAAGTCCGATCGAATTGTAAATCAAGTCTCGTACTGGGAAACGTCTCCATTAGATCGGAGCCAGCGGCGCCTTCCAAGACATCGAACGTCTCGGAGACGCCACGAGTTCGCGTGTCCCCGTGTTATACGCCAGCTCGAGCCGGTTCAACCCAATTCACGTTCGGGATCAAATCAAAACGCCAATCGAGGCTCGCGTTCCGTGCAAAGTCGGCACGTACGCGTCATCCTGCACGCCATCGCGATTTATATACCAAGGGGAATGCTTTCGCCTATTTTTTTTTTCATTCTACTACCCCATGCATCTCGACCATTTGATGCGTATTAAACTGTCGTCCGGCGAGGGTCGTGGTCGGATTGGCCATACCGTTCACCGCCGGAACGAGCCCGAACGAATTTGCCGTGATATGGCGTGCGGAACGCATCTTTCGCTCGGGAACAATGGGAAGGAATATAAAACAGGCCCGCGCTCCGTTATTACCGTTTCGAGACACGCTTTTCAAAAATTTCAACCCACGCTTCGCCGCTTTATATTCCTCCTTTGTTTCGCGTTACCGATTCCGCACGAACGGATGTTTCGGGGAGCGGAATATTTCCATCGATCGAGAACTCGGTTCGTAAATGACGAGAGAGCGTGATTGTTATCGAGGCGAGGCGGCAACTTCTGATAACAGGTAGCTAGCTGAAATCGTTGAGTTCGCAAAGGCGTCAGTGACATACAGCGCGCAAGTTACGAACAGCCGCGGACCGCAACACTTCGTACTTGCGCGATATTTCGCGGAAACTTGCCGGCCGAAATCCCGAGAGATCAGCGACGTTATTGTAATCGTCGCTTGGTGCAAATTAACGTAGCTCGAGCCCAACTTCGACGTAATCTAAACTTCGCCGACAACCTACTTCTCCGTTAATCCACTCGCTTGTAAGTTGGGTCGCGTCACTGCGCGCGCGAATGCGTGCTCGCTTTTCGTTGGGTTAAAATGGATTTTAGCTAATAGACGACCGTTCCTGACCGACTAGATGGAACAGTATCGTATAATCTAATGGAATCCGGTAGAAGGGACAGATCGAACCACCGCTTCCAACTCACGAACTAATAATAATTCAGGATAATTTCGATTATCGATAACCAGCTTGATACACACACCCTTCCCATTGCTTTGCATAAAGCCATCGTGTGTTTCAATCTGTCCTCGCCATTCCGCGCTCCCTTTCACACCGATAAACGAGCTCGTTTTCCATTTCCTCCTCCCGTTAACTTCCTTTTTCCTTCCTCCTCCTATCTTCCCATTATATAATATTGGCAAATATTTCCTGTCCCACCCTCTCTCATTCATTGTTCCTCTTTCTTGCTCGAACGATCATCGAGTTTTCGATCCAAATGAAATATCGTTTATTTTCACGCGTACGTCACGCATCTCTGCAATACAAAAGGAAACCAATCGCCAGGAAGCGACAGGGAACGCTCCACAATCCACTTATCCGACCGCTAAATTGTATCGTCAAACTTCCGGTAAGTTACGAGCGACCACTCAACGCGGTTTCAAGCGTAACTCTAGCGATTAAGCCGCGTAAACCAGCGAGTAACGCGTGCGCTGTGACAGTGACCTTTCTAAACGAGTTATCGTCGTTCGGTTTACGCGAGTTAAGCCAGTCGGTGAAAAGCCAGCGAGCGGCCGAAAGTACAAACAGCGAACGGAAGAGAAAAGACGCGAGGAGGTGGAGGAAAGTCGGAACTTTGGCGTAGAAGGGGGACGCCTAGGACGCTTTTCAAATATCCTCAGGTTCCCGCAGGTCCCACCGCCTCTCAGTTGTCCGGACTGTGATGTACTTGACGTACAGCTTGTCGGATGGACCGGTTCTCGGTGTCCCAAAGGATATGCGCGGTTGCACACAGTGTGCGGCTTCTAACTCTATTTCGCATGGTACGGCGTTTCGTAACTCGGCAAACAATGTTCGTTTGATTATCCGGAAGTTAAGTGCATTAACCATCAAAACAGAGCTGGTCAGGCCAAGAGACGGGAACAGTTGGAGCATACACGACACGAAAGTTGAATTTTCAGTCGTAGATAAATAGACGTTTCGCCATCGTGTTAAAGTTTTTGCCTCTACTCGAACGCCTTTTACGTCGGTTCGTAAACGTGGTTCGTGTGTTTATCGAGTAACCATCCTGCATCGTATCGTATCAGCGATTAAATTACAAGGGACATCGAGGAATTCCTAATGCCTGAAAGTGGACACCTATTTATCCAACGGCGGAAACAGGAGAGACGCGATTGCGCTGCGAGGCAACGGAGCGAGAGCGGCCAAGCTACGTACTGCTCTTAATTAACGGAAACAGCCGCGCAGAATAACCGAAGAACGAAGTGGAGCGTTCGAGATTATTCGAGCCCCTCTTCTCGTCATTCCTGGTGAACGCTCGCTCTTGTTTGTACGTCGGAGGAGCACGCAGCGGTTTGAGGATTCGGTAACGAGTTAAATACGCTCTGGTTACGTAGCCGATAATCGACCAACAAGATGCACTCGACTGCGTTCCCGCTTCGAGCTTCTGCGATTCCACGGAGCCTGTTGAGTTTCAGGCAAAGGGAATGCAACGCGTATATCGATTCGCAGGCTTATCCGTTATGCAAGCGCGATTTCTAGCTGCCGCGTGCTCGATTCTCCAACTACCACCGCCTCCTTCCATTCCTCACCTCATCTCGTTCCCACCGCTATCGAGTTCCTCCTCTTCAGGAGGAATGCATAATTTAAATGTCCCGCGTCCTAGTTTCCTCCTCCTTTTCGAGAGAATCGCTGATTGCTATGCTGGTCCTTCCCCGTGAATTACAGACACCCCTTAGTATTCATACTTTCCAACTGGCAGGCAGCGTCGCCTTCCGCGCCATCGGGGAGATAACTTTAAAAAGCTTCGCGTCGAATTGCGCATTGTTCGCCCGAGCGATCGATGATTCGCGAGAAATGAAAACTATCGCTGGATAAAACTGCAATTTATTTCCTGGTACAGTTTCCCAAGCGCCCCGAGTTGGATCCACCGTCTCTCTCGCTGATGAGATGCACGGTACGCAATTAAGTCGAAGAGGAATTCCCGACGCGCGTCCCTGCAACTAACGGCAGCACGATTTTCTTTGCCGGTAAATACTGTTCGCGATGCTACTCTCTCTTAACTCCGACTTCCAACGTTCCAACACCCCACACAATCGGGGTAACGATCGTTCTCTACGAATTGGCCCGGTGAGGCTGCTGGCAAGATTGTTGCATAATAACGAATTCACGGCTAAATGAATCGATTTAATTAACGAAATCACAAGACCGTTCGACGCGTTCGTTTCGTACGTGCCTCTCGAGGCGAGAGTTACTCCGATAACCCAGATACTAGTAACGTTACGTAACGACGAAAAATTATCCGACTTTTTAAAGCGACCCTTCCAGCGAAACGATTGAAAGCATTTCAGCAGCAAACGCGTTTATCCATTCTTCGAACTCGTTGCTGACAGCGTAGAACGAACGCGGTAAAAACGTAACGAGAGTTGCGACCAACGATAGTTATCGATGAATCGTTCCAGGACACCTTGCACACATGGGCCCCAGGAGGACAGCTTGGATTCTCCCTGGAACTACGGTCAACCGTAAAGTCAGTTAGGTAAGCCGCGCCTTTAACAATGGCAAGCCACGCGCCATATGCGGCCCCACATGCTGCGCGGTGTCGTCGTTCTGGCTTGCACTTTCAGCCCGCACGTACCCTACACCAAGTAGGGTTACGTTCCTCGAGGGTGCTGCTTTTTTTTTTGTACCATCCACTACCAAGGGTTGCGCGTATAACTAAGACCGTGGCAGTAGGTCACGTCGTTTGCCACGTGATTCATGACTTACCGTCGATGATCATCGATTACGTAATCGCCGTAATCGAGTCGTGTACGGCTTTTCTTCTTCGAAGGAACTCTTTCATCGCGACATGTTTCCAACTATATAGCAACTTTTCTATATCATTCGGACAACTAATCGGCCGGGAATCTTTTCCATTGGAACGAGTAATTCCGATACGGTTCGATAGTGGGTCATTGTGTTTGCCCTCCGACACGAGAAACGTCACGCAAAGAATACCATTGAGGACGCAACGACGTGCGCCGTGATAACGTCGTTTTCGGGACCTTTCCTTATCGAGCAACTATGGCGACGCATATTCATAAAGCGTGTATCTTGGCACGGGTTGGTGAATTTATGAACGGAAGGTCTCTCGTTGGAGATCGGTCGTCTAGATCGCGGTATCGGTCAAGGAACGGGCGTGCTTTTGGGTCCCCCTCGGCTCTAAAATATCACGCGCTAGCAGGAGGGTCGATGAATCGGGTAACACGGGTGTATGAATCTCCGCGACGAGACACGATGGGGGCGAAATCGCATTCGAACCAAGCTAAACCCAGCGATGTATTCATGGGCATAGAGGAGGACGCAGTAGGTGTGAGTGTACGGCAAAATGTCGCGGTGTCGGCTACTGTTAGAGAAACAGAGACAGCGTTCGAGAGTCGGAGGGGTGGGTGTTGCTGTTGTGTCGCAACCTTTATACACGACGATATCTCCCGCGCATGATAAATCTCCCGTCGCGGTTCAAGCCTCTATCGTATCGCCGTAGCTATTTTAATATTTTAAAGTTCTACCCTAAATGCGCAGTATATCAAAACTTCTACCATAAATTACCGACTCGTCTCTTTCCCCGGTCCCCTGTACCCCTTTCGCTCGTTCGTCCTTCCTTCTCTTCTATTCTCTTTGCCCTCTCGGCCACACACACGTTTCGCACTTGCCCTTTCGGTCTACACTCGGGAAAATTAACGGCCAGCGGCGTCGGTGACGTTCACCCGGCCGCTTCCGGACAAAATATTATCCGCGTAATGCGGAAACGCCGACCGCGTTCGGTCCCTTCATTGTTGCGCCCCACCGCGGCTTTTCAATTAATACGAGAGGATTCACCTCCCACTGTTTTATGTCCGCGATCAAACGCGAGATTCCATCGAGAAGCGCTACTCGATGGGCTTTTCTATCGGCGATTACCAACACACAGAGCAGCTACGCTGGAATGGGGTCAATTTTCAATGGTACTTTGGCACTTTCAGTGAATCTTATTTGATTAGCATCTGCGATAACAGCGACTGGTTTTCGTCACGCTGTTGATCGCTACACCTGATTTATTGTCCTCCTTTCGTCTCACTTGCCTTCCTCGTCAGGCCGCTGCTCATATCGAGCCGTGTGCTGCAATGCGCAATTAGGAACGATGCTACGGAGAAACGACGGTGGATACTGCAACGTTAATTAGGAAAGCCAACTTTAATTACTTCTTCGCTCGAATTCGAAGGAGTTCAGAGGAAGCGTCACTGTTTCGCTCTTCCGTCCCGCATTGATTGTCTTAACGATCAGTTTTGTTAGAACACAGTCGCGACACCTCCGGAGAGACGGAATAAATTGTCTGGCGAAAAATTGGCACACGAACGACTGCTCATCAAGTAAGCCGAGTGGGTAACGTGTAAGAAGTCGGTCCGAAAAATTGCCTGCTTGTCGGAGCAATCGTGAGTCACGGGTCGGGTTTTACGAGCGTTAAAATTAAGGGAACCTCGGGCCGCTTTCGTGCATACGAAATCACTTATCGCGGAGCACCGCCATAGAAAAAGACAGGGTAGGGGTTAGAGCGAGGTTGGCAAGGACGAAGAGCGGAAAGGGCCGTGGAAATGGAAGTCGGACGAGGCGATAGGTACCTGCTCTGCGTTATCTGAAGGGTGAGTATTAAAAGCGATAAAACAATACTCGAAGTTTCGGGCCGACAGCGTCCATTATTGCCGCCGAAACTTTGGTGTAACTGGAACTCTACGGATTGGGGCGAGGCCTAGCCTCTAGAGAGCAGCTCGAGATCTACGTTGAATTACGCCGTTCTCGAATCGCTCCCACTTTTATTGGGAACTTAATACCATCCTATTTACGCCGACAGAGGGATGGAGTGGGTGGAAATGGATGATCGATCCATCAGGTTACTCGGATCGCTAAGCATACACCAGTTTACGAACTCTGCCGGCGGCTCGAGAATCCCAGGCATACGAAACGAAGTCTGTACACCAGCGGCGTGTAATGGACGCGGTGAAATCGATTAGTCGCACGAGGGACGTACGACGGATCGTGCAGGGCGAGATACAAAGGTCTCGCGAAAATCAATCCTGACTTCTAATACAGTTGAAGTATGGTATCTACGGACCGAACAAAGCCACGACTCGCCAAGTATCGAAATAGGACCAAAAAGACCGTAATTTCGTAAACGTTGATGGGTGTTCGCGTTTCCCAAGAATGTACCAGTTAAGAAGTATAAAGGGAGTTATTATCTGTTGTTCTCTTCCATCCTGGAAGACTGAACAGAGAACCGAGACAGCAGACAGCGGCGTTCAATGGGAAGAAGAACCCTCTTCCGGCATCGACCTCGAAGGGGTCTGGCTTTTTGCGTATTCGAGTCGGAGGACGATGGCGAGGCCGTTAAAAGGGGGCAGAAACACCTTTTAATTCCCTCCGCTGAGACGCGCGTTATATTTTATCCGGGGGTGTTGTCGCTATCAATACCGACGGGGTTTCTTCTCTCTTCGCCTCGACCTTTACCCTCTTTACAATCAACCCTTATCTCACCCTCCACGTTTCCTTGCTCTCATTTCTTTTTTTTTCCTCTCTCCTCCCTCCCTCGTGCCTTTTCCACCTTCCCAACAGTCTATTTAATTTAAATAACTTTAAAAAGTCTTGCCACCCCCGCGGATATCAGATTTCCGTCGCACGCCGTTTCGTTTTCTCGTCTTTCGTTCTTCGTCGTACTCGTCCGGAGAATACGCGCAGGGGGCCGCGGTTTTATCCGGGTAGGCTCTGTCTCAGACTCTTTGTCTGCCTCCTCGTTGTCTGCTTTTCCGAGTTTCCTGTCTTTCAAGCTTACTCTCCTCGTTTCTCCGCCCTACCTAGACCTGCCGAGCTTTTATTCCCTTATTTTAATCTAAAATAATTCTACCAATAATAACTTTATCTCGGCAGCGCATCTTCTTTCGCGCTAATTCTCGCACGAAAGTAAGAGACGGGAAACACCCTGATCTCTCGGTAAAAATAATACCAAATTCATCGCGCTTTGTCGTGCGCGTTGCTTTAATATTCAATTCAAGGTGTCGCGATTCCAGTGTCCTTCTGGGAACCCATCGAAGACGTCCGTGAACGTAAAATTTTATGAAACGATACTGTGGAATGAAATTCTCGCCGTTTTGAATTCCGAACAAGACTATTCACGGCTACTAAAGCACAACTGTACCGTGAACGTTTGTTCACGTTGTGAATCGTTCTTCATTTAACTGTTCTTCTCGCTCGCGAATTCGGCTAATAAATAAGGGAGCTGGATGAAATTTGTTAAGGGCAAGGACCGGTCGATAGATCATCGAAATTGACCGTGCAAGAATGTGGCCGTTTCGCGAACGCAATATCGATCGTGGCCTCGGTATCTTGGTAATCGGCCTTGACGAGAAAGTTCATCGTGGAAACGACGGAAAGCACAAAGTACATCCGAGGAAAATTGCATTCCTTAGAGTTCCCTTCCTGACCCAGCCGAGAATCTGGTGAACGCCAGGCATCGTTGAAACGCTTTCTACACGCTTCGCTGCTCGCGCTTTTCCGCCAAGAGTCGAACTAACATTCGAGAGCGCCGTCGAGACCTTGGACTTTTCCTTGCGAAATTTCCGTCTTCGTTTTCTCGAGATACGCGGAAAAGATCTAATCAAAGGCGATTGCTTGCTTACGCTCTCTTTAATTAGTCAGTAGTTAGTCGCGAAACAAAAGAATTCACCAAGGACCTTGAATGCGTTTTTAATACGACGCCGCGATCGGTTTAGCTGGGAAACGAATTCTGGACAACGCAGGATCGAAGCAACTCGCGAATAGATAATGAACATTTGGCAAGTTTGCTCTGCTATTTCAACTATCCTTTTAATGGTTTCGCTTTGCTTCATCCTCTGTATTAAACGCGTTCAACGGCTATACGAATTACAAAGCGACTATCTTTTCCGCCCGCAAAAGCTCGAATGACACACGAGTCACTGGCATCGCGCCGGATACAGCGTTTATCGATCCTCGGGCTAATTGCTTTGTCGAAGAAGCGCCATAATATCGCGGAATTATTGCTAATAATATCGTTCGGCATTTTCGTCGACGAGATTTACGTGAACTCGATCGAATAAATCGTAAAGAGGAAAGAGATAAAAAAAAAGTGACCGCGTCGTGCAACTTGGTTTCGTAGAGAACGAGAGTTGCCAAGTGGAGGACGAACGAATTCTCTGCGGTTTCGAGTAGTCTCAAATCGTGTTATCTGTTTCGCGAGCGTTCGGTCGGTGATTCCTGTGGGAAAGTAACCGATCGAGTGTGGCGCCGGGTGATTTGTGCGTGCAACGACGTGCAACTGCAAGGTGAAAGTAACAGACAACTTCGGACGGTTCTACTAATAAACAGATCCAATGCAGATTCAGTTCGTTC